>NC_048581.1:63717392-64343642 GCF_013265735.2 Oncorhynchus mykiss
GGAATTGGGTTTATTTTCTGAACTGACTGGAATTTAAATGGAAAATTGACCCAACCCTGCTGGAGTATGAACGTGTGAATGCCTCAGACATGCAAATGCTAAAGATTGTAGATTGTCACAGGTGCTGAGACAGTTGCTCTTTGTCCTTACCTTAATATTGCATTTCCATCTAGTCAAATTTTCTCCAGCTGCAAATCCCAATGCACTATCCCATTCTGTGTAATGGAAAGATACAAACTATTAAGGTCTTCATGATTTTAAACAAATAGAGATATGGCTGATATGAGCCTTTGCTATTTGCCCACAGTTATCCACAATGTGAAGCCCTCTGAGCATTTGGAGAAGAAAATAGTTTATTTCAACAGAAGCTTGTTCTGGAATGTCAGCTGTGTTCCATTGTACTCCCCTCTCCAGGGGGTCATGTCCCTAACAGATGCGTGGAGCAAGAACTTAAAGTAGCTCAACTTCAAGAAATGCAGGTCAAACTACTTTGGTCTTGCAAATCCTGTTAATTTGTAAAATGTTTAACTATGCTGAATTTCCATTTTCATTTGAGGTAAAGAAAACATACAAGGGCCAGTGAAGATTGAAAAAAAAACGCTTTTAGTAACTGTAAAAAGAAAAGTGTTTAGAACATATTACTAAATGTATATTACATTAATACAGAATAGTTACTTTAATGAGGGACCACATTTTATTGGACCGACAATATTCTACCACTAAACAACCAGCCTAAGAGCAATTCCATGCGGCTCAAATAGCAATAAAGTACCAAAAATCTTTACATATTTGTAAAAGGACAAACAGAATCTAAGTGGTTCTTAGAGTAATGTACAGCAAAACAGTATGGCTCACATCAAAACCATCATCCCAGACACCCTGGACCCACTCGCATACCACTCGCACACAATTCGCATACCGACCCAACAGATCCACAGACGACGCAATCTCTATTGCACTCCACACTTGCCTTCTTCCATCTGGACAAAAGGAACACTGATGTGAGAATTCTGTTCATTGACTACAGTGTTCAACACCATAGTGCCCTCCAATGTCATTATTAAGCTAAGGACCCTGGGATTAAACACCTCCCTCTACAACTGGATTCTGGACTTCCTGATGGGCTGACTCCAGGGTGATGAGGGTAGGCAACAACACATCCACCACGCTGACCCTCAACACGGGGGCCCCTCAGGGGTGCATGCTTAGTCCCCTCCTGTACTCCCTGTTCACCCATGACTGCGTGAGATGGCCCGACAACACCTCTGCATGGGCCCCTCAGATACTCAAAAACTTCTACAGCTGCACCATTGAGAGCATCTTGACTGCTTGGCATCCGACCGCAAGGCGCTAGAGGGTAGTGCATACATCACTGGGGCCGAGCTCCCTGCCATCCAGGACCTCTATACCAGGTGGTATCAGAGGAAGGCCCTAAAAATTGTCAAAGACTCCAGCCACACAAGTCATAGACTGTTCTTTCCGCTATCGCACAGAAAGTGGTACCGATGCACCAAGTCTGGAACCAACAGGAACCTGAACAGCTTCTACCCCCAAGCCATGAGACTACTAAATAGTTAGTTAAATAGTTAACCAATAGCTACCCAGACTATCGGCATTCACCCATTTTTTAGTAACTCGTTTGACTGCTATTACTGTTTATTATCTATCCTATTGCCGAGTCACTTTATTTATCCCTACCTACATTTGAAAGAGTAGGGTTCACAAAAGTATGTGAACCCTTTGGAATTACCTGGATTTCTACTTAAATTGGTCATAACATTTGATCTGGTCTTCATCTAAGCCACAACAATAGACAAACACGGTCTGCTTAAACTAATAACACACAAATTATTATATTTTTCTTCTTCTGCGTTAATAGGCAATGCGGTGCCTGTTAATTTATCATCGAATCACAGCTGTCACGTTCTGACCTTTATTTCCCTTGTTTTGTCTTTATTTAGTTGGTCAGAGCGTGAGTTGGGGTGGGCAGTCTATGTTTTGTGTTTCTATGTTTGGTTTCTGTTTCGGCCTAGTATGGTTCTCAATCAGAGGCAGGTGTCGTTAGTTGTCTCTGACTGAGAATCATCCTTACTCCTCTTCAGACGAAGAGGAGGAAATCTGCCGTTACAGAAACACCCACCAACAGATGACCAAGCGGCATGGTAATGGGCAGCAGCAACAGCGGCCGAAGACAGAGGACTCATGGAAATTCTAGACGGGAGAGGACCCTGGGCACAGCCAGGGGAATATCACCGCCCCAAAGCAGAGTTGGAGGCAGCGAAGGCAGAGAGGCGCTGGTATGAGGAGGCAGCACGGCGGCGCGGTTGGAAGTCCGAGAGTCAGCCCCAAAAATGTCTTGGGGAGGGGCACACGGGGAGTGTGGCGAAGCCAGATAGGAGACCTGCGCCAACTTCCCGTGCTTACCGGAGAGCGAGAGGGACCGGGCAGGCACCGTGTTATGCTGTGGAGCGCACGGTGTCCCCAGTGCGGGTGCATAGCCCGGTGCGGTACATTCCAGCTCCTCGTATCGGCCGGGCTAGAGTGGGCATCGAGCCAGGTGCCATGAAGCCGGCTCTACGCATCTGGTCTCCAGTGCGTCTCCTTGGGCCGGCGTACATGGCACCAGCCTTACGCATGGTGTCCCCGATTCGCCAGCACAGCCCAGTGCGGCTTATTCCACCTCGCCGCACTGGTCGGGCTATGGGGAGCATTCAACCAGGTAAGATTGGGCAGGCTTGGTGCTCAAGAGCTCCAGTGCGCCTGCACGGTCCGGTCTATCCAGTACCACCTCCACGCACCAGCCCTCCGGTGGCAGCCCCCCGAACCAGGCTGTCTCTCCGTCTTCTGCCTACAGGGTCTTCCGTCTGTCCAGCGCTGCCAGAGCTTTCCTCCTCGAAAGCGCTGCCAGAGTCTCCCGTCTGTCCAGAGCTGCTAGAGTCTCCCGTCTGTCCAGAGCTGCTAGAGTCTCCCGTCTGTCCTGCGCTGCCGGAATTCCCCGTCCATTAGGGACCCATGTCTAGGGTTCCCAGTACAAGGTCGGTGGCGAGGGTCGCCGCTTTAAAGAGGCCACGGAGGCGGACGAAGAGGCGCATTAGAACTATGGTGAAGTGGGGTCCACGTCCCGCGCCAGAACCGCCACCGCGGACAGACGCCCACCCAGACCCTCCCCTATAGGTTCAGGTTTTGCGGCCGGAGTCCTCACCTTTGGGGGGGGTACTGTCACGTTCTGACCTTTATTTCCGTTGTTTTGTCTTTATTTAGTTGGTCAGGGTGTGAGTTGGGGTGGGCAGTCTATGTTTTGTGTTTCTATGTTTGGTTTCTGTTTCGGCCTAGTATGGTTCTCAATCAGAGGCAGGTGTAGTTAGTTGTCTCTGATTGAGAATCATACTTAGGTAGCCTGGGTTTCACTGTTGGTTTGTGGGTGTTTGTTTCCTGTGTCAGTGTTTGTGCCACATGGGACTGTTTCGGTTTGGTTCATTTCATGTTATCGTTTATTGTTTTGTATTTCATAGTGTTCAGGCCTTTCTTATTAAAATTTGTCATGAACACTTACCACACCGCATCTTGGTCCGATCCTTACTCCTCTTCAGACGAAGAGGAGGAAATCTGCTGTTACAACAGCCTACTTCGCCAAATTGTGATGATTTAACAAAAGCACATTCGCGAAAAAAATCACCATCGTTGCACCAATATACCTAACCATAAACATCAATGCCTTTCTTAAAATCAATACAAAAGTATATATTTTTAAACATGCTTATTTAGTTAAAATATATTCATGATAGCAGGCAATATTAACTAGAGAAATTGTGTCACTTCTCTTGCGTTCTGTGCAAGCAGAGTCAGGGTATGTGCAGCAGTTTGGGCCGCCTGGCTCGTTGCGAACTGTGTGAAGATATTTTTTTCCTAACAAAGACTGTAATTAATTTGCCAGAATTTTACATAATTATGACATAACATTGAAGGTTGTGCATGTAACAGCAATATTTAGACTTAGGGTTGCCACCCATTCAATAAAATACGTAACGGTTCCGTATTTCACTGAAAGAATAAACGTTTTGTTTTCGAAATGATAGTTTCCGGATTTGACCATATTAATGACCTAAGGCTCGTATTTCTGTGTGTTACTATATTATAATTAAGTCTATGATTTGATAGAGCAGTCTGACTGAGCGGTGGTAGGCAGCAGCAGGCTCGTAAGCATTAATTCAAACAGCACATTCATGCGTTTGCCAGCAGCTCTTCACAATGCTTGAAGCACAGCGCTGTTTATGACTTCAAGCCTATCAACTCCTTGAGATTAGGCTGGCAATACTATAGTGCCTATGAGAACATCCAATCATCCAGTCAAAGGTATATGAAATACAAATGGTATAGTGAGAATGTGTCTTATAATAACTACAACCTAAAACTTCTTAACTGGGAATATTGAAGACTCATGTTAAAAGGAACCACCAGCTTTCATATGTTCTCATGTTTTGAGCAAGGAACTTAAATGTTTTTTACATGGCACAAGGCTTTTTTACATGGCACATATTGCACTTTTACTTTCTTCTCCAACACTGTGTTTTTTGCATAATTTAAACCAAATTGGACATGTTTCATTATTTATTTGAGACTAAATATATTTTTTTAATGTATTATATTAAGTTGAAATAAAAGTGTTAATTCAGTATTGTTGTAATTGTTATTATGAAATATATATACAAAAATCGGCCGATTAATCGGTTTCGGTTTGTTTTGGTCCTCTAATAAATCTGTATCGGTATTGAAAAATCATAATCGGTCGACCTCTAACAGGTAGTCATTCAAAAATCATCTTAAACACTATTATTGCACACAGTGAGTACATGCAACTTATTATGTGACTTGTTAAGCACATTTTTACTCCTGAACTTATTTAGGCTTGCCATAACAAAGGGGTTGAATATTTATTGATTCAAGACATTTCAGCTTTTCATTTATTTGTAAAAATGTCTAAAAGCATTTGACATTTGACATTATGGGGTATTGTGTGTAGGCCAGTGACACACAATCTCAATTTAAACCATTATAAATTCAGGCTGTAACACAAAAATTTGGAAAAAATCAAGGGGTGTGAATACTTTCTGAAGGCACTGTATGTGTGTAAAGTATATGGTTGTATATGTGACACATGGGTGTGTTGAGATGCTATCTGTGACTGATGATGCTAACGTTTACCTTTTGAAATATGCCTTTTTTAATCATTATTTATTACAAAAAACACAAGGAAGGGATAACATTGAAGTATTAGAACATGAAGGACAAACAATACAGCATCAAGACACTATTAAACATGTATCAGTCTTTCCGCAACAGAGCCATCCTTATGTGTGAGGGTGCGTGTGCATGATAGTGATATAAAATATATGCCATTGTTTCCTTTTTCATGATCACAATCTTGTGAAGCCCGAACCCTTCAAGATCCCCCCATAGATCCCCAATAGCTGTCCCTCAACCATTCGAGGGACAGCTAGTAACCCCCCCCCCCCCGAAAAACCCCCCCAATTAATTCCATTCCCCACCCCCAAGACAATGCACCAACAAGCAAGAGAATGAAAGACAAAAAAGGAAAGACAGAAGACAACAGCAAACAACAATGCAGAAAATATATAACTAAATAATACATTTAAAACAAAGGACATCAAGGACAACTGAAATCATAACAGCAATGCCTACTTTATATGTTTGTGTGCATGTCCGGCACTATTACATGTACAGTGGGGCAAAAAAGTATTTAGTCAGCCACCAATTGTGCAAGTTCTCCCACTTAAAAAGATGAGAGAGGCCTGTAATTTTCATCATAGGTACACTTCAACTATGACAGACAAAATGAGAAGAAAAAATTCCAGAAAATCACATTGTAGGATTTTTAATGAATTTATTTGTAAATTTTAAAATAAGTATTGTGGATCAAGGAATGTTCCCTCTGCTTCCAATCAATCAACAATGCCAGTTCACTTACCTCTTCCCTATAGGCTGACTCATCGTTGTTGGTTATCAGGTCTACAACCTTGGTGTTGTCAGCATAGTTGATGATAGAGTTGGTGTCGTGCAAAGCCACACAGTTGTGGGTGAACAAGGAGTACACTCCCCTGGAGGGCCCTGTGTTAAGAGTCAGTGTGGAAGAAGTGTTATTGCCAATCCACACGGTCTGTGGTCTGTCCGTCAGAAAGTCCGGGATCCAGTTGCAGAGGGTGGTGTCCAGACCCAGAGCTCTGAGCTTGGTGTCAAGCTTGGAGGGAACAATAGTGTTGAATTCTGAACTGTAGTTAATGAACAGCATTCTCACTTACAGTTGAAGTCGGAAGTTTACATACACCTTAGATTTACATTTAAACTCAGTTTTTCACAATTCCTGACATTTAATCCTAGTAATAATTCCCTGTTTTAGGCCAGTTAGGATCTCCACTTTATTTTAAGAATGTGAAATTTCAGAATAATAGTAGAGAGAAGGATTTATTTAAGCTTTTATTTCTTTCATCACGTTCCCAGTGGGTCAGAAGTTTACATACGCTCAATTAGTATTTGGTAGCATTGACTTCAAATTGTTTAACTTGGGTCAAACGTCAATTTGTACCATTAATTTTAGAACTATTTAAATGTTTGTAATGACCTGTAAAACACACCCCGGTAATGGCTGAAATGGGCTCATTGGGTTACATTGTCTTTCTGTTGAACCTGTAAGAACCTTAATGCTTTTTTTGAGGATTTAGTCAAGGTAGTTTGTACATGTAGGTTGGGGTAAAGTGACTATGCATAGATAATAAACAGCAAGTAGTAGCAGTGTAAAAACAAAGGTGGAGGGGGCAATGTAAATAGTCTAGGTGGCCATTTGATTAATTGTTTAGAAGTCTTATAGCTTGGGGGTGGAAGCTGTTAATGAGTCTTTTGGACCCAGACTTGGCGCTCCGGTGCCGCTTGCTGTGTGGTAGCAGAGAGAACAGTCTATGGCTTGAGTGACTGGAGTCTTTGACAATTTCTTGGACCTTCCTCTGCCTAGTATGTAGGTCCTGGATGGCAGGAAGCTTGGCCCCAGTGATGTATTGGGCCATGTGCACTACCCTCTGTAGTGCCTTGTGGTCGGATGCCAAGCAGTTGCCATACCAGGCAGTGATACAACCGGTCAGGAACTTTTTGAGGATCTGGGGACCCATGCCAAATCTTTTCAGTCTCCTGAGGGTGAAAATGTATTGTTGTGCCCTCTTCACAACTGTCTTGGTGTGTTTGGACCATGCTAGTTTGTTGGTGATGTGGACACCAAGGAACTTGAAACTCTCAACACGTTCCACTACAGCCATGTTGATGCGTGCCTGTTCGGCCCTCCTTTTCCTGTAATCCACGATTATCTCCGTTGTCTTGCTCACATTGAGGGAGATGTTGTTGTCCTGGCACTACACTGCCAGGTCTCTGACCTCCTCCCTATAGGCTGTCTCATCATTGTCGGTGATCAGGCCTGACACTGTTGTGTCGTCAGCAAACATAATGATGGTGTTGGTGTCGTGCTTGGCCATGCAGTCGTGGGTGAACAGGGAGTACAGCAGGGGAATAAGCATGCACCCCTGATGGGCCCCTGTGTTGAGGATCAGCGTGGCAGATGTGTTGTTGCCTACCCTTACCACCTGGGGACGGACCGTCATGAAGTACAGGATTCAGTTTCAGGGGAGGTGTTTAGTCCCAGGATCCTTAGCTTAGTGATGAGCTTTGTGGGCACCATGGTGTTGAACGCTGAGCTATATTCAATGAATAGCATTCTCACGTAGGTGTTCCTTTTGTCCAGGTGCGAAAGGGCAGTGTTGAGTGCGATTGAGTTAGCGTCATCTGTGGATCTGTTGGGGTAGTATGTGGATTGGATTGTATTGGAGAGGGTAGTAAGTTTTAAGTTCCTCTGCGTACACATCACGGATGATCTGAATTGGTCCACCCACACAGACAGCGGGGGAGGCTGAAGAAATTTGGCTTGTCACCAAAAGCACTCACAAACTTTTACAGATGCACAATCGAGAGCATCCTGTCGGGCTGTATCACCGCCTGGTACGGCAACTGCTCCACCCACAACCGTAAGGCTCTCCAGAGGGTAGTGAGGTCTGCACAACGCATCACCGGGGGCAAACTACCTGCCCTCCAGGACACCTACAGCACCCGATGTCACAGGAAGGCCCTAAAGATCATCAAGGACAACAACCACCCGAGCCACTGCCTGTTCACCCCGCTATCATCCAGAAGGCGAGTTAAGTACAGATGCATCAAAGCAGGGACCGAGACTGAAAAACAGCTTCTATCTCAAGGCCATCAGACTGTTAAACAGCCACCACTAACATTGAGAGGCTGCTGCCAACATACTGACTCAACTCCAGCCACTTTAATATTGGAGAAATTGATGTAAAAAATGTATCACTAGCCACTTTAAACAATGCCACTTAATATAATGTTTACATACCCTACATTATTCTTCTCATATGTACATACTGTACTCTATACCATCTACTGCATCTTGCCTATGCCGTTCTGTACCATCACTCATTCATATCTTTATGTACATATTCTTCATTCCTTTACACTTGTGTGTATAAGGTAGTTGTTGTGAATTGTTAGGTTAGATTACTTGTTGGTTATTACTGCATTGTCGGAACTAGAAGCACAAGCATTTCGCTACACTCGCATTAACATCTGCTAACCATGTGTATGTGACAAAAAAAAATTGATTTGATTTGTATCGAGGGTTTCCAGGATGATGGTATTAATGTGAGCCATGACCAGCCTTTCAAAGAACTTCATGGCTACAGACATGAGTGCTACGGGGCGGCAGTCATTTAGGCAGGTTACCTTCACATTCTTAGGCACAGGGACTATGGTGGTCTGCTTTAAACATGTGGGTATTACAGACTCAGACAGGGAGAGGTTGAAAATGTCAGTGAAGACACGTGCCAGTTGGTCCGTGCATGCTCCGAGTACACGCCCTGGTAATCCGTCTGGCCCCCCGGCTTTGTGAATGTTGACCTGTTTTAAGTTCTTGCTCATATCGGCTACAGTGAGCGTGATCACACTGTCATCCGGTACAGCTGGTGCTCTCATCCATGCTTCAGTGTTGCTTGCCTCGAAGTGAGCATAAATGGCATTTAGCTCGTCTGGTAGGCTTGCGTCACTGTGCAGCTCGTGGCTGGGTTTCCCTTTGTAGTCTGTAATAGTTTGCAAGCTCTGCTACATCCGACGAGCATCAGAGCCGGTATAGTAGGATTAAATCTTAGTCTTGTATTGACGCTTTGCCTGTTTGACGGTTTATCTGAGGGCATAGCGGGATTTCTTAAGTGTGCGGATTAGTGTCCCGCTAGCCTTTAGCCCGGTGTGGATGTTGCCTGTATGGCCTTATAGAGCTCGTTGTGTGCGGTTTTAGTGCCAGCATTGGTTTGTGGTGGTAAATAGACAGCTACGAATAATATAGTGTGGTCTACAGCTTATCATGAGGCACTCTACCTCAGGCGAGCAATGCCTCAAGACTTCTTTAATATTAGGCATCGTGCACCAGCTGTTATTGGCAAATAGACACACACCCCCGCCCCTCATCTTACCAGACTTAGCTGCTTTGTCCTGCCGATGCACAGAACCCAACCAGCTCTATATTATCTGTTGTCGTTCAGCCACGACTCGGTCAAACATAAGATATTACAGTTTTTAATGTCCCATTGGTAGAATAGTCTCGACCGTAGATCATCGAGTTTGTTTTCCAGTGATTGCACGTTGGCCAATAGAACCGATGGTAATGGCGATTTACTCACTCACCTACAAATCCTAACAAGGCACCCCAACCTTCTTTCTCTGTATCTCCACCTTTTCTTCACGCAAATGACGGTCTCCAGAGAGCAGTATATCCCTTGTGTCGGACTCATTAAAGAAAACATCTTTGTCCAGTTCGAGGTGAGTAATCGCTGTTCTGATGTCCAGAAGCTCTTTTCAGTCATAAGAGACAGTAGCAGCAACTTTATGTACAAAAAAATACAATAATTTGCACCATTGGTTAGGAGCCCGTAAAACGGCAGCCATCGTCTCCGGCGCCATTATAATGTCTGTTGGCAATATTAGGGATTCTCACACACACACCCCTTTTAACAGACATATGTGACACACATTAACATACATGATTACATTGTATTTATTCATTTATACAGTAATTATTATTCAACATGTCCTCACCTGGGAACTCGCAACCTCTTGCTTCACGGTACTCCGATCTTTCTACTAAGATAGCCAGTGCCGGTCGGTGCCGTTTATGATGAGGGAGGACAATACTTTTTTTATTGAGCATGGCCTTGTTTCTTTTACAGCATATTGGATGACTGTCATTCATATTCCATTCACCCAGTTCAATGTAACATCAATAGGTTCAGGCTACTACATGATACTCAAATTTCCCTATACCCATCATGGGGCTGCTACAACCTAGCCTATGAATTAAAGTTTACAACGTAGGTGCACACAGACAGTGACACATGGACAGACAGTGACACATTCCATACCGCCTGCATCTAGCTGATCTAGGGTGTCATCTTTAGTCCAAACAGTTGCAAGAGTTTCTATCATTTCGCTTGCCTCCGTTTAAGAAATGTTTTTCAACAGAATCGGCGGAATAAATATACCCCTGCTCACATGTAAACACAACTCACTTTCAAAGCAGCCACGTTGTATTCCTTCTCGCATCTACGCGCTCTCCTCTTACCTTTTCCCTTGGCTTATGGATTTCAATGCACAACACATCAGCTGTATGTGACCAGGCGAAAAAACCTTTCCAAGCCAAACCGTACCCTAACTGCTACACACAGCCTAAATTGTTGCCACCATATTAGAAACAAAAAAATGTCATAGTCAACATAGCTAATAGATCTAACACGTTAGTAAACACACTACAATCATGCAATACAGTCTACAGTCAGTAAGCATTTTAGCAGTTACACCGGCGGTGTTACCCTACAGAGTGCCGTTGAGGCTACTGTTGACCTTCATTTAAAAAAGTGTGTTTCAATCAATTATTTGGGGACGTGAAAATATTTAGTACAGTTGTTTTAAAAGGATCACGTTTTCAATGTTTCACTATTTTAATTGGTATTATATTAACTGAGGAGAATCGTCCTCCCCTTCCTCCTCTGAGAAGCCTCCACTGATGACACCATGTCCGTGTCAGGTATCAGTTAATCTGACTGATCATTGATTTTATTCACGTAGTTCAACAATTAAGGGCTTTCTATATAGTTGTCTAATGTTGGTGGGGCATATTAACCTGTTTTAATCATACTCCTGAATTACTGATCAATAAAATATTTTCTTAATTGTACATGTAACAGAGCTGAGATCTACTTAAAAGTGCATTAACGCTATTGCTTACACTAAGTTGTTTCAGATCTACACAAGTGCCCAGGGAGGAGGAGTTAAGGCAGGGGTAGTCAACCCTGGTCCTGGAGTGAAGCAGGCACTTAATGTTTTTGATTTAACCTAACTGGACGACTAGGTGTGACGAATTTAAACGATCACTGAACTGATCAATTAGCTCAGTTGGTCAGGTGTGGTGCCTAGTTGCAACAAAATCCTGCAGCACTCCAGGAACAGGGTTGCCTGCCCCTGGGTTAGGGTTTTTCTGGACAGGGCCTAACTATAAGGGTCAGAGGAGGCTGGTGGGGTGAGCTGTAGGAGGATGGGCTCATTGTAATGGCTGGAATAGAACTAATGGAATGGTACCAAACACATAACTCACAATGAGCCCGTCATCCTATTGCTCCTCCCACCAGCTTCCACTGATACTGGCCCAATAAGCACATGCCCTAGAGATATCCCTTTTTGGGCCAGTGGTTAGAGCATTTGTCATTGGTGCTGGAGGCCTGGGTTTGAGACCTGCTAGGGGAATCACCCTACTCTCTCATTCGTAGCAATATGTGGTGTGGGATACTCAAGACTTTTGGCTCGATTCAATCTGTAGGCAATTTAAATTCAATGTTTAAAGGCAATGTTTCCACATTCACGGAGACAAAATTCACGGTAAACGCTGCATATGTCAGCTCAATCGAAATTGACCTTTAAATTTCAACAACGCTACATTGCAGATCTTCTGCCCTATAGATTGAATCGAGCGCATAGTACTGATTGGTAGCCTGCCAATTGACGTTATTGTAACGGCTCCCCTCTTCGTCTGATGAGGAATAGGAATCATCGGACCAACACGCAGCGTGGTAAGTGTTCATTGTAAATTTAATTACGTGACAGCTATACTCTGATTCACATACCCACATTTTCAGCATGTCATTTAATAGTCAAAGCTTTTGACAACATTTTGATCTTTATAGTCAAATACACTTATAGGCTCAACTTGAGTGATGCCAAATAGATTGAGACACAGGTTGAAGATCCTCACTGAAATTGTTTACACAAGTCATCTCAACTGTGAGTGGAAATACCTCATAATGAGTAAAGAACTGACATGCATGAATGGAAGCCAATATCACACTATATATATATATATATATATATATATATATATATATATATATATATATATATATATATATATATATATATATATATATATATATATGAAGGTTGTTTAGTTCTTTATCTAGAGGTTAGCAGCATTTGGATTTTCATTGGAACAGCCTACTTTCATCATCCATACAGATACATTACAATTCAATTAAGCCCTCAACTCAGAGGGGAGGCTAAATGTGCAACAAAATGTCATCATAAAGGAAAACACCCTTTTTCATATTTTGCATGTTAACACACTAGTACTTTACATACACAACATTGTCATTTGATAGCTTCTTGTGAATTCTATATAGGCCGACACAACCAAGTGGTGTATTTTAAAGCTGCACTGTACCTATGTGGATACAGGTGTTTTTTGAGACCCCTCTGGCAAGAATGTGGTATTTTTTTCTAGATTTCAACACAATTTGTTGAGAGCTCAGACTTTCCGATCTGAAGGTCATGGTTTGATCTAGTTTTTTTTCAGAGTTCTGAGTTGTCTTGAAAGCACTAAAAGTCTAGGCTGTTGGAAATTCTAGACTGGATGCGATAACAGCTACACACAAGATTGAAAAGAAGATACATCAATTCCATTTTACAATGTCTTCACTACAGGTAGCAAAATACGTTATACACTGAATAAAGCTGTCCTCAGTCAGGCTAAAAGCACAATATTGTTCCTGTTGCATTACATTGGATGACCACTAGTGACATATTGGAGCTTTTGAACATAAAAAATCGATTAAGTTGTGGCTTTAACTGATTAAGTATTGACTGAGAAGTGTAGTGCCAGCGACCGACATGTCGGTAGGTTCCCCTGCTCAGATGTCCCCTGCTCAATGGTTGCGTGCCAAGTGATGAACTGACAGAGTTCTATAACATATCAGGCGTGTTCCTCTGCCTAGGCGTTAATGACACCTACCAGATCTTACAACGCCAGTCAGTGGATGATATAGTCGATGACGTGGCACGCAACCATTGGTTGATGCATGCAATGTCTGAACAAAGGAATGCATCCATGATGTGGTATTTTTATTTTATTTAACTAGGCAATTCAGTTAAGAACAAGTTCTTATTTACAATGACGGCCTTACCCGGCCAAACCCTTCCCTAACCCGGATGACGCTGAGCCAATTGTGCGCCACCCTATGGGAATCCTGATCATGGCCGGTTGTGACACAACCTGAGAATGACCAGGGTCTGTCGTGACGCCTCTAGCCAGTGTTGCCAACTCCTCAGTAAGGAAAGTAGCTATTGGCTGTCCTAAAAGTCGCTAGAAGTCGCTAAATGACATCATCACCTAATTTGCATAGGAGAGAGGAAGAATGTTGTGGGAGAGACAAAAAGTGAGTAAAAAAACACCCTTCTTAATTTGGTTTGGTTTTTAACCTTATGGTCCATTTAGGAGCCTACAACAAGTCACAGTAAAACATGAACATTTTTAACCATATCATAAAAAATAAAACAAATTGTATACAATCTACATGAACAATGTAAATGGACCAAAACGAGACAATAGAAAAAACTGTCAATGGCAATGTGAGAAAATTATGGTAACTAGTCTGGCCCTAATTCAAGTGAATTGTTTTTTTTAATGTAAGCCAGGGCGGGATCAGCCAGCGGCGGCTTCCCGCATGCTCGATTCATTTGCAGTCTGGACGTGGAGGGGTGAACATCTCCAGCTCTGACTGCAGCTGGGAGGGACTGCTGCGTGAGGACTGGGCCGCCTGTGAGTGCTTTGGGACGGACTTTCACGTCAGAGTCTCCAAAAGTCTCCAATAACACCAGAAAAAGCTGCGTATTTCAAGTCATTGTGACTTAGACTTAACTTTACTTCACCTTGCGGTGATTTCCCCTCTACATTATCCTATTTTCAATGTAAGCTTTGACAGAATTAACAACCCCAAATTAGTTTGTGTCCTGTGCTGGGTTTACGGTCGCTAGGCTACACTTAAATCATGTATTTTCAAGTAGGGATTGTGCATTCTTTTCTATTTTACACAGCAGGCAAATGTGCGCAAATAATGAAATGGAATTCTAATAATTTAACTGATGTCCAATTAGTTGTTTAAAAACCGTAAAACAACCTAAATGTAGGTCTTGTAAGATCTGGCAGGCGTCAGCAACGCCTAAGCAGAGGAGCGCGCCCTCAATCTTCTGGTCTATTGACCAACTCAGAGTTCTAACACGGAAACTCGGGCCTCTTTCTAGAGCTCCATAGGGCGGCGCACAATTGGCCCAGTGTCGTCCGGGTTAGCGTTTGACCGGGGTAGGCCGTCATTGTTTTGTTTGACTTTGTTCGAGTTCTCAGTTGTCCTGGAAGCACCTATAGCTAGCTACCCATCTCTTCCTTGGAATCTCGGACGGAGAATCAAACACCGAGGTAAAGTTGGTTTTATATTCACACATTTGGACATTCAACGGACATTCAACAGACATTCACCAAAAGCCATTGTAACGGTTCTCTTGTTGTGAAGTAGTGGCGGACCAAAAAGCAGCGTGGTTGTTATTCATTGTACTTTAATAACGAAACTGTACATGAAAAACTAACAAAACTACAAACGTGCAAAAACCTAAAACAGTCCTTTCTGGTGCAAAACACACAGTGAAACCCAGGCTACCTAAGTATGATTCTCAATCAGAGACAACTAATGACACCTGCCTCTGATTGAGAACCATACTAGGCCGAAACATAGAAAAATAAACATAGACTGCCCACCCAACTCACGCCCTGACCCTACTAAATAAATACAAAACAAAGGAAATAAAGGTCAGAACGTGACAGCCATTTAAAAATGTAAAAAACAATAACTAATTCACCGTTTTGTTACAGAATCAAACGAGATATGATTTATTCTATAAATGTCTAGCATACGTTTGCAGCCTTTGTTTTGAGGAAAGAAATCCAGTCTAGATTTTATAGACATACATAAAATCTATAAAATGCCATTTAAAACGGTATAAATCAATACCTAATTCACTGTTTGTCACAGAAACATCAAACTAGATATGATTTATTCTATAAATGTCTAGCATACTTTTACAGCCTTTGTTTTGAGGAAAGAGTCCAGTTTTGATTTTACAGAGGGCATGAAGTCCGTCTAGAGGGTGTGTGGTCAAAGTTCTAACTAGTCTGTTATTGTAACGTCTGTCGTTCGAATGAGACCAAGGTGCAGCGTGGTAGGCATACATTTTCTTTATTAATATGTTCCACCAAAAAAACTATAAACAACTCAAAGAACGAAAAGCTTAGGAGTGCAACCCATGCAACAAACAAAGACAAGATCCCACAACTGAAGGTGAGAAAAATGGCTGCCTAAGTATGATCCCCAATCAGAGACAACGATAGACAGCTGCCTCCGATTGGGAACCATACCCGGCTAACAAAGAAATAGACAAACTAGAATGCCAACCCAAATCACACCCTGACCTAACCAAATAGATAAATAAAAAGGCTCTAAGGTCAGGGCGTGACAGTACCCCCCCCCCAAAGGTGCGGACTCCGGCCACAAAACCTGACTCTATACGGGAGGGACCTAGCCCCCGCTCCGCACGCTGATCCCTCCACTTCTGTGGAACCGGACCATGGATCGTCGCCGGAGACTCCGGACCGTGGATCATCGCCAGAGGCTCTGGACCGCGGACCGCCGCCGGAGATCATCACTGGAGGCTTCAGTTCATGGATCATCACTGGAGGCTTCAGGCCATGGATCATCACTGGAGGCTCCGGGCCATGGATCATCACTGGAGGCTCCGGGCCATGGATCATCACTGGAGGCTCCGGGCCATGGATCATCACTGGAGGCTCCGGGCCATGGATCATCACTGCAGGCTCCGGGCCATGGATCATCACTGCAGGCTCCGGGCCATGGATCATCACTGCAGGCTCCGGGCCATGGATCATCACTGCAGGCTCCGGGCCATGGATCATCACTGCAGGCTCCGGGCCATGGATCATCACTGCAGGCTCTGGGCCATGGATCATCACTGCAGGCTTCGTGCGTGGAGCAGGCACAGGATGTACTAGGCTGGAGACACACACACTGGAGGCCGGGTGTATGGAGCTGGCACAGGATATACTGGACCTTGGAGGCGCACTGGAGGTCTGGAGCGTAGAGCTGGCACAACCCGTCCTGGCTGGATGCTCACTCTTGCCCGGCAAGCACTAATATAAGAAGTAGACGGTACATGTTTGGTTTTTGGGTTAAATGTATACATTATGATTTGCCTCTCAACTGTATGTGAACCCCTCTGCAATTTACTGGCACGAACCATTAAAAACTAGGACTTCAAATATGCTATTTGCTCTCTTTCTCTCTTAAACTGCTAGCACAAAGACTATGTGAAAATGTGTTTTTTCATAAAAGATCATGAAAAAATATATAAACTTGCCCAAATCAGCTCTACATAATTCAGCAGGGAGGTGTGCAACTACCACACATTATACCCATTATACCAGTGTAGAAACTAAGTCACCTACATAGGTATTACCATATCTCATTCAATTCACATTCCTTGCAGGAAGAACTGTTTGCAAACCTTTTAAAATGTCCAGAAAGACAGTGGTCTTAGAAAGGTATTTATACTTTAAAAGACATGTTTTATGTGAATGGATGTGGATGAAAGAATTCTGCCTGTGTTTTAATGTCCTAGTTTCATATTTTTTTCTTTACCTTCAACTATATATCAAATTGAGCTTACAGTATGAGGACCTTGGGGATCAGATTTAACATTATACCCATTGACTAAACATATAACAAACAGACACTGCTCAAAAGGAATTGTTTGTGATATTAGGTTCACCACCCTATTCACGAAAATGAATTGCTCCTACATACACCAAGTCCAGTGGTCTTGGCTTGCTAGACACTAAAGCATGCAGAGACGTTATCAGGTATTCTGTTACTGTTTGTTTGAACTTTAGAATGTGCAAAATGACAGCACAGTCTGTGACAGTCTTTTGTAACTCAGAAAAGTTCCAAAACTGTTTTTTAATAATTCCAACACTCCGCTTGTACTGACTGTAATGAACTCGAGCAGTCTATCTCCTTTCCCAGTTTCATCAACAGTTTTGAATTCACGCTGTTCCAGATGCAAAGGAGGTTGTACCTAATAAAGTGACCACTGTATCTATAGACTTTCCAGAATGTGTTCTGGGAATACCCGGGTATTAAACATTTGGCTGTAGGTGTTGAACAGTTGAATCTATTACCTCAGGGGGAAAGCCTGAAAAAGGAAATACTGATACTAGAAAATACATTTTGGGATGTTTAATGTACTTTGATGTAGGTTTGATGTACCTATAGTAGTTATTATAATGTCCATATTTTACATTTTTTAATGAACACTGAAAACAAAACAATAAAAAACCAACGAACAGTCCTGTAAGGTGCAACACAACACTAAACAGAAAATAACCACCCACAAAACACAATGGAAAACAGGTTACCTAAATATGGTTTTCAATAAGGGACAACGATTGACAGCTGCCTCTGATTGAGAACCATACCAGGCCAAACACAGAAATAGAAAATCATAGACAAACTAACCTAGACAACCCACCCAACTCACGTCCTGCCCATACTTAAACAAAAGACAAAACAAAGGAACTAAGGTCAGAACGTGACAGTACCCCCCCCCCCCGCCCCCCCCCACCCAAAGGTGCGGACTCCGGCCGCAAAACCTGAACCTATAGGGGAGGGTCTGGGTGGGTGTCTGTCCGCGGTGGCGGCTCTGGCGCGGGACGTGGACCCCACTCCACCATAGTCTTTCTCCGCCTCCTTAACCGCCTCCGTGGCCTCTTAAGAGCAGCGACCCTCGCTGCCGACCTCGGACTGGGGACCCTAGCCACGGGTCCCGAATGGACGGGTGATTCTGGCATCGCCGGTATGGCAGCTCCTGGCTGACTGACGGCTCTGGCAGCTCCTGTCTGACTGACGGCTCAGGCAGCTCCTGGCTGACTGACGGCTCTGGCAGCTCCTGGCTGACTGACGGCTCTGGCAGCTCGTGGATGACTGACGGCTCTGACGGCTCTGGCAGCTCCTGGCTGACTGACGGCTCTGGCAGCTCCTGGCTGACTGACGGCTCAGGACAGACTGGCGGCTCTGGCGGCTCAGGACAGACTGGCGGCTCAGGACAGACTGGCGGCTCTGGCAGCTCAGGACAGATGGGAGCACCTGTAGGGAGAAGACTGAGAGACAGCCTGGTGCAGGGGGCTGCCACCGGAGGGCTGGTACGTGGAGGTGGCACCGGACAGACCGGACCGTGAGGGCGCACTGGAGCTCTTGAGCACCAAGCCTACCCAACCTTACCTGGTTGAATGCTCCCCGTAGCCAGACCAGTGCGGCGAGGTGGAATAGCCCGCACTGGGCTGTGCTGGCGAACCGGGGACACCATGCGTAAGGCTGGTGCCATGTACACCGGCCCGATGAGACGCACTGGAGACCAGATGCGTAGAGCCGGCTTCATGGCACCTGGCTCGATGCCCACTCTATCCCGGCCGATATGAGGAGCTGGAATGTACCGCACCGGGCTATGCACACGCACCGGAGACACCGTGCGCTCCACCGCATAACATGGTGCCTGCCCTGTCCCTCTCACTCTCCGGTAAGCACGGGGAGTTGGCTCAGGTCTCCTACCTGACTTAGCCACACTCCCCGTGTGCTCCCCCCCATACATTTTTGGGGCTGCCTCTCGGGCTTCCAGCCGCACTGCCGTGCTGCCTCCTCATACCGGCGCCTCTCCACTTTCGCTGCCTCCAGCTCTGCTTTAGGGTGGCGATATTCCCCTGCTTGTGCCCAGGGTCCCTTGCCATCTAAAATCTCCTCCCAAGTCCAGGAGTCTTGTGTTTTTGGCCGCTGCTGCTGCCCGTTACCACGCTGCTTGGCCCTCTTTTGGTGGGTGGTTCTGTAACGATTGTCGTCTGGAGATAGAGAGGAGGACCAAGGTGCAGCGTGGTAAGTGTCCATATTTTAAATATTTTAATGAACACTGAAAACAAAACAATAAACAACCAACGAACAGTCCTGTAAGGTGCAACACAACACTAAACAGAAAATAACCACCCACAAAACACAATGGAAAACAGGTTACCTAAATATGGTTCTCAATCAGGGACAAGGATTGACAGCTGCCTCTGATTGAGAACCATACCAGGCCAAAAACAGAAATAGAAAATCATAGACAAACTAACCTAGACAACCCTCCCAACTCACGCCCTGCCCATACTTAAACAAAAGACAAAACAAAGGAACTAAGGCCAGAACGTGACACCCACATGGTGAACTCATGGAACCTTGCTGTTTTTATTTCTTGGCCACTAGGGGGAGGTGTTATTTTTAGTCTGCATTCAGGCGAACAGGAAATACAGAAAAAAGGAGGGAAATTATCCTTTACAGTAGTTTACAACAAGGTTGACTAGGTGTTTTAAAGGTAAACTTTGGAGCCAATGGGTTGTGTAATGCACAAAGACTATCTTTGGGGAACCCTTTGCTACTGGGTGTGGGAAGGGGGCAAAGCACAAACAGTGAGAGAACAATGTAGCACGCAACTGTGAGGGACAGATTTTGTCTTCGAAGCACAACCTTTAGAACTATGGGTTCCAGAAAGCATCTTTAAATGTGTCAACAATGCATAAAAATGTGGTCCGCTTTTTTTTCCAGTCTTCAATGAGAAGCAAGACTGCTCAATGTGTGCTTTGAATCATCCAGAGAGAAATTATGATCATCTGACCAACTGAGTTTGTCTTTGTGTAATATAACAGTAAGCTATGAAAACTCATGTAGTTTCATCCTTCAATACATTTAGAAGTATGAAACTGTCTTGAAACTTTTTTTTATATATTTTTTTTATCCTTGTGTTATTATTGCTCTAATGTTCTATTATCATTACGCTATTTTATTATTCTACTATGAGAGATACTAGATACATACTATGACAGCAATTCACTGTAATAGGTACACACATTGTATCTGGCACAAGTGACAAGTAAACTGATTTGGATTTCAAAGACTGCCATTATTGTAATGTTTGATATTACAACGATGTGTGATATCTTTTTTATCAAGCATATGTTTTTGCAAATGTATGCCTTTATTACTATATGATTTATATTGCCTGAATACTCAACGATGATGAACACCTCAGTTATGAGTGCTTCTGTCAGGGTTGTGGTCAAATACATGACATTTAAAGTCAATTTAGCAATTGAACAAAAATCCAATTCAATTTGAAAATGTTCCTAATTGCAAAAGCATGTAACAGAATTTGCGTATTCCAGAACTGTAATTTACATGTAAATAAACAACCCTGTAGTATCTGTTTAATACTGCAGATAGAATACTCTGTGTGCCAGAGATGGTACCATTCAGCTTGTCTGGGGATGGCAGGACTTCAACAAAGTCAAAATAGAAAATGATTGGAAGGGGCCTCTTTGCTGTTAAATTAGAGACGTATAAATAGATGACTGTTGTGCCTTGTAACTACTTTAAAATGTGGAACTGTTGCACTAAAAATGCAAACATTGATTTGGCGTACAGTTTCAGATTATAAACATTGTCTACTTCATATAGAACAAATTGCACTTGAAATGAACATTTCTTTAAAGATATTGCAAATAAATGCATATTTTCACTTTTTTTCCTGAGACAATCACTGAATTAGATTTCTAGATCTTTAAATGCAGTATTTGAGATGTTATGTATTTCTATCAAATCAAAACTGGAATTTATACTCAAATCAAAGGTTGTAAAAGTCTACTAGACATTTCTAGAATAAATCATACCTAGTTTGATGATTCTGTCATCAGTGAAAACGATATTGATTTCTATAGCTTTAAATTGCATTTATAGATGTTATTTATTTCTATCACGTCAACTTCTTCCTCAAAACAAAGATTGTAAAGCTATGCTAGACATTTATAGAATGAATTATACCTAGTTTGATGTTTCTGTGACAAACGGTGAATTAGTTATTGATTTATACCGCTTTAAATGGCATTTGATAGATTATGTATTTCTATCAAGTCAACTGGAATTTCTACTCAAAACAACGGTTGTTAAAGTATGCTAGACATTTCTAGAATAAATCATACCTAGTTTGATGATTCTGCGACAAACTGTGAATTAGTTATTGATTTTTACATTTTTAAATTACTTGTGGTGAATGTCTGTTGAATGTCTGATGAATGTCTGTTGAATGTCTGATGAATGTCTGTTGAATGTCTGATGAATGTCTGTTGAATGTGTGAATATAAAATCAGCTTCACCTTGGTGACTCAAACAGACCACACAGAGCCCCAGGACAGCAACACAATTAGACCCAACCAAGTCATGGGAAAACAAAAAGATAATTACTTGACATATTGCAAAGAATTAACAAAAACAAAAACAGAGCAAATGGTAATGCTATTTGGCCCTAAACAGGGAGTACACAGTGGCAGAATACCTGACCATTGTGACTGACCCAAAAGTTTAGTAAAGTTTTGACTGTGTACAGACTCAGTGAGCATATCCTTGTTATTGACAGGGGCCGCTGTAGGCAGACCTGGTTCTCAAGAGAAGACTATGTGCACACTGCCCACAAAATGAGGTTGAAACTGAAACTGAACTTCCTAACCTCATGCCAATTGTATGACCATATTAGAGACACATATTACATAGACCCACAAAGAATTAGAAAACAAATTCAATTTTGATAAATGCCCGTATCTATTGGGTGAAATACCGCAGTGTGCCATCACAGTAGCAAGATATGTGACCCGTTGCCACAATAAAAGGGCTAACCAGTGAAGAACAATCCCCATTGTAAATACCAGCCATATTTATATTTTATTTTTTGTACTTTAACTATTTGCACATTGTTACATTATATATTTTACCTTTATTTAACTAGGCAAGTCAGTTAAGAACAAATTCTCATTTTCAATGACAGCCTAGCCTAGGAACAGTGGGTTAACTGCCTGTTCAGGGGAAGAATGACAGATTTGTACCTTGTCAGCTCGAGGATTTGAACTTGCAACCTTTCGGTTGCTAGTCCAACACTAGGCTACACTGCCGCCCCAATATAGCCATATTTGAAATGTCTCTATTCCTTTAGCACGTTTGTTAGTGTAATGTTCACTGTTCATTTTGTATTGTTCTTTTCACTTTTGTTTATGATCTATTTCGCTTGCTTTGGCAATGTAAATATATTTCCCATGTCAATAAAGCCCTGAATTAATAGGGATTTCAATGGCCAATGAATGGTCACGTTGCCATGCTGCGTCACGCAATCCCTTCCAGAAATCAGGGATTGAGTCGAGAAACCTGCCTATTTTCCTCGTAATGTCACAATTTCAAAGCTATGCGAGAACAAGTTAATTATCTCACACAATATGTGTAATGTTGTGTGTCTTATTCCAGTAATTTATGCAAATGATGGATTTTTGAGCTCGCACCCAATTGACTCCCATTCACTCCTTGAAGATGTGCGCGCCTTGTCCCAGAATCGCCCAGAATGCACCGCGCGGGCGTTAATACCAATCGAATGGAGTTTACAATTTAATTTCTTAAAAGTATCTCTGGTTAGACATCAAATTATCAGGGTCTCGGTAGATAGCACCAGTTAAAAAAATGCCTGAGGGAGCTCACGTAATGACGTCGGTTGGGGTAATGTGGCAATTATTTTAAAACAGATTAGCATGGAATACGATGCCTGGTTTGCTGGCTAGGATAGGAAGGTAAATTAAGCTACGGAGCTAGCTAGCGTAGTTGACATTGGCCATCTCAATTCACTAACTTTGAGACCCTGCTAGCTAGTTAGGGCTAGAAACAGTGTACAGCTAATGTTAGCTAAGCCAGTCGTTTGTTCAATTATTTTGGAGGACATTGGCTATCAAGATATCTTCCGTTCAAAGTGAGTTTGTTTATTTGTGCACTTTGATGCAGTGATTTTGCTACGGAATTAGCTAGTTACCCACGGCAGTAAATTAACGTTACCCGCGACTGCGGTTTCGCCTGCAAAACCGTGCGTTTAAATCACTGGATTTTTTGGACTGACTTTGTGTCATTCATGGCCCGGGGCACTCCCTAGGTTTTTTCCTCTCCTAGAGGTGGTTATCAAACATTTGGGATGCTGATGAAAGTAGTTGAACAATACTGGAAATCCAAATAAGTGAGACCAGGTAACTCACTGAAACTGAGCAGTAAATCACATATTCACGATCACTCCCTGCACCCTTGTCCAGTAGTTAACTTTCAATGGCAATTAAACTGGGACCCATATGTCTACTATATTCGGTTCATAGGGTGGTAACGTTACGTTAGTATTAAAGAGAAGAACGTTCTCCCATTTGTGTCTCATTGCAGACTCGAATTGCCATGGAGGGGATCGGTGGCGGAAATTTGCAGAAAGTGACTCCTTTAGCTCGAGAATTAACCCGGATCTTCAACGGCTACAATAAACACTCCATACAACTAAAAAATAATCTGAAAGAGACCAACGCATTTTTCCGGGAAATAAAACAGAACTACAGTAATGCCTGCGCGTCGGCCGCCAGCTCCGAGGCAGCTGCTCTGGAGGCAGGTAAGATGTGCAGCTCTTCGGATTTGTTACCAATATAATTAACCTTGGCATCATCACAACATAATGTAGAGTAAAACTCCCACATTTCTCAGAATACATCGTGCTTCGCTAAACATGGGTAGTGTTAGGCCTTATTGAATGTCACACACAGTTCTTGAGGTTACATTTATCCATGGTGGCTTCATGCAGCTACAGTACTCATATGCCTGTCATTGAATGACCCTGTGATTATTTTACATTCTACAGTATTTATCATTTTGTTGTCTTTGGGAAAGGAAGTAAATTATACAAATGATAAAGAACATGATCAACACATTTTATTAACA
Source organism: Oncorhynchus mykiss (assembly GCF_013265735.2). NCBI lineage: Eukaryota > Metazoa > Chordata > Actinopteri > Salmoniformes > Salmonidae > Oncorhynchus > Oncorhynchus mykiss. The sequence continues at coordinate 63,741,809 of NC_048581.1, forward strand.
TGTAGGCCTATCCTGACTAGCATTTGAGAAACTTATATTCAGAAAAAAAGTATGCATTTACTACTTACTCTGAATATGAGTGTCTGCTAAATCACCAAAAATCTCACACTAAAAAAATACAGATTTTGCCTTTGAGTGACCACTCAACAAACTCTTGAATTGTAATATGATTGTTGCTTCCAGCATAAAGCCCATCGACAAGCACCGTAAACATATCCGACCACAAACACAGGAACGTCTGTCACTCTATATTAGCCATAGTTTGAATGGAAACTCTTCTGATTGTGGTCATTCAAGGAGGATTGGAAACGGCACAGCAGAATTGATACACATCCCATAATGTTCTAATTGGGAATGTGTGCAAGTTCTGCAGAGGTAGGGAATTTCCTACAGGGCACACAGGGTTCCGACTTGTACTCAATCTATATACAGTGGTGGGATGGCAAAACAGGTGGATAGCTATTATTGGGGCGGCAGGGTAGCCTAGTGGTTAGAGCGTTGGACTAGTAACCGAAAGGTTGCAAGTTCGAATCCCAGAGCTGACAAGGTTCTGTTGTTCTGCCCCTGAACAGGCAGTTAACCCACAGTTCCTAGGCCGTCATTGAAAATAAGAATTTGTTCTTAACTGACTTGCCTAGTTAAATAAAGGTAAAATAAAAAAATAAAAATGAGATGAACTGTCTTCTGAATGGGTGATGAGGTAGGCTTAAATGTCTTGTTTCCCCCTCTGGGGAAAAAACAAAATTGTTCCTTGCCAACACGTCGAATGTAGAAAATGCATTAAATAGGATTTAGAGGGAAAGAATGCAGAGATTAGGACCAGTAAGTCTTTCTCGGACATAAAGTGCCACAAATATGCAGAGATTCCCACTTAAGGAACTGAGGCTAAAAGGAAACATGTAGTCACTAAACTAGTTGATTTTCCCTGGCTGGCTAGCTGAACTATGCTAGTTTTAATCCTCATTGCCAAACTTCATAAACATTGTACCCTCAACTTCAATACTCCTTTCCTAGTTATACAATCATTGAACAAAGACATGTACTGGAAAGAAACGTGAAAATTATTTATTTTGTTGAAAAGTCATGACTGGTTAGAGCTATCATTGCTACTTAACACAGATCTAAGTTCAGTTTTGAGATCCAGTGGCGTCATTGGCGTAGGTTTTGCCGAACGTTTCTTACTGGTCTTGAAAATGTGACAGCTTCTCCCCGCTTGGCTCAATGGGATTTGTAGTGATTTTAACAACACTGCCAGGTATGTACAGTATTGTACTCTTCTCCTTTTTTAAAACTCTTTGTTGATTTAAATCAGACTTTATTAGTATAATGAGTTATCCAAGAATGTCAAGTTAATTGACTTGAGAAAATAGCAACACACAATGTGAATGGCTACAATTAATGGCTAAATTACTTCCGGACACAAAGGCTCTACTGAGCTCCTCCTCACCACTGTATACGGCTGTCATTTAAGCCCAACCTTCCTGTCCCAAAGGGATTTCAGTCTACGAAAGCTGAGCTACGGAGCTCTGTTTGTGTTGCATTCCAATAATTCTGTCGCGCTAAAGTTTGTAGAACTATGTAGAGAGCTTCTCTGTAGAGCAGGGATGGGCAACTTTTAATGGGGGTGAAAAAATGGGGCCAGAAAAAAATCGGTATTCATCATGTTAGCAGAATATTTTAACAACCCCCTCTTGACAGCAGAGAGAGAAAATATGTTTTGAAGTTAATTTCCTGAAAGTCTACATTTTGCCATGGGGCATAGAGAGAATGTTGCCATTTAAAGCATGTTTGCTGCAATTCTACACATTCTGTCATGGGGTAGAGAGAAATGTTTGCAGTTTGGAATATGATATCTGAGTGAGAGTCACTAACATAATTGATGGGGGCCCCCGATTTGATAATTTGACCATGATTACTATAGGTTTAGATAAGTTAGCTGGCTAAACTAACTATCTAAATAATGTTAGCAGACATGGGCTAATTGACTGCCCAAAAGTAGGAGGACCGCTAGTTGTCCATTTTTAAGGCAGCGGTTCTCAACTGGTGGAATTATTGACATGAAAAACTGTTGTTCCCTTGTCATACAATTGGTACATTTACTATCAATATAGCATTAAAAGTAGTTTTTCTGATTGCATTTTGGCAACATAAAATCATGATGCGAAAATTGGATCGCGACCTGGTTCAATTTGGGTACTGAGGTAAAACCAGTTGAAAACCACAGCTTTAAGGTGTGTTTGGGCTTAGTATCTCCACTAGTACACACACACTTGCATCCACATTTCCAATAATGTTTTTCAACATTCTCGTTCTTTCAATCTAGTGCATCTAGAATGTCAAATTTCATGGGAAAAGCCAATCTAACCATACCCTTCCCATCAAGTGGGCCTATACAATATGTATGTATCTTTGTCAAACCTTCATAGTAAAGGCTAACAACAAACCACAGTGGTTGTCATGCTAGATAACATGCTTCAAGCTCTAGTAATAGTTTGTTTGACATTTTTAAAGTGAACAATCGGAGTCTGTTATTGTGGAATTGCCCTGTAATCTGGTATTACCCTGCCTAGTGTATCTTTAGGTATCTTTTTTGAACCACAGGAAATGCATTTAAATAATTCATTGGATTGTTCCTGCATCTATAATGTTTTAGGTCAAACACTAGGCAGGGTAATACCAGATTAACAGTTGCAGAGCAACAGGATGGTGATAGAGGGAGAAAAGAAGGGGTGGGGAGGGAGAAAGGAGTGGTATTCCATTTCTGGCCTCTGTTCTTTGTCTGTTGTTTAACTGAAATAGACCATGACTCAGCATCATGGAGGATTATGACCACTTCCTGTGATGAGCCAGGATGAATTGTTTGTTGTTAATATGGGTTGCCACGGAGATGGGTCAGGAGATAACAGATGAGTCTGAGGGGCTTTGAAGTAAACACAATAGATTACCCCTCAGGCCTTTCATATGCCAGAAGTGCAGACAGAGCGATGCCAGACACCAGTTCACAACAGGTCCAGTTAAAGCTGAAGCAAGTTATTTCTGTATTGTAAGCCAATCATTGGAATTTGCTCAAAGATAAAGTGGATTGTTTGTTGGTGTTATATAACATTACATTGTATTATCAACATATGCAGATTGTTTCTAAGCCTAATACCTGAAGAATAAAGATTCCTTCCTTACCCCTCAGAAGTGAGAGGCACAATGACTCAAGCCCCCCCCGGCCACCAGCACTATTCCCTTCTATACATCAAATCAAACTTTATTTGTCACGTGCCCGAATAAGTGTAGACCTTACTGTGAAATGCTTACTTAGAAGCCCTTAACCAACAATGCAGTTCAAGAAATGGTTAAGAAAATATTTACCAAATAAACTAAAGTAAAAAGTAACACAATAAAATAACGAGGCTATATACAGGGGGTACCGGTACCGAGTCGGTGTACATGTTAGTTGAGACAATTTGTAAATGTTGTTAAGGGTGAAGTGACTGCATCGATGATAGTTAGCAGCAGTGTAAAAAACAATTGGGGGGGGGGGCAATGTAAATAGTCTGGTGGCCATTTGATTAATTATTCAGCATTCTTATGGCTTGGGAGTAGAAGCTGTTAAGGAGCCTTTTTGATCCTGGACTTGGTGCTCTGGTACTGCTTTCTGTGCGATAGCAGATTACTTGGGTGACTGGAGTCTTTGACAATTTAATGGGTTTTCCTCTGCTGTACCAGGCGGTGTTGTACCTTCTACATGTTGTACCTTCTCCTCCCAGGTCAGCTGAGCTACATCTTTTTCCCCCGGCATGAAGAGGAGTTCCTGCACAGCAGCGTGGGCAGCGCCCCCTACATCCTGGTTCTTGGCCAGGACTGTGCCGCACGCTACCAGCTGCTCAACTGCCTGCTGGGGGAGCGGCTCCTGCCCCTAGGTCCCGTGGCGGGTGAGGCCTGCAATGGCGTTCATGGCACGGCCTGCAAGAGGAGGAAGCTGTGCTTCACCCACGGGCGCCAGACGCGGCTCAGCCTGGCGCTGCCCGGCCAGTATGAGCTGGTTCACCAGCTGGCGGCCCACTGTGGGCGCTGGGATACGGTGCCCAGGGAGGATCTGGAGATCCAGGAGGAATGTGAGGACCCCGCCCACAGACTGGCCGAGCTGGAGATCACCCTGCACCACCCTCTGCTACAGGTACACCAGGGTTTCTGTTATCCTTAATTGCTTCTGATAATTGTTTCTGCTGGTGTGAAATGTGTTTAACAGTTTTGATTAGTGATGCACCGATAATACATTTTTGACCGAAACCGATATTTTCCTTGTCGCAAAAAACATTGCTGATATAAAACATTTTAGTGGCCTTTTAATCATTCTTGTACAGTTGAATAGTTAATACACACATGGACGCAGCGGTCTAAGGCACTGCATCTCAGTGCAAGAGGCATCACTACAGTCCCTGGATCGAATCCAGGCTGTATCACATCCGTCCGTGATTGGGAGTCCCATAGGGCGGCGCACAATTGGCTCAGCGTCGTCTGGGGTAGGCCGCCATTGTGAATAAGAATTTGTTCTTAACTGACTTGCCTAGTTAAATAAAGGTTACACACACACCACGCTGACCAAAACATTATTTTGTTGGTATTTACATATGTCCCCATTACCAGTAAAACATAATCAAAACCATTTCTTTCACTTACTTGCTGTGCTGTTTCGTTGTTCAGTTTGTCTCATCCAGGATTTCTATGGAACGCCATTTGGGTCTTTGCATGTCAAAAAAGATACGTCAAATAACACTGTTTGACGTGTCAAATAAGCTCGCTTACCTGAATATGACTGCACGTCACAATAATTGAATGCGTTCATACATTCATACTTTTACGTAGTTATTACACATTTATTACAAATTGATTACACTATCACTCAAATTTCATATGTCACAACGATTCATTGATACATATGCTATGATGCTGGGAGTTGTCTCGCGCACCTACAGTGTTGGTCATTAAAAAAAAAAGCTAGCTAGCTGATGGATGCAAACAATGTTCTTCCACAAAAACATGGCAAAACGAAAATCTGTTTCAGCAGCTGTAGTTGGCTAGCTAACTTAATAGCTATGTGTCATCTAAAATAACCCTAATTTATAAGACAGTTCTTATTTGATTAACGGTGGTCGGACCCATCCGTGAAGCTAGCCACAATATGGATTAGCCACAATGGAGAACATTGTGGTTAGCCTTCAAAATAAAAGTATGTCATTGACAGTGACGCAAATAGTATAATATGCCATAATTGAATAGATCATGCTAAACGAGGTTGGAATGTTATATAAAATCAACAAAAGACAATTTGACAATCTGACGTAACACTGGATGTATTATACTTTAGAATTGCATTGTGGGCATACTTATTTCACTGTGCAGTCTTGCCTATGGATTGTGGATCAATGACATGGGGTATCAGTCTACTCAGTGACACCCAGAGAACATTACTGTCGTAGCTCTTATTGCGGGACTCTGAAACAACTGGGAATTGAGCCACATTTATTGTTAACCTATGTGTATTGAACACTATTCCTGAGGAAAAACAATACTGTGTGAATGTTTTGGAGTCTGCTAACTCTGAGGAGGATGTTGGGTATATTGAGTAGACTGATACCCCGTTTCATTGATCCCCAATCCTTAAGTAAAGATGTACAGTGCAATATGAATGTCAATACACACCATAGGCTGACTGGGGAGGTGATTTCACATACTCGCAGTTCCAAGATAAGAGCTACAATGCTCATATTTGTGTAAACTCTAAACAGTTGTTTTCTGTGGGTGTCACCGAGTAGGCTGATACCCCATTTCAATGCTTCACATTCCAACCTTTAACATTATATAGTCTAAATATGACATGATTCCTTCTGCATCACTTTCAAAGAGGTACTTTTATTTTGAAGGCAAACTGCGAATTCCACTTGTGCCCTATCCTTATTGTGGCTAGCTTCACAACACATAACCTGGTCCGGTTGAGCCTCACAAGCCGGATGAAGCTAGCCGGCTGCTTATAATGTTAGCTTTGGGCGACAGGGTTAAGTAGCTGGCTAGCTATTTATTTTCATGAAGTACAATTTCAATAGGCGAACAACAAGTGGCTACCTAGCTAGTACTTACTCACAAGGATTCCTAAATCATTGCTAAGTGTAGTGAAAATAACTGCAGTTTCTACTGGTCATTGTTTACAGGCTAGTTGTAAAGCTAGCTAGCTACCCCAGTTGCGCTCAAACAAATAATGATTTATTACCAACCTGGTATTGTTAACACATTGTTTGTGGCCGGTGTTTGCTTGTTTGCAGACTTTTTTTGTACAGTTTTGACAGTGCTACTGATAGTAGTGGTGGCGCTTCACTTGCGCGTGCAAATTCAGAAAACACAACATTCTATAATAGAACTGTTATTTGACATATCTTTTTTGACAAGCAAAGACCCAAACGGCGTTCCATAGTATGTTGTGAAACTAATAGCAGTGACGCTATTACTGTGTAACTCCGGTAGGGCAACATCTGGGAAAAATAGCGCACTTGGTAACGTTAGTGTGTACCGGTGCTCGACCAGTTGCGAAAGCCAACATCACCCACAGAGAGCGGTTGATTGTCAAGGGCAATAAATTCCATTATCTTGGTGTTAATGGATTTCGCCTTTGAGTTGTCTTGCTGAAGTTCTTACTCTATCAAATGATTGCTCGACTTGTTGACTGCTCGATCCACACAGCAGACATTATGGGCTAGGTTAGGAATGCTGTGTTGAACGTGTAGCGCAATTTTACGTGGTGTGCATATCTATAGGTATATGACGTAATGACGTCAGCTTTGGCATCAGTTTTGCACTGGCTTAACAAGACATTGGGCTGATACCGATGTTGGCATTTTTAGAAAATATCGTCCAATTCCGATATGTTAACTGATATCGTGCATCCCTAGTTTTGATGACCATGATTAAAATAACTACTTTTTATTTCTCAACTTTATTCGAATATTTATGAAATGCATATTGTTATATTTGGTAGCACACTTTGTTTTTCTTCGACTCCAACCCCATTCGATGCGTGGAACGGATGTGGGTGGGGCTAGGTCTACATAAGGGTCCTAATTTGAAGAAAAAAAACTCACAAAAGCTCTGAAGGCCGATACGTAAAGCTTATTAAAGAGCAGTGATACTATCAAGAGTAGTGGGTGGGTTCCTAATCATTTTCCATCTCAACTGCTACCATGCACCTGCAAAAAAGATAGCTCAGATGTGCGAGAGCCTTTTGAATTACTCAATTGGTAATTGCAGAGCTCCTCCATTCATGAACATAGTCTGCCTATCAGCACGTCACCCAACACTTTGCAATGTGAGCTGGAGGTAGTAAGCATTTTGAAAATGCAGTGCATTTGGAAAGTATTCAAGCCCCTTGACTTTATCCACATTTTGTTACGTTAGTCTTATTCTAAAATGTATTATTGTTTTTTCCCCCTCAATCTATAAGCAATAACCCATAATGAAAAATCAAAAACAGGTTTTTGGAATTTTTACAAATGTAAACTCAGCAAAAAAAAGATGTCATTTCACTGTGAACTGTTTATTTTCAGCAAACTTAACAGGTGTAAATATTTGTATGAACATAAGATTCAACAACTGACATCAACTGAACAAGTTCCACAGACATGTGACTAACAGAAATGTAATAATGTGTCTCTGAACGGGGGGTCACCCACCAGCTACATTAAGTACTGCAGTGCATCTCCTCATGGACTGCACCACATTTGCCAGTTCTTGCTGTGTACCCCATTCTTCCACCGAGGCACCTGCAAGTTCCCGGACATTTCTGGGGAGAATGGCCCTAGCCCGCACCCTCCGATCCAACAGGTCCCAGACGTGCTCAATGGGATTGAGATCCGGGCTCTTCGTTGTCCTGTTGGAAGGTGGACCTTCGCCCCAGTCTGAGGTCCTAAGCACTCTAGAGCAGGTTTTCATCAAGGATCTCTATACGTTGCTCCGTTCGTCTTTCCCTCGATCCTGACTAGTCTTCCAGTCCCTGCTGCTGAAAAACATCCGCACAGCATGATGCTGCCACCACCATGCTTCACTGTAGGGATGCTGCCAGGTTTCCTCCAGACGTGATGCTTGGCATTCAGGCTAAAGACTTCAATCTTGTTTCTTATGGTCTGTGAGTCCTTTAGGTGACTTTTGACAAACTCCCAAGTGGGCTGTCATGTGCCTTTTACGGACTAGTGGCTTCCATCTGGACACTACCATAAAGGCCTGATTGGTGGAGTGCTGCAGAGATGGTTGTCCTTCTGGAAGGTCCTCCACAGAAGAACTTTAGAGCTCTGTGTCAGTGACCATCGGGTTTTTGGTCACCTCCCTGACAAAGGCCCTTCTACCCCGATTGCTCCATTTGGCCGGGCTGCCAGCTCTAGGAAGAGTCTTGGTGATTTCAAACTTCTTCCATTTAAGAATGATGGAGGTCACTGTGTTCTTTGGGACCTTCAATGCTGCAGAAATGTTTTGGTACCCTTCCCCAGATCTGTGCCTCAACACAATCCTAACTCGGAGCTCTACGGATAATTTGCTTTGACCTCATGGATTGGTTTTTGCTCTGACATGCACTGTCAACTGTGGACCTGGTTTGCTGATGTCAACATTGTGAACAGTGTGTCTCATGGTGGGGTTATGGTGCAGGCAGGCATAATCTATAGACAATGTACACAATTGCATTTTATCAATGGCAATTTGAGAGCACAGATACCGCAACGAGATCCTGAGGCCCATTGTTGTGCCATTCAGCCACCGCCAACACCTTGCGTTTCAGGATGCACGGCCCCATGTCGCATGGGTCTGTACACAATTCCTGGAAGCTGAAAATGTCTATTTCCATTGCCTGCATACTCAACAGACATGTCATCCATTGAGCATGTTTGTGATGCTCTGGATTGACGTGTATGAACGCGTTTTCCAGTTCCCACCAATATCAAGTAACTTCCGTTAAGTAGTGTTTAATGGCAACAGCCGTTAAAGAGGAGTGGGACAACATTCCACAGCCACATTCAACAGCCTGATCAACTCTATTCGAAGGAGATGTCTCGCTGTGTGAGGCAAATGGTGGTTACACCAGACAGATACCGAGTGGTTTCTGATCCACGCCCCAACTTTTTGTTGTTTTTAATCGTTATGTGACCAACCGATGCGTATGTATTCCTAGTCATGTGAAATACATAGACTAGGGGCTAATTTTCTTTCAATTGACTGATTTCCTTATATGAACTTTAACTCAGTCAAATCTTTGAAATTGTTGCATTTTATATTTTTATTCAGTGTGGCTAATTTTACACCGCAAGTCAGATGTCTCTTTGCCGAAAATGGTTCCGTGTTTGCAAACCAGCTAACGTTAGCTAGCTACGTTGGCTATTAGCTCCTATATGACAACTCAGCACCATGTTTATCTAGCCGGGTAGCTCGCAAAGTAGCTGATCTAGCTAGCTATCACCACAGATGAAAGGGTTAGTTCTGATAATCTTTGTTAAAAGGTCACATAGCTATATGCTTAGCTAGCTTGCTTATTGCATGCATGCATGTTGACACGAGCCTTATTAGTGAATTCACTAATATTTGTAACAGGAGTTTGATTTTGGTCACTGTGTCAATTCATCAATTTCAAAATGCTGCACCTTTGTTAGAGATTGAGCCGCCATGCTTTTGCTGCTGATTTTCCCAGCTAGACATTCCTCGGCATTGTGCAGTGCTCATGGCTCAGACGGTGAGTGGCGGCTGGTATAGTCCCTCTACATCGCAAAGCTGGTGCTATCGTCAAAGCTGGTAGAGAAGGGCCGATAGCCTAGAAAAGGCCAATATCAGCCTGATATATTGAACTAGACGATTATTGGTCGTTCTTTAGTCATCTTACGTAGAAAATAGTCCTGATAATATAGACCTAGGTCTACATAATATCCAAAACAACTAACACATTCATCAATTTTGAGTCATTTTAATTGTAATGTCATGTCTTTCTACTCAATACCGAAACTAATTTTACCAAGTCGTTAAAGTATTTATAATTTTAAGTGTATTTTGGATGTAATCAAAGCATTAGAATGTTCTAGAGGACACTAGTATTTACCCTGGGGGGAAGCGCGCGCCCCCACCCCCCGGCACGGAGCACCCTGGCTGGCTACTTTTTTTTTATTTGGCTGGCTACTCCATGTACTTGCGGAAGAAACATTAGCCACACAGTCAGCTATTCAATATCTGCACTGCCTGCGGGTAGAAGCAGTCTCCAACCAGGTGGTTTGAGATTGCCTGACGGACCGTAGGGGTGACAACAGTTAGTGAATGGGGTCCTTGGATATAGAGGTTCTTGTTTGGATGCAATTTGGACATGTGAGGAGGATTCTGATGGTGGGTGTCTGTTTACCATGTAAGCCTACAAATAGCACAGAGTAGCAGGATTAGTGGTAAAGGGTCCTTTTACTTTTTGGTATGCTCATTGACGTTACAGCATTGATATTATAAATGCCTGTTTGGTTGGCACATGAGTGAGTTTCTGACTTTGCCGTTACTAGAAGGGTAGGCTTGTTTTTAATCTTTCTCTCCAGGCTGGAAATGTAGCTCTCACACATGGCTTAGCTGACACACAGATTACTGCACGGAGTAGATTTTTCATGTTAGTCAGAACTCTCCCTCTGGGTTAAATTTATTTCTGTGGCACCAGGAAAATGTGGTGTGGTGTTGCATACAGAGGACTCGTTGACTGTACCAGGTGGATAGACATGTAGCCCATCTTGCTCGGCTGATCAACATGCCTTGGTGGGTGGAGTGCACTGTGCTCACTTGTCACGTGCTGGCCGAAGAAAGTAGCGCTTAATCCTTCAAACAAAGGCCTCGCTTAGCTGGTCGTCGACAGGCCCCAGACAGTCCTGCAGGCAATGCCTGCACTGCTTTGTCGGCCGCCTGGCCCCCCGCCCACCCTCCACCACTTAATGGCCCTGATCTGATGCGATTCACATGACCAGGGCACATAACTTCCAAACCCTTCGCTGTGATGACGTTTCCATGGTTATGCCCGGATGCCTCCCTGAAGGCACTGTTTATTAGCGCATGTCATGGTTTACCTTTCTATTTTTTTGGTGTTTTGACAAATGATTTCTAATAGCAAGCTTATTATTCGGAGCCCAAAATGAGCTTATATGTGTCAGGTTGCCCTGTTATTGGTTTTGGTCTCTTTTTTGTGTTAAATTGGCAAGGCAGGATTCTGAGTATGAATGGAGCAGTGACAGAGCCAGAGTAAGTCTATATGTGAAAACCTGTGTGACTACGTACACACATGAGTAAATATTAAGTGGAGGTGCTCCTGTACCCATCTTATTTTTCCTATTTTGTTTTCAGTGTTAAAGGAAAGTCAGATTGGGCTCCCGAGTGGCGCAGCGGTCTAAGGCACTGCATCTCAGTGCTAGAGGCCTCACAGACCCTGGTTTGATTCCAGGCTGTATCACAACCGGACGTGATTGGGAGTCCCATAGGGCGGTGTACAATTGGCCCAGCGTTGTTAGGATCTGGCCAGGGTAGTCAGTCACTGTAAATAAGATTTTGTTCTTAATTGACTTGCCTAGTAAAATAAGATATATGGTGGGCTAGATGGGGAGCTATTGCTATTGTTTACTCAATGAAAGAGACCTTACCTTAGAAGCTGTCAAATTGGGCTGTAATGTAACATTTTATACACTTGTCAACCTGGTTTAAACTTCTCATGATAATTCAAACGCATGTGCCAGGACGGGTAGGTGGGCTAAGATGTGGTTTAAAAATGTAGTCAGAGCAGTGCTTCAGAGGTGTACCCAGCTGCTATTTACTCAGGGGCTAGAGGCAGGCAGGGAAGCAGCTCTCAGCCCACTGTGACATTCACACAGCCATGGCAGAATTGTAACGCCCCATTTTGGGAGACCAGTAGAGGAAAGCACTAACTCTCTAATTACCTCCCCACCCCATCTCCCCTGGGCTCCCCACACAGTGATACACAGAACTGGGATAGTGCTAACCTTTGGATGCGTGTTTCAGAGCTACGTAACCTCCCCGACATTAGTCTGCCACAAGTTCAATAAGCCTAGAATGTCCTGCTTGTTTTAAACAATCGGTCGAGACATCTTTAGCATAGACTATCCAAGTATGCTATTATTGGAGAATGCTGTTTTGAAGTGACACATTAGAAGTTTGACAGCATGTTAGATGTGTCTCTATCTAGACAACTTGTCAGGCTGAAAGGGAAAAAGATATGCAGATTGCGGGTTGAAACAGTCCATTGTCTGATATAGCTGTGATAAAGTAGCCCAAAGATATTCAGCTGTTGGACTACATTTGGAAATCGATTGTATTATGAAAATTCAAACATTCTATTTATTTTGATAGCCTAGAAAAATTTGTTTACAACCGATCTTTGTTCCAAAGAAACTGCTCAGTTGGCCACAGCTCTTGTTTCTTGGAGACAGGACTAACTGCCTCCTTTGTGTGGCTGCGTTTGTTATTTCTCTCTTTTACACTGTGCTCCCCCCTCATTTCTTTCCCTCTCTCGCTCTATTTATGTTACTGTATAATTCATCAAAAGTGGAGCAAAAATGTTTTCTTGCTTAGTTTTCTGTTGCCCTCCCATACCCTTTCCCATGACCAGACTGTTTGTGTTTATGGGGGATGGCACTCATTTATGTCCTAGTTAGAAACTGTTATGTGACTGTTGTACAATCATCAACAAGATGGTGGTAGTAGTGTATGTTGGAGAAATATTGTGTACTCCCCTGTATGTTTGCTCAACCTAAATCTTTGGATTAAAAAAGCTAATCCCAGAGAATTAGCCTTTTGATAAGTGTTTAGATTTCTCCACAACAAACATTTATATAAGTGTCTGAGTGCTGCTAGGACCATTTGAATGACTGAAGTATTTTCCCTGTTCTGTCAGGAGGCGAAAATCATGGTGGTGCCGTGCCCCAGTGTCCAGCCCATCGAGGCGGCCCTGGAGGACTGCACGCGTAACGTGGTTCCCATCATACTCTATGTGCTCAACCAGGACACCCTCACTGCCGAGCAGGTGGCCGAGCTGAGGAAAGTCAAAGATACGCTCCCCTTCCCCATCTTCTTCATCCGTATCCCAGCCGAGGCCTCCCCCGAGCCCAGCCGGCGCCTGGAGAGGGAGAAGAGCCCCCTTTACAAGCAACTGCTGTCCCTAGGCTTTCTCAGCACCCCAGTAGGGAACTGTTCCTGCGGAGCCCCCTCCCAGACGCCCAGCCTGGCCACCAAGCCCCAGAGCGTACTGGGGGAGGCCTTTGAGAGGCTACACCGCCTCCTGGTGCCCTTCACCCGTCAGGTGCTCCACTTCCAGCATGTGGAGGCGGCTAACCTGCTCAACGGGGTGCACTGCCGCTGCCTCGACCTCTTCATCAACCAGGGGAGTAGAGGGACTTCTGTGTGGGATTCAATCAATTAGCTAATTAAATCTATATAGTGTCACAATGTGTAACAGAAAGTTGTTTAATTTGAAGTAGAGAAAAATGATAGTGGTGGCAGAGGCTGACTTATCCTTCTCTCCCTGGCTGCAGGCCTTTGACATGCAGAGGGACCTGCAGATCACGCCGCGGCGGCTGGAGTACACGCGGGAGAAGGAGGGCGAGTTGTTCACCTCCCTGATGGCCATTGCCAACCGCAAGCAGGAGGAGATGAAGGAGATGATCGTGGAGACGCTGAGCAGCATGAAGGAACAGCTGCTGGAGGATGCTGCCAACCTGGAGTTCACAGGTACACAGTCCAAAGGCCAACTAAAGACTGATGCTGTCAAAAGTCTCTGAGATAATAGCATACCATAGCTGTACTACTGACCCCAAACTGACCTTCACTTGGTGATGGATGACACTGAGTTGACAAGACACAATCTTGAGGTGACCTGTGTAGGAACTAAAAGGACCTTAATTGTTAATGTGGGACACACAGCTGACACAAAAAGTAGATGCAACCAAAGACATGATTAGTTGCAAAATGTGGAAGTGTCAAATAGTTGGCATGGTGGGGGGTGAGAGGGAGGAAGATCTATTGTTCAGTCAGCAGCAGGTGTCAATATGGTACTTTGCCAAAAACATTGAATACTACTTGACAGCTTACAAATTATGCATTTAATGTAAGACCATTTAGCCTACTTGAAAAATGTCACTGTGAAATTTCACCACATTATCTTTCACTCACGCTTTCATTCAATGTGTCTTTCTCTGACCTCACAGACCTCATAGTGGCGACCAATGGAGAGCCTGTTACTTCAAAGGTTATAAAATCCTGCATCCACCAGATCCAAGAGCTGATAGTTGTGAGGTTAAACCAAGCGGTGGCCAACAAGCTGATCAGCTCTGTGGACTACCTGAGGGAGAGCTTTGTAGGAACCCTTGAGCGCTGTCTAAACAGCCTGGAGAAGTCCAACATGGAGTCCTCCGTCCACAACGTCACCTCCAACCACCTCAAACAGGTGTGTGTGTGTGTAAAGTCACAACGTTAGCTAATAGGATTCCTCAAAAGATGACGTAAAAGACTATGTATGTAATTACATTTTTCTCACGAGACAGTTGTTTTAACTTAAATAATAACATCTTGTTCTGTTTTCTCTCATCTCTCTGCCTGTCTTGGTCAGATCCTTAACGCTGCCTATCACGTGGAGGTGACCTTCCATTCAGGATCCTCTGTTACGAGACTTGTCTGGGAGCAGATCAAACAAGTAACAATTCCCAGTCAAGCCTCTGGAATATGATTTTTTAAATAGTAGTTTTTTGGAATAACAACAACCTTGATTTGTCATTAGCAAAATAGCAACTCACAAATGCTCTCTCCTGCTTTCTCTCCTCCCCTATGAAGATCATCCAGAGGATAACGTTTGTGAACCCTCCTGCCATCACACCAGAGTGGAAGAGAAATGTGGCCCAGGATGCCATAGAGAGCCTGAGTGCTGCCAAGCTGGCGAAGAGTATCTGCTCCCAGTTCAGAACACGCCTCAACAGCTCCCACGATGCTTTTGCTGCCTCCCTGCGACAGGTACACCAACCCAGCCTTGGCTAATGTTTTTGTCTCAAACTGGAAACCTTGTTTTTCATGCACCTTCACACTCTCCATCTGGTTTTGCCTTGGCTGCTACTTTCTTTCCCAGCGGGAAAAACTGTTTGCAATTATGTTAAAATTAACTATCAACCATTTTCTTGTTGTGATAATGACATTTCAACCAGTTTTGCCAGGTTCTGTTCATGCTATGTCTTGGGACTCTCAGCCTGCTTACTTGCAATGTCTCACTTAAGCCACTCGTCAGTCATGGCTTTTGTTTTGAAACAAGTTTGATTTTCTGTTTGAATTTCTTTGATCTCAATGATCAAATTGCTGTGAGGGTTGTCCCCACGACTGAGAATGTGATTGTCATGATTGCTAAAGACCCACTGTTTTTTTCTGATGGTGTTATGTGGAGGAATGTCGTAAACATTTGTTGGAGCATACTGAGAAGCTGTGTTTGTTTTGTACAATTGCCTATGAGATTTCAACCAATAACATGTATATGTGTAGCTGGAGGAAGGTCACACGGGGCGGTTGGAGCGTACTGAGGACCTGTGGCTGCGTGTGAGGAAAGACCACGCCCCACGGCTGGCCCGCCTGTCTCTGGAGAGCCGCTCCCTCCGAGACGTGCTGTTGCATGGTGAGTCTCTCTCTCACTCACTCACTCACTCACTCACTCACTCACTCACTCACTCTCACTCATATTTATACAGTGCCTTGAGAAAGCATACAGTGCCTTGAGAAAGCATTCAGTCCCTTCGACTTTTTCCACATTTGGTTACAACCTCGGCAATCTACACGCAATACCCCATAATGACAAAGCGAAAACCTAGATTTTTTTATTTGTAAATGTATTAAAAAGATGCCTTATTTACGTAATTTTTCAGACCCTTTGCTATGATACTCAAAATTGAGCTCAGGTACATCCTGTTTCCATTGATCATCCTTGAGATGTTTCTACAACTTGATTTGGAGCCCACCTATGGTAAATTCAATTGATTGGATATGATTTGGAAAGGCATACCTGTCTTTAAGGTCCCACAGTTGACAGTACATGTCAGAGCAAAAACCAAGCCAGGAGGACGAAGGAATTGTCCGTAGAGCTCTGAGATAGGATTGATGGGAGAACTTTCCAGAAGGACAACCAATCTCTGCAACATTGAAGGTCCCCAAGAACACCGTGGCCTCCATTCTTAAATGGAAGAAGTTTGGAACCACCAAGTCTCTTCCTAGAGCTGGCTGCCTGGCTAAACGGAACAATCTGGGTACAAGGACCTTGGTCAGGGAGGTGACATAGAACCCGATAGTCACTCGGACAGAGCTCTAGAGTTCCTCTGGAGATGGTTGTCCTTCTGCAAGTTTCTCCCATCTCTGCAACACTCCACCAATCATGCCTTTATGTTAGTGCCAGATGGACGCCACTCCTCAGTAGAAGGCACATGACAGCCCGCTTGGAATTTACCAAAAGGCACCTAAAGACTCTCAGACCATGAGAAACACGTTTCTCCGGTCTGAATAAACCAATATTGAACTCTATGGTCTGAATGCCAAGCGTCACTTCTGGAGGAAACCTGGCACCATCCCTACGGTGAAGCATGGTGGTGGCAGCTTTAAGCTCTGGGGATGTTTGTCAGCAGCAGGGACTGGGAGACTAGTCAGGATCGAGGCAAAGATGAACGGAGCAAAGTACAGAAGTCTTTGATAAAAACCTGCTCCAGAGCGCTCAGGACCTCAGACTGGGGGCGAACCTGATCGAACATCTCTGGAGAGACCTGAAAATAGCTGTGCAGCAGCAACGCTCCTCATCCAACCTGACATAGCTTGAGAGGATCTGCAGAGAAGAATGTGAAACTCCCCAAATACAGGCGTGCCATGCTTGTAGCGTCGTACCCAAGAAGATTTGATGCTGTAATCGCTGCCAAAGGTGCTTCAACAAAGCACTGAGTAAAGGGTCTGAATACTTATGTAAATATGATATTTCAGTTTTTCGACACTTGTTTTTGCTTTGTCATTATGGGGTGTAGATTGAGAGGGGGGAAAAAACATTGAATCAATTTTAGACTAAGGCTGTAACGTAAGTGTTGAACAAGTCAAGGGGTCTGAATACTTTCCGAAGGTACTGTACGTACATACACACACACACACACACACACACTAGTGGTGCGCGGGTCAGATGTTTGTAAACCCGCACCCGCCCGCAATTGCTAATAACCCATCCACAATCGCCCGACTATATGTGAAAAACTGAGGCCTGCGCCCAACTCTTACCTGCAAATATAGAAAATACACTATACAGTCAAAGACGGCAGAATGATTTTTTTTTTGACAGGGGGGCAGGATTTTTTGGGGCCTGATTTGAGATGTTTCTGCTTATAATTTCTGACATTTTGGTAAGCCTTGTCTATAATTAGATGCATACAGATTCTCTTCGGTCATATGTTGCCCTAGAAGACTAGATAAACCTTTACTCGCCAGAATGTCATAAATCAATAGAATGAATGCTTCAATCTAGTTGACATCGGTAAAGTTTTCTGTCATCTTTAAGGAAATGGAAAGCTGTTAAAACGACCCAACATGTTTCTGATAAGATTTCAGGTTTGGATGCATATGTTATGTGGTTGAAATACTATCAGCTTTTATGATGCTGATAAATATGGTGCCGCTACAGATGGTATCTAACTGAGCATTCGCATTCTCTCAAGATGCTGAAAGAAATATCATATTTCTTCACTCCTGTTACCGAGTCAGCATTTTGCCTACATTTGGTGTATAATTTTACTGCAAGAAATGCTTAATTATGCAGGCTATGTGAGTGATTGTAGATCTAAAGATTTCAGTTTCCATTTAACCCATCTGAACAGTAGACTGCACGGTACAGAGTCAATGTTAGGGGGAACTGGTTAGTAGATAATAATAAACAGAGTTGCAGCAGTGTAAAAGAAGTGTGTGGGGGGTGGCAAATAGTTTGGGTAGCCATTTGATTAGATGCTCAGGAGTCTTATGGCTTGGGGGTAGAAGCTGTTTAGAAGCCTCTTGGACCTAGACTTCGCGCTCTGGTACCACTTGTTGTCCGGTAGCAGAGAGAACAGTCTGACTAGGGTGGCTGGAGTTTTTGACAATTTTTAGGGCCTTCCTGACACCGCCTGGTATAGAGGTCTTGAATGGCAGGAATTTTGGCCCCAGTGATAATTGTTATATATATATATATATATATATATATATATATATATATATATATATATATATTTATTTATTTATTTATTTATTTATTTATTTATTTATTTATTTATTTATTTATTTATTTATTTATTTATTTATTTATTTATTTATTTATTTATTTATTTATTTATTTATTTATTTATTTATTTATTTATTTATTTATTTATTTATTTATTTATTTATTTATTTATTTATTTATTTATTTATTTATTTATTTATTTATTTTATTTATTTATTTATTTATTTATTTTATTTATTTAACCAGGTAAGCCAGTTGAGAACAACTGCATCCTGGTCAAGATAAAGCAAAGCAGTACGACACAAACAACAGTTACACATAAAACAAACGTACAGTCAATAACACAATAGAAAAATCTATGTACAGTGTGTGCAAATGTAGGGAGGTAGGCAATAACTAGGCCATAGAGGCGAAATCATTCAAATTTAGCATTAACACTGGAGTGATCGATGTGCAGATGATGATGTGCAAGTAGCGATACTGGGGTGCAAGAGGGTAAGTAATAATATGGGGATGAGGTAGTTGGGTGTGCTATTTACAGATTGGCTATGTATAGGTACAGTGATCGGTAAGCTGCTCTGACAGCTGATGTTTAAAGTTAAAGGGCGATGAGACTCTAGCTTCAGTGATTAAAAAAAAATATTTATATATTATATATATTTATATTTTTTTTGCAATTCATTCCAGTCATTGGCAGCAGAGAACTGGAAGGAAAGGCAGCCAAACGAGGAGCTGGCTTTGAGGATGACCAGTGAAATATACCTGTGGAGCGTGTGCTACGAGTGGGTGTTGCTATGGTGACCAGTGAGCTAAGGCGGGGCTTTACCTAGCAAGGACTTATAGATGACCTAGAGCCTGTGGGTTTGGCAATGAATACAGTTGAAGTCGGAAGTTTACATACGCTTAAGTTGAAGTGATTAACTTGTTTTTCAACCACTCCACAAATTTCTTGTTAACAAACTATAGTTTTGGCAGGTCAATTAGGACATTACTTCATGCATGACACAAGTAATTTTTCCAACAATTGTTTACAGACAGATTATTCCACTTATAATTCATTGTATCACAATTCCAGTGGGTTTACATACACTAACTTGACTGTGCCTTGAAACGGCTTGGAAAATTCCAGAAAATGATGTCATAGCTTTAGAAGCTTCTGATAGGCTAATTGACATCATTTGAGTCAACTGGAGGTGTACCTGTTGATGTATTTCAAGGTCTACCTTCAAACTCAGTGCCTCAGCTTGACATCATGGGAAAATCCAAAGAAATCAGCCAAGACCTCAGAAAATAAATTGTAGACCTCCACAAGTCTGGTTCATCCTTGGGAGCAATTTCCAAATGCCTGAAGGTACCACGTTCATCAGTACAAACAATAGTAAGCAAGTATAAACATCATGGGACCACGCAGCCATTATACCACTCCGAAAGGAGACTCGTTCTAAGGTTTGAAAAGTGCAAATCAATCTCAGAACAACAGCAAAGGACCTTGGGAAGATTCTGGAGGAAACAAGTACAAAAGTATCTATATCCACAGAAAAACGAGTCCTATATTGACATAACCTGAAAGGCCGCTCAGCAAGGAAGAAGCCACTACTCCAAAACCGGCATAAAAAAGCCAGACGACGGTTTGCAACTGCACATGGGGGCAAAGACCATCGTTATGTTTGGAGGAAAAAGAGGAGGCTTGCAAGCAGAAGACCATCCCAACCGTGACGAACGGGGGTGGCAGCATCATGTTGTGGGGGTGGCAGCATCATGTTGTGGGGGTGGCAGCATCATGTTGTGGGGGTGCTTTGCTGCAGGAGGGACTAGTGCACTTCACAAAATAGTTTTACTTTCTCATGATGCCATCTGTGGATATATTTGAAGCAACATCTCAAGACGTCAGTCAGGAAGTTGAAGCTTGGTCGCAAATGGTTCTTCCAAATGGACAATGACCCCAAGCATACTTACAAAGTTGTGGCAAAATGGCTTAAGGACAACAAAGACAAGGTATTAGAGGGGCTATCACAAAGCCCTAACCTCAATCCCATAACATTTGTGGGCAGAACTGAAAAAGTGTGTGCGAGCAAGGAGGCCTACAAAGCGGACCCAGGAATGGTCCAGAATTCACCCAACGTGTTGTGGGAAGCTGGTGTTGTGTAAGGCTACCCAAAACGTTTGACCCAAGTTTAACAATTTAAAGGCAATGCTACCAAATACTAAACTTCTCACCCACTGGGAATGTGATGAAAGAAATAAAACCTGAAATAAATCATTCTCTCTACTATTATTCTGACATTTCACATTCTTAAAATAAAGTGGTGAGCCTAACTGACCTAAAATGGAATCTTGGATTAAATGTCAGGAATTGTGAAAAACAGAGATTAAATGTATTTGGCTAAGGTATGTAAACTTCTGACTTCAACTGTATGTAGCGAGGGCCAGCCATTGAGAGCATACAGGTCGCAGTGGTGGGTAGTATATGGGGCTTTGGTGACAAAACGGATGGCACTGTGATAACTACGTCCAATTTGTTGAGTAGGGTATTGCAGGCTATTTTGTATATGACATCGCCGAGGATCGGTAGGATAGTCAGTTTTACAAGGGTATGTCAAATCAAATCAGCATGAGTGAAGGATGCTTTGTTGTGAAATAAGAAGCCGATTCTAGATTACATTTTGGATTGGCGATGCTTCATGTGGGTCTGGAAGGAGATTTTACAGTCTAACCAGACACCTAGGTGTTTGTCGTTGTCCACATATTCTAAATCAGAACCGTCCAGAGTAGTGATGCTTGTCGGGTGGGAGGTTGCGGGCAGCAAACGATTGAAGATCATGCACTTAGTTTTACTAGCATTTAAAAGCAATTGGATGCCATGAAATGAGTGTTGTATGGCGTTGAAGCTCGTCTGGAGGTTTGTTAAGTGTCCAAAGAAGGGGCAGATGGATACAGAATGGTGTCGTCTGCGTAGAGGTGGATCAGAGAATCACCAGCAGCAAGAGCGACATCATTGATGTATACAGAGAAAAGGGTCGGCCCGAGAATTGAACCCTGTGGCACCTCCAGAGACTGCCAGAGGTCCAGACAGCAGGCCCTCCAATTTGACACACGGAACTCTATCTGAGAAGTAGTTGGTGAACCAGGCGTGGCATTTGAGAAGCCAAGGCTATTGAGTCTGCCGATAAGGATGCAATAATTGGCAGTCAAAATCCTTGGCCAGGTTGATGAAGACGGCGGTTGTGATATTGTTTAGGACCTTGAGCGTGGCTGAGGTAAACTCAGGACCAGCTCGGAAACCAGATTGTATAGTGAAGGTACGGTGGGATTCGAAATGGTCGGGGATCTGTTTGTTGACTTTGCTTTCAAAGGTTTCAGAAAGGCAGGGCAGGATGGATATAGGTCTATAACAGTTTGGGTCTAGTGTGTCTTCCCCCTTTGAAGAGGGGGATGACCACCGCAGCGTTATAATCTTTGGGGATCTCAGACGATACGAGAGGTTGAATAGGCTAGTTTAAAGGGGTTGCAACAATTTTGGTGGATAATTTTTTAGAAAGAAGAGGGTCCAGATATTCTAGCCCAGCTGGTTTGTAGGGATCCAGATTTTTCAGAACATCAGCTGTCTGGCTTTGGGTGACGGAGAAGTGTGGGGTGCTGAGATGTTGGCCATGGTAGGGGTAGCCAAGGTGGAAGCATGGCCAGCCGTATAGAAAA
The DNA here is from genome assembly GCF_013265735.2 of Oncorhynchus mykiss. Lineage (NCBI taxonomy): Eukaryota > Metazoa > Chordata > Actinopteri > Salmoniformes > Salmonidae > Oncorhynchus > Oncorhynchus mykiss. Next base: position 63,763,797 of record NC_048581.1, read on the forward strand.
ATGCTTATTGAATTTCTCGATTATCGTAGATTTATCGGTTGGTAACAGAGTTTCCTATCCTCAGTGCAGTGGGCAGCTGGGAGGTGCTCTTATTTTCGATGGACTTTAGTGTCCCAAAAGGTTTTGGAATTAGTGCTATAGGAAGAACATTTCTGTTTGAAAAAGCTAGCCTTAGCTTTCCTAACTGACTGAGTATATTGATTCCTGACTTCCCTGAAAAGTTGCTATTCGATGCTAATGCAGAACGCCACAGGATATTTTTGTGCTGGTCAAGGGCAGTCAAGTCTTGAGTGAACCAAGGGCAATAGCTGTGCTTAGTTCAACATTTTTTGAATGGGGCATGCTTATTTAACTTCTCTAGGGTAGGGGGCAGCATTCTGAATTTTGGATGAAAAGCATGCCCAAATTAAACGGCCTGCTACTCGGGCCCAGAAGATATGATATGCATATAACTGGTAGATTTGGATTGAAACACTAATGTTTCCAAAACTGTTAAAATAGTGTCTGTGTATAACAGAGTCGATTTAGCAGGCAAAAACCTGAGAAATCCATTCAGGAAGTAGTTTTTGTTTTGTAGTTTTCCATTCAATGCCATTACAGTATCCATTGACTTAAGACTCCATTTGCAGTTCCTATGCCTTCCACTAGATGTCAAGTCTTTAGAAATCGTTTCAGGCTTGTATTCTTATAAATGAGGGAGTAAGACCAGTCTGAACGAGTGGACCCTACAGTGTCACAGAGCTTTTTCATGCACGTGTGCATTTCTTGTTTACCTTTTATATTGATGACGTTATTGTCCGGTTGAAATATTATAGATCATTTAGGCTAAAAAAAACAACCTGAGGATTGAATATAAACATTGTTTGACATATTTCTATGAACTTTACGGATACAATTTGGATTTTGTGTGATTGTTTGGACTGCTTTTGAACCTGTGGATATAAAGAGACTTCATCAAACAAAAATAACATTTATTGAGTAAATGAATGTCTTCTGATTGCCACCATATGAAGATCATCAAAGGTAAGGGATTAATTGTATCTATTTCTAAGTTTTGTAACGCTTCTGCTTGGCTTGTTACTGTTTAATAATTTGTCAACTGGGTTATGTTCTGGGCTAGGTATGCTTTCGCCGAAAAGCATTTTATAAGTATGACACTGTGGTTGGTTTAACAAGAAGTTAATCTTTAAACCTATGTAAAATGTTTTGTTTTCTGAATTTTTAAAATGAGCATTTCTGTATTTGAATTGGGTGCTCTGCAATCTCACTGGATGTTGGCTAGTGTCCCACGTACCCTAGAGAGGTTAAGACTGGGAGGAAAGCACTTTTGAAGAGGAACCAGGCATCCTCTGACAGGATGAGGTCAATATCCTTCCAGGATTCCCGGGCCAGGTCGATTAGAAAGGCCTGCTCACTGAAGTGTTTTAGGGAGCATTTGACAGTCAAATCACATTTTATTTGTCACATACACATGGTTAGCAGATGTTAATGCGAGTGTAGTAAAATGCTTGTGCTTCCACAACAACTACCTTATACACACAAGTGTAAAGGGATGAAGAATATGTACATAAAAATATATGAATGAGTGATGGTACAGAACAGCATAGGCAAGATGCAGTAGATGGTATAGAGTACAGTATATACAGTGGGGCAAAAAAGTATTGTCAGCCACCAATTGTGCAGGTTCTCCCACTTAAAAAGATGAGGCCTGTAATTTTCATCATAGGTACACTTCAACTATGACAGACAAAATGAGAAGAAAATAAATCCAGAAAATCACATTGTAGGATTTTTAATGAATTTATTTGCAAATTATAGTGGAAAATACGTTTTGTCAATAACACAAGTTTATCTCAATACTTTGTTATATACCCTTTGTTGGCAATGACAGAGATCAAATGTTTTCTGTAAGTCTTCACAAGGTTTTCACACACTGTTGCTGGTATTTTGGCCCATTCCTCCATGCAGATCTCCTCTAGAGCAGTGATGTTTTGGGGCTGTTGCTGGGCAACACGGACTTTCAACTCCCTCCAAAGATTTTCTATGGGGTTGAGATCTGGAGACTGGCTAGGGCACTCCAGGACCTTGAAATGCTTCTTACGAAGCCACTCCTTCGTTGCCCGGGCGGTGTGTTTGGGATCATTGTCATGCTGAAAGACCCAGCCACGTTTCATCTTCAATGCCCTTGCTGATGGAAGGAGGTTTTCAGTCAAAATCTCACGATACATGGCCCCATTCATTCTTTCCTTTCCACGGATCAGTCGTTCTGGTCCCTTTGCAGAAAAACAGCCCCAAAGCATGATGTTTCCACCCCCATGCTTCACAGTAGGTATGGTGTTCTTTGGATGCAACTCAGCATTCTTTGTCCTCCAAACACAACGAGTTGAGTTTTTACCAAAAAGTTATATTTGGGTTTCATCTGACCATATGACATTCTCACAATCTTCTTTTGGATCATACAAATGCTCTCTAGCAAACTTCAGACGGGCCTGAACATGTACTGGCTTAAGCAGTGGGACACGTCTGGCACTGCAGGATTTGAGTCCCTGGCTGTGTTGTGTGTTACTGATGGTAGGCTTTGTTACTTTGGTCCCAGCTCTCTGCAGGTCATTCACTAGGTCCCACCGTGTGGTTCTGGGATTTTTGCTAACCGTTCTTGTGATCATTTTGACCCCACGGGGTGAGATCTTGCGTGGAGCCCCAGATCGAGGGAGATTATCAGTGGTCTTGTATGTCTTCCATTTCCTATTAATTGCTCCCACAGTTGATTTCTTCAAACCAAGCTGCTGACCTATTGCAGATTCAGTCTTCCCAGCCTGGTGCAGGTCTACAATTTTGTTTCTGGTGTCCTTTGACAGCTCTTTGGTCTTGGCCATAGTGGAGCTTGGAGTGTGACTATTTGAGGTTGTGGACAGGTGTCTTTTATATTGATAACAAGTTCAAACAGGTGCCATTAATACAGGTAACGAGTGGAGAACAGAGGAGCCTCTTAAAGAAGTTACAGGTCTGTGAGAGCCAGAAATCTTGCTTGTTTGTAGGTGACCAAATACTTATTTTCCACCATAATTTGCAAATAAATTCATTAAAAATCCTACAATGTGATTTTCTGATTTTTTTTTCTTCTCATTTTGTCTGTCATAGTTGAAGTGTACCTATGATGAAAATTACAGGCCTCTCATCTTTTTAAGTGGGAGAACTTGCACAATTGGTGGCTGACTAAATACTTTTTTACCCCACTGTACATATGAGATGAGTAATGTAGGGTATGTAAACATTTAGTGGCATTGTTTAAAGTGGCTAGTGATACATTTTTACATTATTAAAGTGGCTGGAGTTGAGTCAGTATGTTGGCAGCAGCCACTCAATGTTAGTGGTGGCTGTTTTTCAGTCTCTCGGTGCCTGCTTTGATGCACCTGTACTGACCTCGCCTTCTGGATGATAGCGGGGTGAACAGGCAGTGGCTCGGGTGGTTGTTCTCCTTGATGATCTTTATAGCCTTCCTGTGACATCGCGTTGTGTAGGTGTCCTGGAGGGCAGGTAGTTTTCCCCCGGTGATGCGTTGTGCAGACCTCACTACCCTCTGGAGAGCCTTACGGCTGTGGGTGGAGCAGTTGCCGTACCAGGCGGTGATACAGCCCGACAGGATGCTCTCGTTTGTTCATCTGTAGACGTTTGAGTGCTTTTGGTGACAAGCCAAATTTCTTCAGCCTCCTGAGGTTGAAGAGGCGCTGCTGTGCCTTCTTCACCACTCTATGTGAGTGGACCAACTCCGTTTGTCCGTGATGTGTACGCCGAGGAACTTAACTTACTACCCTCCACTACTGTTCCGTCGAAGTGGATGGGGGGGTGCTCCCTCTGCTGTTTCCTGAAATCTACGATAATCTCCTTTGTTTTATTGACGTTGAGCTGTAGTCGATGAACATCATTCTCACATACATTCACACATACAAGAGGTATTCCTCTTGTCCAGATGGGTTAGGGCAGTGTGGTTGCGATGGCGTTGTCTTTGGACCTATTGGGGCGGTTAGCAAATTGTAGTGGGTCTAGGGTGTCAGATAGAGTGGAGGTGATATGGTACTTGACTAGTCTCTCAAAGCACTTTATGGTGACGGAAGTGAGTGCTACGGGGCGGTAGTTGTTTAGCTCAGTTTCCTTAGCTTTCTTTGGAACAGGAACAATGGTGGCCCTCTTGAAGCATGTGGGAACAGCAGACTGGAATAGGGATTGATTGAATATGTCCGTAAACACCAGCCAGCTGGTCTGCGCATGCTCTGAGGATGCGGCTGGGGATGCCGTCTGGGCCTGCAGCCTTGCGAGGGTTGTGTAGGGACATCTGGGATAGAATTGTAGACCTGCACAAGGCTGGGATGGGCTACAGGACAATAGGCAAGCAGCTTGGTGAGAAGGCAACAACTGTTGGTGCAATTATTAGAAAATGGAAGAAGTTCAAGATGACGGTCACTCACCCTCGGTCTGGGGCTCCATGCAAGATCTCACCTCGTGGGGCATCAATGATCATGAGGAAGGTGAGGGATCAGCCCAGAGCTACACGGCAGGACCTGGTCAATGACCTGAAGAGAGCTGGGACCACAGTCTCAAAGAGAACCATTAGTAACACACTACACCATCATGGATTCAAATCCTGCAGCGCACGCAAGGTCCCCCTGCTCAAGTCAGCGCATGTCCAGGCCCGTCTGAAGTTTGCCGATAACCATCTGGATGATCCAGAGGAGGAATGGGAGAAGGTCATGTGGTCTGATGAGAAAAAAATGGAGCTGTTTGGTCTAAACTCCACTCGCCATGTTTGGAGGAAGAAGGATGAGTACAACCCCAAGAACACCATCCCAACCGTGAAGCATGCAGGTGGAAACATCATTCTTTGGGGATGCTTTTCTGCAAAGGGGACAGGACGACTGCACCGTATTGAGGGGAGGATGGATGGGGCCATGTATCGCGATCTTGGCCAACAACCTCCTTCCCTCAGTAAGAGCATTGAAGATGGCTCGTGGCTGGGTCTTCCAGCATGACACCGACCCGAAACACACAGCCAGGGCAACTAAGGAGTGGCTCCGTAAGAAGCATCTCAAGGTCCTGGAGTGGCCTAGCCAGTCTCCAGACCTGAACCCAATAGAAAATCTTTGGCAGGAGCTGAAAGTCCGAATTGCCCAGCGACAGCCCCGAAACCTGAGGGATCTGGAGAAGGTCTGTATGGAGGAGTGGGCCAAAATCCCTGCTGCAGTGTGTGCAAACCTGGTCAAGAACTACAGGAAACGTGTGATCTCTAATTGCAAACAAAGGTTTCTGTACCAAATATTAGGTTCTGCTTTTCTGATGTATCAAATACTTATGTCATGCAATAAAATGCAAATTAATTACTTAAAAATCATACAATGTTATATTCTGGATTTTTGTTTTAGATTCCGTCTCTCACAGTTGAAGTGTACCTATGATAAAAATTACAGACCTCTACATGCTTTGTAAGTAGGAAACACTGCCAATTTTGCAGGTTATCAAATACTTGTTCTCCCCACTGTGTGTGTGTGTGTGTGTGTGTGTGTGTAATCACACACAGTGCATTCGGAAAGTATTCTGACCCCATGACTTTTTCCACATTTTGTTACGTTACAGCCTTATTCTAAAATTGATTAAACACTACCCATAATGAAAAGGAAAAACTGTTTTTAGAATTGTTTGCAAATGTTTAAGAAACTGTCACATTTACATAAGTATTCAGACCCTTTATTCAGTACTTTGATAAAGAAGCTTTGGCAGCGATTACTTCCTTGAATCTTCTTGGGTATGACGCTACAAGCTTGGCACACCTGTATTTGGGGAGTTTCTCCCATTCTTCTCTGCAATTCCTCTCAAGCTCTGTCAGGTTAGATGGGGAGTGTCGCTGCACAGCTATTTTCAGGTCTCTCCAGAGATGTTTGATCGGGTTTAAGTCCGGGCTCTGGCTGGGCCATTCAAGGACATTCAGAGACTTGTCCCAAAGTCACTCCTGCGTTGTCTTGGCTGTGTGCTTAGGGTCGTTTTCCTGTTGGAAGGTGAACCTTTGCACCAGTCTAAGGTCCTGAGCACTCTGGAGCAGGTTTTCATCAAGGATTTCTCTGTACTTTGCTCCGTTCATCTTTCCCTCGATCCTGACTAGTCTCCCAGTCCCTGCCACTGAAAAACATCCCCACAGCATGATGCTGACACCACTATGCTTCACTGTAGGGATGGTGCCAGGTTACTCCAGACGTGACGCTTGGCATTCAGGCCAGAGAATCATGGTTCTCATGGTCTGAGAGTCTTGGGCGCCTTTTGGCAAACTCCAAGTGGGCTTTTGTGCCTTAGTGAGGAGTGGCTGCTGTCTGGCCACTCTACCATAAAGGCCTGATTGGTGGATTGCTGCAGAGATGGTTGTCCTACTGGAAGGTTCTCCCATCTCCACAGAAACTCTGGAGCTCTGTCAGTGACCATTGGGTTCTTGGTCACCTCCCTGACCAAGGCCCTTCTCCCCTGATTGCTCAGTTTGTCAGGGCAGCCAGCACTAGGAAGAGTCTTGATGATTCCAAACTTCTTCCATTTAATGATGGAGGCCACTGTGTTCTTGGGAACCTTCAATGCTGCAGAAATGTTTTGGTACCCTTCCCCAGATCTGTGCCTCGACACAATCCTGTCTCAGATCTACAGACAATTCCTTCGACCTCATGGCTTGGTTTTTGCTCTGACATGCACTGTCAACTGTGGGACCTTTTTATATAGACAGGTGTGCCTTTCCAAATCATGTCCACTCAATTGAATTTACCACAGTTGGACTCCAATCATGTTGTAGAAACACCTCAAGGATGATCAATGGAAACAGGATGCAGCTGATCTCAATTATGAGTCTCAATGCGTCTGATTAGTAATGTAAATAAGGTATTTGTTTTATTTTTAATACATTTGCAAAAATATCTAAACCTGTTTTTGCTTTGTCATTATGGGGTATTTTGTGTAGATTGACAATTTTAGAATAAGGCTGTAACGTAATACAATGTGGAAGAATTCTAATAGTATACACTACCAGGGTTGTCCTCTCTCACAGGCCAATCACAATAAAGCAATCTCTGTATGTTTCTTCGTCTTTTTGGCAGGCAAGCCCAAGCTTGGCCGAGAGCTGGGGCGGGGTCAGTATGGAGTGGTCTATCTGTGTGACAGCTGGGGGGGACGCTACCCCTGCGCTCTGAAGTCTGTGGTACCGCCCGACGACAAGCACTGGAACGATCTGGCTCTAGAGTTTCACTACACCAGGTGAGACGGCCCAGCCAGCAGAGAGGGAAGGATTTAAAGACGACCTGCTGCTTTGGCTTGTCATATATGGTCACACCTGTGCCATGGATTTCAGCCATACCCTTTTAGTTTGTAGTTTCAACCATAGTTTGTCCTAGCATTTCAATACAGCACGCCTTTAAACTGAGACCTGAGGTAGTAATAGAAAGTTTAAAAAAAAGTTTACTTATTTTTTGATATTGAAATTTGTCTCTACTCAAGTGAAGAATAGTCCTCCAATAACCAACAGTGGTGCGACTCATTTGTCATCAACTAAACTCTTCTTTATTGGTGGTGACGTGACAGGTCTTTGTATAGCGCATGTACTGGATAAATCGCCACACCCTCTAGGACACGCAATGGGCTCATTTGAGTAGTAAGGCGCAAGCTACCGACTAGACAAAAGTTGAGTGAAGTCGGGGGAGTTGAATCTGCAACATCAGAAAGTCGGAAACGGATGTGGTTTTCCAACATCTAGGCTCAGTGCCACATGGCAGTGTTGCAATTGTTTCTAAATGTTTTTCTTTGTAATATTGAATTAAACATGTCTCCAAACCCCATATCACACACTCAAACTGTACATATGTGTGTACATCGTACTATCAATTGGTGAGACTCAAATCACATTTAATTGCACATAACCACTGTATACGTGAATCACGGCAAAGTTGTTTCCTGTTTCAGTCACGTCTTTGGTCAAGTTCGGGTGGGTTAAACAAAAACACCTTAATTATTGGTTGACAATAGACCCTCTGACAATGCAGATGAGGATGTTGAAGAAATTTGCAGTCAGTACTTCATGACCTTTGATCACATGGTTTTCGGTTAATGTAGTTGTCGTGTAGGTGCAAGTTGGGCAATTTGTATCCCCATAATGCAACACATTTTAAGGTGGTGACCACTTGACAAAAGTGATCTGCTCGGACACGCCCATAGATTTGGGTTATCAATTCATTTTGGCCCGCTGCCATACTGCCTGTGGGGCCCTGCGCTACAAGTCCCAGCATGCACTGCCAACGTGCTGCATGCCAAACGGCAGTGCATTGGAGTGTCTGAAAGTGGGTGTGTCAACAGAAGTAGGAGGATCAACAAGTTGGGTTATGGAAAGCGAATCAGCTAATTTAGCAGACTCATTTTAGCTAAGCCTAGGCCTTTTCCTAAATGTCAACTCATTCTCCTAACCTGTTACATTAATGATCCTAACCTCCTACGTTAGTTCTCTTAACCTGCAATGTAAACATTAAGCTGACCAGAGGTGCACCTGGATATGTCTGGTCTAACCAATAATGGAGTGCCGGATGTTACACCAGTTGCTGTTGCTCCACCCACTGATGTTACAAACACAGCTGTTGATCAACCCACTTCTTTTGCAACGCCCACTTTTTTAAACACTCCAAGTATGCAGTTACCCATACTTGGTACATTGCCACACACACACACACACCGCCATTACCGTTCTTCTGGCAGCATGATTGCAGATTGTCTTTTTCAAAATAAGGGCCCCCCTACAAAGACATGTTAAACCCTGTTTTTAACAGCATTGCAACCATCTTTTAAAAAAAAAAATGCATTGATAATTTGGCATTTTTATATTGTATTTATACCAGCTTTTATTTGGAAAGTTTACACCAATATTGGTTTGTTGAAAGCTGTGTAGGCTATATGTTATGCAGTTTTAATAAAATACAAATATATGTAATTGGATTTAGTCAGAGTACAAAACTTAGACTAATTTATTTTGCTGAGCAATTTGTTTTTATTTTATTTGACTAGTTAAATAAAAAGGGTTAAGTCAGTTTAGAACAAATTCTTATTTACAATGACTGCCTACCCCGGCAAAACCTGAACGACGCTGGGCCAATTGCGCCGCTCAATCATGGCCTGATGTGATGCAGCCTGGATTTGAACCAGGGACTGCAGTAATGCCTCTTGCACTGAGATGCAGTGCCTTAGACCGCTGCGCCACTCGGGAGCCCGCACCCAGGTTTAATACGGAGCTGGTGACTCCTTACTCATTCACTTCACTTCACTGCAATGCAATACACGGCATATGAATTATACACTGTGCATTCAGAAAGCATTCAGACCCCTTGACATTTTCCACATTTTGTTACGTTACAGCCTTATTCTAAAAATTTATTAAAAAGATATATCCTAGTCAATCTGCACACAATACCACATAATGACAAAGTGAGAAGTTTAAAAATATATATAATTTTTATTAAACAAACATTCCGACCCTTTGCTATGAGACGCATGATGCAATTGAGCTCCTGTGCATCTTGTTTCCATTGATCATCCTTGAGATGTTTCTACAACTTGATTGGAGTCCACCTATGGTAAATTCCATTGCTTGGACATGATTTGGAAAGGCACACACCTGTTTTATATAAGGTCCCACAGTTGATAGTGCATGTCTTAGCAAAAACCAAGCCATGGGGTCGAAGGAATTGTTCATAAAGCTCACAGGATTGTTTCGAGGTACATATCTTGGGAATGCTACCAAAGAAAGTCTGCAGCATTTACGGTCCCCAAGAACAGTGGCCTCCATTCTTAAATGGAGGAAGTTTGGAACCCCCAAACCTGAGCAATTGGGGGAAAGGGCCTTGGTCAGGGAGGTGACCAAGAACCTGATGGTCTCTGACAGAGCTCTAGAGAGCCTCTGAAGATGGTTGTCCTTCTGGAAGGTTCTCCCATCTCTGCAGCACTCCACCAATTAAGGCCTTTATGGTAGAGTGGCCAGACGGACGCCACTGCTCAGTAAAAGGCACATGACAGCCCGCTTGGAGTTTGCCAAAAGGCACCTAAAGGACTCTGACCATGAGAAACAAGATTCTCTGGTTTGATGAAACCAAGTTTGAACTCTTTGGCCTGAATGCCAAGCATCACGTCTGGAGGAAATCTGGAACCATCCCTACGGTGAAGCGTGGTGGCAGCATCATGCTGTGGGGATGTTTTTCAGTGGCAGGGACTGGGAGACTAGTCTGGATCGAGGGAAAGATGAACGGAGTAAAGTACTGAGAGATCCTTGATGATAACCTGCTCAGGACCTCAGACTGGGTGGTGAAGGTTCACGTTCCAACAGGACGACAACAACCCTAAGCACACAGCCAAGACGATGCAGGAGTGGCTTTGGGACAAGTCTCTGAATGTCCTTGAGTGGCCCAGTCAGAGCCCGGACTTGAACCCGGTCGAACGTCTCTGGAGAGACCTGAATGGGAGAAACTACCCAAATACAGATGTCAAGCTTGTCGCGTCATACCCTCAGCCAAAGGTGCTTTAACAGGTACTGCGTAAAGGGTCTGAATACTTATGTAAATGTGATATTTCACTTTATTTAATTTGCCAAACTTTAACTTGTTTTTGCTTTGTCATTATGGAGTATTGTATGTAGATTTAATCCATTTTCTTCTAAGTCCCATTTATAGCATGAGGGGAGGAGGGAAAGTGCAGACATGCCATATTCCTAGGCTACTAAAATGTTGCAGTCTGGCTTCGGTTTTTAAAGCTTGACAATGAATAACCAAAAGAGAACCTGCAACAGAACACCATGCAAAGCAATGCTGCATTTTAACTATAAATCTTACAACTTACCTAGCTACTTTTTTGTTATTTACAGTTTTGAAATACTTTTTGATTAGGCTCAAAGCATACTATGCACATCTGCAAGTAGGCCTATATTAGCAAAGGCTTGACAAATAGGCCTATATTTACTATGTTAAAATGCTATATCAAATCACATTTTATTTGTCACATGCTTTGTAAACAAAATATGTCGACTAACAGTGAAATGCTTACCTAGAGGTCCTTTTCCAACAATGGAGAGTTGAAAAATATACAATAACAAAATAGAAAGTGACGCAAGGAATAAGTACACATTTAATTTTTTACACATTTACACATAACATGGCTATATTCATGGAGTACCAGTACTGATTTGATGTGCAGGGGTAGGAGGTCATTTTCTGCATTTTGTGTTATAGCCTGAATTGATTAAATTGGGAGATTTGTCACTGGCCTTCACACAATACCTTGTAATGCCAAAGTGGAATTGTTTTTTGAAATTTGTACACATTAATTACAAATGGAAAAACTTAAATGTCTTGACTCTAAGTATTCAGCTCCTCCTTTGTTATGGCCAGCTTAAATCTGTTCAGGGGTAGAAATGTGCTTAAGTCACAAGTTGCATGGACTGTGTAATAATAGTTTTTAATATGATTTTTGAATGACTACCTCATCTCTGTTCACCACACAATTATCTGTAAGGTTCCTCAGTCGAGCAGTGAATTTCATACACAGACCAATGCCTCGCCAAGAAGGGCACCTAACGATAGATGGGTAAACAATTTTAAAAGCACAAATTGAATATCCCTTTGAACATGAAGTATTTAATTACACTTTTGATGGTGAATCAATACACCCAGTCACTACAAAGACACAGGCGCCCTTCCTAACTCAGTTACCTTAGAGGAAGGAAACCGCTCAGGGATTTCACCATGAGGCCATGGTGACTTTAAAACAGTTAATGCCATAGTCATTGTGGAAATTGACCCACAAAGAGCCTATTGTGAATAACCCATATGTGTATATATATAATGTGTGTGTGTATATAAAAAAGCTTATTTTACTCAGTTTCTAAACAAATAAAATTTAACCAATCACTATGGCCTCAAAACATAGTTAAAACTATATCATTTTGATATCATGGATGGTCAGTCCTTGCATCCATTTTTAGAGAAGTTATTTCTCCAGCCCCATCCCTCAGCTTAGTACTGCACTAAGGCCGGTGAGACTGCTTTGTTATTGTTTCTACCGCTATATTGCTGCTTTAAAGCTCACCAATGCAGGTCATGGAGAAGTAACTTCTCATGTGGCCAGATTTCAGTGTTGGGACTGGTCTGCCCCCCTGTGGCTGTCAGAAGAATTTCATACACATGCAGCTGGAAAGGAAAAGTTGTGGTGTGTGCTAGTGAGCACTGTAAAAAGATTAGGAAACTACATTTCCACTTACACAAGAGGGTAGGATGTAATAATATGATAATTGAAGACCTTATTTCTCCTACTCTATTGTGTATGGCTGCAGGTCCCTCCCTAAACATGAGCGTCTGGTGGATCTCCACGGCTCGGTGATTGACCACACTTACGGTGGGGGCTCCAGCATTGCTGTGCTGCTCATAATGGAGAGGCTTCACAGAGACCTCTACACAGGCTTGAAGGTAACCATATCTACCATGTACTCTATATCTCTTCTATCACAGGTCTGCCTGATCCCATGCCTCAGTGTCTCCTTTTCCTCTCTCTCCCAGGCTGGTTTATCACTAAAGGAGAGACTCCGGATCGCTCTGGACGTGGTGGAAGGCATTCGTTTCCTGCATGGTCAGGGGCTTCTACACCGAGACATTAAACTAAAGAACGTTCTAGTGAGTAAGGGTTAAAGGTGCTTTCTCTAATCATGCTGAATGTGTAACACTAGTGTTGTTTACCACATTGTAAAATCATATCACTTCAATTGTTTCCATTGATTTAATTTTAGACGTAGTTCTAATGTTGAACTGAGTTCAACTGTGGTCATGGCTGACTGGCCACAGTAGACACTCTCTCCAGCACCACACACCAATGAATTCCTCATTATTTCAGCATTCATATTCCGGCTGTGCTGCTTGCTTATGTAAGAATAGCCCCTCCCTGCTTACACAGTATGATGTTTGGCGGTGGAACGAAAGGGCTGGGTTTTAATGAATAAACAAGTTGTAGGTGTGTTGAGGCTTGTCCCCTCAGAACATGCTCCATGGCTAAATATGTGGTTGCTTCATATTGTGTATTTACGGTCTTTTATGTATTGCGTTCTCAACAATGTCCATTACAATGTCCATTATAGCCTGGTTAGTTAAATATGGTGAACATTTTTGTAGTCCACATGTTCTAATTGCATTGCTTCAATATGGAAATGCATTGTTAAACAGGCTATAGCATTCACACTGATCTAGGGGCTAGGCATACTGTAAATGGCTAGAGCATTCACACTGATCTAGGGGCTAGGCATACTGTAAATGGCTAGAGCATTCACACTGATCTAGGGGCTAGGCATACTGTAAATGGCTAGATACAATACAGTTTTACATTTGAGTAATTTAGCAGAAATCTTATCCAGAGCGATGTAGTTAGTGCATTTATCTTAAGATTGCTAGGTGGGACAACCACTAATCAGTCTTATTGGTAAGTACATTTTCCCTCAAGGCAGTGATCAGCGCACATCCAAACAAAGGGGGAATGTGCAAATGTAATGTTTTATAAACATAATGGAACCATCTTCCAGATCATATTTTCACTTCTCCAGAAATAGCAGACAAAATGTAATTGCATTTGAGCCATGTTCTTTCTAATAAGTTTGATCTTGTTTTTTGTTTAATTCGATTATAAAACGGTCTGCTTTTTAAACCAACTATTTCTAAATTGGATCGGGTCAGAAGCATGATATCATGAATCGCTTATTTTCCATTGCAGTGTGGTGCAACATGGTCTCGCATTATTCTGTACGTAAATCCGGGACACTATATTTAGTATGTTATGTTACGTTTCCTATGGTACCTATTAATTTGTGGATGTCCAACCATTTTGTATGATGTGTAACCAATTACAATTTGTATTATGTTACAAATTTGCTAGCTAGCTAACGTTAGCTAAGCTAGTGGTTAGGGTTAATTTTAGAAGTTTGGCTAAAGGGTTAGCTAAAATGTTGTCTTTGCAAAGTAGCTAAAAAGTAGTTGGAAAGTTGCTAATTAGTTTAAATGCTAAAGTTATTTAACCTTTGGGTTGCTAGACATTTGTGTTATGTAACATATCGTACTAATTTGACTGTCCCGGATTTACTATGTTACATGTAGTCTGTGTGCACACGTAGGCCTTACATGTCTTTACACACAACATTCGCGCGTCTATACAAAATACTCGGCGCCTGTCAATTATATCGTTACCTATGTGTGAGGCAGATTATAAAACCAATCTGCTGTTGATATAGCATTCTAGGAGGTTTGGAGCACAGTTCTTTGGTAATTGAACGAGGCGTGCTCTTTGAAAATGGGGATGGATAAAATGCTCGAACAAGCTAAATGAATTATTTGTGTTAATAGTGAAAAAGCATGAGGGCAAAAACCTAACATATTTCAAAGCACTCTGACCATTTAAACCCCTTTTCTTTAGAGGCTACTTGGCTAATGGCCTGGTTAAAGAAGCACCTATGCGATGCTGCTAAACAAGCCTTGATTAAGGGGTTTGCTAAACAAGCCTTGATTAAGGCTAAGCTTGGTTTTTAATCCAATCAAACGGAATGGGGGAAGAGGAAACAATCGTTTGTTTCTAAATACGAGATTCACCGGCACAAAATGCGTATCTCTTTTGCGCTTCCGTTCTCTAAATCAATTTTATTACTGTTAAGACCAACTTCCCATTAGCGCTGAATGAAATTGTCATGTTTTGAATGTGTTAAGGACACACCTCATATGTCCACCACTCCCACCTCAGTGCAAGTGAGCTGATGTTAGATAGGTAAAATGCCAGTGCACCAGTTTTTACATGATGAAATTGCAAACTAATGTGCCGTTAGACACTTGTGCCTCCTTAGCGCCAGCCGCAAATCGAGTTCTGTATGTGCAAGACCTCGTGTATCCTTTGAGAAACCAATATTTATGATCCTGACATGTCACGTCTTGTACACATCTTGCCAAGTGTTCCTAATGTGTTCCGCTCCTCTGGCCCTCAGTTGGACAAGCAGAACCGGGCCAAGATCACAGACCTGGGCTTCTGTAAGCCAGAGGCCATGATGTCTGGCAGCATCGTAGGAACCCCCATCCACATGGCCCCAGAGCTCTTTACAGGTCAAATATCCTGTTACTCAGTCATAGTATTGCATCATAGACCACCTCTCATTCTAGGCTCTTTGATTTAACCACAAGTCTGACCTCTTTCTTCAGGAAAGTATGATAATTCTGTGGACGTCTATGCCTTTGGAATCCTGTTCTGGTATCTCTGCACTGGCTCTGTCAAACTCCCAGAGTCCTTTGAGAAATGCTCCAGCAAGGACCAGTTGTGGAATAACGTTAAAAAAGGTAATGTAGACCCATATCTAAAATACTAATTCAACTGGATATGATCAAGATTTCAGTTTGCTGTAACACTTGTATTTTATCCAGGACTTAGTGTGTAGTTTCTGTTGACTGAATTGGGCTAGAGAGCTGCCAGGGCCTCAATTGTGCCCATGTTTTCAGGCGCGAGGCCCGAGCGTTTGGCCAGCTTTGATGAGGAATGCTGGCAGCTGATGGAGGCCTGCTGGAATGGAGACCCTTCCCAGAGGCCCCTGCTCGGCATCGTAGAGCCCAGCCTGCAAAGCATCATGATACGGCTTTGTAAATGTGGCTCGCATCAGAAAAGCAGCAGCCTGGAGGACTCAAACTGACACAAGCGGACCAGACTGTTGCAAAGGATTATGGTCAAAAGAAAAGTAATTTGTTGTATTTATGGAGAAAAAAAAAGATATGACCAAGACAGTTTCCTCTTCCTTTTAAAGGAGTTAAATATACACTATTTAAGATGAACTGAAACTGGACAAACATGTTTGTGTCGTGTGTATTTGTATAGTACAAACTGTCTAGTGTACACTGCTTTCGTCCATGCTAATTGTTACTAGATATGAAATGTTAAAAAAATGTATAATTTTAGATTGTATTAATTGAATTCCTGCATCTATGCAATTCCAACTTTTTTTTAATAAATGATTTTGACAAAATAATCAATTTTTGCTTCACTCTTTACATAGGGTTCTGTTGTATTTATAAAGATGCTGACATGGAATTGTTTTGCTATTTGACTCAAAGTATAAAAAAAAATATCCCATGGGTGAAGACCGGGTACAATGCACAGAAGCCTGCCTTAGTGTAGTCTCAATTTATGCTCTAGTCCCGGGGGGGGCAGGCAACTTTTATACCTAAACTGTAATTGGAACAATGTGTCCCTCTCGCATTAGGTGGGAGCTGCAAGCCCATTGAGGAAATACTCAGTGCAAGTTAACATTGTGTTTTGGTTGCAGTTCAGCATTCTACTACAGTTCGATACAAATTCTTGGGCTACATGTGACATCCATGGAATGCTCTTATTAGCCTATTTCCCCGGAAAGAAAAACAATACCACATCGAATGTGTGAATTCACAGAAAACTACAAGCCACATCAGTAACCTACTACAGGTCTTGGTTTTAAGCAGTTGATTGCTTTGTGCTCCAATTATGACGAACTGTTTGTACAATCCAGATAATGGGAAAAAAGTTGCTACTCCCTATCTAGTGCTTCAGTTAAGTAAACAAACTGATTCACTAGGAACCTGAATGGTTGCACTCATTTGTAGGCTTCATTCAAATGTTAACCTTTATCATAGTGTTTTCAACAATTGGCAATGAACCTTGACAGTATCATGAATGCTTTCAGATGTCATTAGGGAGCACCAGTGCTGATAGAAAAATAACAGGTTCTCTTTCATACACATCAAATTGCCTGAACTGCTTTTTATAAGTGGGAATGTAGAGGTGTACAGTTTATGCAACATGATTCAATTGAAGATGAAGTATTAGTGTTTCTTTTTACAGAACTCTTCACAGTAAAATTGGAATACATGTCAGTATTACAGCACGTATTTTACAAAAACAATGGAACGATCTAATCTATAAAATACAAAGTCGCTGATTCAAATGAAAGCATATCCCCTTGGACAAAAACGTGAGCATTCTGAGTTTATACAAAAATTCACGATATCAAAAGTTCTTGACACGCAGGCTCTTTTCCTCCAATGATAATGCAATAAAATGAAGGCGAAATGGTGGAGAAAGGCAGACATTCTCACTTCTAGTGTCTGTATGACAGCTGACTAGTCGCTGTTGCCTTTAAACATCCTTCAGTAGTGAGAGAAACTTTACAGAGTGCTTCCATTACGGGGCGTGACCCCATGGCCTCCAGCCACACTTCAACAGGAGTCCTTTCCTCCAGTGTAGTGGTTTGGGTGGCGCTGTTCATCCCTCTGCAGAGACCTGTTGTACTGACTCTTCCTGGCTGGCAGCTTCCTGAGACCGGAGTGGAGAAATGAGTTCTCTACAGCAAAACTCAAACGGACCTCAGTAGAATAACTAAATCCTTGAACAAAACAACTGTACAGGTGAGATTACAAACTAGTTAAACTTCTTGAGGAAATTCCCTGAACTTTTAAAATCTTACAGCTAAATGACCCAGCCAAAGGAGGACTTCATTGTTCTTAATCTCCGGAGTTTGAAACATAAACCACAATAAACAAAAAAACTGAATTGGCTCCAGTAACTACCAGTACACCTGGCCGGGTAGTGTAAATTATTTTAAAAAGTGCATCACTTCAAGTATGTAAACAATGATTTACAAAGAGAGACTCATTCCATCAGTGTGCCTGGGCCCTTGCAGAGACTCCTGAGGTTTTGGCACTCTCACACACATTCATGCGCGCGTGCACTCAGAAAAAATTGGGGTTGGAGAGAGGGTACTCCATGGATCTCCAGGTGAGGAAAGTCCAACGCTCTCTGTTTTTCAGACATCAGCTCCTGTTACTCAGAGAAAAGTAAGCATGGCGATGAGGGCCGAGGCTCTATGACCTGCAAAGACACACCCCTCCGTCAGCCGGCTCATATGGAGGGGTTGCGGTGGCTGCTGGGAAAATGGAGGGTGGGTGGATGGGGAACAAACGTTACACAACACGGGGAAAACAGAAGGAACAGAAAACAATGAATGAGAATGATTCACGTACGTACACACAGTGTGAGAGGTGATAACCAAATTATATGGGATTATTATTTTGGTTATAAGGGATGAAGGATCGATCGATAAGAAGACAATGATCCTGATTTCAAATGAGGATCAAGTGCTTCAGTGAATAAAATTAAAGAATAGGAATCTATGTTTTTTGGAGGGAGAGAGAGAGAGGACAGATATTGATGGTTAGTAAACTACAATACTCTGCACTGTAGACACTGGTCATATAATGATTTTGCTTCTATTAAAGACACTTGTATTTAGCAATTTATATAATGGTTCCAAACAGTGTGTATTAACTCATAAAAAGTAGCTTTTACCAAGTCCCTCTGTTTATGGAACTAACAGTTTTTTGTTCACAACATGATAAAATCACCTGATCATGGGAGTTACTTGACATCTGAGCTCATTGATGAGAATGTGACCAGTACTCTATATATTTGACTTTTAACAAGCTAGCATGCTAAAATCAACACTACATAGGCAAAGAAGAACAGGGGACAGACTACACACAATGGTGACGGGGGCACGACACATTCAGTGGGACATCAATTCTTTCACATCAAATTGGTAGACTGGTGTGCAGAAAATATGACATGCAGTATACAACACAAAGCAACAAGTACTAACAAATATCTTAACTTCTATCTAAGAGCTGTTGCTTTGGATTCTATGACATTGTGATGAACTGTATGTGTTGCTGTGTTTGTGATCTGCACTGGGTTGTGTTCAGACAGAGCGGTGTATTCTGTTTGGACGTGAGTCATGTTTGGTGCTCGGTGTTGTGATGACACTCACTCTGACCCTGATGAGTCACCGTCCACTGTCCCCGCCTTGATGCTCATGGCAACACCATTCAGCTGATCTTGTAAGCTGGGCTTGGCCCCGCCCCCTCGGCTCTCACCGGAGGAGGAGCCCTGGGAGGAGGCGTGGCCAAGAGCGTTCTCGGACAGCTCGTTATGGATGCGGTTGATACCATTTCTCTCCGCAATGGGGGAGAGCTGCTTCTTCTTCAGGATTCCTGCATTTGAAAAGACACATCCTATCCTAAACATTTCTGAAGTTCTGGAAATCCCACCTCTACAAAGATATAGAGTGGAATAACATGTGGAATGTTGCAGCAGGGTTGACGTTAGGGTTTGTTGCTGACCTTTCTGTGGGTGTGCGCTAAGGTTGGGCAGACTGGGCAGCAGCATCACATGGTCCTTCCCATAGCCCTCTGCCTTGTCCCCTGGCCTGTCGTCTGGCATGCCTCGGTGGTCCCGTGTCTGGCCCAGTTCAGGGTTGCCCAGAGACTCTACTTTTAGCCTTCCTGCTCCCCCCAGGCCTTCACTGTTGCTAGCTGTCGTCACAAACTCCCCTGGCCAGTACAGCTTACTCAGGTTGTTATCTGACGAACACCCAGACAACTTTAAGACTACATCTTAAATGCTTGATGCATTACATCGTGGTGTAAGCTGTTGTCTTACAAGACCAGAATCGGGTAATTCAGGTGTTATTTATGCATGTTTAAGTAAGATTCATGTTCTGCTCAGAAGTGGATTCATTTAAACCCAGCCAATTGTGTACAGTGTAGGTGTATTCTATTGAAGAGTTGTCTGGTATGTGTGTGATGTTTGGGTGTGGTATACTGTTAAAGCAGAAGTGTGTGAGCGGTATTATCAAGAGTGTTACTGCATGGGGCTGTGTTCACATACTACCTGCGTGTGGTCTACTGAGAGTGAGGTATTATAGGTGTGAGGTCGTATAGAGTTGGGGACTCGGTGTATTATAGATGTGAGGTCATACCCTGAGGGTGTGGTCTCTTAGACACATTGGATGCCATGCTTTCCCAGCATTCATCTGGTGGGTAGGGCCCCTCCTCCTCGCTGTCAGAGGAGTGTGTGGAGGCGTACGATCCGCTCTGGTCATCCTCCAGAGACAGGTCACTGTCCGAGTCCGAGTCGTGATCTGTTGTTGCACACACACAAGTTAAGATGATGACAAATGAGTGTTGTAGAGATATACATACATTGACCATATGAAATGAATACTCTGTATGCCTCTCTGTGTTTGAGCTATGCACCAAAGCTGCTAAAAGGCAGTCACAGTGATCCTAATGACATTCAAATGGGAGACCTACCATTTAAATGCTCTTTAGTTTCATGGAAGAGTGAGCCGTGCTCGTTCAGAGCGATGTGTACCTGGCTATTATTCAGGCCACCATCATCCCTGAAAAACACAACAGGACTTGTAGCAGGACAAACAAAGCCCTGGTCTCCTCAATGTAAGTTAGTATGTGGCTTTGAAAGGGGTGTTCTATCTGTATTACAGTACATAACAATGACCATCATAAAACCCACACATTTTCAATTAACCTGGAAAGAAAACTTTTTCTAGTACAAAATGATGCAGGAGGACCTAAACAGCATGTGTCAATGGGGCCTGTTGTTTCCCTCTGTGCTTACCGTACCTGAGGACAAAGGGGACATAGCTCTGCTGGCTCTTGCCGCTCTGCAGGGTGTCGTTCAGAGAGACACTGGAGTCTCCAAACGGCAGGTGGTACAGTCTGCCATCCATGTAGCTGGTGTTACAGTTATACGACTGGAGGAGGAGGAGAGGAAGAAAAGAGGAGAGGTATAAGTTAGTAGGTAGTATTCTGTTTTATTTGTTTGGTGCTTTAGTTAATGTCCTTAGTAATATAAGTCCAAGCATAAAGATGATGATGGGGGCCTACAGCTGTGCATGTCTGTACTAGGCCTTGGATGACTGATGACGTCCCTATACAGTACGAGAGATTTACCGAGGGCTTGGACTTGATCATGTGATCCGGGCGTTTGCGGCTGCAGCAGTAGCGCATGGCGTTCCTCGCCTCCTTGTTGAACACAATGCGGAAGAAGAAGATGAAGGGACCCTGGAATAGACAGACCAAATAATGTCAATGGAGCAAGGATACTGACAGTCAAACTAGTGACTAAGTCTTTAAATTGTGGTTTAAGTTAAACAAAAACAGTGTTTACTTGAAGGCAGTTGAATCCAGCAAACAAGTAGTGGAAGATGATCATGTCACTGTTGACTGAGAGTATAGCTAACAGACATGTGACAGTGACCAGGAGGAGAACCCCACATGACGTCCTCAGCCCAGAGCTAGACACAAACAGACAGAAAGACACATGTAAGATGAGAACATCACAAAGGTTACATTAGGATAAGTGAGTTCAGAGGATATAGAAATGTGTTTTTCACTTTTATGCAATCCATCATGAGCCAACAACCACAGTTTAGTGAATTGGCAGCTTCACTCTCCATTCAATGACACAATGCACTCTCTAAAGTGCTGTAGCCTTGGGGTGCTGTACCCTTGGGGTACAACAGCATGCCTGTGTTAATGACAGAATTTGTGTTGTTTTTAATTCAGGCAGCGGCAGGCAGAACACTCACATAGGGGGCTCTTTCTTTTCAAAGCTGTGGTGTCTCATGGAGCAGGATGCTCTGGAGGCCAGGATATACAGGAAGATGTTCATCTGGAAAACACAAAATACAATTAAACTATGTATTACTGTATAACATAAAGGCATACTATTATACAACTCTAGTATATACAGTACCGGTCAAAAGTTAAGACACCTACTCATTCCAGAGTTATTCTTTATTTTGACAATTTTCTACATTGTAGAATAATAGTGAAGACATCAAAACTATGAAATAACACATATGGAATCATGTAGTAACCAAAAAAAAGTGTTAAACAAATATTTGAGATTCTTCAAACCCTTTGCCTTGATGACAGCTTTGCATTATTCTACAATGTAGAAAATAGTCAAACAAATAAATAAAAACTTTAATGAGTAGGTGTGTCCAAACTTGACTGGTACTGTAAATATCATACAATACACTGTATTAGAGATCTGATGAGGACGTGGATTGTACTCACAGACACCACCATGGCGATGGGCCCTGCCAAGCTCCAGATCAGAGTATCGTACACGGACAGCCAGCAGAAGTCTGGGTTCCCATAACCCTCTGGGTCCAGTCCGACCGCCAGGCCTGGACGACACAACCACCAAACACACCAGTAACTAACAAATAACTACAGTAAGGCTTTCAACCGTTATAATTGGATACATGAGTTGGCATTGTGTCTGTGTGTTTGTGTGTGCATCAGTATGTGTCAAGTTTGTATTGCTACGTGCACTAGTACAGTGAAATGCCTTTCTTGCTGGCTCTTTACCAATAATGCAGAACCAATATAAAAAAATATCAAAAGTCAAGTTGATGAAAAACAAGAAATTGAAATAAGAACACGAGAAAGTAAGTAACTTATATACAGGATCAGTTCCAGAGTCAGTGCCAATACCACATTTACAATGTGCAGGGATACTGGAGTGGTAGGGTTAGATATGTATAGGGGTAAGGTGACAGGGATACTGGAGTGGTAGGGTTAGATATGTATAGGGGTAAGGTGACTTGGCATCAGGATATATGATAAACAGAGTAACAGCAGCGGATATGATTGTACGCGAGTGTGTGTGCGTAGAGTCAGTATGAATGTTTATGCATGTAATGTGTGTGTGAGAAAAGTATGTGTGTGTGTGTTGGAGTGTCAGTGTGTAGAATGTGCATAGAGTGAGTGTGTGATTGTGTATAGAAAAGAAAGTTAAAATAGACGGGTCATTGCAGACAGTTCGTGTAGCTATTTAGCAGTCTTATGGCTCGGGAATAGAAGCTGTCAGACTTCATCCACCGGTACCGCTTGTCGTGCGGAAGCAGAGAGAACAGTTTATTGCTTGGGTGGCTTGAGTCTTTAACAATTTTTCTGATATAGAGGTCCTGGATGGCAGGGAGCTCAGCATCAGTGATGTACTGGGCCGTACGCACTACCCTCTGTAGCGCCATGTGACGGAGGGCGGTGCACTTGCCATACAAAGCAGTGATGCAGCCAGTCAAGATGCTCTTTGTGGTGTAGCTGGTGAACTTTGAGAATTTGAGGGCCCATGCCAAATCTTTTCAACCTCCTGGGAGGGAAGTGGCGTTGTCGTGCCTGTTCGCGTGTGTGGACCATTTTAAGTTCTTAATGATTTGTACACCCAGAAACTTGAAGCTCTCGACCCGCTCTGCTGCAGCCCCGTCGATGGGGACGTGCTCGCCCCCGTTTCCTGTAGTCCACAATCAGCTCCTTGGTCTCACTGACGTTGAAGGAGAGGTTGTTGTCCTGGCACCACACTGTCGTCACTGACCTCCTCCCTGTAGGCTGTCTAATCGCCGCCGGTAATCAGGCCTACCCACCGTCATGTCGTCAGAAAACTTAATGGTATTGGAGTCGTGCGTGGCCACGCAGTCGTGGGTGAACCGGGAGTACAGGAGGGGACTAAGTACGCAACCCTGTGTGGCCCCCCATGTTGAGGGTCATCGTAGCGGAGGTGATGTTGCCTACCCTTACCACCTGGGGTCGGTCCATCAGTGTGTGTGTGTGTGTGTGTGTGTAAGGATGTGTGTATTGTTCAGACCTGTGATGAAGGCAGGCACGCCCCAGCCGATCATGTAGTAGAATCGCATGGGTCCGTAGTTGATGTCTCGTATTTCGCTCAGCATGCGGTAGACGTGCAGGCCCTCCAGGAAGAGCCAGGAGAAGGTGCACAGGTAGAAAAAATGCAGCAGGATGGCGATGATTGTGCACACAAACTACAGTCACGGGGGAGAGAGAGAGCAAGGGGGAGAGAGAGAGAGAGCGAGGGGGGGAGAGAGAGAGCGAGGGGGAGAAGGAAGGGAACTTATTATACTCTATATTACAGGGCTCAAAGTGGGCAGAATGCTTTGATGATTTTTCCTTTGTTTTTAATCAGATCCATATCAGACAGCTATTCCAAACAGAGGAGAGGGAAGGTAGGATATTGAAAGTGGTGTACTGAACCCGAGATCGACAGGAGGTCAAATTCAGTATTAAAAGGTAGACAGAAAATAACTTTGTTCCAGTAGTTTACCGGGTTGTCTGCCAGGTTAATGCCCAGGATGAAGATGAGTTCGGAGATGAAGAGGGCGGTGGCACCGTTGTTGATGATGCTGGTCTTGTTGCAGTGCATGGCCCGCAGGCAGAGGAGGAAGAGCGTGGTGAGGAAGAGGAAGCCCAGGGTCACGCTCACCGTGCTCCACGTCACCAGCTTCACTGGAAGGATCTCACCGTTCTGAGAAAGAAGAGAGGAAGAGGAGGGTGGAGGAAAAGTTTAGTTTAAGAAGAGCTTTGTTTGGTCGTTATAGTGAACAAGACCCCTATAGGGTGTGGTCTGAGGTGTATTGAAGTCGAGACTCATACAGCATATGGTGTAGTTCTGTCTAGTGTTGTGTAGTGGTGTGGCCTTGCTCACCTCTCTCCTGGAGATGTCCATGAGAACAGCGAAGCTGGTCATGTGGTAACACTGGCAGCTGATGTGAGTGTTGTTCCTGAACACCACCTCACAGCCTTTGGCTGACCAGCCTCCGTTCCCCGCTCTGACAAACAAAAACAACAGTCAAACAATGCGATGACAGATTATTGGGTTTCAACCTAATCCTTTATATAACTTTTTAAGTCTTTGTTTCTACAGCTCAAAGTTGAAATAGCTTGTGTGTGTGTGTGTGTGTGTGTGTGTGTGTGTGTGTGTGTGTGTGTGTAAGTGTGTGTGTGTGTGTGTAAGTGTGTGTGTGTGTGTGTGTGTGTGTAAAACTCACAGTATGGAGTGGTTCCAGAAGACACAGATGGGTTTGGAGCGCTCCTCAGTGGTGACCATGCGGAACTGCACAGTGATGGGTTTGTCCAGCATGTGCTGCAGCAGCTCCTCGTTGTCATGGACCGTGATGCTGACCACCGGGGAGTTGATGACTGGACGCTTAGGCACTCTGGTGGACATCACACAAAACCACTAATTAATTCTTCAACAGGAACCTTGTTGCTGCTCTTCCTCCTCCTCATGAATAATGTTCTCCAATTCTAAATTGGCCCCTAACCCCTACACCAGGGCTGGACCCAAAAGGGGTAATTACGTATCGCGAGTACCGACTACTGTATTCTTTATGAACTCGGTCAGGCTTCGACCACTGGGATCATATAAACACACAAGACACGGAAAAATGTGTCTAATTGCATGAAATTGGCTTAAAAACTGCAACATTTTCTCTCCGCTAACATGAGGGCTGTGAACAGTTTGGGGTTGGCATGGATTGCGAGGTGGGGGTTTGTTACTACGACAATAAAATATCAGTCTGGTCCTTTGTCACGTAGGCAATTTGTGTGACCAGACCTTATCAAATAGTACCTGCGTACCCCTGCCTTAGACCTTTGTGTAGATCTGAAAGGATCCGCAATATGGCAGAAATACCACCAGGGAAATGTAGCCCCATGAACATATTACTAGTATGTATCCAATAAAATCTATGTGAAGTATCTAGAGGTAGGAGGCAAGGGGTCAATATGGAATCAGGTCCCTGTCTCCCTCTGTCTCACCTCAGACTCCTCTTATCAGGGTCGTAGCTCGCAGGCAGCAACGAGGCCAGGCTGTGGAAGATGATCACGCTAGCGATGGCCTCCTGCTCAGGGTCGTCAGGACCTCGATGTCGCCTCTTCCTGCTGGACGTGTGGTTTCTCACAGAGGATTCTGGGAAGGTGTCCAGGTGGCGGTGGCCCTTGGTCTCCATGGGCGGCTTGAACACTGAGTCGGGGAGGGTGACGGCAGTCTCCTGGTCCTGAGGCCTCAGCCCTCTCAGAGACTGGTAGCGAGGGAGCTTGGCTCCGGCAAAGTTCATCTTCTGGAGGCGATCTATTGAGATGACTGTGGAGAACACCCAACACAGATAGGGTAGGTTAGACAGCAGACAAACCACTAGAAAGAGGTAGATGGCTAGATGGTTCAGTTTGTGAATCCTACAACTTATGGAATAATATTCAACAAATATTCCAACTGATAAAAAGTCTACATCTAGGCTCTCCAACCCTGTTCCTGGAGAGCTACCCTCCTGTAAGTTTTCGCTCCAAACCCAGCTGCAACTAACCTGATTCAGCTTATCAACCAGCTCTCCAGGAACAGTGTTGGAGAGCCCTGGTCTACATAAAATGGTGTCTTTCTGTCCGACATAACGTCTATACCTAGTGTAAAGCAAAGTAGACCACACTCACCTATGTGTGGTGTGACAATGGTGAAGGGGCTGAGGTAAGTCTTCCTCATGTTTTGTGCCAGGGTGTTGGCGTACTCTTCATACTGGTGCAGTAGGGTCGCCGTGCCCCCCTCCGTCTGCTGGATCAGCTCCCAGTGTGGCCGTGTGCCTGGGGACAGGATGGCACTGCCCACCTGCACCAGGTTCTGATGTGGGGAGGAGGGCAGGGGGTCAGAGAGAGACTGGCATAGGGTGGTGGAGGCAAATGTGTTGTGTTCAGTTACCTAAAGAGTTTATCCGAGATGCATGTTGCATTGTGTCATGTGCAGAGGAGGCTGGTGGGAGGAGCTATATGAGGACAGGCTCATTGTAATGGCTGGAATGGAATTAATGGAATGGATTCAAACATTTGGTTTCCATATGTTGGATGTGGTTGATAGCATTCCATTTTTCCATTCCAGCAATTACAATGAGCATGTCCTCTTATAGCTCCTCCCACCAGCCTCCTCTGGTCATGTGGTGTTATGCTGTATTAACTGTGTTGCGCTGCCTTATGCTGCACTGCATGGTGGTGTGTTACACTCTGCAATATTGTGTTGTGTAGTGTTGTGTGTTGTCGTGTTACCTCAGTGAAGTGGACGTCCTGGGTGGCGGTCAGGCTGAAGCCCTGCTGGTGGCTCTCGTACCGCAGTAGGCTCTGGGTGAGGCGGTAGGCCACCTTCACATCACTGCCGTAGTACTCCACCGTGTGCAGCGTGGCGTTGGCCAACATGGCTGCCATCTGCTGGACCCGCCCAGAGTCCAGGAGAGACACGTTATGGGAAAGCTTTTCCGACTGGACCAGGGAGAGAGAGAACAGTCTTACAGCAGGGAGAGAGAGAACAGTCTTACAGCAGGGAGAGAGAGAACAGTCTTACAGCAGGGAGAGAGAGAACAGTCTTACAGCAGGGAGAGAGAGAACAGTCTTACAGCAGGGAGAGAGAGAACAGTCTTACAGCAGGGAGAGAGAGAACAGTCTTACAGCAGGGAGAGAGAGAACAGTCTTACAGCAGGGAGAGAGAGAACAGTCTTACAGCAGGGAGAGAGAGAACAGTCTTACAGCAGGGAGAGAGAGAACAGTCTTACAGCAGGGAGAGAGAGAACAGTCTTACAGCAGGGAGAGAGAGAACAGTCTTACAGCAGGGAGAGAGAGAACAGTCTTACAACAGGGAGAGAGAGAACAGTCTTACAGCAGGGAGAGAGAGAACAGTCTTACAGCAGGGAGAGAGAGAACAGTCTTACAGCAGGGAGAGAGAGAACAGTCTTACAGCAGGGAGAGAGAGAACAGTCTTACAGCAGGGAGAGAGAGAACAGTCTTACAGCAGGGAGAGAGAGAACAGTCTTACAGCAGGGAGAGAGAGAACAGTCTTACAGCAGGGAGAGAGAGAACAGTCTTACAGCAGGGAGAGAGAGAACAGTCTTACAGCAGGGAGAGAGAGAACAGTCTTACAGCAGGGAGAGAGAGAACAGTCTTACAGCAGGGAGAGAGAGAACAGTCTTACAGCAGGGAGAGAGAGAACAGTCTTACAACAGGGAGAGAGAGAACAGTCTTACAACAGGGAGAGAGAGAACAGTCTTACAGCAGGGAGAGAGAGAACAGTCTTACAGCAGGGAGAGAGAGAACAGTCTTACAGCAGGGAGAGAGAGAACAGTCTTACAGCAGGGAGAGAGAGAACAGTCTTACAGCAGGGAGTGAGAGAACAGTCTTACAGCAGGGAGAGAGAGAACAGTCTTACAGCAGGGAGAGAGAGAACAGTCTTACATCAGGGAGAGAGAGAACAGTCTTACAGCAGGGAGAGAGAGAACAGTCACAGCAGGGAGAGAGAGAACAGTCTTACAGCAGGGAGAGAGAGAACAGTCTTACAGCAGGGAGAGAGAGAACAGTCTTACAGCAGGGAGAGAGAGAACAGTCTTACAGCAGGGAGAGAGAGAACAGTCTTACAGCAGGGAGAGAGAGAACAGTCTTACAGCAGGGAGAGAGAGAACAGTCTTACAGCACCATTTTATATATTGTATTTAATAAGTTGTGTATATGCAGGGCTCCCTTGTAAAAGTGACCTTGGTCTCGATGGTAACTAAAATAAATGTAGAACAAAAAGACCTAACTCTGCTATATTACAGCAATAAAATCAGTTCATCATTCAACTTAATAGAATAAGTCATTGAAGTGAATGGATCCATATAAATGTGAGCTGATGAGGGGTAAATGAGTCTAGCTCTAGTGGAGCTGTATCAGGGGTAAATGAGTCTAGCTCTAGTGGAGCTGTATGAGGGGTAAATGAGTCTAGCTCTAGTGGAGCTGTATCAGGGGTAAATTAGTCTAGCTCTAGTGGAGGTGTATGAGGGGTAAATGAGTCTAGCTCTAGTGGAGGTGTATGAGGGGTAAATGAGTCTAGCTCTAGTGGAGGTGTATGAGGGGTAAATGAGTCTAGCTCTTGTGGAGGTGTATGAGGGGTAAATGAGTCTAGCTCTAGTGGAGGTGTATGAGGGGTAAATGAGTCTAGCTCTTGTGGAGGTGTATGAGGGGTAAATGAGTCTAGCTCTAGTGGAGCTGTATCAGGGGTAAATGAGTCTAGCTCTAGTGGAGCTGTATGAGGGGTAAATGAGTCTAGCTCTAGTGGAGCTGTATCAGGGGTAAATGAGTCTAGCTCTAGTGGAGCTGTATGAGGGGTAAATGAGTCTAGCTCTAGTGGAGCTGTATGAGGGGTAAATGAGTCTAGCTCTAGTGGAGGTGTATGAGGGGTAAATGAGTCTAGCTCTTGTGGAGCTGTACACACCAGGGTCTTGAGTTTGGTGAAGGTGACAGAGGTACAGTTGAAGAGGTTGGGGGGCAGCCATCCCTTGTGTTCGTCACAGTGGCGAATAGCTGTGCCTGAGAGAGAAGGGGGAAATCTTCATAAAAGGAGAGGAACATGCTGGAAAGACCCGAGGCAAGTTTAAGTGCATAGTATAGTATATTCCATCATAGTATGGTAATTAGCTAAACTGCTGAGATTCATCGTACCGATAGATCCCTTGGGACAGGGGACTGCTGCAGGGAGACCAAACTTAGTCCTGGGCCACCAGATCCCTGCCTCTATTGCCTGGGGACAACTGTCATAGATCACTGAGAGAGAAAGACAGGGAGAGAAAGCGAGAGGGAGGAAAAGTGAGGGGGAGGGCGAAAGGGGAGGGAGAACAGGAAAGCTGATCAAATTAATTGTCCAGGTGTAACTGTACACATGACATAGAATTTGCTTGGCACAAAAACACTTTTTAAAAGGCCATGTAATCACATTCATTTACTAAATCAGTGAACTAAATGAATCAGACTGGACTACAGAAACATTTCTGAAGCATGTGACATTTGGTAATTCTTTACTGTCATGTGACGTATGTTAATGCTGACCTTCGCAGCCGTTGGGCGACACCTCAGCGAAGGGGTTGTCACAGTGGTCACACTGGCGCCCGATGACCCCTGGCTTACACTGGCACTGCCCGCTCTCCCTCTCACACGCCCGTGAGAACGAGCCCACTGGGTAACACTCACATAGCAGACACACCTCGCTGCCCTCTGGACGGTAGTGGTTATCCTGAGAGCAGAGAGAGAGGGATAGAGCGAGAGATAGAGGGGGAGGGAGAAGAAAAGGAAGGGAGGAAGTAAAAAAATAATACCAGCCCACAGTGCAGTTTCACCCATCGCCCCTGTCCACTTAAACCATCCTGCCATTGAGACACAGTAGTCAGCTGGCTCACCTTGCAGCGGCACTCCCCGCTGGTCTTGTTGCAGTCGGCATCGAAGCCCTTATCTGTCTGACAGTCACAGGGACCACAGGTCTTATGTCCCCACCAACCCCTGGGACACGGCAGGTCAGTCCTGAGGGCCACACATAGTCAGAAACACAACAGATACACAGACATTCTTATGGACCAACAAAAACATAGTGATATGATCTGTGTATAGCAAAGATTAAGATGTTTTACTAACTTCTTCTCGCAATACTGGCCAAAGTAGTTGCTGGGACAGTCACAGGTGTAGCCGCGGGAGGAGCTAACCTTCCTGGTGCAGGCTGATTGGTGCTCGCAGGGGTTTAGCGCACATACGTCTGTGCAGTTATCGCCATAGTAACCTGGCAGGTAAACAACACAATAAGAATTCATAAGTTATGTCTGGGAGGGATCAACGTAAGACTATATGGTCGTATAATATGGTTGTAAAATCTAATGATGAGGAAAATAATGCTGATGATGGTTGGCAGATTGACCGGTGAGGCAGGTGCAGGAGTGGCTGTCCCAGTCATCACTGCAGTAGCTGTTAGAGGGGCAGGTGTTAGAGACACAGGGGTCTGGTACGCTGCAGCCCTGCTCCATGTTCACCCTCCTGGCCTGAGACAAGCTGAGAGACACTGAGCTGGAAGAGGTCTCCCCCACACGCAGACCCTGAGGAACACACACACCAGGGAGAACGCACTCAGACACATGGACAGACATAGTATGTGTGTGTCGTCTGTGTTTGCGTGACAAGAGGTTAATGAACCTGCACACAGCCGCGGAAGCCATGCTGTATTTTCCCATCAGCCCCAGTGATGCCCCCGACACTCAGAGTCTTGACCTTCGCCCCCTTCAGTTTAGTATCCACTTCCATGCTGGCCTGGATTGGTAGATCAGATCACAAACAAATACAGTTTTTCTTTATTTTTACTATTGTCTGCATTGTAGAATAATAGTGAAGACATCAAAACTATGAAATAACACATGAAAACTATGAAATAACAATCATGTAGTAACCAAAAAAAGCGTTAAACAAATAAAAACATTTTATATTTGAGATTCTTCAAAGTTGCCACCCTTTGCCTTGATGACAGCTTTGCACACTCTTGGCATTCTCTCAACCAGCTTCATGAGGTAGTCACCTGGAATGCATTTAAGTTAACAGGCGTGCCTTGTTAAAAGTTAATTTGTGGAATTTCTTTCCTTCTTAATGTGTTTGAGCCAATCAGTTGTGTTGTGACAAGGTAGGGTTGGTATACAGAAGATAGCCCTATTTGGTAAAATATCAAGTCCATATTATGGCAAGAACAGCTCAAATAAGCAAAGAGAAAAGACAGTCCATCATTACTTTAAGACATTAAGGTCAGTCAATCTGGAAAATATCATGAACTTTGAAAGTTACTACAAGTGCAGTCGCAAAAACCATCAAGCGCTACGATTAAACTGGCTATCATGAGGACCGCCACAGAAAAGGGAACCACTACTTCAAGGTCTCAGAGCGAGTGACAACACCGATCGAAACGCTATTAGCGCGCACCATGGCTAACTAGCTAGCCATTTCACATCGGTTACACAGCGGATAAGTTCATTAGAGTTACCAGCCTCAGAAATCAGCAATTAACTACACCTCAGATTGCAGCCCCAAATAAATGAGTTCAAGTAACAGACACATCTTAACATCAACTGTTCAGAGGAGACTGCGTGAATCAGGCCTGCATGGTCAAATTGCTGCAAAGAAACCACTAAAGGACACCAATATGAAGAAGAGACTTGCTTGGGCCAAGAAACACAAGCAATGGACATTAGACCAGTGGAAATCTGTCCTTTGGTCTGATGAGTCCAAATTTGAGATTTTTGGTCCAACAGCCGTGACTTTGTGAGACAGAGTAGGTGAACGAATAATCTCTGCATGTGTGGTTCCCACCGTGAAGCATGGAGGAGGTGGTGTAATGGTGTGGGGGTGCTTTGCTGGTGACACTCAACGATTTATTTAGAATTCAAGAGCACACTTAACCAGCATGGCCACCACAGCATTCTGCTGCAATCCCATCTGGTTTGCACTTAGTGGGACTCATTTGTTTTTCAACAGGACAATGACCCAAAACACTCCTCCATGCTGTGTAAGGGCTATTTGACCAAGAAGGAGAGTGATGAGTGCTACATCAGATGGCCTGGCCTCCACAATCACCCGACCTCAATCCAATTGAGATGGTTTGGGATGAATTGAACCGCAGAGTGAAGGAAAAGCAGCCAACAAGTGCTCAGAATATGTGGGAACTCCTTCAAGGCTATTGGAATAGCATTCCTCATGAAGCTGGTTGAGAGAATGTCAAGAGTGTACAAAGCTGTCAACAAGGCAAAGGGTGGCTACTTTGAAGAATCTAAAATCTAAAATATATTTTTTGGTTACTACATGATTCAACGTATTATTTCATAGTTTTCATCACTATTATTCTACAATGAAGAAAATAATACAAATAAAGCAAAACTCTTGAATGAGTAGGTGTGTCCAAACTTTAGACTGGTATTGTACCTATTTAAATGTAATTAAAATTCCAAACCTACAGTCTGTCTTCTAACAGTGTCTCACCGTGTAGAGGCCATGGTCAAAGGAGAGCACAGCCTTGTGGCGGGGCTCGCCGCCCGGGATCTCTTTCAGCTCCATCTGCACATGGTGCCAGTCTCCGTCATTCACTGTCACCTCCTCTACCTGGGACAGGGTGGAGTCCTCGCCCCTCTGCAGGCCCATCACCACACTGCCACCGCGCAGCTAGGGGAGGGAGAGAGAGAGGGGGTCGGGAGAGGATAGAGAGATATGTGGGAGAGGATGGAATGGAATGAGAGAGGTAGGGCAAAGGATGGGAGAGAGAGGGGGATGTGAAGAGAGGTGAGGGACGGCAGGAGGGAGAGAAAGACCTTTATAGCATGCAAACATCACATGCTCACAGACAGAGAGCTTTTCTTCTCATCCATATCAGATCATCTATGGTAATACAGTAGCTAAGAAAATAGCCCTGTTTTTTTAATATTTTTTTTATTTAAATGTACCAACTTTAAAATAGTTGCTGGACTGTTATACAACTTCAAAAAAGGCACCTGTCTAGACAAACAACAGCTGCTATCTGAAAGGCCTGGGTAAGGCAGCTCTCAGATCTCGGGATGAGGC
Source organism: Oncorhynchus mykiss (assembly GCF_013265735.2). Classification (NCBI taxonomy): domain Eukaryota; kingdom Metazoa; phylum Chordata; class Actinopteri; order Salmoniformes; family Salmonidae; genus Oncorhynchus; species Oncorhynchus mykiss. The sequence continues at coordinate 63,796,967 of NC_048581.1, forward strand.
GTTTGTTAGTTGGCAGGCTTCATCTCTCATCTCATCAAATATTTAAAGTCATGCTGCTGCCCAGACAGCCAACAGGTGGAGCTTTACATCAACTAACCCACAGTCACTCTGTGTGAGCTGCTGGAGTCATGCTGGAGTTACATGCCACAATGCACTAATCTATTCCACAATGCACTAATCTATTCCAACACCATACTGAGGGGGAAAACACATGCATAATCTGATACAAAATGAGTGAAAGGAATTCCTATCAAAACTATTGGCTGTTTGGCTCTGTCTTAGCTTCAGATAGGATGAAATCCTGTATAATATGTATTATACTGTACGTAATGACATGTGAAATGGCCTACAGTAAACACCTTTGCACCTGTGAGGTGTATTTGTAGTGCTGTTCCGTATTGTTGGGTAATGCTGTTGAAGGTGTGTGCATATGCCAGATTGAGGAGGGCTGTACAGTATACTGTGACATGGCAGACCAGGCCTCTGCTGGCGTGAGACACTATAGGGTAGTAATAATAATAAAAATAATTATAATAAATGGAAAATACATTTATATAGTGTTTTTCAAAGGACTTAAAAGATGCTTTACAGTTGTAGAAATGAAAAATAAGAAACAAATCTAAACAAAATAATTCCAGGCTAAACAGAAAGTAGACAAACAAAGTTGGGTGTAGGGCTTAAGGAAGGTGTGATGTGTGTGTGTGTGTGTGTGTGTGTGTGTGTGTGTGTGTGTGTGTGAGAGAGAGAGGAGGGTGTGTGGGTAGGACTGTGTATGGCGAGACTATTAGATGTGTTTTCTCTGTACCTGTAGGGTGAGGTTGTGGTGCTGTCCGGCGGTGAGGTGCAGCAGGGTGGCACTAGGCTGGCGTGTGCGGAACATAAGCTCCACGTGCCACGGCACAGTGACCACCGCCACCAGGTTAGTCCACTGCAAAAGGCTGTTACCCAGGAAACGCTGCGGGTTGGCCATCACTGCAACACAGGCAGGCAGATAGAGAGAGGGGGGTGAGGGAAGCAGATAGAGAGGGGGGGGGGGTGAGGGAGGCAGAGAGTGGGGGGGTGAGGGAGGCAGATGGAAGGGGGGGAAGCAGACAGAGAGAGGGGGAGGGGGAGGGAGGCAGAGAGTGGGGGGTGAGGGAGGCAGATAGAGAGGGAGAGAGGAAAGTGAGGAGAGAGAGAGGGAAGGGGAGAACAAGAGAGAACGAGAAAGAGATAAATTGAGAGCGAGAATGAGGAAATTAGGAAAAGTAGGTGACATGTGACAGAGAGTCATTACCACTCTCACAGTAATATGTTCTGTGATCAAGTCTGAACAACCCAGCTCCAGTTACTGGTAGGGAGAGTATACACAATCTATGATTACCACAGAAAACAAAAATGAGGGAGTACAAAGCCAGCAGTGCTACACGTTACACCTAACCTTACGAAAAAAACAAATTAAGACGTCAATGGAATGAAAAGCTTGGCACTCGCTGTATGGGCATAAAATAGTATGTGTGGCAATTTGAAACTAGATACCCCTGAATAAATACTGTTCACATACAGAGCCAAATACCGGAGAAGATTCAACATGCCCCCTACCCCTATTCACTAGTACTTGTGATGAGTGTTGGCTAGACAACGCTCAAGGGTGGGGTGTGTGTTCAGTTGTATGTGTCTGTGTATTTGACATGCAGTCTGTGCATTCTGAAGACAGCCATTCTGGCAGAGAGGCACTAGTGTCACTTTTAGCTGGGTGTTAGACATGTTTTTCTCTCTCATTACACAGTGGCAGAGATGCAAAACACGGCCGTCCATAATTAATGACACAAATCAAGCCTGTCATTGGCACTAGAGAGAGCGAGTGAGGGAGAAAGAGAAACAGAGGACCCAGGGGATAGTGGTTGTGGTGCAGTCTGGCACTGGTCTAAAGCTACAAAAAGATTGTAAACAGAATCTCATGAAAAGAGGTTGATACACTGAGTGTACAAAACATTAAGAACACCTTCCTAATATTGAGTTGCACCCCCACTTTTGCCCTCAGAACAGCGTCAATTTGACGGGGCATGTTCTCTACAAGGTGTTGAAAAAAAAAATTATATGTTTATTATTTTCCAATAAAAAATAAAATAAAAAAGACAGCAATATAAACAATGACATTCATTGTACTGTTGAATGGGATGGCCAATTTAGAGGACAAAACAAAACTTAACTCACACATACACAAAATAAAACAAACAATCCTATTAGGTGGTGCATGCATAAGAAGACAGCATATAGTCATTACAAGCAGTGTAGTTAAGCCAAAAATAAATATTGAGTGGAGTACAGCACAGAGTAGCAGCAGATCGTCAGACCATTTATCCAGTACCGGCTGCAATATTTTGTAAAACACTGGACTTCTATTGGAGGTATTGTATCCATATGTATTACATTCCCTAAATCCCGTGACCACATTTCAAAAGTCTCCAATTTCCAAGATTGCAATATGAGAGCGTTTCAGTTCTTGAAACAAACCGGTGCTCTTGGCACCTACTACCTTACCCCGTTCAAAAGGCACTTAAATCTTTTGTCTTGCCATTTCACCCTCTGAATGGCAGACATACACAATCCAGGTCTCAAATGGCTCAAGGCTTAAAAAAACCCTCGTTAAACCTGTCTCCACCCCCTTCATCTACAATGACTGAAGTGGATTTAACAGGTGACATCAATAAGGAATCATAGTTTACAGTTGGATTCTCCTGGTCAGTCTACGTCATGGAAAGAGCAGGTGTTTATAATGTTTTGTACACTCAGTGTGTTTGGTCTAAACAGGGCCCATATAAAAAGGAAGGCATGCTCATGGGATTGACAATAAAAGTATTTGTTTCCCCCATACCCTTGTCCACCCAGAGTCAGTGGTGAACATCAGAAAGGAAGTGAGATGCTGGGGATTTTCTCCATGGTTACTAGCTGTTCTGCCCTCTCTAACCCCTAATGGCCGATCCTATTACATACTGGAAGTTTAACAGCAATATTTTGATAGTGACCTTTGTAGTGGCGTGGCATGGTAGAACATGAATGTTCATGCCTTCGGAACCCACTATCTAGATTAAAGATCAGCAGCACGGTTCTAGACTACATTCTGTTTCCCTTTTTCCCTTCCGCTCTCCCTCTCTTCTTGAAATGAAGGAGTCACATGGGTTCATCTGCTTCAGTGAGAGAGGAACCCTTTCCCCATCCCCGTTCATTATCCATCCTCTCGGGCTCCCCTTAACTATGAGAAAGAAGTGGTCCTTTATCACTGGATTTTACTCTAAACTAAAACAGGGAGGCTTTTGTGTAATTCACCATTTATTGAGTAGTATCCCTTTTTCTCTTCCCTCTCGCAATCTCCCTCTTATGAGCCGTCCCAGCTCGTAAACCAGCAAGTCAAACAACTGCAGAGCACAGAGGAGCTGAGAAGAGAAATGGACACTAGTAATGCTCTAACAAACACAACTCTCTCAAACTGAGAAATAAAATACTTTACCTTAAACATGTCCAAGGTGTTATTCAAGAGAACAGGTTTAAACATATAGCTCTATTAAAATGTGACATGATCCCGCATGACAGATTCATACAAGCTTATGGGAAATCACATCGCATCCGTCATACTGTATACACATATGGGACCCTCACAAACCCTTGTGAAATGTCTGGCATAAAACAACAATGCTCCGTCTTAGTATTTATTAAGATCTCCAAATAGCTGCAGCCGAGGCAGTGGCTACTCTTCCTGTGTCCAAACAGGAATCAACATAACAAATAAAACACAGTGTTCCATAGGTAACCTTATGCTTATCAAACCATCATGTCAGCAAATAAATGATGACTGGCTTTATCTGTGCCAGGAAAGAGTCGATTCTAAAACGATGAGGAAATATTTCAACACTCTGCTGATTGAAGAGCCTACTTCAGTTATTTACAGCCCTGCCAATTCCCTCTATGCATCACCCTGAGCAATCTCCTCTGCGTGGTGTCTATGCAAATGTTTCCGCACTAGATTTACACTGTACACTCAAAAAGGCATGTTTCAAAATGATAAGAAAATACAATATAGCAGATGCTCTTTTAACACTGCAGCACTAAGAAGCAAATTAAATGGTCAGTGTCACTGTAACCACCTGGTTGTCGAGTTATGGTACAGTCCATCAACTACAAAGACACTAGTTAAGTGTAGGTCAGGCGAGCTGGGGGATGTTGTCTGTCTGATGGGTCACTTAGTAGTCTACTCCTAATGCACGCCTGTAAAGTCCTTGTACCTCTTTACTAAGAAGGGCCTATAATGGTAGGTCATGGGGCCAACAAAACCTGGTTAGCTTTGATCTCATGTTTTAACCATTTGAGGAAGCTTTCCAACCTCTGGCAACGCCGTTACTTCACTTACCCTTCTCGCAGTTCCGCCCTCCAAATCCTAGGGGGCAGTCACAGCTGAAGGAGCCCCACATGTTGACGCAGGTCCCTCCGTTCAAACACGGGTTGTTATTGCAGAAGTGCCTTTTAGCAGAGCATCCTGGGAAGTTAAAGACATCTGAGGAATAGTTCAAGCCAACCTCATTATGCTAAGAGGTAATAAATTATTCATGCTTCAGGTAAAACTTAAGGTACATTCACTTCCCCAACTCAGCTCATAGTGCTCAACTAAGACAGCACGGAAGGGTGGATGCTATAAAACAGGCACAGAATGGTTCAGTCAAATGGCAATGTGCAAGATTACTAACCTGGTAGAGTGCCGTTGTTAGCGATGAAGCTAGCCATGTCGACGTGGCGGTTGTCAATCCTCAGGTCCTTCATGCAGCCCACAAACTGCCGGTTCTGGATGGGGAAGTCCTCAGGAAGTTTGGGCACGCCCCCTAGGAGGAGAGGACCAGTCAGATCCAGAGATCTACAGCAGAAAGATAGGACAGAGTCAGGCACATTTAGAATCTGTCACTCACTCTTCTATACCACAACACATTATAAACACTGAGCTCTGCTTCTATACCACAAAATATCATTAAAAACACTGAGCTCTGCTTCTATACCACAACATATCATTATAAACACTGAGCTCTGCTTCTATACCACAACATATCATAACACTTTGCTCTGCTTCTACGATCTTGGCTTCTATACCAAAACACATCAACACACTGGAACAGCGTTTATTAAATATTTATCAGCTTGTTTTTTTCCAGGGAGGAAAACAGATACACCTCACTGAACTAAAATATGTTTACAAGCTGGACGTGACAGACTTAATTAAAAATATATCATCTGTACCATAATGAGAGCCCTGTTTTGCTCAGCCAATTGGGATTTCTCTTTTGCTCTTGGCGTCACAACAATAGTACACTAGATCAAGAGTAAGTTCAGCTTGTGGCAAAATTTTAAAACTGAATTCATGGTTTCAAAAAGCTTTTACTAAACTCTACTATAATTGCAACTGTTGGTAAATAACAGTGCATAGTGAAATACTAGTAAGACCCTCCCATTTCCCTTACTTTTTGGATCCTGATTGGCTGCCCTGGGCAGAGCAGGTGTAGTTCCCAATTACATGACCAAATCGCAGTGCCACTGAGGTGTCACAGTTGTCCACGGTTACTACGACGACCTTCTGGTCAGAGGGACCCTGGGGCATGCTGGCCTGGTTTAGGATTGGCTGTGAGGAGAGAAGAGAAGTTGTTGAGTTTGGCTCCAGTGTTATGGTGAGAGCATCTACAGCAGATGGGTGGGGGGAGCGGGAAGTCACCTGACATTCTACTGTAAATAGCAGCACATGGTGATAGGAGTTTCTAAATAGTACAGCATTTATACGTTATGCTATTCCTTCCTAAATGGGCGATACTGTATGCGTTTGGGAAGAACGTGGACATACATACAGTGTGTAGTGTTTGGTTATGGATGGCTAGATAGATTGAGAGGGACAGGAAAGCACACATTAGGATATAATGAGCCTTCTGGGACTGTTCAGAGGATTCTTTGAAAATAAAAATCGCAGGTGTATCTCAAGGACTACTTGATGCTAAAAATATGCTGAGACTCTAGGTTTCTTCTTCAAGTTACAAAAGGCAGGTAAATGTGTGGAAGTTTATTTTTGTCTCAGAATATCCAATTTATTGTTTGTATGTGTCACTGTCAAGCATTTTTGGTTGCTCAGCACATAAATAGATTGCTTGTCTGCCTGAAGGTAGTGTGAAGTTGTGCCACACATCTCAGTATATCAGTGTGATCATAACCAATCCTGTCTAACAAGGTGTCAAAAACTCAGTAATCACACTTATTTTTCAAATGCAAAATACTAAGCATAAATACTAGCATTAAAAATCAAAAACACTCACCATCTACTTTGTCATTGAAACGTTCACCCTAGAGATGGATTTTCTCAAGTCAAGAGCTTCAAGAAGCTTTAACAACCCTAATGAAAAGTTTGAATAAATTCTGAAAAGAAAAGTCAGCTTTTATATTCAGCCCTACAGTATTCTGGAACATCACCCCAATTTATCTCAATGTTTTCAGTGCTTCAATAATTTAAAGCCAAACACCCACAGTTTAAGTCAAAGCCTGACACATAACCAACAGCACACACATGGCGGAAAAGCCCTGCTCAACAGCACACACACGGCGGAAAAGCCCTGCTCAACAGCACACACACGGCGGAAAAGCCCTGCTCAACAGCACACACACGGCGGAAAAGCCCTGCTCAACAGCACACACACGGTGGAAAAGCCCTGCTCAACAGCACACACACGGCGGAAAAGCCCTGCTCAACAGCACACACACGGCGGAAAAGCCCTGCTCAACAGCACACACACGGCGGAAAAGCCCTGCTCAACAGCACACACACGGTGGAAAAGCCCTGCTCAACAGCACACACACGGCGGAAAAGCCCTGCTCAACAGCACACACACGGCGGAAAAGCCCTGCTCAACAGCACACACACGGCGGAAAAGCCCTGCTCAACAGCACACACACGGCGGAAAAGCCCTGCTCAACAGCACACACACGGCGGAAAAGCCCTGCTCAACAGCAAACACACGGCGGAAAAGCCCTGCTCAACAGCACAGTGACGGTCTTCTTCAGCACAAAGGATCTCTTTCATTGTGTGAGGAATCAATGGAGGGAGAAACAAGACAAGGAGGGGCGGAGGGGTAGAATAACGATCCCGTCAATAAAGGTCACAACCTCTTTTCAAACACAAGCGTTTCCCGAGGTCACACAGAGCTCATATAGACCGTCAGCCCGGTTAGAGCTTGTGTCAGCAGTGGCTAGCAACACTGTAATGAGAGGGGTAACCACCACTGACCACCATCCCACTGTTGACTGACCAGGCCTGGGCACTGAGCTATGGACAGAGCATATAGGAATAGTCTCCATGTGCAGTGCGGTCTTGTGTTGAGCGATGTCGATTATTTTTAGTTTTTTAAACAGCTAATTGACCAACATCGGTTCAATTATTTGAATTCCATTACTTTCCTTTTTTTTCTGTGAGCTCAAGCTCAGTCCTTTAGAGAGAAATCAGATCAAGCCCGAACTGTGCGATGTAGATTGGAGTTGTAGATTCCAACAGGCCAATATTCTACATAGTTTAGTGCAGAAAACATTGTAATTAACTACAATGACCATAACCTATTGCGCCGCCAACTTGTCCGGTATGTGTGGAGCTGACACAGAGGGAAAGAAGAGATGGAAGAATGCGCGATCAAGATGGTCGATCTCGACTTTGGCGATGTCATTTACAAAATAGCCTCCAACACCCTACTCAACAAATTGGATGCAGTTTATCACAGTGCCATCCGTTTTGTCACCAAAGCCCCATATACTACCCACCACTGCGACCTGTACACTCTCGTTGGCTGGCCCTCGCTTCATACTCGTCGCCAAACCCACTGGCTCCAGGTCATCTACAAGACCCTGCTAGGTAAAGTCCCGCCTTATCTCTGCTCGCTGGTCACCATAGCTGCACCCACCCGTAGCACGCGTTCTAGCAGGTATATCTCACTTGTCACCCCCAAAGCCAATTCCTCCTTTGGCCACCTCTCCTTCCAGTTCTCTGCTGCCAATGACTGGAACGAACTACAAAAATCTCTGAAACTGGAAACACTTATCTCCCTCATTAGCTTTAAGCACCAGCTGTCAGAGCAGCTCACAGATCACTGCACCTGTACATAGCCCATCTATAAATAGCCCAAACAACTACCTCTTCCCCTACTGTATTTATTTATTTTGCTCCTTTGTACCCCAGTATTTCTACTTTGCACACTCATCTACTTTCAAATCTACCATTCCAGTGTTTTAATTGCTATATTGTATTTACTTCGCCACCATGGCCTATTTATTGACTTTACCTCCCTTATCTCACCTCATTTGCTCACATTGTATATAGACATATTTTTCTACCGTATTATTGACTGTATGTTTGTTTTACTCCATGTGTAACTGTGTTGTTGTATGTGTCGAACTGCTTTACTTTATCTTTGCCAGGTCGCAATTGTGAATGAGAACGTGTTCTCAACTTGCCTACCTTGTTAAATAAATGTGAAATTAAAACAAATATTTTTTTTTACTATGAATATTTTACGTAATGTGAATAAAAGATAATCAATGATAAGCAGTAATGGACAGTCACTACCATCATGGGACTTTTAATTGTTTTATTCTGTGTTGTTACAGTATTCAACCCACATTTACATTTTAAAGAAAATAACCTAAACCAAAATTGAACCGACCTCAAATAGCTCTAATCGCTCAGTAGCGTGGGTTACTGAGCGATTAGTGTTGCTCTCTCCTGGGTGGTCTGATTGTTGAGAGCTGCGGAATACATGTAATTTGGGGGGGAGGGGGGGGGGGGGGGGGGGGGTTGTGATAAAAAAATAAAAAAAATGGTATCTTCTTAACAAAAATATAATTAGCTAATTTTATTCATAGCATAAAATTATCATAAATTACAATTATGATTGGTCTACATATTCCTGCAGAGCCATAATAACTGTCTGAGCCCTTTAATCAAATGGGGCTAAGAATACAGACCAGACAAATGGAGTATAGGTGGACCTTATACACACTGCTGGCATAACACATCAGCTGTAATATTGTAGGTCATGACAGAGCCCCATCCCTTTTCCAAGGAGCACTGCAGACAGAGGCACTGCCACATCTCCCTCACATGGTTCTCATTCCAACCCTGTATCCTATCCAGTGAGTAGATTAGATTATATCTGTGCTTGCAGCATGCTATTAATACAGCTGTCCCATTGAGGGGCTGTCTGTGAGGAGCTGAATACTAGAGGAGCTCATTGTGGATCTTGTGATCACACTTGGCTGCCTCTGAGAGGATGGAGACTTAATTACATTGTTCCACTGCACTGATCAAATATTAGCCCTCCTCTTTAAACACCTCATCTGTCTCCCATTAGGCATTATTATCGTATCTAATAACTGGCAAATAGGATTATTTGCTTTGCTGATTTGAGTCTGAAATATGTGCAGATGGATTTCATTATTCACAACACACCGGCTACTAGAACGGTAGAAAGAACCTCTAAACCTGTTGACCAAAATGTCTTAGTCCTTTAGTTGACCCCTTGTGAGGCAATGGGAAACTAATTTGTTGGGACAAACAAACCTGCAGTGTGAGATGATCTGTTAGAATGGTCACAAACCAAATCACCCGACACGCTCTTTTCCACGGTTCCCCTCAGTTGAGAAAGGTCCGGAACAGACTGGTCCAAATTCTCTGGTTCGTTCACTGACCTACGCATTGGGCCATCGCTCCCAGCAGCAATCATCAGTCATGGCTGTTGACTCTGCTATAATGACTCCCTGCTAATGTCTGTCAGCCGCTCAGTCTGCTACACAAAGCCCCGGCCTGTCAGAGCTGATTGGAGAGCATACTTACTCAGGACTACATTAAAACACTGTTCCCCTCATTACAGCGGGGTGACAGGGAAACATGGGAATATGAGTTCATTGTTATCCACGATGACAGGGATGGACAGGAGGAGCATGGGAGCAAACAACAGTAATATTAGGTCTGACTGGAAACACCATAGCAACCACAGAGGTTAGCCCTGAAGCGCAGTGTCCCGCTCAAAGCCCAAGTCAAAACCTCTCTCGCCTTTCTTTTCCTCCTTTTGCTCCTCTCCCGCCCTGTTTTTCTCTCCTTGCTGGTGAACAGAGAGCAGGGCACCTTCCCCGGGGCCGCATCATTCACTGCCTCTGGTCCCTTTGGAGGCCGAGCCCAGCACAAAAGCAGTGGTCATTGCCATTCTCCACACTCCCCCTCTCCCCTGAAAGGCACATTTCAATCTAAAATGCCCCCACCTCATCCCACCCACCCCCCCGTGGACAGGGACAGGCCGGGGTGAGCCGGTCGGCGTGAGATACCTCAGAGGGGAGGAGCCATCATTCTACCTCTATGACTCGCTGGATCTGGACCAATGAGACAATGCTGCAGCAGCGGCGGCGGGGGGGGGGGGGGGTTAGTTCAACCAAAACTCTGGGCAGTTATCTAGGAAAATGTCCCTTCCATTGGTCTGCGCCTCTGCTTAAAATTATGCTTGTTCTATTATTGAGTTCATGTTTGTATTGTGCTAAAGATGAGTAGGAAACTAGCTGGTAAAATATGATAGAAAAGAAAACAGGTCATAAAAGGCGTTGTGTGAGCAGTGGGCACTCAAGAGGAAGCACTTCTGTAGGTCACTGGAGACTGTTACTGTCTGTTTAATCCAAAAACGAATAGGTCACAATAAAACAAGCGATGGAGACTTTCATTGGACTTGTTGGTTTGTAACAAAGTGATTAATGAAAGAATAATGTCCCCGCTTTGATGGGAACCAAAGACTTTTCCTCCAATGGCCCACGAGATGTTGTGTTCCCTCACATTCTGCTGGCTGAATCTGACATGGCCCTGTTATTATAGACCATGAATAGAATATCCACACTAGGAGGGGGTTGCCTGGCAACAGCTTTATGATGCAAAGTGACTTTCTGAATAGACCAAAATGTAACATCCTGTGTGTTGGTCTGGGGGGGGGGGGGGGGGGGGGGGGGGGGGGGCTGAAAAGGATGGGGATAAGGGACAAGGGGTAGTGGGTTAGAGTTCCATACATTCTTCACTGATTGATATGGAAATAAAAAAAGTTGAAGCCGTCGTCAAGGAAAAATGTCTTGTTTGTATGAGTTCTATTTTCTCCAACATATACTCTGAGCATAGCTGTGAAAACATTCCTCCCACCCTTTTCTAGTGTCTCTCTCGCTCTTTATCCATCTGTCTCATCCCCCTCCATCTCTCTAGCTCTCTCTCATTCCTCCTATGTCTGTCTGGCACACTGCACATTCCACTGTCCCATCAACGGTTCTCTGGAATGACACAGCAGCAGTTCTGACAGGATGCAGCAAAGTGAAAACATCCACAGAGGACCGTGGGTATTCTTCTCCCAGTGTGGTCCAGCTAGAATCCTGACTCTCATCACTCTATAGACTAGCGCCGTCAGACACTTGATGAAGTACAGCTGATCTAGTATAAATGGATGTCAACAGGACACGAAGTACAGTGTAAAAATCTATATCCAGATCTAAAAAACACTACACAACATCCATAAATCAATTATACAAGTCAATTGCAGGCCAAACATGTTAAGAAAATATGTCTTGTATGTCTCATATTTCAAGTCTGTGGTAAAAGACAAACATAATTCAGTTTAGGCATGTACTGTACTGATGTTGGAAATGACCTGCTCTTCGTCCTCCTGCTCAGTGCTTCAAAGTGAGGTCTGATAAAGCCAAGTCTATAATGGGCCTTTTCAGTAGCCTAGTCTGACTCAAGTTACTGTATATGGGGCGGCAGGGTAGCCTAGTGGTTAGAGTGTTGGACTAGTAACCAGAAGGTTGCAAGTTCAAATCTCTGAGCTGACAAGGTACAAATCTGTCGTTCTGCCCCTGAACAGGCAGTTGTTCCTTGGCACTGTTCCTAGGCCGTCATTGAAAATAAGAATTTGTTCTTAACTGACTTGCCTAGTTAAATAAAGGTAAAATAAAATTTCCCAGACCCAGCAAATCTGTGTTTTGTCTAGTGTTGAACCAGTTTATACTTTATAGACTGGTTCTCGCCCAGGTTTTCCCCGACGTACCTTGTTGTAGTAGTGAACTTGCACCACATGCCACTGGCCATCACTGACACCTCCAAGGATGTAGGGCGACACAGTCGTCTTGGTCTCACCTAAAAAAAAGAACAAGTCAGCAAAGGTTATTCACACATCATTGGATCAGGGCTCGTGCCAAAACTTGTCACCATCACCATCACATATTAACAACCAAGATTTGGGATTAATTGGTTGACGTGCACTAACAGAAGTCCCTCCTACCAGCAGAGAAGGTGAGCTGGATCTGCTCGTTAATGATTTCCACAGCGATGAAATCGTGTTTCTCGTTGAAGCGGCCATTGTAGAGTAACAAACCATTTGGCTCCTTTGTGGCAAATCTGGAAGACAGAAAAAAAACAGGGCTCAGAGTGTACATTCACAGCCAAAGACTAAGAGAGTAAACAACAGTCTTTTCACTGAGGAAGGGTCTTTGTGGGGGGGGTTCAACCACATTGAACATTCAGTGCTGAAAAACATGTCTAAATGGTTCTGTATCAATATCATGTCTAGAACCCCATCCAGTACCCTCGCCACAAGACAGACAGACGTACAATATACTGACTGACATGCCCTATTATAGCAGAGGATACAGATTATGAACACACCAGGAAACATTTTTCCTTTCCCATTAGGTTACTAGGAGGGCATATTGATGCACTGTCCCTAGTGATTCCCCATTGAGGAGCAGAGAGGACAAAATGTAATAACGCTGCAATTTTCCACATATCACTGAGCACCCAACAGGGTTAACCACCACGACCACTGTTCTCTGACAGACAGGGCATAGAAAAAAGACGGCACCAGCTCTATTAAAAAATCTAATCAAAAATCAAATCAAATTTGATTAGTCACATGCGCCAAATACAACAGGTGTTGACCTTACAGTGAAATGCTTACTTACGAGCGCCTAACCAACAGTGCCGTTTCAAAAGATAAGGATAAGAATAAGAGATAACTGTAACAAGTGATTAAAGCAGCAGTAAAAAATAACAATATATACAGGGGGGTGCCGGTACAGAGTCAATGTGCGGGGGCACCTGTTAGTTGAGGTAGTATGTAGGTAGAGTTAATTAAAGTGACTATGCACAGATGACAACAGAGAGTGGCAGTGGTGTGGAGAGCGGGGGCAATGCAAATAGTCTGGGTAGCCAACTCATTGGGTCACCGAGTTCTGAGGTGTCTTAATTTGATTCACCACAAAGGTAAAAAGCTCATGTGTGACACCGTGTTACCTTACATAATGATATTGCCGGCAGTCCAGGCCAAATGCAGAAGTTGCCAGAAAATTATAGAACCAGAAAATCATTTCCCCTCATTCATGTCCCAGGGGACCAAACAGTGGATGTGCTCCGTTTTACATTTGGAACATTCTGAACATCTGTGGGAGAACTGAGATCCCTGTCGTCTGTGTTACTGGTGTGACTCGTTGGCGCTTGTAGTCCGCATCTGCCTGTTCAGATGGAGACCGTGTCAGACGGATGAAGCCTACTTTCTTATTATAAATGAGGGAGAGATTCCAGAGATCTAAATACAGTCTCTCAGGACGCTTTCAGAGCACATTGGTAAATGTTGTGAGGCTATGTGTGTGTGTGTGTGTGTGTGTGCCAGTGTGTGAGCGTGCATGCATTATCCCAGAGTGTAGCCATGGGGCACAGCAATGCTGACCTGCTTACTGAGGAGAATGATAATCATGACCTCAGACAAGAGGGAAGAGGAGAAAAACAAAACGCACCAACTGATTACAATAGCACTGAATATCTCAAACATGTTCACCCATGACTGCATGGCCACGCACGACTGCAAAACCGTCATTAAGTTTGCTGACGACACAACGGTGGTAGGCCTGATCACAGACGACGATGAGGAAGCCTATAGGGAGGAAGTCAGAAACCAGGCAGTGTGGCGCCAGGACAACAACCTTTCTCTCAACATCAGCCAGACAAAGGAGATGATCATGGATTACAGTAAACGGAGGGACGAGCACGCTCCCATCCATTGTGACGGGGCTGTAGTGGACCGGGTCGGGAGCTTCAAGATGCTCACTCTCCACATCACTACGGAATTAACAAGGTCCACACACACCAACACAGTCGTGAAGAAGGCACAAAAAGATTTGGCAAAGATACAGCTGCACCATTGAGAGCATCTTGACTGGCTGCATTACTACTTGGTATGATAACTGCTTGACATCCGAACGCAAGGCGCTACAGAGGGTAATGTGTACGGCATAATGTGTACGACTTATCTCTACTACTGCACCGCAAGCGGTACCGATGCACCAAGTCTGGAACCAACAGGACCCTAAACAGCTTCTACACCCAAGCCATAAGACTGCTAAGTAGTTAACCAAATAGCTACTTGGAACGCTTTCCACTAGATGTTGGAACATTGCTGCGGGGACTTGCTTCCATTCAGCCACAAGAGCATTAGTGAGGTCGGGCACTGATGTTGGGCGATTAGTCCTGGCTCTAAGTCGGCATTCTAATTCATACCAAAGATGTTTGATGGGGTTGTGGTCAGGGCTCTGTGCAGACCAGTCAAGTTCATCCACACCGATCTCAACAAACCTTTTCTGTATGGACTTCGCTTTGTGCACGTGGGCATTGTCAAGCTGAAACAGGAAAGAGCATTCCCTAAACTGTTGCCACAAAGTTGGAAGGACAGAATCGTTGAGAATGTCAGTGTATGCTGTAACGTTAAGATTTCCCTTCACTGGAACTAAAAGGGCCTAGCCCAAAGCATGAAAAACAGCCCCAGACCATTATTCCTCCACCACCAAACGATAGTTGGCACTATGCATTCGGGCAGGTATCATTATTCTGGCATCTGCCAAACCCAGATTTGTCCGTCGGACTTCCAGATGGTGAAGCGTGATTCTTCACTCCAGAGAATGCGTTTCCACTGCTCCAGAGTCCAATGGCGACGAGCTTTACACCACTCCAGTCGACGCTTGGCATTGCACATGGTTATCTTAGGCTTGTGTGCAGCTGCTCGGCCATGGAAACCCATTTCATGAAGCTCTCGACGAACAGTTCTTGTGCTGACGTTGCTTCCAGAGACCGTTTGAAACTCGGGAGTGAGTGTTGCAATCTAGGACATTAGATTTTTATGCGCTATGCGCTTCAGCACGCAGCGGTCCCGTTCTGTGAGCTTGTGTGGCCTACCACTTCATGGCTGAGCCGTTGTTGCTCCTAGACATTTCCACTTCAAAATAACAGCACTTACAGTTGACCACGGCAGCTCTAGCAGGGCAGAAATTTGACAAACTGACTTGTTGGAAAGGTGGCACCCTATCGGACGGTGCCACGTTGAAAGTCAATGAGCTCTTCAGTATGTTCATTCTACTGACAATGTTTTTCTATGGAGGTTGCATGGCTGTGTGCTGTCAGCACCGTGTGGCTCAAATAGCCGAATCCACTAATTTGAAGGGGTTTCCACATACTTGTATGTATTTACCTCAATTACCCTGCACATTGACTCGGTACTGGTAACCCATCTATATAGCTAAGTTATCGTTACTCATTGTGTATTTATTCCTTGTGTTATTATCTTTCTATAATTTTTCTATTTGCTGTGTTGGGAAGGGCCCCGTAAGTAAGCATTTCACTGTTAGTCTACACCTGTTGTTTAAGAAGCATATGACAAATACAGTTGGATTTGGTTTGAAACAGAAAATCTTGTGTTGTTTATTATGGTTAGCATCTAGAAATATTATTTATTTTCCTCTATGGCTTGGCCTTCTTGTCATCAACGAATAGGTTTCCAAGGCTTGTGCACACAGCTTCCAGACCCCCCCCCCCCCCCCCCCCCCCCCGGACTGAGTGAAATCAACCATAACTGACTCCTCTGGCAACATTATATATGTCACATTAGACTGCCATTAGCAAAGTTAACAACCAGTCTACACATATTGACATGTGGAAGGGCCAAGGGCCATGGTATAATGGCAAGTTGATGTGACTGTATTAGACATGTGCATTGAGGAAGTCTATAGATGGCCAAAACCTGACATGAATACTAACCATGTGAGAGGTATTATTAAAATATGTGACACAAATGTTGCTACTAAGGCTGTTTCTGGTAACAGACACACTTCCAACTCACAATTTCCTCTTCCTGCTAACTCTTGCTCTACTGTAGTGCAGTCTATAGGCTCCACCTCACTGAGGTTCCCCATGAGAAAAGCTCTTTACCACAGTAACCTGATCAAGCCAGGTTCAGGTAACAGAGCGCCCTGATAGACAGCCTGCTGGGTGTTAGCTGTTATATGCACAGCTTTACACACCACCTACTTCACAGCTCTGGGAGCAATCTGGGAACTACAGGCCAAGGCTTTTAAGAAAGAGATCCAAAAGACTGCCATCTGAGCTACATTTAAACAAAGGCCACCACTTCCATAAAACTCACAAAGGCATATCATTATCACCACTACTCATTAATGGCTAGTTTCAAGCCCTGCCAAGAACTTCTAGAGTGAGAAAACATCACAAATGTATATAAAAATTGGCCATGTAATTTTACAGTGATAGCAACTGGGGGTATTGTCTTTGCTATGATGGGATATTACACCCACGGTAGTGCTTTTATTGTCACTTGGGATGGAGCATTTCATTCAAATTAGTGTACCCGTGTCTCATTTACATGAATGTACATCCATGATCGACTGTGTTCAGTGTTACTCATCTGTTTTATTTAAGCACCACCATCCCCTGGCTACATCGCACAAGATACTAGTCCTTGATGTTGGACTAGAAATACAACTTGCTCTACCTGTATCAGACAAATGACACCATTATGATTTCGTGCTCATATAAAACTGGATGGTCGTTAATTGAGAGCAAATACATGTTCCCAAAATATCAAGGCATACCAGGATGAAAGTGCCCTAGGTGTAGGAGTTCATCTCATATGCGCACGCACATGTAAAAAGGTGGAAAAAGGTCTGGGAATATGGCTGAATATAAACAGTATAGCTTTTCCCTCCACAAGGAAATCAAACAAGCAAAATGCCATTACAGAGACAAAGTGGAGTTGCAATTCAATGGCTCAGACACAAGACGTATGTGGCAGGGTCTACAGGAAATCAAGGACTACAAAAATAACACCAGCCCCGTCACGGACACCGACGTCACACTTCCAGACAAACTAAAACACCTTATTTGCCCACTTTGAGGATAATACAATGCCACCGCCGAGGCACGCTAACAAGGACTGCGCGCCCCCCTATTCTCCGTGGCCGACATGAGTAAAACATTTAAACCTGTTAACCCTCGCAAGGCTACTGGCCCAGACGGCATCCCTTGCCACGTCCTCAGAGCATGCACAGACCAGCTGGCTGGAGTGTCTACGGACATATTCAAATCGCTCCCAATCCCAGTCTGTGGTCCCCACTGCTTCAAGATGGCCACCATTGTTCCTGTACCCAAGAAGGCAAAGATAACTGAACTATATTACTTGCCAATGTGCAATCATTGGACAATCAACTAGATGAGGTAAGATCACGAATATCCTACCAACGGGACATCAAAAACTGTAATATCCTATGTTTCACAGAATCGTGGCTGAATGACGACATGGATATTCATCTAGCGGGATACACGCTGCACCGGCAAGATAGAACAGCACACTCCGGTAAGACGAGGGGGAGTGGTCTGTGCATATTTGTATAAAACAGCTGGTGCACGAAATCTAAGGAAGTCTCTAGACTTTACTCGCCTGAAGTAGAGTATATTGTGATAAACTGCAGGCCACACTACTTGCCTAGAGAGTTCTCAGCTATACTTTTCGTGGCTGTTTATTTACCACCACAGACGGATGCTGGCACTAAGACCGCACTCAGTCAGCTGTATAAGGAAATAAGCAAACAGGAAACCGCTCACCCAGAGGCGCCGCTCCTAGTGGCCGGAGATTTAATGCAGGGAAATTTAAATCAGTTCTACCAAATCTCTATCAACATGTTAAATGTGCAACTAGAGGGAACAAAATTCTAGATCACCTGTACTCCACACACAGAGACGCGTACAAAGCTCTCCCTCGCCCTCCATTTGGTAAATCCGACCACAACTCTATCCTCCTGATTCCTGCTTACAAGCAAAAATTAAAACAGGAAGCACCAGTGACTCGATCTATTAAAAAATGGTTAGATGAAGCAGATGCTAAACTGCAGGACTGCTTTGCTATCACAGACTGGAACATGTTCCGGGATTCTTCCGATGACATTGAGGAATACACCACATCAGTCACTGGCTTTATCAATAAGTGCATTGAGGACGTTGTCCCCACAGTGACTGTACGTACATACCCCAACCAGAAGCCATGGATAACAGGCAACATTCGCACTGAGCTAAAGGGTAGAGCTGCTGCTTTCAAGGGTGGGACTCTAACCCGGAAGCTTACAAGAAATCCCACAATGCCCTGCGACGAACCATCAAACAGGCAAAGCGTCAATACAGGGCTAAGATTGAATCATACTACACCGGCTCCGACGCTCATCGCATGTGGCAGGGCTTTCAAACTATTACAGACTACAAAAGGGAAGCACAGCCGTGAGCTGCCCAGTGACATGAGCCTACCAGACGTGCTAAATCACTTCTATGCTCGCTTCGAGGCAAGCAACACTGAGGCATGCATGAGAGCATCAGCTGTTCTGGACGACTCTGTGATCACGCTCACCGTCTTACGTGAGTAAGACCATTAAACAGGTCAACATACACAAGGCTGCGGGGCCAGACGGATTACCAGGACGTGTGCTCCGGGCATGTGCTGACCAACTGCAGGTGGCTTCACTGACATTTTCAACATGTCCCTGATTGAGTCTGTAATACCAACATGCTTCAAGCAGACCACCATAGTCCCTGTGCCCAAGAACACAAAGGCAACCTGCCTAAATGACGACAGACCAGTAGCACTCACATCCGTAGCCATGAAGTTCTTTGAAAGGCTGGTAATGGCTCACATCAACACCATTATCCCAGAAACCCTAGACCCACTCCAATTTGCATACCACCCACACTGCCCTTTCCCACCTGGACAAAAGGAACACCTATGTGAGAATGCTGTTCATTGACTACAGCTCAGCGTTCAACACCATAGTACCCTCAAAGCTCATCACCAAGCTAAGGATCCTGGGAATAAACACCTCCCTCTGCAACTATATCCTGGACTTCCTGACAGGCCGCCCCCAGGTGGTGAGGGTAGGTAGCAACACATCTGCCACGATGATCCTCAACACTGGAACTCCCCAGGGGTGCGTGCTCAGTCCCCTCCTGTACTCCCTGTTCACCCACGACTGCATGGCCAGGCACGACTCCAACACCATCATTAAATTTGCTGACGACACAACAGTGGGATGCCTGATCACCGACAAGACAGCCTATAGGGAGGAGGTCAGAGACCTGGCCGGGTGGTGCCAGAATAACAACCTATCCCTCAACGTAACCAAGACTAAGGAGATGATTGTGGACTACAGGAAAAGGAGCACCGAGCACGTCCCCATTCTCATCGACGGGGCTGTATTGGAGCAGGTTGAGAGCTTCAAATTCCTTGGTGTCCACATCAACAACAAACTAGAATGTTCCAAATACACCAAGACAGTTGTGAAGAGGGCACGACAAAGCCTATTCCCCCTCAGGAAACTAAAAAGATTTGGTATGGGTCCTGAGATCCTCAAAAGGTTCTACATCTGCAACATCGAGAGCATCCTGACCGGTTGCATCACTGCCTGGTACGGCAATTGCTCAGCCTCCGACCGCAAGGCACTTCAGAGGGTAGTGCGTATGGCCCAGTACATCACTGGGGCAAAACTGCCTGCCATCCAGGACCTCTATACCAGGCGGTGTCAGAGGAAGGCCCTACAAATTGTCAAAGACCCCAGCCATCCCAGTTATAGACTGTTCTCTCTACTACCGCATGGCAAGCAGTACCGGAGTGCCAAGTCTAGGACAAAAAGACTTCTCAACAGTTTTTACCCCCAAACCATAAGACTCATGGTCTCCTTAGTCTTGGTTACGTTGAGGGATAGACTATTTGCATTGTGAGCCACCCCCCCAACCCCTCTTTTACACTGCTGCTACTCTCTGTTCATCTTATATGCATAGTCACTTTAACTATACAATCATGTACATACTACCTAAATTGGCCCGACCAACCAGTGCTCCCGCACATTGGCTAACCAGGCTATCTGCATTGTGTCCCACCACCCGCCAACCCCTCTTTTTATGCTTCTGCTACTCTGTTCATCATATATGCACAGTCACTTTAACGATACCTACATGTAATACTACCTCAATAAGCCTGACTAACAGGTGTCTGTATATAGCCTTGCTACTCTTTTTTCAAATGTATTTTTAATGTTGTTTTATTTCTTTACTTACCTACACACACACACGCATTTCACTGTAAGGTCTACACCGGTTGTATTCGGCGCATGTGACAAATAAACTTGATTTGAGACTGTCCTCTCTGCTAGCGGAGAGCGGTACCGGAGTGCCAAGTCTTGGTCCAAGAGGCTTCTAAAGACTCCAGAACAGCTAATCAAATTTCTACCCAGACTATTTGTAACCCCCCCCCATTTCATTTCACTGTAAGGTCTACACCCGTTGTATTCATCATTTCACTGTAAGGTCTACACCTGTTGTATTCGGAGCATGTGTCAAATAACGTTTGACTTATACTGTATTTTATACCATCTGTGCCGCATTCACCTCTTTAGATTGTGTGCATTAGGTTGTTGGGGAATTGTTAGATATTACTGCACTGTCGGAAGAAGAAGCACAAGCATTTCGCTACACTCACATTAACATCTGCTAACCATGTGTATGTGACCAATAACATTTGATTTAATCCTAAGGCCCGACTGTGTGTTGCATTCCTCCAGCTTCACCTTGATGAGCGAGACAGACAGAGGAGAAATAGGCCAAGCGCTGACTCAAAGCTCAAAGTGACCACTGAATGTAATCAGATCAGACTCCTGGGTCTCAGATTAATGTCCCCGGTTACACAAGGTGCCATTCCAGAAAAAGTAAGTCTACAGACCCCATTAGAAACCTCTCTCACCATGATACTCACCATGATACTCACCATGCTCAGGGAACCCAAACCCAGCAAGAGAAGATTAGCCTTTTAAAGACTACGGCTATCAAATGATTTAATAACTTATGAAACCCCAGGAAGCTTATGTAAATGAGAGGGGAGGAAGGCCGTAAAGAGGCGTGAGCGTATGAGAGCAGTGGTGGAATGTAGAAAGTGATCATTTAAAGAGAGCGCAAGAGTAATGTTCGAGAGGAGTCATAAAAAAAGAGAGAGAGAGGGTGGAGTGGTGAGAGGAAGAACGAGAGAGGTGTAGAGGAGTGACTCACAGTACTATATTTAGGGAGCTACTTTGTACTACGAAAGTGAATGATTGAGATGGCACAATGTCCCACTGTGTGGGGTAATAGTTGTTCTTACGAGAGGGAGAGGGTGAAGTGGAAGCGCTGGCGGAGTCCCTTGAAGGTGAGGAAGGACTGCAGGGGGAAGTTCCTGGTGGTCATCTCACAGTAGGGCTTTTCATAACCGCCAGATGGGCACTCACACTTGAACCCCCCCACCAGCAGGTTCACACAGGTGCCCCCATTCTTACACACAGCTGGGCCGCAGCGCCCGGAGCGGGACGATAGCTCACACCGCTTGCCTGGAGGAAGAGAGAGGGGTAGAGAGAGAGGGGGAAGGGAAAGAGAGACCAGTCAGAATTACAACTATCAAGGTGACAAATTTCAATGCCAGCCCTGGACAGTCTGTGGGTAAAAAAAGAAAGAAATTGGTCCTCCCTTCCAGTTCAACTTCACTAGTGTCTATTCTCACCAGACTACTGCTGCGGTTTAACATGGGTCAAGACAAGATGCATTATGCCTCCAGCACTTACCACGAGCCTTCTCCGAGAGGGAGGGAATGTGTGAGAGAGGCAAAGACGGTGAGAAGAGGTCAAAGGACGCAGCAAGGAAGAGACAGATTTCAGACAGTGAACAGGACAAAAAGAGAGAAAGTCAGACAGAGAGAGAGACAGAGAGTGCTATGGCA
Organism: Oncorhynchus mykiss; assembly: GCF_013265735.2. NCBI lineage: Eukaryota > Metazoa > Chordata > Actinopteri > Salmoniformes > Salmonidae > Oncorhynchus > Oncorhynchus mykiss. Next base: position 63,819,145 of record NC_048581.1, read on the forward strand.
ATGGGGAACTGTTAGTAAGCCTTCATGCATCATGTAGCGCACTGCTTACAACTTCTATTGGTCTCCAGTCTCTGGATGAGAAGCTGCGGTTGCTATGGCGAGAATGCACGCCTCCTTGCAAGAGTTGGAATGTGTGTCAGAGGCACTCGGCAGTGCAGAACACTTCCACTGTGTGTAGAGTTACTGTACTGTTCACACCACACAGAAAAAGACAACATCTCTATAGACTACACACACACACACACACACAGGGCTTGTGTTGTACATCCTACAGCCAATCACAGGATTCTCAGTCTAAGACAATTAAGGGAACCCTTTGTTTTACTACTGTTGTAGGGTGTATCCATTCATTCACCCAACTGCAAGGTCATTGTGGTCATTATGGATTAAGCTTTGATAAGATGTGGATGTTATCCTATGATGCATTGCCATGACAGTATTGTACCGTGGTGTGCTACACAGGCAGAAGAACAGTCACTTTACCCTGGCGAACTATGACAATTTGTTGTTTCCTTGTTGATGGCGCTTGGGGACACTTGGCTACCGCTAGTAGAAAACACACTAACTGCATGAGTGGGAAAAAACTAACTGCATGAGTCGTGAGGAAATTAATCAGTGACTCGCCTCAGGCAAAAAGTTACTTCTGTCTCTTTAAACAAATCAGGGGAAGAGGGGACATTAGTCAGGGCTTGATGTGGTGTAGCCAACGCTGGGCTACTGTAGGAAACGGGCCACTGGGATAGTCTTCAACTTCCTCTAAAGTCAGCTTGGGCTCTACAGTGGCCTAATTTTCACTGAGGAGGCTTCAAAGTTAAATGTGATGTGTTCTTCTTTATACAGTTACAATCATACGCAGATCAAAAATTACGTATTTTTTTATGGTAGAAAAATCTTCTAACACTCAGAAAGGAGAAATAGTAGCATTCTGTTTACATCAAAATGCCTACCAGCTCAGCTACACACATTAACTGTACTGGCTATACCCCATGTAAGTACCTATCCAGAAACTGTACAGAAGACAGTAAGAGACATTATAGTGAGCATCCGGTCTCCACCCTGCAGTCACCTGAGCCTGTTCTGTTGTCTATACGGTAACCTGGGAATAAACAGGGCCAATGTTTTTCTGTCAGGCATCCCTCTGGGACGCCCTCCCACAACAGGTGCAGGGTTCTGGAACAACAGCTCTCGGTTGCTAGGTGAGCTGGGCCATGTGAGGAGCTTGAAAATCCATTTTTTGGAAGCATTTACTACCCCTGCCCTCTCCAACTCTCTGTTTACTGCAAATATGAATCATTAAGGCTGTGAAAATGGGACCAGTTTTAGGCAGGAGGAGACACACCACACACTTTAAACTACTCAAGCATGGTAAATATCAATGAGAGAAAGTGTACCATTTTGTGGCAATCCAATAGATATAAAACCGGCAATTCAAAAGCTCTGAAAGCATTATACTGTGGAGAACTTGACAAAATGTACCTATAAAATCATGTGGCACTTTGAAATACAAGCATTTCCAAAAGGAAAGTAGGTTTGTTGGATTTCTCCTCAGATTTTACCATATATTAACATGTAATGTTTTCATGAGGGACTTGAAAGGGTAACCTTATTAAACCAATTACAACACACTAATGCCACACACACGCCTCGTCTCCAACCACCATATCAAATCTCCCCAGTTGACAAGGCACTCAGATTTAAACAAAAAAAAATAAAAAATGGGGTTCTGTTCTCTTCAGCAGAGGTGAGACAGAGGTGCTTATCAAACACAACAACAGCCAATGAATCACACAATAGATAAGAGTCACCAGAAGAATAGGCACACACAGAAACCTTTCAGTCTCAGCCCATAGCTGGCATCACCTCCACTAATCTTTATTTAATCTAATGCGGTGATAACAGAGACAATGATTACCATGACTAATTCATATGATCCTTAGATTAGTGTAATTGTTCAGCTGCGTCTTTTAAAACAATGGTGTGTGAAGAAACAGGGGGATTAAATGGCGGGCTGTAACTAACTCCTCCTGCTGAGACCCCTTTACAGATCTAAAATGGAAACGGGCATTTCTGTGCTGCTAGGTAACTGAAACGCATGGTCTCCTCTCCTAAGTGAAACAGAGTGGTAGAGAGTCCTCAGATGGGCAGTTTCTCCCTAAGGACGTGAAGGCATACAAGAGTTAAGATAACGCTGGGACGACAACACTACACGCTCCTGGCACTATCGACAGGGCTTACTCAACACAACACCAACCCACCAATCATACTGACAGTTTGCTGGAAGAATACACTTCATTTATTCAGTTGCAGCTAACCTGGTGTGACTACCATGTAAATAAGGTAGGAGTGATGGTATATAAAACATTTTTCTATATCCCATCCACTGATTCCAGTCACTAGTAGTGAAGGTGAAAGAGTGGCATAATTGTGATCCCACCCCGCCAAACACACTGTAGCATGGGCCAGGTGCAGTGGTGGAAAAAGTACCCAATTATCATACTTTAGTAAAAGTAAAGATACCTTAATAGAAAATGACTCAAGTAAAAGTGAATGTCACCCAGTCTATACTACTTGAGTAAAAGTCTAAAAGTATTTGTTTTTAAATATACTTAAGTATCAAAAGTAAATGTAATTGCTAAAATATACTTGTATCAAAAGTAGCCAGGGGAACGCTCCAACACTCAGACATCTTTACAAACTAATCATTTGTGTTTAGTGAGTCCGCCAGATCAGAGGCAGTAGGGAGGACCAGGGATGTTCTTTTGATAAGTGCATGAATTGTACAATTTTCCTGTCCTGCTAAGCATAAAAGTACTTTAGGGTGTCAGAGGAAAATGTATGGAGTAAAAATTACATTATTTTCTTTAGGAATGTAATGAAGCAAAAGTTGTCAAAAATATAAATGGTACAGATACCCCAAAACACTGAAGTAGTGCTTTACGCCACCTGCCAGGCGATGAACCTGGACCAGATGACAGGCTTACACGAAACAACACTGCTGCTTTTTAGAACTAGCCAGACCAGAGGTGAGTGGACTAAAATCGAGACTGTAGGAGCGTTATATGAACAACAGTATCTAATATCTCACCAAACACAATCCTATGATCTGCCAAATTCAAATTCAGTTGGTGTAATATTGGAGGCTTTCCATGAGGCATTCCTACGACATGCTTTGATTTTTTAAATTGATTAATACAACATCAAACACTGAAATATAAAGCTTTCAGCAGTTGTGTGCTATAGGCTACTGATAGAACTAACCACAACATAAAGAAGTGCTTGATTAGATCAAAGTAAAAGTCTGAAGCAGCAACAACCGCGTTGTACTGGGGCCTCCTTTCATATATGGGGCAGAGTGTGTGTAGAAATATGCTGCAGCGCACTATACTGTAGTGAGATTGGAGCTGAGGAGATGGTATATAAAGCATGTTAAAGGTAAGAGCTAAAAGTAGGTTGTTGTATGTGAGTATTCTCAGTCCATTTGTCCTGTACCAGACTGAGTCAGCCAGGCTTAATCATTCGCTCAGTCCTTCCCAATATGAGTGAAATTGATGGCTGCTCTGCTCTGTTATTTTTTCTCGCTTTCCATCATACTGCCATCTGGCAACGCCCACGGGCCCCTGTAGTTCCACACCACACACAAGCATGGGAACACAGACACACATACATACGCGAGCGCACACACAGCAATTACCTACCCACCCACATGGAGTAGGCAATTCAGCACCCACACACACACACACACACACACACACACACACACACACTCATAGAGCAGCCAATTGACCCCCCACACCCATACACAGTGGCTCTCAGCACAGTGGGAGAGTGTCAAATCCAACAGTCAGTCATGTTGAACAACAGGAGCTGTAGATTGCATCCAGGACATCCCCATCAACCCAGCCTAGTCTGGGATAGATCTGGAGAGGAGAGATTGACTGCTCTCTCAGAGGCTTTGTTTGAGCAAATATTAGAGCAAGGCAAAAGTTTATGATTTATGAATCACGCTAACACAGGCATACTGCATGTCTTGATCATATTACTACTGTGATTACCCAGCAGGTAGGCACACCCAGTAGATGAAGTTGAAATGAGCTAGCCCGCTCAACGCGGTACAGACCCTGATCTAAGTGAGATTGATGAGGATCACTCTGCTGAGTTGACATGGCTCACGCACACCATCATCCTCCACAGTTCAGCTCTCACACACCCACAGCAGTATGGACCATGTGAAAGAGTGGTCCTCAACCTGAACCTCAGTGACACCCACTCACTATTAGAACAACATATTATGTTCTCCCACACAATCAGAATGTGTCCAATGGAAGTGGCAGAAACACTCTTTACATTGGGCTCCCGAGTGGCGTGGCAGTCTAAGGCACTGCATCTCAGTGCTCACTACAGACCCTGGTTCGATTCCAGGCTGTATCACAACCGGCCGTGATTGGGAGTCCCATAGGGCAGCGCACAGTTGGCCCAGCGTCATCCGGGTTAGGGTTTGGCCGTCATTGTAAATTACTTGCCTAGTTAAATAAAGGTTAAATAAAAAATAAATACATTGATTTAGCATAATATAGAAGATACCCTTAAGTGTCTAATCCACTGAAGAGACCATAAGAGACTACCACTATAATTGATCACCATTGTAATCAGTGCCGGTGGCCCATTTAATTAGCTGCATAGACCTGGAGGGAATTCCAAAGTCAATATGATATCCTAAAACATAGGCAGCAGATCCTGAAAGGGGCATTCTATCTGTGAAATGAATTGGAGTGCAGACTGCGGGGTTAATTGAGGGTATCATATCTAGAGATGATAATATATAGAGATCGTTGCATTTCAAAATGTGGTGGTGGTGGATACGAGTCCCTCACTGTATTGCTGCAGAGAATATCTGAAGCCAAACAAAACTAAAAACACCCTCTACCTAGCTAGCTAACCTAAACCAGAAACACAGATCTACAAAAACGCATTGCTTGACAGTCAATATTATCATAGTGATTTGTAAAAAAGAAGGTCTGGTCTTGCCAAGATTTGAACCACACAAGAGGGTATGGTTTTAAACTGTATACGCTGTTTATTAAATGGAGATAACCCAATGGTCTAGTAAAAGTGACAATTATGTACTTGTAAGAGCAACCCTTTAAAAACTGAATCCATCTTTCTAGAAAGGAGCGAGAATCCAACCACATTTCATGATTTTATCCAACTAGAACAGCGGTTAACTTTAAAGAACATAGTATATGTCACATAGGGAGAGAGCAGGGCTTGGGTGAAATGAACTCATACAACTCCATAACCATCTGATAAAGCAGAGGGTAAAAACTCTGGTAATCACTCATATTAGCATATTTCCATTCCCTTCTCATTCTCCCCATCCACTCTTAGTTTGTCTACTTCGCTCACCTTCAGCAGAGAGAAACCAGATCGTCTTTGATATTTTCCTGATATGCATAATATTTGGAGCAGTGTGCACATCTTTCCTTCCTAAATCTGCTTTAAGTGGAAAAAGAAGACCCATTTGAGATTGAGGCTGAGATAGTAATTGCTTAGCATTAGAGTACCTCAGTATCTTCAAAAAATGGAACATTTTAAAAGTTCTTCCTTTGCACCAATCCTCACAGCCCGTCTCTACAGCGTATTCTTTGTTACACTTTTCAATTCCAGGTATTTTTTACCAGGGGGCATTATTAAGACAAGGCGGCGCACTCTCTTTCTCCCTCTCCATCTGTAGGCATACATAATTCAGCACTTCCTTCCATTATTCCTCCCAGAGATACTCTGCTGCTGACCAGCCAAATTACTATTGTTTTCCCCCTCTCAGACACACTCATCCCTGTAATGCTACAAGCTCTACAGGACCTCAGGCCAAGAGAGGCCCCAGGAAGGCAATACCAAAGATACCTGTAACTAACCAAAGATATATCGTCAGCATCTTTTCCAATGGGAGCAAATTAAGCATAACGGGCAGAAAAAGCAAGGTGGTGGGCAGAGCCAAGGACGACCTAGCGAGATCCTATTGCCATGTTTTGTCATATTTTCATTAGGGAACGCCTTCTCTGTGAAGTGCGCAGTAACTCAATTCGCCCTTGCACTCGGAACAACGCAATTTTTTGAAACTTTGGTTAAGTCTACAATTCTTAGTGCACCCTGTTCATAGCAGATTCTAGTTTGGGAACAGAAAACTGTATTGAGATTGAATGTTTAAATCGATACTGAAAATGTGCAGAATGTCAGCCAAGTTTCATCTAGCTCCATCATCTCCCACCATATTTGCTTCAGATTTATATATCCTGTGAGACATCTTGTTCCATCTGTGACAATACCACACTCTGGTGCACCATGATGGACCTGGCCTGTCTTCAAAGGACTCATATTGTAAGACCCTGATGTTAGCTCAACAAAAACAGAACGTGTCGTTGATCCAGACTTCCCCCTACACATACTTCCTTTTTACCCGTTCATAATCTTCCATTGATCCCTGCTGGATTGAGATGTATGGTTTTTACTCACTTTTCATTCTCTCCAACAGTGGGGAAGGGTAGGAAGTATGAACAGTTAACCGGCTGGCGCATGTTTAACGCAGTCCCACCTAATTGGTCTAGGGATTATTAAATCAACTAGTCATCACACTGCCTGTCCAGCTGAATGGGTTCCATCACTGTATAGGCCTTTAGCCAGGCTGTAACATGTCAGGGTCAATATATAGACCTGAGGGTAGGATGACATGAATGACTGATGATGTATACATCCATAGAATTTCCCATGGGACATTAGATATGAAAAGGAACTTTATGACCATGTGGCAAGAATGATGTCGTTGCATATTGTCATTGTTGTGTCTATGACCGGAATGAGGCTATTCACTATAAATACAGGAGATGAAAAATGTTGAACGTATGTGCAAGTGGTTTTCTATGTGAAATGTACGTTTGTTCGTTTATTTATTCGAATCCGCATTAGCTTTTGCAAAAGCAACAGCTACTCTTCCTGGGGTCCACAAAAAACATGGCAAGTACTAAAATCACTGATACACAAGGACAGTTACACAAATTCAAAATACAACAACAAAATTATACAAACAACGTAACTAAAAAAATGGTGTGTTACAGTGCGCTTGTGTGTTTCCCCTCACAGTCCCTGCCATTCCATGAGTTGTCGTTGAATCTGTTTTTAAAAGGTAATTTTTCTGTTTGCTTGAGTAATTAGAGATGGAAAGGGGTTCCATGCGATCATGGCTCTGTATAAAACTGCGTTGCTGTGAATTCATTTTGGACCCCTGGTGGCATGTGTTGTGGGGTATGTAATGTGTCTGAGCTGAATGTTATTTGATTATGCAGACAATCTGTAATTTGTCACAGTAATATTTCTCGTAAAAACTAGACGAGAAGCAGTTACTCTCTCGTCAACCCTCAACCAGGAAAGACCGGCATGCATGCTGTTGATGTTAGTTCTGTATGTGCAGTTAAGGACAAGGCGTGCTGCTCTGTACTGAACCAGCTGCAGCTTTGCTAGGTCTTTCTTTGCTGCACTTGACCATATTACCAGACAGTAATCAAAATGGGACAAGACCAGGCCTGAACAACTAGTACAGTTGTTTTTTGTGTTTTATAAGAAACGTACCCCATCTTCACAACAACTTTGTCAATATTTATTTTTTATTTTTTCCGTTATTTTACCAGGTAAGTTGACTGAGAACACGTTCTCATTTGCTGCAACGACCTGGGGAATAGCTACAGGGGAGAGGAGGGGGATGAATGAGCCAATTGTAAACTGGGGATTATTAGGTGACCGTGATGGTTTGAGGGCCAGATTTGGAATTTAGCCAGGACACCGGGGTTAACACCCCCTACTCTTACGATAAATGCCATGGGATCTTTAATGACCTCAGAGAGTCAGGACACCCGTTTAACGTCCCATCTGAAAGACAGCACCCTACACAGGGCAGTGTCCCCAATCACTGCCCTGGGGCATTGGGATATTTTTAGACCAGAGGAAAGAGTGCCTCCTACTGGCCCTCCAACACCACTTCTAGCAGCATCTGGTCTCCCATCCAGGGATTGACCAGGACCAACGCTGCTTAGCTTCAGAAGCAAGCCAGCAGTGGTATGCAGGGTGGTATGACTTTGTATGATAATATGACTTTACCATGATAATTGACCATCCAATGTTATACCTAGGAGTTCAGCTTGCTCAACTTACTCAATGGTCACACCATTTGTGTACAACTCTAATTGAGGTTTAGGTCTTAGAGAACATTTTGAGCCAAATACAATGCTTTTAGATGTATTTAAGGACAGTTTATATCTACGAAGTGAACTTTCTTAATATGTTATGAAACATCAAATCCAGAGAGAGGTCACTCACCAGTATAGTCATTGAGGCACTCGCAGGTGTAGCCTCCCTCTCTGCTGCGACACAGGCCGTGGGCTCCGCAGGGTTTGGAGTAGCACAGGTCGATCTCTGTCTCACAGTAGTCTCCTGTGAAGCCCGTGGGGCAGCGGCAGCGCAGCCCGGCGATGGGGTGGATGGGCCGGAACAGGATGGTGTCGGACGCCACAAAGGGTGCCAGGCTGTCGAACTTCAACACAGACACACACTTCATGTAGTTCTCACAGGGCTCTCGCAGGCAGATGTTGTCATCGAAGGGCAGCACCTGCTGGGAAGAGATATGGGCCAGCAGGCTGCGGTTCAGGTACAGCCTCTCTTGAAGCTCCTCAGACCCAAAGAACTCTGCCCCACCACTGGCCCCTGATGCCCCTCTGCCCACCCTGTCGCGCCCCCCTCCTCCCCCGGGCGGGTCCTCCCTGTGCGAGGGCACGGCAACAGACAGGCTGACGTTGAGGATGCGGGCGCTGACGTCCGTGTCATCCTGGATGTTGAACACCACCACGTCCTCGCAGTCAGCTGACAGCACACGGGCCACGCCCTCCAGGAACTGGGCCAATAGCAGGGACAGGAAGTGCTCCTGGGAAGTGTTGGCCAATCGCAGTGTGATGCTGTTGGAGAGCATCTCGTCTGTGATGATGGTGACCTGGAGCAGACACTGGGCCGACACAGAGTGGATCCCATCTGACAGGAGAGAAAGAGGAGAGGAGCACAGTATTAATAATAAGGAACCTGGATTTATATCACAAACAGTAGAGGTTTTTCTCTGGATATATAAGGGGCTTAGATGGTGGGAGTGGCAGGAGGCTTGGCAATCAATGCGACTGGGTTCAATCCGGGTAAGACATTTTAGAGGCCCCCCATCTTGGCAGCAGAGAGAATTTAGCAGTTTTCAAGATTGTTTCCTGCAATTCTACACATTTTTCTACACATTTTGCCATGGCTAATGCAATGCTCAAACATTTTGACAAAATCAACGAGGGTCCCAATTTTTCAATTCTCCCGAACTGTTTTAGCTTTTATTTTGGTGATTGTTATATTATTATATATTATTTTTAAAAAAATGGAAAGTACATAGAAGAGCTAATACACCTGGTTTATACTGAAAGCATTTTTCCATCCCCAAAATGTATAATAATAAACCATTTTTAAACTCAGTTTGGACCTTTTTTGCATGTATTCACAACACAGATATCCATCTCCCTGCATCCAAAGGGTTAATAAAATAAGGCTATTCAGTTGTCTGTATAATGAGCTATACACATCTAAAATGTCCTTTCCCCTTCACATACAAGGACAGCTCATCCTTCTCTAGCCTTTACTACTGTTGTTTGAAACGCCATCCTATCAATTCCTTCCCATGGCCTTGCATTACAAATACATCTCAGCCCACAATTATCCAATACCTTATATACGTCAAACCCTATTGAGTGATTCCTTTAGTAAGCTGATTTGCAGAACTCATTCCAGTTACTGTAAACCACATTGACAACACAGAGGAAAACATCTTAAAGAAAATATCATCTTGAGGACTGCACAGTGAGTGAAATAATGAAAAAAAAAACCCGGACAGGCTCATCATCAGAAATAACAAGAGACAAAAAGTGGAGTAACAAGTAAGCCATGTCGCTAACAAGCAGAAAAGACCCATCAATAGGAAGCCATTCCAATTTTAAAGGATCCTCTCATCAAGAGAACTTACACAACATCAGTGCTAGCATTGAAAAAAGACATGGGCTGAACCTGAACCATATCACAGGTGCTCCATTAAAAATAGATGCCTTCAGGTTGCAAATTTATTCAAAGAGCAGAAATACATAATGTATTCTGTTGTTCAGAACTCCTTGATAGTAGCGGTACGTGGATACAATCACCGGGAAAGCCACGGAAAGAAAGGCCATATTACAACCTGTGTTATGATAATTGCATTGTTTGTTCTATAACCTGTTAGTTCATATGCCTTGACATCACAAGTACAAATCCCTATCTCCATCTATGGCTAACTTAGGAAAGGGACGATTTTAGATAGCTAGCCATCGGAGGACAACGACACGAGACGCAACAATTAAAGTTTTCTGTCAATGACATTTGGCTTCTGATGTAATTGGTGTGAAGCCAAATCCAAAATGGGCTTCCCTTTTTTTTGGTGCGCCAGGACCCTTCACAGCTGAGCTTACTCAGTTTAGCTCAACGTTGATTGGCTATTATTTAATTTTTTTTAATTATCAAGTGAAGACAAATGATCGCTGGCTTCCCTTGCATTCAATGCTACGGGCAGCAACAATGTCATACTTTTTGTGACCAGAGATGAGATAGATGGGCTACACACACAGACAAAAGCGGGGCTGTTTCATTCGCTCGGATGCTTTCTCTGGTGAGATACATTCAGTCTCTTGCGAATTGAAGGACATTTATGAAACACAGAGAGATGAAGTTTTTCTCTTGGTCCATTTTTTTAGGGAAACCTGGCTTCCTTGGCATCTGTGAATACATGCCTCTGCTCCTGACAAGGCAACATGATCCCAGTTCAGGAATCATAAGTTAGACAATCACGGCCCTCTCCAACATCATCCAACCATCTCTTCTCACCAACTCAAATGGACTCTGTGGTTGAGGCATTTGTAAGGATTTGTAGGTATACAATACATTTATACAACATATTACTGGTGTTATTGATGTTCTCTGTTACAGTATCATCCAGTCTCCTGTCTCCGTCTGTCTGGATCTTTGTGAAAATCAATAGATAAAATTGTCCAAAAAAGATCTGAAACCAATCCTATTCTTGACTCTGTTATACATTTGATCTACAGCGTTGTGTGTTTAAGGTCAGCAGAGAGAGAGCGGGTTTATTTGTAGCAGTGTTTGCTAGTCTGTTGCCTGAAGGGCAAACATAAAACACGCCTAATCAAATCAAACCTGTCGTGAAAACAAGCCCCAGCCTCTTCCTCCTCTTCCCTTTCCACTGTAATCAATAGTCTCTTTGTCTGGGGGCTCTGGATGTGGGCCAGAGAACAGAACAGAACCCCTCAGCTGAGCTTTGGTGAAGGAGAGAACCCAACCAACCACACAAACAGGCAGCAACACTGTGGAAGCTACCGGATCCCAGGCTGGCACAGGACATGTTTAAACACCCAGCGCCAAAATGAGAGAGAAAGTGGGAAGAGAGTAGAGAAGCAGAGAGAAAGGAACACTGAGCAGCATGTCTTGACACTGCTTTAATCCTTCTGCTGCCACTCCCGCACTGGAACACTTCAGGCCCTGAGCAGAGTGAACAGAGCTGGAGGGAGGACTGGGAAGGGGCACTTCTCTCTCAGACACACATATCTGTGTTGTCTGTGCATACAGAAAGGTATTCACACAGAAACAAATTGGTGAGGAGAACGTGTCAGAGAGACATTAAAAATGGAAAACAGTCAGATGCTTTGGGAAAGAGGGGCAAAGCGAGATTCAATTTAACATTTAATCTAGGGAGATGAAAGTAGTGTCTCGGTGCCTTTCCCACACAGGCTTAGCTGTGTACATTGGCACGCCTTGTATCAATCATGAAATGGTAACTGCACAGTAAAAAAGTTGTCTAAGAAAGCTTATACCACATCCTATCCTTCAAGTCAACGTAGTGACGAGTGGCACCAGTGCCATCTTTATCATGACAGCACTGAGCTCATCACAATTCAGCAAACTCATCCTTAAACGTGGCAATTCACATCTTGCTTTCACTTTTTAATCGTTGTTGACATTTGCATGCTGAATCATATGTTACATGTCAGTCAGAAGACCTTCAGCAGCTTTGATAAGTTGCATAATTGAAAAATAATGTAATATTTTAATTATGTCACATAATTGGCCTATTTAAGTATATACAGTTGAAGTCGGACGTTTACATACACCTCAGCCAAATACATTTAAACACTTCCTGACATTTAATCCTAGTAAAAATTCCCTGTCTTAGGTCAGTTAGGATCACCACTTTATTTTAAGAATGTGATATGTCAGAAAAACAGTAGAGAGAATTATATATTTCAGCTTTTATTTCTCTCATCACATTCCCAGTGGGTCAGAAGTTTACATGCACTCAATTAGTATTTGGTAGCATTGCCTTTACATTGTTTAACTTGGGTCAAACGTTTTGGGTAGCCTTCCACAAGCTTCCCACAATAAGTTGGGTGAATTTTGGCCCATTCCTCCTGACAAAGCTGGTGTAACTGCGTCAGCCTCCTTGCTCGCACACGCTTCTTCAGTTCTGCCCACACATGTTCTATAGGATTGAGGTCAGGGCTTTGTGATGGCCACTCCAATACCTGGACTTTGTTGTCCTTAGGCCATTTTGCCACAACTTTGGAAGTATGCTTGGGGTCATTGTCCATTTGGAAGACCCATTTGCGACCAAGCTTTAACTTCCTGACTGATGTCTTGAGATGTTGCTTCAATATACATATAATTTTCCTCCCTCATGATGCCATCTATTTTGTGAAGTGCACCAGTCCCTCCTGCAGCAAAGAACCCCAACAATATGATGCTGCCACCCCCGTGATTCACGGTTGGGATGGTGTTCTTCCGCTTGCAAGCCTCCCCATTTTTCCTCCAAAATAATGATGGTCATTACGGCCAAACAGTTCTATTTTTGTGTCGTCAGACCAGAGGACATTTTTCCAAAAAGTACGATCTTTGTCCCCATGTGCAATTGCAAACCATAGTCTGGCTTTTTTATGGAGGTTTTGGAGCAGTGGCTTCTTCCTTGCTGAGCGGCCTATCAGGTTATGTCGATATAGGACTCGTTTTACTGTGGATATAGATACTTTTGTACCCGTTTCCTCCAGCATCTCCACAAGGTCCTTTGCTGTTGTTCTGGGATTGATTTACACTTTTCACACCAAAGTACGTTCATTTCTAGGAGACCGAACGCGTCTCCTTCCTGAGCGGTATGGCGGCTGCGTGGTCCCATGGTGTTTATACTTGCGTACTACTGTTTGTACAGATGAACGTGGTACTTTCAGGCATTTGGAAATTGCTCCCAATGATGAACCAGACTTGTGGAGGTGTACAATTTTTTTCTGAGGTCTTGGCTGATTTTCCCATGATGTCAAGCAAAGAGGCACTGAGTTTGAAGGTAGGCCTTGAAAAACATCCACAGGTACACCTCCAATTGACTCAAATTATGTCAATTAGCCTATCAGAAGCTTCTAATGCCATGACATAATTTTCTGGAATTTTCCAAGGCACAGTCAACTTAGTGTATGTAAATGTCTGACCCACTGGAATTGTGATAGTGAATTATAAGTGAAATAATCTGTCTGTAAAAAACAGTTGGAAAAATTACAGTTGGAAATTTGTGGAGTGGTTGAAAAACGAGTTTTAAATGACTCCAACCTAAGTGTATGTAAACTTTCGACTTCAACTATGCCTAGTTGCCTATAAATACTCCTTCAGAATTCACCACGATAATATAAAGCAAGATAATAGCGTATCACTTATTTTCAAGCCTGGCATTTTAGGATTCCTTTTTTCTTTGCCCATCATCACAGGCAGTCATGTAGCCACTGATCCCCAAATGGAGCAAGAGCCAGAAAATAGGACAACAAAACACATGGAATTGAGAAGCTTAAAGTTTAGGCTACGTATCAGGAGAGCAGACATTCCCTTAATTATGTTCTCTGCCATGTGGCATTCTTGGATGAAGGCTTGGGCAGAGGTCCATGACAGACAAAGAGACTTGGAAACAGTATGCGAGGAGAATCTGCTCTTTAATAGAAACCAGACAGTCTTTAAAAAAAAGGTGCCTCTGTAGAGAAGGAAGCTCTGCTTTAGGAATGGGGCTTGTTGCTGGGAAAAGGGGGTGGGGGGGGACAGAAGGGATGGTGAAGGGACAAGGTGCCAGCTCTGGAGTGTGACAGCCCTGCCAGCCCTATGGCTGACCCCCCCATGGCCTCTGTGTGCCAGGAATGCTCTCAGCAGAGAAGTGGCGCCAGGGAGAGATTAAACACACACTGAGCCTGTATGAGCGCCAGGCCACCACTGTGTGTGTGTGTGTGTGTGTGTGTGTGTGTGTGTGTGTGTGTGTGTGTGTGTATATATATATATATATTTATGACAAGATTAAGACAAAGCGTCATCGGTAACACAGCCCGCCAGACTCTAAATACAGTATAGTAAACTCTTCAGGGATCAAGCTATTCAGATAATGTTGCTGTAAATCTAGATCCCATTTATCATTTGATTATGTCAGAGTGTGAAATCCTTTTCTAATACTGTCCCTATTCAGTTCGGATCCCAAACTAGTATACATAACATACACATGACTTTATGTTATTGTTACCACACACCCTGACCTATATCAACCCTGGGAGAAGCTCTAAATCTGATAGCCTGAGGGTGGGACAATAGAGGACCTCTCCACTTTGTGGGAGATGTAGGCCATACACGCCCAAAAATGCTAACCTCCAGTGTTATTGTAATTGTGAGAGGTTAGCATGTCTTGGGGGTATTAATTGTGAGAGGTTAGCATGTCTTGGGGGTATTAATTGTGAGAGGTTAGCATGTCTTGGGGGTATTAATTGTGAGAGGTTAGCATGTCTTGGGGGTATTAATTGTGAGAGGTTAGCATGTCTTGGGGGTATTAATTGTGAGAGGTTAGCATGTCTTGGGGGTATTAATTGTGAGAGGTTAGCATGTCTTGGGGGTATTAATTGTGAGAGGTTAGCATGTCTTGGGGGTATTAATTGTGAGAGGTTAGCATGTCTTGGGGGTATGATATTTGTGTGTCCAATTTACTCACTCATCATAACTTATAATTCATTCAGGATTATCTGTAATCATGATAGCATCCACATTGTGTGTTTAGAAACATATTCTATTCTTATTTTCAATAAAAATGACTCCAAAATGACACAATACATTATTTAACAGTAATTTCTATTGGGCACAACAGAGTGCTGGAGTACAGAGTCAAAAACTAAAATTGTTCACCGTCCCAATACTTTTGGAGTGCACTGTACATCTGTTTTAACTTCTGTTGGAATATGTCATGTATAAAAAGAGACTGCTCTGTAGAAAACATCCAGTCCCAAATCTAAATCTCTAGTCATTATTTTATACTGCTTGCTACTGCAAACGTACAGTGTGTGTGTGTGTGTGTGTGTGTGTGGGCTTACACATACAGCAGAGAAAGTTCTCAGGCTGGGGCCTTTGGGAGGCAGATAGACAACTTTCATTGTCTAAAATATTAATAGAATCCTGTTTCCAACCATCCGGTAAATGTTTAATGGCACAGATTCAGCTCCCTTTGGTGCATTACTAAAGAAATGTCACCTCAACACAATGAAAAGGCTAGAAAGGATTGGATGACTTCCACCATCTATAGCCAACACTGTGATAAAATTACAGTTTGGGTCAGTTGAACCTAGCCAGGCTGCCAGCCTGTTAGGCAGCAAGTAGGCAGTCACCAAACAAGCCTGGCTCGCATGACAATTCAAAAAAAGTATATTGAAAATGTGCAAAGAATTGAAATGATTTGTAGAATTTGATTGAGGTGATGCTCAATGTAGCTACAAATGTTGACAGTTGAAGTTTCCTGGGTGAAGTTGAGTTACAGTAAGGGGCAGAAGCAGAGAGAGGGAGAGATACATACCAGAGAAAACTGAAGAGAGACAAGAGGGAGCGCTTGAGATACATACCAGAGAAAACTGAAGAGAGAAAAAAGGGAGCGATAGGGACAAGAGGAGAGGTAGAGACTGAGAAAGAGAGATGGAGAAGAGAGGACTAGAGAGGGAGACAACAGAGAAGCTCTTGAAGGAGTGTGACCGGCCTAATTCGAGCACAGTGCTCTATGTCACCGGTGCCCAAAAAATGCCAGCCGAGTCACAGTTGATCAGGATCATGTGGGCAGTCACCCCAACACTGAGGACAGAGATGTCCCCTATGGCGCGTCCATCCCTCCGCCCTATCCATTTCTTTCTAAAAACCCCAGACACATTGGGATAAATGTTTACGTATATGTACATTATATGTCAGTCCAAAGATGGAAACAAGACAGCAACTGTTGTTAGCCTCCAGCTACTGTAGGGGTCATACACTTAGCATAAAAGACAACCATATCAGTACCATTCATCTTCATTGCTATAAATCTTATATTAATAGCACCTTTTAACCTGGTCTCAAAGCAGTTATACATCACACTGCTGTCATCACATACAGTAGGAATGTGCAAGTGTAAGCCAGGCATTACATTGCATGTGCTGATCTAGGGCAGAGTGGGGGCTGTGTCAAGCAGCAGATGTGTGTTCCAGTAGACGAGTGCCATGGCAGAGCAGAAGGTACCTCAGGGTTAGTGGGTAATGAGGTTGAGCAGAGCCACTTCCCAGAATCTTGGTTATTTCAACACCAGCAGATAGAGTATGTGCAGCACGTTCAGTGCCAACTGACTACATCAAAGCCACGGTCCCATTTCCAAGTTCAATAGAGAGCAAGGTCATAAATTAGTAATCTGCTCTGAGAGAAAAAAGGCTACAGATATCTTCGCACCCTCTAAAATTGCAATCGCCAAGCTGTTCAATAAGCTATTGCATTTCTGTTACGGTTGCTAGTTTATATCAACGTAGGAACATCAAAATTCCCAGATTGAACTTATTGCACAGTTTGAATAAGGGGCGTGCCGTGTGAAATCTTGCACAGATCATCATTTCAGAGGCAATTTGTGTAACCCTCATTTCTGACGCTTCGTGTTTACCAAGTGCTGACCAACCATTAAACAACAAAGTCTGAAATATCTTTGTACACACAATTATCTTGACAACAGACCAGACTGTGTGTGACCTTGGGATCACATAGTTTCATTGGGGGAGACACCTGGATCTACACCATTCAATCTAATTAATATGAAGTGGGTAGGGCTGGCACAACTAACGTATAACTGTGTAGCTGACATGTATGGATAATATATATGTTTTTCTTTTTTGGAAACAACAGCTATTGAAGACGGGACAGCCAGGCATTCGTGTGCAATTTGACATGTAAACTCATGAGTATCACCCTCATGCTCTTAAGGAAATCACGAATGTCATGGATATATTGGAACTAGTGGATATATAGAGAGACTTAAATATCCTGACCTAGTGAGTTATACATGGCGGAGGCTCAATCAAGCTAGTCGTCTTGTGTTCTTTCTTATGTCATTCTCGTTGGCACCAAAAGTATATATTTTTTAAGTGTTGATAAGGGATAGAATGCAGTCGGACCATCAGATAATAATTGGCATATACATTGCTCTTACTGAATTTCCACGTGGCGAGTATACTGAACATTTAATCAAAGCCTATGGGATGATAAAAACAAGTTACCTAGGACAGAGGAATTTATAACTGAACTTTTTCTGACATAACATGGGTACAGAAAATCCCCTTATTGTATATATTCAGTACTCATTCAGTACTCATCTCTAAAACAAAAACAATTTCAGTCAAGAGTCCATACTAACAAAGGAAATAGAAGGTCTAACAGAACAGATAGATAGCAATACAAATTGTACCATATAGGCTCAGAATAAGTTAGAGGAAAAACAAATAGAAATGAAGGAACCTATTCAAGAAAGATCAAGTGTAATATATTATAAAAATAAACCAAACTGGATGGAATATTGGGAAAAATGCACCCAAATATTTTCAAATCTTCAACATGACAGAGTCACCCATGATTCACCAAATTATATGTTGAAAGAGGAAGTACTTTAAGCATATGTTTTTGTTTCAGTCTCCTCCAACTCCTCTAACAAAAGCTAATTGTATGAATTTATTTTCAATTAATAATGTCAAATTAACAGCCGTACAGAAAGACTCATGTGAAGGTGAAATTACAGAGGAGGAACTTCCTGATGCAATAAAATCCTTTAAGTCCTGGAAAACTCGAGGGCTGGATGGCATAACAGATGAGGTATACCAAACCTTTTCTGATATACTCAGAGGGTTAGGGTTAGGGTTAGGGTTAGGGTTAAGCACTCCTATGTAAATAGTAGATTATCAGACGCTCAACAAGGTGACCTGATTTCATTATTACTGAAACAGAATACAAGTGGGAAATATAAAGATCCAGTCCATTAAAAAAATTGGAGGCCCCTTACACATGTGTTGTGAGGCAAAAATTCTAGCAAAATGTATAGCGCGTAGAATTCAAAATGTATTGTCAGACATTATTCATTCTAAATTAGAAAGATTTCTTACATGGACGATTCATTGGAGATAATATAAGTCAAGTACTGGAAACAATAGAACAATATGAAAATTCTGGGAAACCAGGACTGTTATTCATAGCAGACCTTGAAAACGCTTTTGATAAAGTACAACTGGAGTTTATATATAACTGCCTGGAACATTTCAATGGAAATGTGGAAGACCCATTTGCGAACAAGCTTCAACTTCCTGACTGATGTGAGATGTTGCTTCAATATATCCACATAATTTTCCCTTCTCATGATGCCATCTATTTTGTGAAGTTCACCAGTCCCTCCTGCAGCAAAGCCCCCCCACAACATGATGCTGCCACCCCCATGCTTCACGGTTGGAATGGTGTTCTTCGGCTTGCAAGCCTCCCCATTTTTCCTCTAAACATAACGATGGTCATTATGGCCAAACAGTTATATTTTTGTGTCATCAGACCAGAGGACATTTCTCCAAAAAGTACAATCTTTGTCCCCATGTGCAATTGCAAACTGTAGTCTGGCTTTTGAATGGCGGTTTTGGAGCAGTGACTTCTTCCTTGCTGAGCGGCCTATCAGGTTATGTCAATTTTGGACTCGTTTTACTGTGAATATAGATACCTTTCTACCTCTTTCCTCCAGCATCTTCACAAGGTCCTTTGCTGTTGTTCTGGGATTGATTTGAACTTTTCGCACCAAAGTACGCTCATCTCTAGGAGACAGAACGCGTCTCCTTCCTGAGCGGTATGACGGCTGCATGGTCCCATGGTGTTTATACTTGCGTACTATTGTTTGTACAGATGATCGTGGTACCTTCAGGCATTTGGACATTTCTCCCAAGGATGAACCAGACTTGTGGAGGTCTAAAATTGTTTTTCTTGGCGGATTTCTTTTGATTTTCCCATGATGTCAAGCAAAGAGGTACTGAGTTTGAAGGTAGGCCTTGAAATACATCCACAGGTACACCTCCAATTGACTCAAATTATGTCAATTAGCCTATCAGAATCATTTTCTGGAATTTTCCAAGCTGTTTAACGGCACAGTCAACTTAGTGTATGTAAACTTCTGACCCACTGGAATTGTGATACAGTGAATTTACAAGTGAAATAATCTGTCTGTAAACAATTGTTGGAAAAATGACTTGCACAGAGTAGATGTCCTAACCGACTAGCCAAACTATAGTTTGTTAACAAGAAATGTGTGGAGCGGTTGAAAAATGAGTTTTAATGACTCCAACCTAAGTGTATGTAAACTTCCAAATTTAACTGTAGGACTGGTGGTTGTCACACACACAGCCAACAAAAACATATGGAAATGTCTGCTCTACCCAAAATTACAACCAACTAATTGGAACATCACCGCAAGAATGGAAAGTGTAAGGGGGAAAAAGTAAGGAACTTGTCTGTCGGCCCTGCATTAAAGACCATAATTGGTTAAAGAAAATTGTGATAAATAAAAAGTATACCCGTTTCATTTAAGGACCAAAAAATGTACAGCCGTGCCATTTAGATGACAAAATAGTTGGGAAGATATTTTACGTACCGATTCCATGGCACATGGTTTATAACCTGATATGCAAAATGACGCCGGATTCAAAACTTAGAATTAAAAAATTTAAATTATACAAAATTCTTGCAACCAATATAAAGTTATTTACTTTTCGCTGTAAATATATACGACGTCGCTAATGCTGTGGGTGATTCGCTGATCCACCTCTACGCAGACGACACCATTCTGTATACATCTGGGCCTTCTTTGGACACTGTTAACCAACCTCCAAACGAGCTTCAATGCCATACAACCATGGCCTCCAACTGCTCTTAAATGCTAGTAAAACCAAATGCATGCTTTTCAACCGTTCGCTGCCCACACCTGCCCGACCAACTAGCATCACTACTCTGGACGGTTCTGACCTAGAATATGTGGACAACTACAAATACCTAGGTGTCTGGCTAGACTGTAAACTTACCTTCCAGACTCATATTAAACATCTCCAATCCAAAATCAAATCTAGAATCGGCTTTCTATTTCGCAACAAAGCCTCCTTCACTTCACTCGCCAAATTTACCCTAGTAAAACTGACTATCCTACCGATCCTCGACTTTGGCGATGTCATCTACAAAATAGCTTCCAATACTCTACTCAGCAAACTGGATACAGTCTATTACAGTGACATCCGTTTTGTTACCAAAGCCCCTTACACCACCCACCACTGCGACATGTATGCTCTTGTCGGCTGGACCTCGCTATAGATTCGTCGCCACACCCACTGGCTCCAGGTCATCCACAAGTCTATGCTAGGTAAAGCTCCATCTTATCTCAGCTCACTGGTCACGATAACAACACCAACCCCGTAGCACGTGCTCCAGCAAGTATATCTCACTGGTCATCCCCAAAGCCAACACCTCCTTTGGCCGCCTTTCCTTCCAGTTCTCTGCTGCCAGTGACTGGAACGAATTGCAAAAATCGCTGAAGCTGGAGACTTATATTTCCCTCACTAACTTTAAACATCAGCTATCTGAGCAGCTAACCGATCGCTGCAGCTGTACATAGTCCATCTGTAAATAGCCCACCCAATCTACCTACCTCATCCCCATATTGTTTTCATTATCTTTTCTGCTCTTTTGCACACCAGTATCTCTACTTGCACATCATCATCTGCTCATCTATCACTCCAGTGTTAATCTGCTAAATTGTAATTACTCGACTACTATGGACTATTTATTGCCTACCTCCTCACGCCATTTGCACACACTGTATATACTCTTTTTTTTCTATTGTGTTATTGACTGTATGCTTGTTTATTCCATGTGTAACTCTGTGTTGTTGTTTGTGTCGCACTGCTTTTCTTTATCTTGGCCAGGTCGCAGTTGTAAATGAGAACTTGTTCTCAACTAGCTTACCTGGTTAAATAAAGATGAAATAAAAATAAATACATTTAAAATGTATATGGTGGATACAACCTTCCCAGCTCTGCAGATTTTGCTGCGAAGAGACAGAATCATTAGATAATTTGTTTGGTACTGTCCATATGTAGCTTGTTTTTGGTCACAGCTCCAGGAACCCTGCAGATAGCACTACTGGGTGATCTGAAAAGTCATAGTAAAATCGATCAATAATAATAATAATAATAATAATACAAAATAAATACTTTAAAAATAAATATATTTTCAATTTACTATCTGTAGAAACAATGAGAGTAGAAAAGTACAGAACTTTAGTGAAACATCACAGCACAGTTTTAAAAATATATGGCAAATGGAAATCCAACATGGATGGTGTTAGGAGATAGATGGGAGGGGTTGAATGGAGCTGAAAGTTGGGACTAATAACAACAAGATAACTAATGTAAAACATACTGTGCCGTAAAACGTATATAGGTTCAGAACTTTAGTGAAAGAGCACAGTTTGAAAAGACATGGCAAAAAGAACCGGATGGACATCAGAAATAGATGGGAGAGGTTGAGGGTAGAGGATGGACATCAGAAATAGATGGGAGAGGTTGAGGGTAGAGGATGGACATCAGAAATAGATGGGAGAGGTTGAGGGTAGAGGATGGCCATCAGAAATAGATGGGAGAGGTTGAGGATGGACATCAGAAATAGATGGGAGAGGTTGAGGGTAGAGGATGGACATCAGAAATAGATGGGAGAGGTTGAGGGTAGAGGATGGCCATCAGAAATAGATGGGAGAGGTTGAGGGTAGAGGATGGACATCAGAAATAGATGGGAGAGGTTGAGGGTAGAGGATGGACATCAGAAATAGATGGGAGAGGTTGAGGGTAGAGGATGGACATCAGAAATAGATGGGAGAGGTTGAGGGTAGAGGATGGACATCAGAAATAGATGGGAGAGGTTGAGGGTAGAGGATGGACATCAGAAATAGATGGGAGAGGTTGGACATCAGAAATAGAGGGGAGAGTTTTTTATTTATTTTACCTTTTACCTTTATTTAACTAGGCAGTTAAGAACAAATTCTTATTTTCAATGACGGCCTAGGAACAGTGGGTTAACTGCCCGTTCAGGGGCAGAACGACAGATTTGTACCTTGTCAGCTCGGGGGTTTGAACTTGCAACCTTCCGGTTACTAGTCCAATGCTCTAACCACTAGGCTACATCGTTAGAGGATGGACATCAGAAATAGATGGGAGAGGTTGAGATTAGAGGAAGGACAGGAGTAAAAACAAACTAAATAGAACTATTGTAAAACAGACTGTCTATAAAATGTATATAATATGTATAAGCTGGAAATACAGGCCTAAGCGTTGTTGTTCACTAGTTTACTCCAATTAGGGGAGGGGTGGTAGGGTTGGAGGGAAATAAAGGAATTTTTTATGTACAAAAACAATACTAAATCATGGGTACACTCACAATGGCTGCATGGTAATGCAATAATTTCCATGGTAACGTAAAATGTTCATTAAAATGTCAACTGATTGTTGTAACGTCAGTTGAGTTGAATCACCAAATCACAGCACATATTTAAGTGATAATGCCCGATAAACTGGTGTTTGGAGGATATATTGGCAGGGGTGTTAGGCCTGAGACGAAGTCTGAGACAAAACCGTGCCAATATATCCTCCAAACGACGGCATTATAACTTTTATACAATGGGTTACCAACATATTCAAATAATGATTTACATATTTTCATTAAAAAATGTATTTGGATTAATTTATTTATTTATTCCGACTCCAGACCCCTACACATTCATTACTATGGTACAGCTGGGGGTGGATTTTGAATATTGAAACGTTGCAAATGTCAAAGAGATAGACAGCAAGGTGTATACAAATATCTGCTGTTGAAAACTAAATGTTAGTCTAAAACAAATGTGAAATAATGTCTAGATGCTTTTTATAATGGTGATCAGGTTTATAATTAGCATGGGTGGGCTGATGGAACAGAGTAAATAGTCATTTTAACATCATAGATTTAGCCGGCGGTAAATTGTGGAATAGACACCGGCGGGAATGCGCTTTTAACAAAATCAACAAAATTCAGGATTAAACCCACCCGTTGTATAATGACAGATACACTTCCTGCTTTTACTTGCTACTTCCTGCTCCTCGCAATGGCAGTCAGTCTACCCAATATGCCATTATTATTAACTTGAAT
Source organism: Oncorhynchus mykiss (assembly GCF_013265735.2). Classification (NCBI taxonomy): domain Eukaryota; kingdom Metazoa; phylum Chordata; class Actinopteri; order Salmoniformes; family Salmonidae; genus Oncorhynchus; species Oncorhynchus mykiss. The sequence continues at coordinate 63,842,830 of NC_048581.1, forward strand.
GGGGATGCCCGTTCTATTCATTCTACTTCTATGCAGTCAGAAGCAGAGGAGAGTCAAAACAAAATGTTACTTTTTTGATATTGAAACTTTTATTAAAGGTGACGCAGTCATTTGGCTGTCCAATAACGTCATCCAAAATTCAATGACAGTCACAGCCCTAGACATAGCTGACCTAGGACCACTGTGGTAATACATTCATTATAGAGGGACTTTTGCACTTGGATGACCCTGGATAATTTATTACAGTTATTAAAGCTTCCTCAGGCTTGGGATTGTGGTAGTCATGGAACAGATTTGTTCTGCCAGCACCTTGACAGGATTATATGGCCCTGCTTCCAGTGGCCATTCATTACAGTCAAGTGCAATCAAAAGAGAGACCTACCTTTACAAAAAAGATGTGTCAGTGCACAGCCACATCAAAGTGGAGGCATGCCGTAGTCCATAAGGTTGAGTCTGTATGAAGTAGGCTACCTTTGAATTATCCACATGGATATGAAATTGTGTAAAAGACAGACTGGAACATTCAACATAAAATAAAGATTGGTTTGTAAACACAAGGTGAAAATCGACAATTTAATGGGAGTATTTTGAAGCCTGGCCGAGGTTGCCTAGGGGGTTTCATGGGAACTAAATTCAGTTCTCTTCCACCTGAACAGAGCAGTGACATACAGGACCAGAGAGCTCTCAGCAGGAAAGCAGGCCTAATCCACTGCTACAAGCCAATCAGCAAGCAGGGATCACAGTCCAATCAGAATTCCATCAAAGGAGTGGGGAAGTCAGTCCTCTGGAGACATTAGTGGGTTCACCTGGGTTAAAGATTTGGGGAGGAGCAGCCGAGCAGGAGTTTACCACATGCTGCTATTGTAGACTGGGCATTTTAGCAGGGTAGGAGTTGGGAGGTTTAAATATCTGACTGTGGGAGTAGTAAAACCAGCAAGAGAGCCATTTGTTAGATCATGCTAATCAGTGGGTTAGGTCGCTCATTAAATCCGCCGAGCATGCTCGCTTAGTGATGTTCTTTTAATTAAAAAGCTGAAATTTGAAATCCTGGCGATCAAAAGGAAAAAGCGGCTCTTGAGAACATATTAAAACGTCATTGGGGAATGTGCTGGATGAATTAACCAGGGCTGAAACATGAAACAGGCTGCAGTCGCCTGCCAGCCTACATGGTGGTTAGTTAGTTAGTTGGGGGTGGGGGTTGCAACTTGGGGAGGGATGGAGCGAGGGAGGGGGAGTACTTGATGCTTTGCTCCAGTTACTTCTCTCCCATCCCCCACTGCATGATCCCCCGCAGGACCAGCAACGCCCAAAGTGACACTCCCCCTTCTGGATACAGTCCCCCTAACGCCCCCCCACCAGGCAGGCGACCAGACCCCATCCCAAAAAACGGTTCACGTCACCATCTTTACTGTTCGCATTCCCACAATCCTCCTCAAGACTTCACCCTCACCACACATCCAATGAGAGGTTGTCTGACAACCCTGTAATGGACTGACTGAAGCTCAGACAACAAAGCATGATAGCGGATTTAATTCTCTAAGCTCCCACAATATTGTCCATTATACAACACCAAGTGCACAATGAACCAAGAATGGAAGCAGAGGCAGTTAACCGACACCTCAATGTAGACATCTGACTCAGAGACCAAACAGTCAAACCATATGAGCTCTGGAGGGATGGGCGAGTATAAAAATGGTTTAAAAACTTTTGGGATTGTTCACACTTTCTACACTAACGTAACTGTGGCTTGGATCACTAACTAAAGCATACATTATCCTGTAAGGAGGGCAGATTGGTGATTGTCCAAAACCAATGTGCCCTTGGCCTCCAGCAGCGTGAAGGGGTTAATGGCTTGGTCCCATTGTTGGGAGACATCTGCTGTATGATTAACATGAGCACTTCATATATCACACAGCGATCCCACGTAGCCCCTCTGTGTTACTGGGGAGGGGTGACCGTGGAGAGAGCATGTTCTAACGCCTACGCAACACATTTGATGTAATTCATCTCGGAATGATGTAAAGCCAATTAAATTGCACAAAATGAATTCATTTGTTCGACTGCATCATAAAATAACTGCTGAATGCAGCCAAATCTTCTTGCTCCACAATAAAACTAACAGTTGCCAAATGGATTAGTCATCTTTGGTCTGTGTCAGCGTGCACGTACGTGTACATAAGAATGGTCTGAAATGGGGGGTTATACAGTGCCTTCAGAAAGTGTACATACCCCTTGACTCATTCCAAATGTGTTACAGACAGAATTAAAAATGACTTTTTTTTCTCTCACACATCTACACACATTACCCCATAATGACAAAGTAATTTATTTATTTTTTAATTGCAAAATGTATTGAAAATGAAATACAGAAATATAATTTACACAAGTATTCACACCGCTGAGTCAGCTGAGTCAACAAGTTACAATCACCAGTCTTTCTTGGTATGTCGCCAAGAGCTTTGCACACCTGGATTGTACAATATTTGCACATTATTATTCAAGCTCTGTCAAGTTGGCTGTTGATAATTGCTAGACAGCCATTTTCAAGTCTTGCCAAGCTGATTTAAGTCAAAACTGTAACTAGGCCACTCAGGAACATTCAATGTGGTCTTGGTAAGCAACTCCAGTGTAGATTTGGCCTTGTGTTGTAGGTTATTGTCCTACTGAAAGGTGAATTTGTCTCTCAGTGTCTGTTGGGAAGCAGACTGAACCAGGTTTTCCTTTAGGATTTTGCCTGTGCTTAGTCTATTATTTTTACCCCCCAAAAACTCCATATCCTTGCTCATGTCAAGCATACCATACCCATAACATGATGCCGTCACCACCATGATTGAAAAATATGAAGAGTGATACTCAGTGATGTGTTGTATTTGCCCCAAACATAACACCTTGTATTCAGGAAATAAAGTTAATTTATTTGCCACATTTTGTTGCAGTTTTACTTAAGTGCATTTTTTTCTTCTGTACAGGCTTCCTTCTTTTCACTTTGTCATTTAGGTTAGTATTGTGGAGTAACTACAATGTTGTTGATTCATCCTCAGTAACTGTTTTAAAGTCAATATTGGCTTCATGGTGAAATCCCTGAGCAGTTTTCCTCCTCTCCGGCAACTGAGTAACGAAATCAAATCACATTTTATTGGTCACATAGACATGGTTAGCAGATGTTAATGCGAGTGTAGCGAAATGCTTGTGCTTCTAGTTCTGACAGTGCAGTAATATCTAACAATTCAACATCAACTACCTTATACACACAAATGTAAAGGGATGGAATAAGAATATGCACAAATAAATATATGGATGAGCGATGGCCGAGCAGCTTAGGCAAGATGCAGTAGATGTTATGAAATACAGTATTTACATATGAGATGAGTCGTGTAAGATAAGTAAACATTATTTAAAGTGACATTATTTAAAGTGACTAGTGATACATTTATTAAATGTGGTCAATAATTTGAGTCTGTATGTAGGCAGCAGCCTCTCTGAGTTAGTGATTGCTGTTTAGGAGTCTGTTTAGCAGGCCTTGAGATATAAGCTGTTTTTCAGTCTCTCGGTCCCAGCTTTGATGTAGCTGTACTGACCTCGCCTTCTGGATGGTAGCGGGGTAAACAGGCAGTGGCTCGGGTGGTTGTCCTTCATATTTTTGTCCTTCCTGTGACATTGGGTGCAGGTAGTTTGCCTCCGGTAATGCGTTGTGCAGACCACACCACCCTCAGTAGAGCCTCCCCTCTCTTCACTGGCTCTCGGGTGGTTGTTGACTCTAACCCTATTACGGGGGCTGAGACACCGACTTACTGGTGCTCGTCCATGCCGTCCCTAGGAGGGGTGCTTCACTTGAGTGGGTTGAGTCACTGACGTGATATTCCTGTCCGGGTTTGGCGCCCCCCTCGGGTTCATGCCGTGGGGGAGATCTTCATGGGCTATACTCGGCCTTGTCTCAGGGTAGTAAGTTGGTGGTTTGACGATATCCCTTTAGTGGTGTGGGGGCTGTGCTTTGGCAAAGCGGCTGGGGTTATATCCTGCCTGGCTGCCCCGGTCAGGGGGTATTGTCGGACGGGGCAACAGTGTCTCCCGACCCCTCCCGTCTCAGCCTCCAGTATTTATGCTGCAATAGTTTGTGTCAGGGTTGTTATATCTGGAGGTTGTTATATCTGGAGTATTTCTCCTGTCTTATCCGGTGTTCTGTGTGAAGCTCTCTCTCACTCTGAATGATCAGCTATGAAAAGCCAACTGACATTTACTCCTGAGGTGTTGACCTGTTGCACCCTCTACAACCACTGTGATTATTATTATTTGACCTTGCTGGTCATCTATGAACGTTTATAACAGTACATGGCCAAGATGTTCAATCTCCACTCGGCACAGCCAGAAGAGGACTGGCCACCCCTCAGAGGCTGGTTCCTCTCTAGGTTTCTTCCTAGGTTCCTGCCTTTCTAGGGAGTTTTTCCTAGCCACCGTGCTTCTACATCTGCATTGCTTGCCGTTTCGGGTTTTAGGCTAGGTTTCTGTATAGCACTGTGTGACATCGGTTGATGCAAAAAGGGCTTCATAAAGAAATTTGATTGATTGATTGTGGTTGATGGTGGTGCAGTTGCCGTACCAGGTGGTGATACAGCCCAAAAGGATGCTCTCAATCGTGCAACTGTAAATGTTTGTGAGGGTTTTAGGTGACAAGCCAGATTTTTTCAGCCTCCTGAGGTTGAAGAGGCACTGTTGCGCGTTCTTCACCACGCTGTCTGTGTGGGTGGACCATTTCAGTTTGTCCGTGATGTGTACGCCAAGGAACTTAAAACGTTCCACCTTCTCCACTGCTCTCCTGTCGATGTAGATAAGGGGATGCTCCCTCTGCTGTTTCCTGAAGTCCACAATCATCTCCTTTGTTTTGTTGATGTTGAGTGAGAGGTCCTTTTCCTGACACCACATTCCAGGTGCCCTCACCTCCTCTCTGTAGGCTGTCTCGTCATTGTTGGTAATCAAGCCCACTACTGTAGTGTCATCTGCAAACTTGATGGTTAAGTTGGAGGTGTGCATGGCCACGAAGTCATGTGTGAACAGGTAGTATGGGAGGGGGCTGAGCACGCACCCTTGTGGGGCCCCAGTGTTGAGGATCAGCGAAGTGGAGATGTTGTTTCCTACCTTTACCACCTGGGGGCTGCCCGTCAAAAAGTCCAGGAATCAATTGCACAGGGCGGGGTTGAGCCCCAGGGCCTTAAGCTTGATGATGAGCTTGGAGGATACCATGGTGTTGAATGCTGAGCTGTAGTCAATGAACAGCATTCTTATATAGATATTCCTCTTATCCAGATGGGATAGGGCAGTGTGATGGTGATTGCATCTTCTGTGGACCTGTTGTGGCGATATGCAAACTGAAGTGTGTCTAGGGTGGCAGCTAAAGGTGGAGGTGATATGATCCTTGACTAGTCTTTCAAAGCACTTCATGATGACAGAAGTGAGTGCTACAGGGCGATAGTCATTTAGCTCAGTTATCTTTGCCTTCTTTGGTACAGGAACAATGGTGGCCATCTTGAAGCATGTGGGAACAGCAGACTGGGATAGGGAGCAATTGAATATGTCCGTAAACACACCAGCCAGCTGGTCTGCACATGCTCTGAGGACGCAGCTAGGGGTGCCGTCTGTGTTTAGTTTGTTTGGAAGCAAGACGGTGTCTGTGATGTGGCTGGTTTTCTAGTTAGAGTCCATAATTGCCTGTAGACCCTGCCACATACGTTGTGTCTGAGCCATTGAATTGCGACTCCACTTTGCCCCTATACCGACATTTCGCTTGTTTGATTGCCTTGCGTAGGGAATAACTGCACTGTTTATATTTTGGCCATATTCTCCGACATCTTTCCATGGTTGAATGTGGTCATTCACGCTTTCAGTTTTGTGCGAATGCCGCCATCTATCCACGGTTTCTGGTTAGGGTAGGTTTTAATAGTCAGAGTGGGTACAACATCTCCAATGCACTTCCTAATAAAAACTCACTCACAGAGTCAGCATATAAATCAATGTTATTCTCTGAGGCTTCCCATAACATTACCCAGTCCGCGTGATCAAAACAATCTTGAAGCGTGGATTCCAATTGGTCAGATCAGCGTTGAATTGTTCTAGTCATGGGTACATCCTGTTTGAGTTTCTGCCTATAGGACGGTAGGAGCAAGATGTAGTCGTGGTCGGATTTGCCGAAGGGAGGGCGGGGAGGGCCTTGTATGCATCGCGGAAGTTAGAGTAGCAGTGGTCCAGTGTATTGCCCACGTGGGTACTACAGTCAATGTGCTGGTAGAATTTAGGTAGCCTTGTTCTCAAATTAGCTTGAGTTGAGTTACTGTATGTTGTTATGATTACAGCATGATTCGTTAATGATGAAGCATACACCCCTACCCTTCTTCTTCTTACCAGAGAGATGATTGTTTCTGTCGGCGTGACACCGTTAGGAAGAACGCCTGTGTCTTTGTAGTGACTGGGTGTATTGATACACCATACAAAGTGTAATTAATATCTTCACCATGCTCAAAGGGATATTTACTGTCGGCTTTTTAAAAATTGTTTTACCCTTCTACCAATAGGTGCTCTTCTTTGCAAGGCATTGGAAAACATCCCTAGTCTTTGTGATTGAGTCTGTGTTTGAAATTCACTGCTCAACTGAAGGACCTTACAGATAATTGTATGTGTGGTGTACAGAGATGTGGTAGTCATTGAAAAAAGATCAACAACTTGTTAAGCACATTTTTACTCCTGAACCTATTTAGACTTGCCATAGCCAAGTGGTTGAATACTTATTGATTCAAAACAATTCAGCTTTTCATTTTTTATGAATTTGTAAACATTTCTAAAAACATAATTCCACTTTGACATTATGGGGTATTGTGTGTAGGCCAGTGACGACATCTAAATTCTCCCAATCCCAGCCGGTTGTGATACAGCCTGGATTCGAACCAGGGTGTCTGTAGTGTCTCTAGCACTGAGATGCAGTGCCTTAGACCGCTGTGGCAATCGGGAGCCCTATGCATAAATCTGATCCAAACCGGCAATCAAAACAATCAAGTGTAATTACCGAATGATTACTGGATAACCATTTTCTCCTCCTATATAGTGTTTGGTTTGCTCTGTCAGGAGAAAATCAAAAAAGAACAAAAGCATCACAACCTAGCCTCACATTTCCTTCAATTGCTGGAATTAGAAAGGGCCTCTGGAGCACAATTAAAACCACTCAGGCATTTTAATCAAGAAGATTTTTGAAGCAGCCACATAATGCAGGGTCTCACTCTCACAGCCCAAGGGGAGATCTGGTTGATCTGGGCGAAGTAGAGCTAGGCCGTTCCTACTGTTTTTTTTATGTGGATGCAGGCGTGATCATGACCATCAATGTCACGTGACTCAAACAGAAGACTGGTTAAGTTGAAAAACATAGGCAACATCCAATATTATAGACATTTCTCAAATAGTAGAGACTCTCAAACAGTGACCAATGACCCACTGCAGGGTAGTCTAACGCTTTCTAAGCCATGGCTTAAGATTTTAGAAAATGTGGACCTGAAACTATAAAAAAATTCTGAAACAGCCAATAATACCCTTGGAAAACCTCAATTTGAAAATAAATAATGGAGGTGACCTTGTTAAAAAATTATTTATTCCTGAATGCTGTGCAAGTGGTTGAAACAAAACATGTAAAATAATCAGATTCTGCCCAGTCCTTCTTGGCATGGCTGAGAATCATGCCACTTAAGGAAAACAATCCGCCTAGTTTAATTAGAACAGCTGAAAGAGTAAGATTGATGCCATCTTCTAACAATGCCACCAAACCTAGATGGCACAAGATCGTCATTGGCGTGGCTCCAGAAAAAAACATATGGCTGGAAGGCCTCAGATTATTGTCATGCCACCCTAATTGGTGCTAATAACCATATGAGTTTCAGCACACACTAGGAACCATTTCTTCATACCTACTACCAAAGCCTGAAGGCCCAATGCTGACATTCTACCCTCTTCGGACGGAGCCCATGAAACCAGGTCACTGTATAATTTCTCAATGGTTTGATGGTAAATGAGTGCAATGTAGCTTGCAAGTCAGCGATCTGTTAAATAAACATATCTGTTGCTCACAGCAGCACTAGAGCAACAAAACATGTTCACGTGACAGATTTTTTACTCCACCGGACTAAAATTACGGTTTCAAATGATGGAGGAGGATGAGTGGTAAAGGGGTTTTATTGTAGACATGATAGAAAGAGTACCCCAGGTCAGAAATGTGTGGCAATGCAGTGGATGGCTGAGCTATGAATTAAAAAAAACATCTAATCTATGGGAAAAAAAGTATTTCAGGGAAAAAAAGTATCTTCCCCAGACTGTATATTAATCTGAAAGTAACCAACTCATACCTTAACAACATGGCGGCAAAGACAGTACAGTATGAAGATAAGCATAGAAATCCCAGATCACACATGTAGGCAATGTCATGGCAACGTTGGCTAGCTAAGCTCATGCGTAGAAACACGTCATCGGGTTGAACGTCTCACACCGAACTACGCATGTGCAGGCCGTCATATCTATTGTTTTTGACAAATGAGAGCATGTCAGTTTGACAATTTCACGAGGTTGGAGTAATAACATGTTCAACAAAAGACATTGGCTCTAGTTTCTAAAATGAACAACTATGGGACAATTTTTCACTTCTCTCATTGACTTCTCAAACTCCGGCTTGGTCTGCGTTGGAAGCATTCCTGGAAGTCTCGCGATGTTGCGTCTCTGGATTTAGAAACTCTGAGGGTGGTGCTAGCAGGCATGGTCAGACTCCCCTGAAGACTACAGGACCAGAACAAACAAGGGGGACAAAGACAGAGGGGTACAGACCCAGACAGAGCTAAATTCCCCACCCCATTGTCTGCAGTGATAGTGGGGGACAATACAGATGACCCTGCAATATATGTGATAATGCCACCAGGCCTGACCCCTACCCAAGCCCAGCCGTGCACCAGCTCTAATCCAAAACACTGGGATGATGTCATCCCTGCTTATCCAGACCGTAAGAGCAACAAAGCGGAGAGAGAGAGAGAGAGAAAGAGGGAGAGCGAGAGAGGGGCTAGTCCCACAAAGGAGTCGCTCCCATAGAGAAAGCAGCCAACGGAAGGAAATCAGATACCCTCTCCACACATCTGTGTCACAAAACAAAAAGTTTAGACAACACAACCTGCCCACCCTGTGCTTTACTCTGGTAAGGGTTTCACAGAGAGGTTACAGAACTCTGAGCTGTTGACATCCATTAAACGTTAGCTTCTGGTCTCTCACCGTAAAAACAAATAACAAAGTGGTGTCGTTCAAAAAGACAACCCAAGGCAAATAGTGCCTTGAAGGTTTAGGTCACCTTTTCCAAACTTAAAGCAATCAATTGTTTTAGTCAGTCAAAAGGTAACCACACAGCGGCAGAATAGATTGTGTTTATCAAAATAGTTTGTCCCCTTCAAAAAAGGTCTAATGGTGAGAGAGAACAGTCAAGCAGTAGGACAGGTCACTGTGTCCAAAGCAAGACTCATTGGGATCTATCCTTCACTGGGGAGAGGGAGCGGGAGAGGGAGAGGGAGCGGGAGCGGGAGAGGGAGAGGGCAACAGTTCGCTCAATAGTAACCCTGGTGCACTTTAGAACTTATGTGCTGCCCCTCCCCCCATATTCCCTCCACAAAGGGACCTTGCCCCTTGTCCCCACCCACCAGGAATTTCTCAGGCATTGCTGGGGTCACCATGACAACTGGGTGCTTAACAAAGCATTTATCTTATGCATTCTTCCTTTCACAGGGGAGAGAGGGAACAACAGTCAAAGGAGAAATGGGGAGAAGGAGGGTGGAGGAGCTTGAAAGGATGGGGAAGGGGGCCGTGGAGAGGCTGCTGAGAATCATGGACACGGAGATAGAAGAGGAGGGATACATGACTGATGAATGTAAGAGGAAAAGAATCAAGGTGATAGGTGATGTTAGAGTGAAGAGCAGAGGTGGTGGACAAAGTGCCACAGACATTCCAAGCAGGGCTGTGACGAATGTCTTCTTGGGGGGCAACAGAGGTATGGAGAGAGATAAAGGGCCATTACAGACAAGTCAGCACAAACATACACACCAACAGACAGGTGCTACATCATGGAAATTGTATGGCATATTGCGGGACAGTGTAAAGGCCAAGGGTATTTCTGAGTATAAGCACAAGTTCTCAACTTCTTGCTCCCCCTTTATCCATGTCTGCGTAGTCATGGGGAAAACCCATTGGCTTCAAACACTAACCGTTCTGCCCCTGAACAAGGCAGATAACCCACTGTTCCTAGGCCGTCAGTGAAAATAAGAATTTGTTCTTAACTGACTTGCCTAGTTAAATAAAGGGGGGGAAAGGGCGAGACAAAAACTGCTACACTAGTGCATTCATCCATACCTCAGCTAATATTAGAGACCATGTCCCCTGGCAGAAACCAGCCACAGAGGAAGTCCATCCACAGACAACAGACAGTCTTATTACACTGTAATGGAATTACATAAACTGGGACTGGCTTGACGCAAATTTAGATGTAATGAATGAGTGGCTTCCTAAAAAAGTCCACTCTTGTCCTGTTATGTTGTGTGGTGAAATGGTGACAGTGGGTAAATGGACACCTTACAAAACACAGAATATGGACTCACTGCCTGGGCTGTGTGGGAGTCGGGAGAACTGTCTCACATTCAAATAAGATATTTGAATATTCAAAACAAGCTGAACATTGTAAATGCAGTTAGTCTTTTCAAACAATATTTGCATGTGTAATGGTTTTGAAATAGGATTTGTGACAGATAATCACAATGCAATGTACTACAGAAATTGATTCTGTTGTCCACATCTTAGTCCTAATTTCAAATTCAGATCCAATTCCTTTCACATTTCCTTAATCCTAGTGAAACCGATAAATGTGTAGTCTGATGACATGGGGAGTTCACCAAGACTGGAACTGAGAACAATTTGAGGTCAGGGGTCAGCTGTGATGCTACAGAGGGTTTGGTGAGAGGAGTTTCCCTATGGAAAATCCCCAGTATACTGACTACTGATGATAAAGCCAGTGACAGTACCTCCCGGGGCAGAGACCACCTAGGTAGACAACATAGCATGCTTGCTATTAGCATGTCATCTATGAGCTAATGCATGCCTTGCCGTGCACTCTGAGGAAAATCAAGCTGCTATGTTCAATCAGAGAGGAGAGCTTGACCATTTCATCTCAGTGCTGATGACTATAACAGTGGGTATGTGCAGTATGTTGCCTACAGAGGCTTCTGGCTTCACACATTTCATCAAAGGAACAAACATTCCAACGTAAATACCATGGTGTTTATTCTAGAACGATATTCAGGTAAGAACATAGAGGGAGAGTATTCCATCAAACTCAGTAGTGAGGATGAGAGGAAGGAAGATAAATCCCCTCAGCATCAAAAGCACACACGCATTCATGCAAGCACACACATTAATGCAAGCTCACACATGCAAGAAGCAGCAGTAGATCAGCTCAGCAGTATATCAACGCTGGAGCAACAGTGCACAGGTTCTGCCACATCAATTATCTATCTGCCAGCCTGGTACAACTCCTGGTTGGGCTGATCTGGTGTCAGTTCTGTTGCTCAGCTCAGGAGGGAAAATAGGATCCAACAATCCTCACAAATCTGTAATCAACTGTATTTACAACTGTAATCTGGGCTGCAGCAATTAATCTAGAGATTGTAACTCCCCTGGCCAGTGACATGGAATGTCTACCCACAAATCTGTAATCAGATGTATTTACAACCGTAATCTGGGCAGCAGCAATTAATCCAGAGATTTTAACTCCCACGGCCAGTGACATGGAACGTCTAATCCAGCACATTAGCCAGGTTATCCCTTGTACCCAAGTTTATTGATAAGGGACATACGCAGAGCACCATGGCTGAAAACGGGCTGCCTAATTGGCTAAACAAAATATTAATTAAAATGTATAATTGCCAGGGCTGCTATCTGAGCAGCTACAAAGAGTGCAATATGGACCCATCATGCTAATCAAAGGCTATTCAACCCGGCACCACTCCGATTAAACAGTATAATAGAGATGTATATAGCTCTTTTCAACCCTTTTGTTGTTCCTCAGCATATCTAGATAGAGTAACAATATATACCTGAAGTGATGCACCTTAGCAGTATAATTTATGTGGTTGAAGGGATATGATCTGTTGCATTTCATCACAGACTAGCTAAGGTTAATGGAATCATCCATCATATGGCATCACCTCATAAATCAGAGAGCATAAAGGGAAGATAATGGAAGGATATGAAGTTGTCAAGGTAAGAGCTCTCAGAATTGGGGTCAACAACTTCTATTCTACAGGCAGGCACCAGTACCGTTCATTTAAGTCTCTCCCTCCCTCTCCATCTCTCTACCATAAGCCCTCTTTATTTACCTTTCTCATTACCTCTGCATCTTCACAAGTTCTATCCATCTTACAACAACGTGATTTTCCTATCCTTTCTATGAACCACCTCTCTCTCCCTCCTTCTTCCCCTCTTTCACCCGGAGGGGTATTGACACACATACCCCAGCAGGTGCGGGACGCGGCGAAAAGCCGGCCGTCTAATTGGTCCTTGGTAGAGTCACAGCTGTTGCCCCCAACAAGGGCCTAGCATGAGCTCCTCTCGCCTGCCTCTGAATCGATCGCTCGCCATTGTCTCCCAGAAAGACAGCCAGCCATCTCATCTGTCACCGGGGACTCCTCCATTAAAGAGGCTCCAGGGAGGAGAAGCAGTAAAAACACCAAAAAACAAAGCAGCGCTCCAATACATTATAATGGCTACCCACTGCTGACCATATAGTATCTGGCACTCAGGACCAACTCAGCCAGCCTAGCACTCACTGTCTATTGGTCTAGTAAATAACTCAAAATAGGAATGCTATACTTATATTCACCAATCATTCCATGATATCTGACCCTCTCACATTAGACTATACCTCTGCATCCATCAGAGTAAAGATTTTTTTTTTTTAAATAGGAAAGTTTTAATCCATCTGGTTAAACTTATTTGATCTAGTTATATGGGCGCTTTGATGTCAAATCCCTGACTGAGAAGCTGTGCCACATTTAAAAAGGTGTCGTTTGCTGCGGTTGCTCCTCTCTTTTAATTAGAGCCAAGGCCATAAAGGAACCAGCTCTACAGCCTGGCTCCCAGAAAGCAAGGGCCACAAATCTCTCTCCCAACTCTCCCGCAGCGATTCAAGTTTAGTCACATTTTGTAGCAAATAAAATGCTCTGTAATTAGTGCTGACAGGTGAAAATACCAGTGCAGAGTGCAAACTCAAAGACAAACACGAGGTTAGAGAAGACCACGCAGCTCCCTGGTTTCCATGAGCTGGCTACTAGAACTCTCCAAACGTAAAAGCTTTATCTTTGCAGTGAGTCAAAAATGAATTACTTTCCGGTCTAAAAGGTGTATGTTCATAGATGGCTCGAAACATGACATATAGGCCTATAAAATATAGCCATAAGGCCTATGTTTGGTTCATGCTATATTTGTTAACAAAGGCAATTCAAATGCTGAGAGAACAATGTAAACACAGGGTGTGTCGTGCTCAGTCTGATATTACAAAGAATGACTGAGTAACTAGGGAAATATCATGCCAATCTGGCATGTGATACAAAATATATGGGAAAAATGTTGTTTTATCCTAGTTTGACATCAAATGTCATATTAGCGTGTCATCATAGCGTGAGAACACAGACTATAAAACAGTCCATAATTGAATTAAATATTGTGTGCTCGCTGAAAATGAAGGTTTTATGTTGGCCAATTATAGAAAATGATACAGATCTACTGGAGTGCATTTCCCACAGGAGCAGGCCATCCAGCTGCAGACATGCACAGATTAATTTAAATAGCAGTTTAGGACAACACATTGATCTACATCAGGCCTGGGTACGGCTGCCTGCTCTTTAACAAGATGACAAACACTATAACATAAAAACAAACCCCAAGAAGATGAACTAAAATGCACTAGTAAACCAAACAAATCTCCTGACCTGTGATATTGCATCTCCCTGCCCGGATGCAAAAAAGCACAATCTAGTCTAGAAATGACTTCTCCCTAAAATAAGTCTTGAGGAGACTAAGTTACCCCTTGAATGTTAAATTTAACTCATGATTAATATTGAATTAATGAAGTTTTAATATTGAAACACTGAAGCAGAGGAGGTCATACATAAAAAAGTGGCTATGGCAGTCAAGTGTTCAACTCACTGTGCCATAAAAAGTACATATCGTAAATTGTAATGTTGAAAATGTTCAAGTGAAAAACAGAAGTAGGAACAACAAGCATACCAGAAAAGGGCCTAGGTATTAAAAACAACTGAGGACAGGGTTAGTCTTACCTGAGACAGATATCCTCATGGAGGCCTCCAGGGGTCTGTTGTTGTCCAGGGCCTGGCTCAGCCGGATCTCCCCCGTGCTCTGGTTCAGGATGACCAGGTTCAGCTCATTACCAGCCTCAAAGCTGTACTGGAGCTGGTCTGAGGCGTCTGGGTCATGGGCAGGGATCCGCCCGATCACCCCTGTGGGGAAGCTACTGGACTTGTCAGTGACATAGTTATTGAAGATGATCTGGAAGTTTTTCAGCACTGGTACGTTGTCATTCTTGTCAACCAGCTTGATGTGCACAATGGCACGGCTGACAAGTGGGGCAGAGGTGGCCTGGACCACGATGACATACTCTGACCGTGTTTCGTAGTCGAGATCTGTCAGAGCAGTCAGTTCTCCTGAGAAGATGTCCAGTTGGAACACCTCTGGGATGTTTCCCTCTACTATCTGGTACATGATCTGGGCGTTGCTCCCCTCGTCTGGGTCCGAGGCAGATACGTGGGCCACAACCAGGCCTATTGGGCTGTTCTCCTCCACAAATATGTCAAACTCATCCTTCTCAAACACAGGAGGGTTGTCGTTGACATCTAGAATGGTCACCTGGATGTCCACGGACGTCTTGAGAGCAGGAACACCTTTATCCACAGCAAAGGCCTGCAGGTTGTAGAATGGCATGTTCTCACGGTCCAGACGACGCAGCGTTCGCACAATACCAGAGGTGGACTCAATTATGAAGTCTCCATCACCGTCCTCTCCCCCCTGGAAAGTGTAGAAGACACGTCCATTGAGGCCAGAGTCTCGGTCAGTGGCAGAGACCTGGACGACGCTGGTAAACACTGGCACGTCCTCCATCACAGAGCCTAGGTAGTGGTCTCGGAGGAACCGAGGAGAGTTGTCATTCACATCATTCACCAGGATCTCCAGGTAGGTAGTATCAGACTTCTGTGGGATGCCGTTGTCCCGAGCCGTGATGGCTAACGTGTAGGACACCTGATCTTCATAGTCCAGCTCTATCTGGGTGGTGACAGCGCCTGTGTCGGAGTCGATGTCGAACTGGGGGATGCTGTCATCCATGAAGTAGGTTATACGTGCATTCTCCCCAGTGTCCTCATCTGTAGCACTGATCACCACAACGGTGGTGCCAACAGGTCTGTCCTCATTGATGTTGACGGTATAATGGGAGCTCTGAAACACTGGCCTGTGTGTGTTGGCGTCGGTGACGTTGACAAACACCTTGGTGGTGTCGAAGAGTGTGCCGTCAGACGCAGTGACACTTAGAACGTATTGGCGCTCCAGCTTGTAGTCAAGGGGCAGGGCCAGGGTTATGAGGCCCCCTCCACTCTGGCTGGTGATGGAGAACCTGTTCCTGGTGTTCCCACTGGAGATCTGATACGTCACCACACTGTTGATATCCTGGTCCACTGCAGACACCGTCACCACGCTTGTCCCCACGATGGCGTCCTCATTGAGGCGCATGTAATATGACCTCTGTGTGAACTCTGGGTTGTTGTCGTTGACATCGAGGATGGTCATGCTAACGCTAGCTGAGGAAGACATCACCGGGTGGCCATGATCACGGGCCTCCACCCCAAAGTTGTAGAAGTCCATGCTCTCCCTGTCCAGATCAGCGGCTACGACTATCCAACCAGTGCTGTTGTTGATGGAGAATGGGAAGTTGGGCATGGTTTCAATGAGGCGGTACTCCAGCCTAGAATTGTCGCCAGAGTCTGCATCAACAGCCTGGATGTGAATGATGGAGTAACCCACCGGCACATTCTCTAGCACAGTGGCCTGGAAGGGGGTGCTGACGAAAATGGGGGTGTTATCATTGACATCCAGCACCTGCACCGTTACCAGGCCACTGATGTTGGAGAGCGGCGGGCGTCCCCCGTCCTGAGCGCGGATGCGAATGGTGTATTCCTTGTTAGCCTCGTAGTCCAACTGACTGACCAGGTCCATCTTGCCTGTCTGGGCGTCAATGTAGAACTGGCCCCTGGTGTTGCCACTCATGATGCTGAAGTGAACCATGGCATTACTCCCTCTGTCCTGGTCTGTGGCAATCACCTGCAGGATTTCTGTGTTGGGTGCCATATCCTCCGGAACCTGCACCACATATCGCTTTTCACTGAACTGGGGAGCATTATCATTGTCGTCCTCTACAATAATGTGAACAGTTGCGGTGGCACTGCGGGGGGCGGGGTCCCGACCCTGGTCGTTGGCCTCTACCAACAGCATGTAGGCCTCCACCATCTCTCTATCCACTGGGCCCTTCGTGCGGATCACCCCTGACCTGGAGTCAATCTCAAAAACATTGTTCGAACCGTTGCTGTTGAGGACGTGGTACAGGATGTTACCGTTGACCGGGGCGTCTCCGTCTGTGGCCCTGACGGTCAGCACCTCATAGCCGATCTCTAGGTTCTCCCTAACACTCTCCTTGTAGTCCTGTTGCTCAAAGACAGGATCATGGTCGTTACTGTCACTCACTGTGATGGTGAGGGTGGCCATGGCCGTACGGCGGGGAGTGCCATGGTCAACAGCGGTCACACGGAATACATGGGTGTCCTTCTGCTCTCTATCCAGCACCTCCACAGTGGAGACTGCACCATTGACTGGGTCCACAGCAAATAGGTTGTTGGAGCGGCTGTCAAACAGGGCCTCTATGAAGTACTCCAGCCTGCCTGCCTCCCCCTCATCAGCATCTACTGCCTTCAAAACAACTACAGGAGTTCCAGCTGGCTTATTCTCTGCCACAGCCACCTGGTACATAGGAGGCTGAAACTGGGGGCTACTGTTAACAGCCCTCTTGCTCCTGCTCAATATGCCTGATTCAGACTGGGCAGCCTGCTGTAGTAACTTCCCCAAGTGGCCCTGTTTGAAGGAGCCTTGACCCACCCGCCAGTGGACTGAGATGCTGTTCACTCTGGATTCCCTCTCATCTCCTGTGTATTGGTTACAATGTAAGTCTAGCTCAAGAAGTGTGTCGTGTTTCAAACACAGCGTCTTGGACACAAACAACTGCCCCTCAGAAAAATATAACTCCGAACTCCGAATCACCTTGCAGTGCATACTGCTGTGGGTTGGAGAGCCGGGTAGTAGATCCCATACCCGGAGGAGCGCAGTACCAGACTCGTGGCATTCTAACTGATGATTATGGGCTTTAAACAAACTGATTATCTCCAAGTCCCATTGTGATTTCCTTTTGTGTTTACTTGAACAGTTCCTGCCGTGAACATACACATCATACTGGCTTGTGAGGAGGTGCCTCAACCCTGGGACATTGTTCATGCAGTCCACAACAGTGTACACGGTGAAAGGGTTGGAGCTGAGCGAGGCACAATTTAAACTACCTGAAAGGAACACAACGCGCGCGGACGCATCAGTTTCAATAAAGGTCTTTGAGAATTTAGGAGCGATTACCTGATCCAAAGTGCATGCCCCGCTCTGTTCAACACTTGCAATCACCGTCCGCTGCTCCGCATCCTCACTGATGTGTACATTGTAGCAATTCGACAGTGAAATGAGTTCAAACCAGCCGAAAATAATAAACAACAAATCCCACTTAATGACGGGCATTGCTCCACGATGATGTTCAACCAGGTTTGAACGTAGGCTAATTACTGCCGCTTTCCTTAAACTTTCAGTCGAGTCGTTCCCTTTTGTTGCCGCGTATCCATGCTTTCACTACTATACAGTAGCTAATCCAATTGAATTGAGAGAAACCGCAGTCACCTTGCTTGCCAAAGCTTCTCACCATGCAAACAAGCCGACACCACCACTTCATCCGCGTGAATGATTAAAATGGCTCCAACTACCCCTGCGCCTTGAGGCTTCTCATTACCATAAACCTGTTTCAGTGTGTTAGAAAGAGAGAGAGATAGAAAGAGATGGAGTGGAGGGGGACGTTCTCACAGGAGCCACACTGAGCTGTAAATAAAGAGATGACTGGCCTCCTAGTCCCCTTTGAGTGTTTTTGCAGTACATGGATTGCTAAGACTTCCTATAATGCAAAAACGTTTTCCTTATGCCTTCACAAACGCTCTCACTATTTAAGCACAGAAATAAGCCTAAACTTGTGAGGGTCTTTCAGTTCTCATCCCTGGGGCACAGAAAGAGTGAGAAACATTTACTATATTTTCCTACCACCTGCTGGTACATCTGCATTACTGCAGACAGCAATCAGATTGCAACTAATCACATCTACCAGCCAGCTATTTCGGGAGCAATTGAGACTGGGAATGAGGTTAGACTGCAACCACAGATGTCTTTTACAGTGATCCTGCCGTAGTCATTCAACAGTCTTGATACAATAATCTTAATTCAGCCACCTATCACTGTGAAATGATGTTCAGTTTACAATGTGCACTTAAATCCACATATGGTCAAAGGTACCCGAGGAGACTGCACAAGTGCACATTTAGAAGGCACACGAAGGTCTAGTTCCAGAAGAGATGAGAAATGTATTCCTACATTTATTGATGCGAGTGAAAATCCCCCATGCAGTGTGTGGAGCTGAACTCCTGTGCCCAATGAGTCCTGGTGTCACTAATAAGAAGCTGACCAGTACTGTAAAAGCACAGTAACCTCAGTGTCCATCGGTTCTCTATAAACAGGTTTATTAAAATGATAATCTTTAGATGACCTAAAACTGAAGTAAAACATTTCATCCATGTGAGTGATGGACATGCAGAACAGCAAAAATTACAATAAAGATAGCTTTTTACTGTTTTTATTGTTGTTGGAGGCTCTAATACAATATGAATCATAAGCTTTACAAAATTAAAACAAAATACAACAAAAGATTCCCCCCCAAAACAGAAACTGTCAAAAGCTTCTGTCAAGACTCAAAAAGACAAACTGTGAACCCCAACATAGACAAGGGTGAAAGAGAGAAAGAGACAGAGGGAGGGACAGAGGGATGCAAATCGTCATGTTATACACAGTGTAGGGGGGGGGGGGGGGGGGGGGGGGGGTGTTAATGACATGGGTATACACAGTGAATTTAACAGTCCATCCCCATGTTTTAGCAGTCTACATCTCCATCTAGCCATCCCAAGATCCCATGCTCCCACAGACTCAACGCATGAGGATAGAGTGGGACAAAGAGCAAACCGTTGACCAATCCTGACAATACATAATATCGTGAGACGCCCTCTCCCATTCCGTTCCCTCCAATACATCGCTCAGGAAATTGACAGCTATATTGACAGCTATATGTCCATACAGATATATAAGGTGGTGGCATAGACACTTTGATATAATGGGTGCAAGTAAGAAAATGTTGGTAAAAATGTAATGTTTGAATGCCCAGCCTGCTCCATCTACAGAACAGTCCGTCAGCCCCGTCCCTTAACCAGAGGATAGGAGAGCTGATGTCACTCATTCAAAACTGACTCAGCTGTGAGAGCGCTATAGGGATGAAAACATTGCCGTCACACTGTAAGATGATCATTAACCGTCATAATACTATCATAATATTCATAACCCAAGTCAGAGAGAGCGAGAAGGTGAATGGCTCCATAGAGAATGAGATGCCTCAAAACAATGCGTGCAAGTAAAAAAAATGGGAAAAAAAGCTAAGCATTTTTCTCCTTTTTTTGTTTTTCCATGAATGAACAAGGACGCAGCACTGACACAGGCATACAGGGATGGAAGGAGAGATACAAACAGAAACAGAAAAAATATGGCGGGAGAGGTGGAGGGTGTGAGAGGAACAGACAGAGAAAGACAGAACAAATAACAATAGCATCTCTAGCTTTGCTGTTTGCGTTTAAGTGCCAACATCAGGTCGTTCTTCAGAGCCTCCTGCTTCGATTTGTCAGCCAGGGTCTGAACACTCCTATTAGGGGAGAGAGGGAGGAGTGAGTGGGGCAGATTAAATATACAATAGATTACAAAATCAACCCAACACCTACCCCCTAAGCACTTCTGTAGAATGTTTATTTTTCATCTAAGCAATATGATAAATGTTCCACTCAGTCTTACAGATGCTAAGGTGAGGCAAGTACCATAAAACTATCCAATAGTTTCAGATATACAGGAGTGTCAAGGGGAATAGAGGTAAATTTGAAACTCAGGAATAGATGTAGTAGCAGTGAGTTTGTCAGAAAGCAAATAAGGTACCTAGGTACATGCAGGTTTCATGAAGTTGAATTTAAGATTATCATTGGTATTTTTACCACCTTTTTTTGATCGTCTCATCGCTGCAACTCCCCAAAAGGCTCGGGAAGCGAAGGTCGAGTCATGCATCCGCCGAAACATGACCCACCAAACCGCGCTTCTTAACACCCACCCGCACCAGTGTCGGAGGAAATGCATTTCACCTGACGACCGAGGTCAGCCAGCAGACCTTTTTAAAGCCACTTGGAAAGCAATTTAATACCAATTTAAGATCTGCGTGCACCACACACCTGCTAATGTTCCTCTCCAGAAATGAGCCCATTTTGGCAAAAAGGAATATTTTTGCCAAAGGCAATAGCCTACATGGATCATAATCAGGCAGGTGTGCTATTTGAGCAATGAGCATTCTCCTCCAGCCTAAGGGATGTAGTACCATAGTGGCTATGCTACCGATGGCTGAAACATGGTGTTGCACATCTGCATTTGTTTAGGCTACCCCAGTGGGCTAATCGTTAGATAGATCACAAACTAAGTGTTCAGAATTCTGGCTTCAATACCAGCTTAGAACAATGATACTCAATACCACTTTGAAAAAAGTGCCTTAAAGTCAAATATACAGCACTGTTATTGTATAAAACAGAGTCAACACTCCATTGCGCTAGGTCACCAGGTATACAGGCTTAGTGTTGTTTATCAAATTGTATAGGCTACCTTGCTCTCTCTTCTCTCTCACTGGCACATGACGCACACACAGAGGAGCACGTGGTTAGATCTCTAACATCTTGAAAGTGCACCTGGAGTATTATTTTATGTTCCATTTCTTTCTTCGTAGTGGCAACAATTAAGCAGTGACACAATATAAAACTGAAACACTGTAGTCATGTCCACCGCAGTTTGGAAGAACTTTGAAAACGGAATTTAATATATTTTAAAGACTTAAGGCCTTTAAATCAGATACATTAATTCAAGACAAAGACTTCAAGGACCTGTGGACACCCTGAAGAAAGCCTGATAAACACAGATGGAAAAACAGCAAATTCATTTTGAAACACAATAAGCGGTGAGGATTTCACACTGTCTTTCACTGTTAAGAGGAGGTGCAATCAATGTTAAATGTTTAGACAGGTCAGTTAATCTAGGGCTCTTCCTCATGCAACTCCATGTTGGAACAGCTGCAACAAAACACTCCTTGAGAAAACGTCAGGGGGTTGCAACTGTCTGAGAAACCACTCATTCACCACAAACAAAACCACACACCATGCCACTACATTACTTGCCCAATCTCTCTTTCTCTCTCACGCGCAGGCACACACACTCCAATGCCACAGACACACGCGTGTTGTCCCATGCCAGACGATACCTCTGGCCCTAGTCAATGAAGATCTGGCGCTGGGTGAGGACCTGAGACAGCTCCTTCTGGAGCTGCCGGTACTTTTGGTTATCAGGCAAAGAGTCAATAGATCTAAAGCACAGTGGAGAGGGGGCAGGAGGTAAAGGAGGAGAGGGACAGGCAGACAAATGAAGGACAAGTGAATATAGAGTAGAGATGGAAGGACAGCAGGAGGAGGAGGAGAGGAGATATAATGGGATGAAAGAGAGAACAGGAAGAAAATGAGATTGAATAGGGGAAATGGAAATAAATAAACAGGGCTGGAATTATAGAACTGAAAAACATGGGAAGCAGATAACACAAAAAGAGGGAAAATCCCAGTTAACAGATACAGCCATGGGTAAAAAGGAGTACGGAGGAACTCCCGAGTGGCGCAGCGGTCTAAGGCACAGCCGGCCATGACCGGGAGACCCATAAGGCGGCACACAGTTGGTTCAGCATCGTCCGGGTTAGGGGAGGGTTTGACCGGACAGTATTTACTTGTCACATCGCGCTCTAGCTACTCCTTATGGCTGGCCAGGCGCCTGAAAGCTAACTTCAGTCGCCAGCTGGACGGTGTATCCCCCGACACATTGGTGCGGCTGGCTCCTGGGTTAAGCGAACAGTGTGTCGAGAAGCAGTGCGGCTTGACAGGGTTGTGTTTCGGGAGGACGCATGGCTCTCGATATTCGCCTCTCCGGAGTCCATAGGGGAGTTGCAGCAATGGGACAAGACTAACTACCAATTGGATATCATGAAATTGTGGAGAAAATGGGGTAAAAGTACAGAAAAAAAAAAGAATATGGGTGAAAGAGGCCAAACAAAAAATGCAGTAGATGAGTATCAAAACCAGGGATGGGCAACTGATGCGGCCCGCGGCACCTCTTTTGAAGGCCCTCAGATCAAATGTTTTATTATCGCTGTCAAGTGGGGGCCAACTCCTCGATGAGTTCAGATTGTGGTTCGCACCCCCTTCGAAGTTGCCCAAACGTGATCAAAACTGGTGTATCATGGGTAAATTATGAGACTGACTGATCTACAAATAATATTGATTAGCTATTAAGGATACAAGGTGATTTGTAGATCAGTCAATCTCAACTCGCCTTTAAAAGGTAGCTGCAATGTCGAATGCGCACACTGACTTTCTACAAATGTGACGTGTGTGTGCCCCTGCATACCTCAAGCCATTGACGATGTCCTTGGTCTTCCCAAAGTAGATCTCATTGAGAGTGGAGCGAATCTTATTCTCCATATCCTGAGGTTACAAAGTCATTCACATACAAACATTAATCTTGTGATATCAATATACTGCAGTCATTTTACTGTAACTAAACACAGTATTACTGTATACATTTAAGTATTACTTGGTTCACTCTATAATTATTTCAGCTAAGGAATCCATGTCAACCACCATGTGCGTAACTCTATATGTCAGTGAGTGAGAGTGTATAAGGGCATGCACGCATAAGGTGTAGTTCTGCCCACCTCCACCAGGCGGCCAATGTTGGCAATGTGTGGGGAGGACTCTCCAACTGTCTCGTCTTTCTCCATCTGGAAGTAAAAGATAGGGATGAGGGTATTGTAAAGTCCAGTACAGTAGTAGTGGAGATAAGAATGTTGCAACAAGTAAACCAAGAGACATAGATCACGAAAGCATGTTGTATGTAGACTGAAAAAAGAAAAAAAACAATTTCAAATATTTTACTGAGTTATAGTTCATAAGGAAATCAGTCAATTGAAATAAAATTCAATAGGCCCTAATCTACAGATTTCACATGACTGGGAATACAGACCTGCACCTGTTGGTCGCAGATCGCTAAATTATTATTTTTTCAAAAAGTAGGGCCGTGGATCAAAAACCAGTCAGTATCTGGTGTGACCACCATTTGCCTAATGCAGCGCGACACATCTCCTTCGCAGAGTTGATCAGGCTGTTGATTGTGGACTGTGGAATGTTGTCCCACTCCCCTTCAATAACTGTGTGAAGTTTCTGGATATTGGTGGGAACTGGAACACACTGTCGTACACTTTGATCCAAAGCATCCCAAACCTGTTCAATGGGTTACATGTCTGGTGAGTATGCAGGCCATGGAAGAAGAAACATTTTCAGCTTCCAGGAATTGTGGGGCCTTGCATTATGCTGAAACATGAGGTGATGGCAGCATATGAATGGAACAACAATGAGCCTCAGAATCTTGCGACGGTATCTGTACGTTCAAATTGCCATTGAAAAAATGCAATTGTGTTCGTTGTCCGTAGCTTATGCCTGCCCATACCATAAACCCACCACCATGGAGCACTCTATTCACAATGTTGACATCAGCAAACCACTCTCCCACACCACACCATATGACACTGGGATTCATCCGTGAAGAGCACACTTCTCTAGAATGCCAGTGGCTATCGAAGGTAAGCATCTGCCCATTGAAGTCAGTTACGAAACCAAACTGCAGTCAGGTCAAGACCCTGGTGAGGAAAACGAGCATGCAGATGAGCTTCCCTGAGATGTTTTCTGACAGTTTGTGCAGAAATTTCTCGTGTGTGCAAACCCAGTTTCCTCAGCTGTCCTGGTGGCCGCGAAGAAGCCGGATGTGGAGGTCCTGAGCTGCCGTGGTTACACGTGCGGTTGTGAGGCCAGGTGGACTTGACAAAGGAGAAATGCTCACTAATGCACAATATTTGAGAGAAATAATATTTTTATGCATATGGACATTTCTGGGATCTGTGATTTCAACCCATGAAACATGGGACCAACACTTTACATGTTGTGTTTATATTTTTGTTCAGTGTAAGTACCTGTCTTGTCAGACTGCCACCCAGGTTCATGGTTCCGGACCCGGTCTTGGTCGTCTGAAGCCACAGCATGACAGTGGAGGTGAGTTTGTAGTGAGCGGTCCGTCCGCTGGACTTCTCCTGCACCTCCACCACATGGATGGAGTCCCAGCAGCCTTTGATCTTCTTGGAGCCGTCTCCGGCCTTCTTGATGAGGATGACCCCGGCGAAGCCATGATCCAAGTCCCACAGGTATACAGAGGAAACACCGCCCTCAAAATACCTAACAAACACAGAGGGCATGGATAATAAGACTGTCATTGGTGGTTTTATCAGGTTCTCTCTTTGCGTCATAGACGTGGTATATCATCTGCCATACAAAAGGTTGGAATGCTGTTTTGGCCAATCAACATTGCGGATCCCAACTTCTCGTTTTATAATGTGTTAATGATATTACTATGGTAGAATGATAAGCAAACGTCTCTGTACTGGTTTGCTGGTAACACTAGTGGCCTACTGGTATTAACGGGTCTCTGTACTGGTTTGCTGGTAACACTAGTGGCCTACTGGTATTAACGGGTCTCTGTACTGGTTTGCTGGTAACACTAGTGGCCTGCCTACTGGTATTAACGGGTCTCTGTACTGGTTTGCTGGTAACACTAGTGGCCTGCCTACTGGTATTAACGGGTCTCTGTACTGGTTTGCTGGTAACACTAGTGGCCTACTGGTATTAACGGGTCTCTGTACTGGTTTGCTGGTAACACTAGTGGCCTACTGGTATTAACGGGTCTCTGTACTGGTTTGCTGGATACAGTAGTGGACTACTGTTACTCACAGGTCTCTGTACTGGTCGAAAGCGTTGTTGGCCTCAACCTCTAGTTTGCGCAGGCGGGCAGATGGCATGGCACCATCGTCGATGGGAGGCTCATACTTATTACTCCATGGGGATCTGAGAAACAAGAACACAAGAATGAGTAAGAGTAAATCCAAATCAAGGGTTGTCACTCTGTATCATGTGTGTGCGTGGTCATATTTCCATGTTTGACAACCAAATCATTCTAAGTAATTGTTATATACCAGGCATGGTTCCTGATGACATTGTGGGAAAGAAAGGACGGCGGTAAAAGAGGAGCTGCAGGCTGTCAGGTCTTACCTGTAGGAGTCACCATCTCTGTTGTAGTCACAGAGCAGGTAGTCTTTGCCCACCACTTTGTCCCGGGCGATCTTCAGAGGCTGGTCCACAGAGGAGAGCAGGTCCTCACATAGACTGGGCACCTGGACACACACACACACACACACAGAGAGATAGCTTTCATGACATGTAACAACACACTTTAGATGGTATTCTACATGCTCACACAAACACACTTTCAACAAGAAACTTACACGCAAAGCTTCTCGCAAACTTACATACAAACATTCAAATGATCTCCAAAACATTTACTAAAATAAGTCTCTCACTTTCAACTATATTTCCAAAAAGCAATTTAAGCATACTGTACAATTTCATACACAAAACAGTTTATTTAAAACAGGTACCATAGTAACTTACGAACAACCGATTTCATATACAGCTAATATGATTTGAAACCTATCAATTTGTACTTGTGCATCAACCCACTAAAAGCCCATTTAAGATAAATAGAGCAATGACTCACATAGTTCGAGTCTTGAATTTAGTCTGACTACTGATTACAAGGGTGTGTGTCTAGGGTGGTGGTGCTGGGGGTAGCAGGAAGCACATTTACTAAAAGAACGTTGTCTTTGGCAATTCAATCCACCTTTAACAGTTGCCAACTATGCTGGGCTAGACAGTAGGGGTAGAGAGAGGGCATAATGTGCGTGAGAAACAGATGAGGCGGGGAGACAAGAGAATACCGGCATATGATATCCTTGAATCAATATGAGGGGGAAATAAGGTTAAGCTGTTTTTTTCCTCATTCCGCCTCCTTGCTAAGTGGGAAATGACAGAGGGAGGGAGAGGGAAAGAATTTTAAGGGATATCAATGGGTCTCAGGGGATAAAGGGGTACAAATAACTTCTCAGAGTGACATGGACCCCCCCCCCTCCCTCCTACCCACTCCTTAATCAGAACACACAGACACAATGCCTTCTCTGTTCCCTGGACACAGCCCCACACACCTGGCAACCACCAGACACACAGAGGGGGAACAGGGACAGACAGAAGGGGGAGACGGTGGTCAAAAGTAGAATCACAGAGGAAATAGAGTGGGTTGGGGGGACAGAAGAGTGGAGAGGGGGAAAGGGTAGTGCTAGAGGAGGACATGGGAAGTGAGCTCATTGGATTCCCAACCATCAGGAGTGAGTGTAAGGAGAGGGCGGGGGCTAAATGGGCCCATGTAGAGTGATTGACAGCTTTTCTAATGACCGCTAACAACTAGCTACATAGGAGCGGGCTGAGGCGGTAGAGGAGAGTGCTGGTGCCCAGGGGAGAGAGGTGTCAAAGGGGAGAAGGAAGGAAGAGGAGCAGACTGGGGTCTGAAGGGAAGAATGGATATGACCATAAAAAAAAGTGGAGAACGATCACTGGAGAAAGTGTGGTTTGATTTATGTCCAATTCAGGTTAATCTCTCAGATCTGGTTGCACTATGGGAGATTTCAAGCACAGTCCCGGCTGTGTATAGGACTGTGATTGGTTGTCGTCTACCGGCAACTCACCAAGTCGATGAGGTCACTGAGGTTCTTCTCGATCTGCTGGGGAGGCAGACGCCTCATCAGGTCCAGAGCACAATCCAGCTGCTGGTCATTCTGAAATACACAATGAGTCAGCTTTTGATACACATTCCTACATACAAAATGCATAGGCCTAGTTCTGCAAAAGAAAGTCTAAAAGCAAGTTGTACTTTACATTTTTTGTCCATTTCACAAGAGAAAATGTGTGTTTCACTGTTGATTTTACATTGATTGGAAGCTAATTTGAACCTTGCCAAGTTCACCCCTGCACAAAAATGCTCAACAGTTTAGGCGGGTCTTGGAACATAACAGGCTAGCTGTTTTAACAGTTTCATTCCTCTTCTGAGATTAAATTGACTTTTAAAAATGCTAAAATGCATCACCATCACTGTCTGAATTGAATCAACTAAAATAGATTGAATTGAACACAGAGCAAACAAAGCTCGATGCATGTTACCTTCTTACGGTGATAGGACAGGGGCGAGCCAAGCCAAGCCAGGCAGTGACTAGGCTATGTAGGGAACATTCAAACCCTGGCAAACATAGCCATACACTCACTTAGGCGGTAAACCGTATGTATTGAGGAGTATTTGGAAATCGTTTTTCTAAACATTTTAATATTTGTAGCTACTTTTTAAGGAAATACCTGCAGTCAACTTGTGCAATATGTTAGAATATAAAGCAGATTGCGTTCTTCATTTCACCTGTCACATTATGAAGCTTACCGTACTTCCACAGAACAGTTTAGCCAGTCACATGTTTGTAAATAGCACAACTGGAGAAAGCAGGAGCAGGTGAGTTTAGCTGTGTATTGACAAGGGTCTGGAAGCCACAAGTAGGCTAAATGAGCTTAGAATTGAAACGCCAGGTCTTTTTTGCAAAAACTATGCATATGGCCGGCACGGTCGCTTCAAAACAGCATCTAGGATGTCATCTAGTGTATATACAAATCATTGGGCTGGACTCATTGGTGGGTCACAACAAGTTCACGCCCCAGGACGGTATGACAATATGAAAATCTGGATACCGTTCAACTCTACACATCCTGAGATTACAAAAGTCATAGAGCTAGCTGCTTATGGTTTCAGTCACGAGACTTTATCAAAGCAAAACTAAGTGGCATGAGACAAAGTTCTGGATTTGCCCCCAAATAGCCTAGTTGTTCATGTGACAAGCCCATCTAGTAGCCAACACTAGGTCTGGGCCTAACTGCAGTTGGTCTGGACCAATGATGTATATAAACCCTGTCTGTTGATGCTATGTTTTGGCCATGGAGAGGCTTTGAAGCTACCGGTCGGCCATATTAGCACTCCTCAGAAAAGCAATCCTCCATAGGAATGAATGGAATTCTACAGTATTTCATGTTTAGCTCACATAATATAATAAAAGTATGCATGAAGGTGTTAAATATAATAAACATGCCCAAAAACAAAATGTAGACATTAGTAAATGCATTTCTATAACTTCCTATTTTTTTTAAAATGACTATGGTGGGGGAGTGGCAAGACGGCTTCAAAATAGCATCCAGTATGTAATCTAGTGTATATATAAATCATCGGCCTGGACTCATTGGTGGGTCACAACAAGTTCACGCCCCTTGGCAGATTCCTTTAGGGAGAGTCTAAAACCACAACTGGGCCTTGGATAAAAACATTGGTTGTGTTTACTTGTAGGGGCAAAATAAAACACTAAAAACCTTTTGACTGGGTCAAAGATTTGTTTTTAAATTGATAGGCCTAACCATGGTAGTTGGAAGACAGATTGACTGGTTACCATATAAGGCAAGGCTTTTAATCATCCTGTTATTGATACAGGCCCGTCATTTTATGGTATCTGGAAAGGTCAACATTTTTTGAATGCTTGAGCGCTCATAAATGAAGACAAGTTTCCAGCAACTGAAAATGTTACTAACCCTTAACAAAAATATGAACAATTCACTCCACTGCCTTTTCTACCAGAAAACTCTGCAAGTACAAACATTTGCGAGGAAAGAAAAGAGTGCTCATTTTCAAAATGACTCATTCGTGGAGAATGAGTAGCCATTAACTCAATAATCTGCTCCTACAAGCGAGGATTTTTCACTGTGATGTGAAATTGTCTAATTTGTCTCAGTTGATTGTCGATAACTAAATGGCTGGTTTAGTGATTCTGTCCTAGTCTTTTCGAACTGGCCAGAGATGTGCCCTGGGAGACCAATATTGAGGAAGTCATAAGGCAGTTCTTCCTTGATCTAACTAGAGGTCAACCAATTAATTGGAATGGCCGATTAATTAGGGTCGATTTCAAGTTGTCATAACAATCGGAAATCTGTATTTTTGGGCGCTGATTCTTTTTTAAGACCTTTATTTAACTAGGCACGTCAGTTAAGAACACATTCTTATTTTCAATGACGGCCTAGGAACGGTGGGTTAACTGCCTTGTCAGCTCGGGGGATCCAATCTTGCAA
This sequence comes from Oncorhynchus mykiss, assembly GCF_013265735.2. Lineage (NCBI taxonomy): Eukaryota > Metazoa > Chordata > Actinopteri > Salmoniformes > Salmonidae > Oncorhynchus > Oncorhynchus mykiss. The sequence continues at coordinate 63,872,598 of NC_048581.1, forward strand.
CCTTACAGTTAACTAGTCCAACGCAATAACGACCTGCCTCTCTCTCGTTGCACTCCACAAGGAGACTGCATGTTACGCGAATGCAGTAAGCCAAGGTAAGTTGCTAGCTAGCATTAAACTTATCTTATAAAAAACAATCTTAATCACTAGTTAACTACACATGGTTGATGATATTACTAGATGTTATCTAGCGTGTCCTGCGTTGCATATAATCTGACTGAGCATACAAGCATACAAGTATCTAAGTATCTGACTGAGCGGTGGTAGGCAGAAGCAGGCGCGTAAACATGAATTCAAACAGCACTTTCGTGCGTTTTGCCAGCAGCTCTTCATTGTGCGTCTTCATTGTGCCGTTTATGACTTCAAGCCTATCAACTCCCGAGATGAGGCTGGTGAAACCGAAGTGAAATGGCTAGCTAGTTAGCGCACGCTAATAGCGTTTCAAACGTCACTCGCTCTGAGCCTTCTAGTAGTTGTTCCCCTTGCTCTGCATGGGTAACGCTGCTTCGATGGTGGCTGTTGTCGTTGTGTTGCTGGTTCGAGCCCAGGGAGGAGCGAGGAGAGGGACAGAAGCTATACTGTTACACTGGCAATACTAAAGTGCCTATAAGAACATCTAATAGTCAAAGGTTGATGAAATACAAATGGTATAGAGAGAAATAGTCCTATAATTCCTATAATAACTACAACCTAAAACTTCTTACCTGGGAATATTGAAGATTCATGTTAAAAGGAACCACCAACTTTCATATGTTCTCATGTTCTGAGCAAGGAACTGAAACATTAGCTTTCTTTCATAGCACATATTGCACTTTTACTTTCTTCTCCAACACTTTGTTTTTGCATTATTTAAACCAAATTGAACATGTTTCATTATTTACTTTAAATTGATTTTATTGATGTATTATATTAAGTTAAAATAAGTGTTCATTCAGTATTGTTGTAATTTTCATTATTACAACAACAAAACAAGAAACAAACAAACAAAAAAAACGGCTGATTAATCGGTATCGGCTTTTTTGGTCCTCCAATAATCGGTATTGGCGTTGAAAAATCATAATCGGTCAACCTCTAACACCTCAGGGCTCAGACTTGTCTTTTATAATACAAGCCTGCTCGACTTTGTCAGACAAGCCCATATAAATGAATGTGATTGAACTGAACTTCAGAAAGGATGAATATGGATTGAGTCATGGCATCAGTCGGTCTCTCCACAAGCTCCCTGTCTGTTCACTTACTGAGGAGATCTAGCAGGGGCCCAGAGGGGATTGTGGGTAATAGGGAGAAGCTGAGCTAGCAGACAAGGCCAAATAGCAGAGCCTTCCCGGATGGTGTTCTTCTCTCACTGAACTATGCGGTGAGCAGGAGAACATTAGTGTGGAGGGCAGGCCAGCCACAACATGAAACCACTGAGAAATGTACAGGACGGAGATTTGGCAAGGAGATAAGGAGCTGCAGGCCAGAGAGGGTCCATAAAAATGTTGCGCTTCACCAATACATTTGTGAAAACAAAGATAATCTTTGTATTACGGAAATTAATCAAAGTGCTTTGACTGATGAAGGATTATTATTTTTAATGACATTATGTTCTGGGCCCCCAGGCATCATGAAGTGAGCTAAACTTTCTATATAATAGCACTGATTGACCGATGACAACTTTTGCTTTAAATTTAAACTTTCAGCAACCCCAGGCAGTGTAATCTGAGAATTTTGTGTAAGTGAAGCTCGCTGCTGTGCAACAAGAGTAACATTTTAGATACTTGTTTTGTCTGTGAGGTGATCTATTGCCTCACACTGAATTTAATTCCACTGCTCTATCACTAGTTATTAGGGAACTCACAATACTTTGGTGCCAATACAATATGTATTGCAATTCTCACGATTCAATATGCATGCTACTCAATATTGTGATTTCGATATTCCAAACATATTGCTCACTATATGTCTGCTGCAGAGGGACAAGAGAGCCATGAGAAAACCATTTTTGATCAGTCATGGAAATAAAAGTGCGGTAAACAAATTGGCTCCCTATTTAAAAAGAATATGGAGAACAAGCTGAGGGAAAAATACTGTTTTGGTGCAGGTACAGCCAACTAGAGCAAAAATAATATCCCGATATGTAACTGTATCAACCCCCCCCATCACGACTAGCTACATACATTCAGTCCGAGCCTGATGTCAAACTGAGGGGCGTTGTACAAAACACCCACCAGAATGGTTTGAATGTGTTCACATTTGATAAGCTGTCAGGAAGGAGAGAAAATCTTGACTCATTGTGGAGACAATATGTTAGTGGGCATGGCGTTTGGTCGCAGTGTTGTGGACGGGTAACCAGGCAAGATGATCTCTGTGCTGTATTGAAGTTATACTGTAAAATACTTTCATTTCAGTCAAAACAAATGTGATCATCTACCTGGAAAGTCAACAGTCCATGAATATTCCTTGATTCCCACCTAATAAAATACAACGGTCAATGACATGGGATTGTTGTGCATGTATGAACTCAACCGAGGAATGCAGGTATCTGAAGCAAGTCAAGTCACACTCATCAAATCTGCACTAATGCAGTTCCGACTATAGTCATATTATAATGAAAGTCAAGAAATCTAGTAAGTACTGAAAAATACTATCTAGCGCAGGAAACACATTCTTGAAAGATGTAAAGATTAGGCAATATCTCAGTTTGTCTGTAGAGACCACCAATCTAAAGTCTTCTACTGTCATTCTCATAAACAAAACACACCAACTGACAGATTCCAATATACAATACAGATACATTTGATAAAATACCAACTCAATGTCTTTGAATCAATACCAAGTCATCAGATTAAACCAAGGTAGAGACTACAAGCCAGATAAGAGCAGCTGGCTATAGGAGAATCACACACCCAAAATCATTCTTTCCCTAAACAAACTTCAGTCTGCTTTCTCCTGAACACAGCCAAGGTTTTCAGATCATGTACTGCATGCCCTCTCTCACACTTTTGGTTTCTATCTAGGCTGATGAAATAGTCTTGTTCAGCCGACACCTGCGCTCCCTGACACTGTGTTTACCAACGGCCCGGTCTTGTGTAAACACTGGACCAATTGCCACAGGGTTCCAGAGGCGGCGGTGAGGCTGGACCAACAGGATGGATGAGGTGAAGTCAAGGGGTGGCTGGGGAGACAAGCCATCTGCTCTCCACTATAGGAATATTTTATCAGACATTCATTCCAAATGTGAGACATTCATAAAAGGGGGACTATTGACTCCAGTGGAGTTGGAGAACAGTGTGAATGTTGCTAGTTGACAGGGCAGCGACACATCACTTCAAATGTTTAAATCCATTAGGTATTTTAAAATATTTTGCTATATTGGAAAATAGACATACAAGTGACAACGGTGGTTGAATTTCCTTCTTCAGGTGCACCACAATAAGCTTAAAATTCAAGGATGTTTGATGTGTGAATATTCTTTCCTATTAGTATTTAAAGGTTAGTTACATTATTGCGCAAAACGGTGGGTAAGTGGTGTAAAACGTGTTATACAAAGTTACACTGACAGTGGTGTCAACAAAAGTCACTTAACACGTAAATCACATTGTTGAGGCCAAGTAAAAGTTATGAATTGTGGTTTACGTGTCACCTCCAATCCATGCGAGAGAATGGGCGGAGCAGGCCGATTTTAGCGACAGGCAACCCGGCGCTTGTACTATTTTAACCATGGGGTGTGTGTCTGGAAGAGGAGGGGGTGGCGAGAGCGAGACCCTAGTCTCTAATCCCTGAACTAGTTTCTCAATCCAAAACATCCTGCAACTTCAACAAATTGGCTAATTAACAATGAAATTCGGACTAGCAATCATAGGTCGTTTAGTTAACTGTGAGTAGCGTATATACATGTCTATGCCATTTTCGAAACGCAACACAGCACTTCCTATAAAAGGACAGCTAGCTACTGTAGCTGGCTAATATCCCTTAGTAGCCCCACCAAAATCTACCCATCCCCATTCCTCCAGCTCGTCTCCGCGGCCTTACCATGTCTGCGGCGCTCAGTGACGATCTCGGAGGGCAAATATGTTTTCGCCGATGGCTTTACACGTTCGTTGTATTGTGCTTGCACGACTTGTTCGTCTATGCTATTGTTGTTTTTACCCCCACCAGATAGATGTTGTTTCGCCTCCCTCACTGAACCCAGCCTTGTCAGCGAATTCACTTCCTCAACCGGGGTACAGGAAGGAAGGGGGACGGAGAAAACAAGCGGCGATTGCATATCCGGGTCACGCTACTCGGTCTCTGAAGCAGCCAATCGGAGAGGAGTAAGTAAGGTATTGCCAAGTATGGAAAGAGGAGAGGAGTGGTGAATGGTAAAAAGTAGCCTATATACAGAACGAACAGAGAGGGCGATAGAGGGAAGGAATGATAACGGGGCTGCTACACTGAACAATTTTACTCATACTTGTCATATTAATACTCTGATCTACAAGATTAATATTTTATTATTTGTAAGAAGGGTACAAGATCCTGATGTAGTCTGTATGTGACCACACCAGGACTAAGTGGTCTAACGAATAAACCTAGGTCTGACTCAACCTTGTAATACTGGTCAACCAATCCAGCAAAAGATCTGTGACACATTACATAGCAGAAATATAACACAGCTAGGCTATTGCAATTGTTGGTATCAACATCATTTAAACTACCATGCATGTATGTGCCAATTGTGAATTATAATATAGGAAATGGGCTTAGTGTTTGTCTGAGATTGATGATAATAAATAGGTGATTTTACAGTAGTTCAGTCTTTTCGCTCAGACATTGACCCAATATCAATTGTTGTAATGCCTCTGAACTCCTCATAGTTTGGTCATAATAAAACTTCCCTCAACAAAGTACTCTTAGATATACTGTAGTCTACCAGGCTCTCCAACCCTGTTCCTGGAGATTTAACATCCTGTAGGTTTTCGCGCCTGATTCTAATAATTAGTTGGTTGATAAACTGAATCAGGTTAGTTAGAACTGAGGTTGGAGCAAAAACCAACAGGGGGATAGCTCTCCAGGAACAGAGTTGGAGAGGCCTGCATAGTGCATCTCTCTAACCCACTGGCACCTCTTCTGCCCATGATTGATAAGGGATTTTTTTTTTGCGGTAGGCCTACATATGGGACTGATATCTGCTGCAAATAGATGCTTTTTGTTCACCTATTGCACTGATCCACATTTTTGTGTCCACTGATTAAGCAAAGGTTGCAGGTAAAGATTCTGCTTGTTTGCTTTACTGATTTCATTGCAAGCATACACAACTAACAACTTATGCAATGGAGTGATACATGACCATTGACCGCTGGATATCCTAATGATCATGGTTTGAGACTTAGCTAATACAAAAAAACTGTGTAATAATGGCCATTTGGATGATTTAATTTCTGAATGCTTCATCCAAGCTGATGCAAATCAGTATGTGAAAGCAGTGATTTACATTGTGGATGTGTGACAATGTCATACATTGCATTTCATATTTATTTCAGTGGCACAACCTACTTCACTACAGTTTCTAACATTGCAATGTTGTCGAAATGTTGCAGAAATTAAATAGTCATATAGAGCAAATCTTGTCATCACATGCATCCATGTAAAATACATATCTGCAACATTGTTGACGTAGGTGATCACATGACCTCAATCTCGCGATTTATGAAGATGTGAGGAGTCAGAAGCTGAAAACATGGCAAATGAACACGGACAGAAGTGGGACCGATGCTTAGCTGATAGCGCTGTGAAGATAGGTAAATATTGATATTTCATAAATGCATTTATTTTGAAATTGATTCCAAACAGAGTACAACCGAAAAATGCGCAGTGTAAGCCGGGGACCAGGTGCATGAGCTTAGCAAGGCCACCTGTCTACGTATAGTGTGGGCCATAACTTACCCGATGAGGTCCATTGACAAATTTAAACCAAAAGCCCCATCAACAGAGGGCTTTTTTTGTATGGTTTGTTGTAATTATATTTCAGGCAATTGTGTCGAAGAAACGGACCAAAACATTTGCGCGCTCATGTCCTATATGTTTGTATTATTCTGCTACCAGTCCAGGAAACACATTGTGCCCTTCACGCCGTCAGTTACGGGTTTGAGTTAACTTTTCAGTGACAGTAACTAGTCCTATAACATGCTGTAAAATGTTGCTTACATTGCATTGATATAAAATCAAAGAAATACTTAAACTGGCATGACAGTCCTCTAGGGTAATATGATTAACTGCACCAATAAACTATCCCGTAATGATGCACATGAAATGCATGCTCAACGCATAGGACTGCATTACACATTGTGACATGACATATAGCTAGCTACATAAAGCATCAGTGACATATGTTGGGTTTAGAATTTCTGCACGTGACATTAACTTGAAACATGCATGATTAAAATGTTTTATCAACACATGTTTAAAGTGTTTCATCACCTACACGATCCAGCAACTGTAATAGTAAAGTAGCTTTATGATTAAGTAGATTAGGGAAAGACCGTATAGTGCAACTGGGCAAAACCGTCTTTGCTGACGTTTCTGTAAAGTGTTGTAACAATTTCCATTAAAAGTAAGTTAAGGAAGCATACATTACACATCATATAAATATATTTAAATGGGCTTGATAAGGTGATCAAAAGGCAAAATAAATGCACACCAATTTAGGCGAGGTGCTGGCTAGCGGAGTAGAACACTTGAAAAATGTAAAGGAGATTCGCACACTCTAGGAACTCAGATGCAATAATTTAATAACCTAATTACCAAAGTTTTGACAGACGAGCTGTCTTCATCAGGGTATAATGACAAACACTGCAGGGTCACTTGTTTTATATAGTGTCAAAGGACACACACAGGTGTCTGTAATCATGGCTGGGTGTGGCCTGATATCATTGGTTAATTCTCAGATTTTTTATTTTTTTATTTCACCTTTATTTAACCAGGTTAAATAGTTAGTTCAGAACAAGTTCTCATTTATAACTGCAACCTGGCCAAGCTAAAGCAAAGCAGTGCGACACAAACAACACAGAGTTACACATGGAATAAACAAGCATACAGTCAATAACACAATAGGAAAGAAGAAAGTCTATATACAGTGTGTGCAAATGGCGTGAGGAGGTAGGCAATAAATAGGCCATAGTAGCGAAGTATTTACAATTTAGCAGATTAACACTGGAGTGATAGATGAGCAGATGATGATGTGCAAGTAGAGATACTGGTGTGCAAAAGAGCAGAAAAGATAATGAAAACAATATGGGGATGAGGTAGGTAGATTGGGTGGGCTATTTACAGATGGACTATGTACAGCTGCAGCGATCGGTTAGCTGCTCAGATAGCTGATGTTTAAAGTTAGTGAGGGAAATATAAGTCTCCAGCTTCAGCGATTTTTGCAATTCGTTCCAGTCACTGGCAGCAGAGAACTGGAAGGAAAGGTGGCCAAATGAGGTGTTGGCTTTGGGGTTGACCAGTGAGATATACCTGCTGGAGTGCGTGTTGTTATTGTGACCAGTGAGCTGAGATAAGGCGGAGCTCTACCTAGCATAGACTTGTGGATGACCTGGAGCCAGTGGGTGTGGCGATGAATGTGTAGCGAGGGCCAGCCGGCTAGGGCATACAGGTCGCAGTGGTGGGTGGTATAAGGGGCTTTGGTAACAAAACGGATGGCACTGTGATAGACTGCATCCAGTTTGCATAGTAGAGTATTGGAAGCTATTTTGTAGAGGACATCGCCGAAGTCGCGGATAGGTAGGATAGTAAGTTTTACTAGGGTAAGTTTGGCGGCGTGAGTGAAGGAGGCTTTGTTATATAAAAATAACATACCAAAAACATGAATGGATAGCATATGATCATAGATACAATTTGGGTACACAGGCCTACAAACATTTTCAATAGCAAAATCACAAGAATGTCTTCAGATCAAAGTCTACGTTGAGACCGAAGGGAGCACGGGTCTTTAAATTACAGATCCAGGCAGCTTCTCGTTTAACAATAAATTGTTGAGGTCACATCCTCTCCTAGGGAGGGTGACATGTTCGATGCCGATATAACGTAGGGACGAAATCGAGTGGTTCGCTTCCAAAAAGTGGGCCGCAACTGGGTAAGTCGAGTTTTTGCACCTAATGGTGCTAATATGCTCCGAGATTCGTACTTTTAATTCACCCTTTGTTTTACCCACGTAATTTTTATCGCAAGGAGATAAGATAAATAACTGCCTTAGTGGAGCATGTGAATACACCTTTGATTGGGATCTGTATCCCTGTTTGGGGGTGTTTGAAGGATCTACATTTATAAGTGCCATTGCATTGGTAAATCAGAGTTTACCAATTGATCTGAGACAACATAAAGGTGATCACACAATGTCAACAATGCAGTGTGAAGGTGGTGTCTAATATCCATAATAAAGGAATATTGTCTAAACATGACACACAACATTCTGATCTGGAACCAATGATATTCCTGCACCCTTACAAATTTTTGTAAGTAGTTTTGCTTAAAGAGTGATTTGAATGATCATCTTTCTTACAGAGGTATTTGATTTTGGAATGTTTGCCATAATATTTTCCTTGTTTTTAGATTTACTGTATTCCCCGAAAAGGTATGTGGGTTGACAACAGCTGGGTTTACAATAATCTACACTTACGGTGTAAAGAGGCCAAAGGTTGTGAAATCACGTTGCCCCCAGCAGGGAGCCTGTCATAGCCAGCCTATCAGGACAGACAGGAAAGCTGCTGCACAGTAAGAGGGGAACAACAGAAGAGAAGAATGATGGATGCACAGTCAGGAGAGAAAGGGGGAGGAGGAAGGAAAGGTAAAGATATCAGAGGAACAGAGGAACAGAGGGAGTCAAGCTGTGGTTGTATAGAGGTTCATAATAGTAAATCTGTTGCAGATCTGGCCTCATATTTGGCCAGCTCCACTGCTTTTCGGCAACAATCACAGGGAGAGGGAGAGGGAGGAGGAGACATGGAAAGGAAATGAGAGAGAGTGGGGCTAAAGAGACAGAAGTTGTCTGTAAATCTTAAAGGCCAATTGCTGTCAAAAGTTTATTTTTTTGTAAGTTTTTTTTAATATATATATTTCCACACTGTTGGACTAATACTGTGAAATTGTGAAGATAATAGTTCCCTTTTTAGTGTAAGAGCTGTTTGAAAATTTCAAACCCTGTTTTGGTTGGATAGAGTTTTTGCCAGCCTGGTGACATCACCAGGCGGTAAAGTAGTTTAATAGACCAATAAGAACGTTCCAAACTTCTCTGCCAATAACCACTCGTTTACAGTTTCCCCCTCCCCAGACAGTCCAAGCAACAATCACAGTAATGTACTTAATTGTTACCCAGAACTGATTTGATATTGTGGGTTAAAAAAACGGCTGCATTGGACCTCCTTTTTTTTTTCTTCGCAGCAATAAACATGTCTCGGATGTTGTCCCTTTGTTTTTGTGGTCTTGTTTGACATTTGTAAGTTGTGTAATTGAGACGGAGGGAGCAGTGTCTGAGTGCTTTGGCAGCTGCGTATCGGTCATGCTGCATAGCTCTCTGAATCCAATTAAGAAGTGGAGGGGCCCAAACTGTTGTTTTTATTTATTTCTGCGCTGGCTTGCCCTTGTAGCTGGGTGGGGCGCTGCACACAGCGAGGTGAAGCTAAGCACACAAACACATTCTATCTCCTCAAATGCCCCCTCGGGTCCACACTTACACTCTATCATTGTGTCTTATTTGTGTCTTGTCTGTCCATCTCCCTGCCATGAAGATCACCTCACCTGGACCCTCTGCTTGACCTGACTGGACTCTTTCTCCCTAACTTAAACATCACAGATCTCTAGATCACACTGCTAGCCCTCTATCTCACTTATCCCTGCCTTTCATCTCTCCTCCCCCTTTGTGTCTTTCCTTTATAGCACTAGCTCCTCCTACCCCTTGACATCTCTCTCTCTCTCACTCAATTAAACATTTTTGGCTCTCATTATCTTAAGTTTACTTTCACATGCTTTTCTTCATATTCCCCCTCTGCTTCTCTCTCTAATGAACAATGTCTGGCTGACAGGTGCTGTTTACCAGCTCTGGGGTCAGCGGTCATGTTGCCCCTCACCTCACCTCACCTCATTAGAGCAGACTAACTTCCAAGCACACCAGGGAATTCCATACCTGTGTGTATGTGTGCATTACCCCAATACTTAATCATAGGGTGTGCTGCAGACTTGTTTTTTTGTTTCTATTCCTCTATGGAGAGGTTTATGCACCCCCTTTCTTTTCTTTCTTTCTCTCTCTCGCTGTCTCTCTCTAGCGACCGGCCTTGGCGTGGGGATTGTGTTCTCAGTCCTCTTCTTCAAACGTGAGTATTGCCTCAGACAGCAGAGAACAGTAATTGTAATAATAACGCTGTCCATGTGTTGATCTTTGTGGGAGTTATGGTTTGTTTCATATAAGTGAATTGTCTGTCTCATCTCTAGGGCGCACTTGGCCGGTGGCATTTGGTTCAGGTGTGGGGCTGGGCATGGGCTACTCCAACTGCCAGCAGGACTTCAAGTCACCTTACCAGCTCCATGGTCACAGGGTAAAGGTGAGCAAATCACACACGTCATGACCAAGGTCGTTGCCATTAAGGTTGAAACGCAGTATTCCATCTTTTTTTCCCTCAACAATAATTGCACATAATAAAATGACTGTTCTATTTAATCTCTTTCAGGAACAGTAGAAGACTGGGGAGAGTTGGCTGATGTAGAAGTTGTCTCGTCCTCATTATTTTGCTGCTTGTTTTTATTTTATTTTGCTGCTTGTCTCTCTGCCACCCAATGTAATTACTGTGTGAGTCTCACAGGGCAGTTGTGTATTTGTGTGTATATATAAGTAATGAATCATTTGACAGAATATTATTCCTGATTTACTTATGTCTTGTATCTGTGTGAATAAAGTTTGAATGCTAACAAAGAACATGTCTATTTTGAAATGAGTTTGGCAAGCTTTGTGTGTTAGAGAGCAGGAGGGAAAAGAAGAATGACAGTATTTTGTGTGTGAATGAGTAGGAGAGTTAAACTCCTGCTGTCCTGCTGCAGCCCTCAAGGAAAGAGGGGGAGCAGGGAAAAATGAGAGCTAAAGAAAATGAAGCCATGGATAAAATCTGGATGATGGAGAGGGAGGGTGTGGAACAAAGATATTCCTGAATGTACAGAGCGAGGTTTGATAAATGTTTAGTGAGAGGGCTGTATACTACAGGTGAAGATGGGCTCAGGTGGTAAATGCAAAGTGTGGGGGAAACTATCTGCTGTGTATTAATACCAATACGACACTGTATATTGCTACCTATCACTAAGATGAATCGTTTAAGCGGAGGAACTGTAGGACATGTTACATGTTGCGCTGGTAAGAAGGATTGCAATACTTTGTCCCAGGTACAGCTACACCATGCAGTCTGTCTTCATCTGGGAGTGTTTAGGAGCAGGACAATGGCAGAGTACCTGTGTGTGTGCTTGTATGTTGGAAGTGTTGGCAGTGATTGTGTAGGTGATGCACGGAGAAAGGGTCATGTTAGCTTGTGTGTCTTTTGTGAGCAATCCTCTGTCTGTGTGTTCATTGGCAGTACTGATTGTGTCTGGGAGTATGTTTTGGGAGTGTGTTTGTCCAGCCCCCTGGTGCAGCAGAATTTGTGGAATGTTCTGGAATGCCAGTTCTGGACTGAAGCTCAGCCCTTATTACTAACAGGTGAGTTCCGCTCCGTGCACGTCTGAACACACATTCACACTTTCACTTCAAGGCACATATTTAAACACATGTTCATACGCATATGCACTGAAACTCACATGCTCACTCATAGGCTTAAACTATACACATTTCTTACAGCACACATCCAGATATGACCAGCCCCACATATATAATCTCAAACACTTATTTGCAACATAGAATACATTTCAAAATTACATTCACATGTATCTCTCTCCATAGTAGATACAGTACAATCTTCAACAGTGGTGTGTGTGTGTGTGTATAGTGGGGCAAAAACGTATTTAGTCAGCCACCAATTGTGCAAGTTCTCCCACTTAAAAAGATGAGGCCTGTAATTTTCATCATAGGTACACTTCAACTATGACAGACTAAATGAGAAAAAAAATCCAGAAAATCACATTGTAGGATTTTTAATGAATTTATTTGCAAATTATGGTGGAAAATAAGTATTTGGTCAATAACAAAAGTTTATCTCAATACTTTGTTATATACCCTTTGTTGGCAATGACAGAGGTCAAACGTTTTCTGTAAGTCTTCACAAGGTTTTCACACAATGTTGCTGGTATTTTGGCCCATTCCTCCATGCAGATCTCCTCTAGAGCAGTGATGTTTTGGGGCTGTTGCTGGGCAACACGGACTTTCAACTCCCTCCAAAGATTTTCTATGGGGTTGAGATCTGGAGACTGGCTAGGCCACTCCAGGACCTTGAAATGCTTCTTACGAAGCCACTCCTTCGTTGCCCTGGCGGTGTGATGGGATCATTGTCATGCTGAAAGACCCAGCCACGTTTCATCTTCAATGCCCTTGCTGATGGAAGGAGGTTTTCACTCAAAATCTCACGATACGTGGGCCCATTCATTCTTTCCTTTACACGGATCAGTCGTCCTGGTCCCTTTGCAGAAAAACAGCCCCAAAACATGATGTTTCCACCCCCATGCTTCACAGTAGGTATGGTGTTCTTTGGATGCAACTCAGCATTTTTGTCCTCCAAACACGACAAGTTGAGTTTTTACCAAAAAGTTATATTTTGGTTTAATCTGACCATATGACATTCTCCCAATCTTCTTCTGGATCATCCAAATGCTCTCTAGCAAATTCAGATGGGCCTGGACATGTACTGGCTTAAGCAGGGGGACACGTCTGGCACTGCAGGATTTGAGTCCCTGGTGGTGTAGGGTGTTACTGATGGTAGGCTTTGTTACTTTGGTCCCAGTTCTCTGCAGGTCATTCACTAGGTCCCCCCGTGTGGTTCTGGGATTTTTGCTCACCGTTCTTGTGATAATTTTGACCCCACGGGGTGAGATCTTGCGTGGAGCCCCAGATCGAGGGAGATTATCAGTGGTCTTGTATGTCTTCCATTTCCTATTAATTGCTCCCACAGTTGATTTCTTCAAACCAAGCTGCTTACCTATTGCAGATTCAGTCTTCCCAGCCTGGTGCAGGTCTACAATTTTGTTTCTGGTGTCCTTTGACAGCTCTTTGGTCTTGGCCATAGTGGAGTTTGGAGTGTGACTGTTTGAGGTTGTGGACGGGTGTCTTTTATACTGATAACTAGTTCAAACAGGTGCCATTCATACAGGTAATGAGTGGAGGACAGGGGAGCCTCTTAAAGAAGAAGTTACAGGTCTGTGAGAGCCAGAAATCTTGCTTGTTTGTAGATGACCAAATACTTATTTTCCATCATAATTTGCAAATAAATTCATTAAAAATCCTACAATACTTTTTTGCCCCACTGTATATATTTATATCACACACACATTACCTATCAACATTCAAGGGTTTTTATTTTTCTACATTGTAGAATAATAGTGAATACTTAAACTATGAAATAACACATGTATTCATGTAGTAACCCAAAAAGTATTAAACAAATGTATATTTTAGATTCTTAAAATGAGCCACCCTTTGCCTTGATGACAGCTTTGCACACTCTTGGCATTCTCTCAACCAGCTTCACCTGGAATTCAACAGTCTTGAAGGAGTTCCCACATATGCAGAGCACTTGTCTGCTTTTCCTTCACTCTGCGGTCCAACTCATCCCAAACCATCTCAATTGGATTGAGGTTGGGTGATTGTGGAGGCCATTGTCCTGTTGAAAACAAATCATAGTCCCACTAAGCGCAAACCAGATGGGATGGCGTAACGCTGCAGAATGCTGTGGTAGCCATGCTGGTTAAGTGTGCCTTGAATTTGAAATACATCACAGACAGTGTCACCAGCAAAGCACCATCACACCACCTCCTCCATGCTTCACGGTGGGAACCACACATGCATAGATAATCTGTTCACCTACTCTGCATCTCACAAAGACTTGGCGGTTGGAACCAAAATTCTCATTTGGACTCATCAGACCAAATGACAGATTTCCACCGGTCTGTCTATTGCTCGTGAGCAAGTCTCTTCTTATTATTGGTGTCCTTTTGGTAGTGGTTTCTTTGCAGCAATTCGACCACGAAGGCCTGATTCACACAGTCTCTGAACAGTTGATGTTGAGATGTGTCTGTTACTTGAACTCTGTGAAGCATTTATTTGGGCTGCAATTTCTCAGCCTGGTAACTCTAATGAACTTATCCTCTGCAGCAGAGGTAACTCTGGGACTTCCTTTCCTGTGGCGGTCCTCATGAGAGCCAGTTTCTTCATAGCGCTTGATGGTTTTTGCGACTGCACTTTGAAACTTTCTTAGTTCTTGAAATTTCCGGATTGACTGACCATGTCTTAAAGTAAAGAATGACTGTCATTTCTCTTTGCTTATTTGAGCTGTTCTTGCCATAATATGGACTTGGTCTTTTACCAAATAGGGTTATCTTCTATATACCACCCCTACCTTGTCACAAAACAACTGATTGGCTCAAATGTATTAAGAAGGAAAGAAATTCCACAAATTAACAAGGCACACCAGTTAATTGAAATGCTTTCCAGCTGACTACCTCATGAAGCTGGTTGAGAGAATGCCAAGAGTGTGCAAAGCTGTCATCAAGGCAAAGGGTGGCTACTTTGAAGAATCTAACATAAACAAATCAAAATATATTTTAACATTTTTTTGGTTAATACATAATTCCGTATGTGTTATTTCATAGTTTTGATGTCTTCACTAATATTATACAATGTAGAAGATAGTAAAAATAAAGAAAAACCCTTGAATGAGTAGATGTGTCCAAACTTTTGACTGGTACTATGTACATGTATACATGTATGCATGTACGCATGCATGCGCACGCATGCACTTGGCCGGTGGCATTTGGTTCATATTTTTGTTCAACAGACAGTGGGGAAAACAAGTATTTGATACACTGCCGATTTTGCAGGTTTTCCTACTGACAAAGCATGTAGAGGTCTGTAATTTTTTATCATAGGTACACTTCAACTGTGAGAGACGGAATCTAAAACAAAAATCCAGAAAATCACATTGTATGATTTTTAAGTAATTAATTTGCATTTTATTGCATGGCAAAAGTATTTGATCACCTACCAACCAGTAAGAATTCCGGCTCTCACAGACCTTTTAGTTTTTCTTTACGAAGCCCTCCTGTTCTCCACTCATTACCTGTATTAACTGCAGCTGTTTGAACTCGTTACCTGTATAAAAGACACCTGTCCACACACTCAATCAAACAGACTCCAACCTCTCCACAATGGCCAAGACCAAAGAGCTGTTTAAGGACATCAGGTATAAAATTGTAGATCTGCACAAGGCTGGGATGGGCTACAGGACAATAGGCAAGCAGCTTGGTGAGAAGGCAACAACTGTTGGCGCAATTATTAGACAATGGAAGAAGTTCCAGATGACGGTCAATCACCCTCGGTCTGGGGCTCCAGACCGAGGGTGATTGCAAGATCTCACCTCGTGGGGCATCAATGATCATGAGGAAGGTGAGGGATCAGCCCAGAACTACACGGCAGGACCTGGTCAATGACCTGAAGAGAGCTGGGACCACAGTCTCAAAGAAAACCATTAGTAACACATTACGCCGTCATGGATTAAAATCCTGCAGCGCACGCAAGGTCCCCCTGCTCAAGCCAGCGCATGTCCAGGCCCGTCTAAAGTTTGCCAATGACCATCTGAATGATCCAGAGGAGGAATGGGAGAAGGTCATGGTCTAAACTCCACTCGCTGTGTTTGGAGGAAGAAGGATGAGTACAAGCCCAAGAACACCATCCCAACCGTGAAGCATGAAGGTGGAAACATCATTCTTTGGGGATGCTTTTCTGCAAAGGGGACATGACGACTGCACCATATTGAGGGGAGGATGGATGGGGCCATGTATCGCGAGATCTTGTCCAACAACCTCCTTCCCTCAGTAAGAGCATTGAAGATGGCTCGTGGCTGGGTCTTCCAGCATGACACCGACCCGAAACACACAGCCAGGGCAACTAAGGAGTGGCTCCGTAAGAAGCATCTCAAGGTCCTGGAGTGGCCTAGCCAGTCTCCAGACCTGAACCCAATAGAAAATCTTTGGAGGGAGCTGAAAGTCCGTATTGCCCAGCGACAGACCCGAAACCTGAAGGATCTGGAGAAGGTCTGTATGGAGGAGTGGGCCAAAATCTCTGCTGCAGTGTGTGCAAACCTAGTCAAGAACTACAGGAAACGTGTGATCTCTGTAATTGCAAACAAAGGTTTCTGTACCAAATATTAAGTTCTTATTTTCTGATGTATCAAATACTTATGTCATGCAATAAAATGCTAATTAATTTCTTAAAAATCATACAATGTGATTTTCTGGATTTTTTTTTTTATGATAAAAATTACAGACCTCTACATGCTTTGTAAGTAGGAAAACCTGCAAAATCGGCAGTGTATCAAATACATTTTCTCCCCACTGTACATGCATGCATGTATGTATGTATGTTGAACAAAAATATGAATGCAACATGTAAAGTGTTGGTCTCATGTTTTACTAGCTGAAATAAAAGATCCCAGAAATGTTCCATACACAACAAGCTTATTTCTCAAATGTGTTTACATCCCTGTTAGGGAGCATTTCTCCTTTGCCAAGATAATCCATCTACCTGATAGGTGTGACCTATCAAGAACCTGATTAAACAGCATGCTCATTACACAGGTGCACCTTGTGCTGTAGACAAAAAGCCACTCTAAAATGTGCTGTTTAGTCACACAACACAATGCCATAGATGTCGCAAGTTTTGAGGGAGCATGTAATTGGCATGCTGACTGCAGGAATGTCCACCAGAGCTGTTGCCAGAGAATTCAATGTTCATTTCTCTATCGTGTGTAATAAGGCCCTTTGTGGGGAAAAACTCATTCTGATTGGCCGGGCCTGTCTCCCCTGTGGGTGGGCCTATGCCCTCCCCTGCCCAGCCATGGCAGCACTCCTTCCTAGTCATGAAATCCATAGATTGGGTCTAACAAATGTATTTCAAATGACTGATATACTTCTATGAGCTGTAACTCAGTAAAATCTTTGAAATTGTTGCATGTTGCATTGATATTTTTGTTCAGTATATAAACAAATGTTCTTTCACACGAGCAAAGATAGACAGAGAGAGACACACTCTTACACACACATACAGTACATGTAAACACTCCTGCACACATTCTGCAATGCATTAGTCACAAAGTAAGGAGTATATGTTGGCATCCTCTCAAAAACAGATTATGTTATTTCACTCTTCCCCTATCTATTAATATAGTATTTGTCTGCAAGAGAGCATGGGGGCTTATGGATACAAAGCTGCACACTTGCAGCGGGGGAGGGAAGTGGAGATAGATTTCTGGGGCATAAGAGTGTACCTGTCTGTGCCTGTCTGACAGATTCTCCAGAACGACAATCATAATCACTATTAACCTTGCCACTAATCAGAAAACACAGAGCTGTTTCAGATATCATATGCAGGTTGGCGTTTATTATCAGTAGTCTTATCCTGGAGGCAGAACTGAACTATTTCCCCTTCGATAGGGCAGCTGCAAAGTCAAAATTACCTATATTGTAAAAATGTATGAATACAAAAATTATATCTTTGGTCTTCATTTAAGGTTAGGATTAGGTTTAGCATTGTGGTTAAGGTTAGGATTTAGGTTTAAAATCTAATTTTATGACTTTATGGCTGTGCCAGATAGTGACTGCTCAGCAGAGCTTCCTCCAGAATAAGATTCACAACAAAAAAACGCTAACCTGCATATCATACGCATGTCAGAATCATAATTACAACAATTTTTCCATCAGATGTGGTCTGTTCTGCAGCCAGAACTGACATGAGGGAGTGAGAGAGACAGAGCACAGTGCCAGGGCAGCATGCACATATTTTATTTGAGGAACATAGAGTTCCATCCCTGTAGTGGCTGTTGAAGGCATTTCTGTTCATAGAGAGGCAAAATTCCTCCATTATGCCAAATCCTAATGTGGAATAACCACTGGCAGTTTGGGACAGTGACTGGCTGTACTAGAGTGGTGCACAGCTCATGAGTCATGATCTAAGGAGCGTCTGTTGGTTTTAATTTGTCTCTGGCACTTACTTCCTCAAGAGATTTATTGGGAGGTCCATTCATTGTTGTCAAGGTATTAATCAGTGGCTTATTCAAAGATTGGGACAAAACCAACCTGAACAGCCTGGCCCTCAAGGACAGCATGCATGGCCTGCCTACTGTATCTACACTTCCACTCTGAGCCAGAGGGGGGTCTACTAAGCTAACACAGATGGTCATATTTTTTTAAGATGGATAATTTAGCTGTTTGATTTAGAATTTTAGGACCCTTGTAGGTATATATATATATATATTTGATGAAACATTGAATTTGGCCTTACTGCTACTAGCCTATAGAAACACATTGAATGACACATTCATAGATGGTAAATCAGATAGGCAATACAATAAATCAAAAGGAAGTGTGAACTGACACAAGTGATGCATTTGTCACGATTTGCAATATATAGGGGTTCACAGCGAAGCTATTCTTAGATTTAAAAAAATATTTGACATCGTCAAGTAACTCAAGCATAGATTGTTTACTTTTTTTAAATTTGGCACAGAAACAAGAGGCCATGAGTCCCCTGGTAAAAAAAAATGGCACCGACTGGCCTGTAGGTGGAGCTGTTAGAAGGGTCAAAGATCATACCACCAAGGCATGCTAACCTCCCTTGTTATTGGTAATGGTGAAAGGTTAGCTTGTCTTGGGGGTTTGAGCTCTGACCCTCTAACTTTCTCACTCATCTTTATTCACAATTAATTCAGGATTATCCATAATCATGGTAGCATCCACATTAATGTAGAAAATATGCTATTATTATTTATAATAGTGATTCCAAAATGGCACTACATTATTTACCATTAATTTCTATTGGGCACAAAATTATCTGAAACACAATCAAAACGAATTGCAAATGCAACCAAGTTTGTAGTCACAACCTTGATGTAGTCATTGTGCAGTGGTGGAAAAAGTAACCAATTGTTATACTTGAGTAAAAGTAAAGATGTCACACCTGTCTTTGTGATTGTCACCACCCCCCTCCAGGTGTCGCCCATCTTCCCCATTATCCTCAGTGTATTTATACCTGTGTTCTCTGTTTGTTTGTTGCCAGTTAATTTGTTCATAGAACCTACCAGTGTTTGTTCCCCGGCTCCTGCCTGTTTCTTGCTCCTGTTTGCTAGTCCATCCCGGTTTTACTGTTCTGCCTGCCCTGACCCTGAGCCTGCCATTTTTGTACCTTACCCCACCTAACTGGATTATTGACCCCTGCTTGCCCTGACGCTGAGACTGCCTGCCATTCTGGACCCTTTGCACCCTCTCTGGATTATTGACCACTGCCTGCCTTTAACCTGTCGTTTGCCTGCCCTTGTTTAGAAATAAACTTTTGTTTCTTCAACACTGTCTGCATCTGGGTCATACCTAAAACGTGATAAAAGATACCTTAATAGAAAATTACTAATGTAAAGGTGAATGTCAGCCAGTAAAATAGTACTTGAGTAAAAGTCTAGAAGTATTTGATTCTAAATATACTTAAGTATGAAAAGTAAATGTAATTGCTGAAATATACTTACGTATCAAAAGTTAAAGTATAAATCATTTCAAATTCCTTATATCAAGCAAACCACACAGCACCATTTTCTTTTCTTTTTTATTTACGGCTAGCCAGGGGCACACTCCAACACTCAGACATCTCTACAAAGGAAGTCTTTGTGTTTAGTGAGTTTACTAGATCAGAGGCAGCAGGGATGTCCGCTTGATAAGTGTGTGAATTTGACAATGTAATGAGTACTTTTGGGTGTCAAGGAAAATGTATGGAGTAAAAAGTACATTATTTTCTTTAGGAATGTAGTGAAGTAAAAGTAGTCAAAAATATAAATATTAAAGTAAACGTACTGCAGAAAAGGAAGATAGTTCCTGCATGATAGAGTGCTTGATTTGTTACCCAACTGATCTTGTGTCCTTTCTGTCATCCTGTGAACCCCGTTCATTGCTGCTTGCAGCTATATTTCACAATTATTTTCTAAATGAATCAACACATGACATGACATAAGCTTATAAACATTTTGCTCCCAAAAACCCTCTTACACGGTGCACGAGAAAAATTAACTGGGACAATCCCTACGTTTTGCACAGAACAGGTCATGATGCCTATGCGGTGTTGTAGGACCTATGACCTGAAATTGAGAGCGGCTCCCTTCGCTGTATAACGGTTAAAATTCAGACCTGCCAAACTAATTTTCCCCCTCACGTTCCCGCTCGCCCAAAGACACAGCGGGACTCCTTTCTGGAGGCGCAGCCGCGCCTATACCCAAATCCAGCGACCAAAGCAAAGGCGAGATAAAGTTTGAGAGAACGGAGTAGTTTACAGCTTCACCGAAATGACAGCCTACCGGTGAAACGTTTTTGGGGAGAAGAGGTGGAAACGGACTCCGGACGGGAGGGATAGAGCACGGACGGGAGGGGAGGGACCCAGTGCGCTGATGGACTGGAAGACAGATAGTGTGCATTAGAAACTATCTCCTCATCCCTCTCCATATGACCGTCCCTCTCTGGCGGATGATGTAATTGTTTTCTATGAACCTTGCCTTTCTGAAAGCAGTTATATTTTCCATTTCCAAGTAGCAACTACAGCGCATAGACTCCACGCATCTCTCCTGTCTCCTGCGGGACGGGTGGCGAGGGAGGGTTGGGAGAGACGGGCGTTGGAGATCTAGTGAGGGGTCTCAGCAGGATATTGCTGCATTTCGGTGATTCCCAACGGTAAGTGAACGCTTTTTTAAACTAACAGCCTGTCCAGACGCAAAGTTTTGATCCCTTTCTCTGTCTCGGAGAAATGCCAAAGAGTTACAACACAAAATGTCACGTTGCAAACTTCGATACAGTGTTTATTGAGAGCTGTAATTTGTCCGGAAAACTGACCTTTCCCTTTTGAGAAGCGCGTCGTAATTGTTTCCTGGGGTTCTATTCTGTGGAGCTGTCTGATGATTATTTGCTGAACATATAGTCAGTTAAATATTTTAGTTTTACCCTATTTAATTCGCATGTTTGTCAGTTATTTTGCTATACACTGTAGCCTTGTTCTTAGAATAGTGGTTCAGCATTATACATATCTTATGATCTGATTATAAACTAGGCCCATACAGTCAAAAGGTTTACTCATTCAAGTAATTAGACCTATAAAGGCAAAATGTGTATAATTATGTTAGTGCAAAAAAAGCGCTAGAATGCACGAAGCAGCCCATCTGTAGAATTAGCACGTATTTTAATTTTCCACAGTTTCTTGTGCGCTTCTTCTTGTAACTGCCTTCCCTCACCAATCGCCTCTCACGCTCTCAATTTTACAGCCGCGGGGCAGTTGGTCGTTGCACAGGGATATTGAATTCTTTAGGAATGTTATTTGCCCGAAGGCACAGCAAAGCGTCTTCAATACTAAAAAGTCCATGGAAGTAAAACTGTATTGGTGGAAAGGTTTGTAGCCGAAATTACGTGACCTATTAACTTTATAAGAAACAAGAGAATTGTTTTTGTAGACGTTTGTAAATGACGAAACCGACCTACGCAGCTTTAAAAGAAACCAGAGAAAAGATTTTGTGGAGGTTGATAGTTTATTAGAGTCAGGTGGTACACACTAAAAACAAATGGTTCTATATAGTGCCAAATAAGGGTTATTTGACTCGTAACGATAGCGGATCCCTTTTGGGTGCTATACTAGAACGATTTTTGGAGGTTATTTAAAGAACCATGCTCATATGGTTCTAAATTGAACATTTATTGTGCTTTAAAGAACCCGTTCCTTAGGTTCTATATAGCACAAAACAAGTTTCACTATCATTAACACCCTTGTTAAATCCCCGTTTCGTGCTGTATAGAACCCACCTTTCTCTATTTCAAAATGTGCTAGAAATAACATTTTGAAGAACAATACAGGAGTCTTTTTTCGTATTTAGCCATGTTATATGGTCAAAATGGCATAGGTTTCTTTATTGTGTTAATTGTCAAGTTGAATCAGGTGTGCTAGCTCTGGAACGGCTGGGGGTTCCTGAGGAGAGGTTTGAGAACCACTGAGCTAGACAACAGTTGACACAAGGCCACACGTTAGTCTTTCACAAGGCACTGTCACTGGCCATTGTCATATTTAACATGTCATGGCATTACACAACAAATTAGAAAAACTGGAATGAAACTATGTTCTTAGTGTGTATCAAGCAGACATCTCCCCTCTCTCCCCCTTTGTCTCTAACTTTCTCCCTCTCTGTCTGCTGGGCTACTTTGAACCAAGCAAATTGTTTTTCTCCATTTGCCAAAGCCAGAGCCAATTCGGCCATGTGAGCACAGCTCAGTGCAGGTCATTACCGTGTTTAAATGGATTACTGAAGAAGAGGATCCAGAATGCTGCAAACCAGCAACTGGCTATATTAAAGCTATGTAATCCACCATATAATGGCACACATTTTACAATTTGGTTTCTTGTGCAAAACAATATACATTAAGTACTTAACAACAGGTAAAGTAGGCTAGACCTATTATAACAATATATATATGTATATATACATATATATATACATATTATTATTATTTATTTTTTAAATATATATTTTTTTATCCTCCTTAAGGTGCAGTCATGTGGAAAAGAATTGTGATTTGCTGCGCGCTGCTTGCGCTCTGTTCAGCAGCACCGCCCGCTCACATCAACCGTCTGGCGCTGTTCCCTGACAAGAGCGCTTGGTGCGAGGCCAAGAACATCACACAGATAGTCGGGCACACCGGCTGCCAGCCTCGCTCTATCCAAAACAGGTCAGTGTGACGCGCGCGCGCACACACACACACACACACACACACACACACACACACACACACACACACACACACACACACACACCACAAACTCAAGTCCATACAACACAGCACATATGCACAGGCATTTGTTTTCAAGAGGGTGAATGACTCCTTTTAATAACTGAAAGCAGGAATGAAGTTTGACTTTGAATGGCCAAATTACCCCAATATCACCTAATTTGAATGTGCACCCAGGGCATCATAACTGTTAGGATTTCCACACATGGGGAACATTTGTTACCATGGCCCGTTTTTTTGGCCTTTTAAAAAATAATTTCATGCTATTCTACATAATTTACATGACAGAAGGCATGAGCTGAATCTTTTGTAATACCACACAAATTACCGAAATCAGTGGCTACTCTCACAGACTGAGATCAATCTGGTCTTTAATTCCAGCAAACAATAGCCCAGGCCAATGAAGCGTACCATATTGTACAGTATGAGGAGGCAAGATATTGTAGCGACCCGCACAGTATGTTATGTGTTAGTCTAGTAGGTGGTTGTGTTGTACTTACCAGTACCCTGTGTTCGCGGGGTCCAACATGCCAATCAACCTGCTATCTACCAATCACGGGAATGCCTGGAATGTTCTGATGCCGGGCATCCTGGTGGTTGGCGGAGTGGCGTGGAGGGGGGTTGGGCAGGGGGACGGAGCATTGGAAGTTAAGACCAGGTTTAGCCTTTGTTCTCTCTCTTACGTCTGGGCTTCACAAGAGAAGGTCACGATTGGCTTGTGGGTTACCTTTAATTTATTTGGCGTGGGCTACGGCCAAACAGTAGCCTGTGTAAAGTTGGTTTAATAAACCGTCAATTCGTAAACTCAATCCTCTGTCTGGACAATTGTTTGTTTATGATCTAGTCAGGTCATTATATACAGTGCCTTTGGAAGGTATTCAGTCCCCTTTACTCTTTTCACATTTTATTATGTTACAGCTTTCTTCTAAAATTGATTACATTGTTTCTTTTCCTCGTCAATCTACACACAATACCCCATAATGACAAAGCAAAAACAGGTTTTAGACATTTTTACTAATTTATAAAAATACAAATAAACTGAAATATCACATTTACATAAGTGTTCAGACCCTTTACTCAGTACTTTTGGCAGCGATTACAGCATAGAGTCTTTTTGGGTATGATGCTACAAGCATGGCACACCTGTATTTGGGGAGTTTCTCCCATTATTTTCTGCAGATCTCTCAAGCTTTGTCAGGTTGGATGGGTAGTGTTGCTGCACAGATATATTCAGGACTCTCCAGAGATGTTGATCGGGTTCAAGTCTGGGCTCTGGCTGGGCCACTCAAGGACATTCAGAGACTTGTCCCGAAGCCACTCCTGTGCTGAGGGGCATTGTCCTGTTGGAAGGTGAACCTTCACTCCAGTCTGAGGTCCTGAGTGTTCTGGAGCAGGTTTTTATCAGGGATCTCTCTATACTTTACTCCGTTCATCTTTCCCTCGATCCTGACTAGTCTCCCAGTCCCTGCCGCTGAAAAACATCCCCACAGCATGATGTTGCCACCACCATGCTCACCGTAGGGATGGTGCCAGGTTTCCTCCAGATGTGATTCTTGGCATTCAGGCCAAAGAGTTCAATCTTGGTTTCAACAGAACAGAGAATTTTGTTTCTCATGGTCTGAGAGTCTTTAGATGCCTTTGCTGCAGAAATGGTTGTCCTTCTGGAAGGTTCTCCCATTTCCACAGAGGAACTCTAGAGGTCTGTCTGAGTGACCATCGGGTTCTTGATCACCTCCCTGACCAAGGCCCTTCTCCCCGAATTCTCAGTTTTGCCGGGCGGCCAGCTCTAGGACGAGTCTTGATGATTCCAAACTTCTTCCATTTAAGAATGATGGAGGCCATTATGTTCTTAGGGACCTTCAATGCTGCAGAATGTTTTTAGTACTTCCCCAGATCTGTACCTCGACACAATCCTGTCTCGGACCTCTACGGACAATTCCTTCAACCTCATGGCTTGGTTTTATCTCTGACATGCACTGTCAACTG
This sequence comes from Oncorhynchus mykiss, assembly GCF_013265735.2. Classification (NCBI taxonomy): domain Eukaryota; kingdom Metazoa; phylum Chordata; class Actinopteri; order Salmoniformes; family Salmonidae; genus Oncorhynchus; species Oncorhynchus mykiss. The sequence goes on from NC_048581.1 coordinate 63,897,582, forward strand.
CGGGACCTCATATAGACAGGTGTGTGCCTTTCCAAATCATGTCCAATCAATTGAATTTACAACAGGTGGACTCCAATTAAGTTGTAGAAACATTTCAATAATGATCAATGGAAACAGGATGCACCTGAGCTCAATTTTTTGTCTCATAGTGAAGGGTCTGAATACTTATGTAAATAAGGTATTTCTGTTTTACATTCTTAATAAATGTGCAAACATGAAAAAAAAACAATTTTAGAGTAAGGCTGTAACGTAACAAAATGTGGAAAATGTCAAGGGGTTTGAATACTTTCTGAATGCACTGTACTACAGTGACCAAAAGTATGTGGACACCTGCTCGTTGAACATCTCATTCCAAAATCATGGGCATTAATATGGAGTTGGTCGCCACACTTTTCTGCTATAACAGCTTCCGCTCTTTTGGGAAGGCTTTCCTCTAGATGTTATAACATTGCTGTGGGGACTTGCTTTCATTCAGCCACAAGAGCATTAATAAGGTCAGGCACTGGTGTTGGCCGATTAGGCCTGGCTCTTAGTCGGTGTTCCAATTTATCCCAAAGGTGTTCGATGTGGTTGAGGTCAGGGCTCTGTGCAGACCAGTCAAGTTCTTCCACATCGATCTCGACAAATAATTTCTGTATAGACCTTGCTTTGTGCATCAGGGCATTGTCATACTGAAACAGCAAAGGGTCTTCCCCAAACTGTTGCCACTAAAGTTGGAAGCACATAATTGTCGAGAATGTCATTGTATGCTGTAGCAGCTGGCGAACCCAGATTCTACCATTGGACTGCCAGATGGTGAAGCGTGATTCATCACTCCAGAGAATCAATTTCCACTGCTCCAGAGTCCACTCCGGCTGATGCTTGGCATTGTGCATGGTGATCTTATGCTTGGGTGCGGCTGCTTGGCCATGGAAACCCATTTCATGAAGCTCCTGACGAACAGTTATTGTGCTGATGTGGTGCGTGTTGCAACAAAAGGCAAACGATGCGTACGCGCTTCAACACTCGGTGGTCCCATTCTGTGAGCTTGTGTGGCCAAACACTTCGTGGCTGAGCCGCTGTTGCTCCTAGACATTTCCACTTCACAATACAGCCTTTAACGTTACCCGGAGCAGCTCTAGCAGGGCAGAAATTGGACGAACTGACTTGTTGGAAAGCTGGCATCCTATGACGGTACCACATTGAAAGTCACTAAGCTCTTCAGTAAGGCCATTCTACTGCTAATGTTTGTCTGTGGAGATTGCATGACTGTGTGCTCGATTTTATACACCTGTCAGCAACAGGAGTGGCTAAAATAGCCGAATCCACTAGTTTGAAGGGGCATCCATATACTTTTGTATATACAGTACCAGTTCAACATTTGGATACACCTACTCATTCCAGGGTTTTTCTTTATTTTTAGTATTTTCTACATTGTACAATAATAGTGAAGACATCAAAACACATATAGTAGTAACCAAAAAAGTATTAAACAAATCAAAATATATTTTATATTTGAGATTCTTCAAATTAGGAGGAGGTGCCTTGATGACAGCACATCATCTTGCACACTCTTGGCATTCTCTCAATCAGCTTCATGAGGTAGTCACCTGGAATGCATTTCAGTTAAAAGGTGTGCCTTGTTAAAAGTTAATTTGTGGAATTTCTTTCCTTCTTAATGTGTTTGAGCCAATCAGTTGTGTTGTGACTATGTAGGGGTAGTACACAGAAGACAGCCCTATTTGGTAAAAGACCAAGTCCATATTATGGTAAGAACAGCACAAATAAGCAAAGAGAAACCACAGTCCATTATTACTTTAAAAGATGAAGATCAGTCAATACGGAACATTTCAAGAACTTTGAACGTTTCTTAAAGTGCAGTCGCAAAAACCATCAAGCGTTATGATGAAACTGTCTCTCATGAGGACCGCCACAGAAAAGGAAGGCACAGAGTTACCAGTGGTGCAGAGGATAAGATCACGAGAGTTACCATAGTCAGAAATTGGCAATTAACTACACCTCAGATTGCAGCCCAAATAAATGCTTTACAAAGTTCAAGTAACAGACACATTTCAACATCAACTGTTCAGAGGAGAATGCGTGAATCAGGCCTTCATGGTTGAATTGCTGCAAAGAAACCACTACTAAAGGACATCAATAATAAGAAGAGACTTGCTTGGGCCAAGAAACATGAGCAATGATGAGTCCAAATTTGAGATTTTTGGTTCTAACCGCCATATTTTTGTGAGATGTAGAGTAGGTGAACGTTTCCCACCGTAGAGTAGGTGAATGGTTCCCACCATGAAGCATGGAGTAGGAGGTGTGATGTTGTGGGGGTGTTTTGCTGGTGACACTGTCAGTGATTTATTTAGAATTCAAGGCACACTTAACCAGCATGGCTACCACTATCATTTGTTTTTCAACAGGACAATGACCTAACACACCTCCAGGCTGTGTAAGGGCTATTTGACCAAGAAGGAGAGTGATGGAGTGCAGCATCAGATGACCTGGTCTCCACAACCACCCGACCTCAACCCAATTGAGATGGTTTGGGATGAGTTGGACCGCAGAGTGAAGGAAAAGCAGCCAAAAAGTGCTCAGCATATGTTGGAACTCCTTCAAGACTGTTGGAAAAACATTCCAGGTGAAGCTGGTTGAGAGAATGCCAAGTGTGTGCAAAGCTGTCATCAAGGCAAAGGGTGGTTAATTTGAAGAATATATTTTTGATTTGTTTAACACTTTTTTGATTACTACATGATTCCACGTGTTATTTCATAGTTTTGATGTCTTCACTATTATTCTACAATGTAGAAAATACTACAAATAAAGACAAACCCTTGAGTGAGTAACTTTTGACTGCTACTGTATATATATATTTATCACAGGCTATAGGCTACTAAATAAAATTCCCATGTGGCACACGGACTCACTAATGATGAAGATAAAGCCATAGGCTACTTGTCACGCCCTGACCATAGAGAGCCCTCGGGGTTCTCTATGGTGTTTTAGGTCAGGGCGTGACTAGGGGCTGTTCTAGTCTTTAATTTCTATGTTGGTGTGAGTATGGTTCCCAATTGGAGACAGCTGATGATCGTTGCCTCTAATTGGGGATCATACTTAGTGTGGTCCTTTTCCCACCTGTGTGGTGGGATATTGTTTGTGTTTAGTGCTATGTGTGCGATGAACGTTGATTTTAATTATTTGTTGTTTGAAGTTTCACCTCAATAAATATGTGGAACTCTACGCACGCTGCGCTTTGGTCCACTCATTATAACGAACGTGACACTACTACTCACGGTGATGGCCGATAGGCTATTGCCAAGATGAGTGTATCTCAAGATGAGCTACTTTGAAAAACAGTAGACCTACTGCTGTTCCCTAAAAATTGGGAGTTGTTGAGAAAAAAATTATTATATTGATTCTACAGACATTTTTCAGCAGTCGGCCTTTGCTTTCCAAACTTTATGTTTTTTCACGTGATTGTATTTAGAAATGTACAATAGGCAACCAACCATAGAAATATAATCCATAGATGGCATTTCCCATTCAAGTCAGTACTGGCTGCCATTGCCTGTGTACACACAAGTTTAATAGTCAAATTGCAAGGGTAAGAGGTTCCAAAACCCTTCTATGGATTATATGTCTATGGCCACAATGCAACAAGTTGCATATTTGGTGGCCAAATTGTGGCCTTCCTGACTGTAGTCAACTGGTAACTGCCAAAATAAAGGAAACACTTGAGTAAATGAGGGATACAAATAATATGGTCATGGTGTGGGGTGCATTTTCCTGGCATGGTTTAGGTCCACTTGTAGAATATATGCCAAGGCGCATTGAAGCTGTTCTGGCAACTCGTAGTGGCCAAACACCGTTGTGTTGGTGTTTCCTTTATTTTGGCAGTTACCTGTATGCGCTTATGATAAAATGTTAATCACAGTTATTTTTGAGAAACTATTACGCTTCTGTGGCTAAATTAAGCTCTCTCTTGAACATTCATAGCGGGCTCCTGTGGTTGGATAAAGCAAATATTATAAAAACAATTATGTGTAAGCCACTGACTCACAATTGACCAGTAACATTTATTTACTATGCAGTTACCCAATTAAGGCAGAGCCCCCCAGTTACCCATGTGTGCCTCCTAACCCCTCTTATCCCCAATCTAATGATTAGCAGAGCAGCAGCAGGCTGTCTACACTCATTGAAAGCGGGCTCCTGAATCCTCCTGTGGTTGGCGGTTGCAGTAAAAAATATATATATAGAGAGATGACTTGTATAATGTATACTGTATATATTTCCTTTATTTTATTATTTTTACATAATGTTATTTTTTTTGCTGCCTCTTGGGCCCCCCACGGTCCTGGGCCCAAGCCCCTGCGTTAATCTGGCCCCGTGTGTAATGGTCACCTCCAGAATAAAATCAGCCATAAAATATACAGATATCAAAGCTGAATGGTGACATCTTCCCTCTTTCTCTTTCCTCCCTCTTCTCCCCTATCATTCCAGGGCATGTCTGGGGCAGTGCTTCAGCTACAGCGTCCCCAACACCTTCCCCCAGTCCACTGAGTCCCTGGTGCACTGTGACTCCTGCATGCCTGCACAGACTCAGTGGGAGGTGGTAAGTACACACGCAAACACATACATGCACGCGCACACACACACACACACACCACTACTCTTTGAATATAGACACTTCCACAAACCCCTAGTACACCTAACCACACAACTCCAGTAGCCTACAGAAACACACGACCACAACTATTGGTCCTGCATTTAATTCATTCAAGGTTTTTCTTGTCCTTTAATGGGCCTGCCTGTTTAGTAGCCAGGGATTCGAAGGTCCTGGAACAACAAAGGCCCTGTGTTGAGGTGTATGTAGTTCAAAGAGCAGCCAGACAGGTAGGATAGGAGTGGGCCTGGGACCACACAGGTGAGGTGACTTCATGCCTCGAGAAAAAACTTGATTGATGTACTGTATACAATATTGAAAAAGGAAGTGTGCCTTATCAGTCCAGCTGTTGATAAGTTATTTATGACTATGATTATGACTATTTTGGATCCACAAAGGCATGCCTTTGATGCTGGATAACATTTTTGTGGATTTTTATAGCTTGACTAAAAACAGTTCTCTGAGCATAAAAGTGTGCTAATTGTTTTCTCAAGATTGAATATTCTGCCGTTTCCAACCATGATGGTGCATTGTCAAATTATTTCAGATCCAGCCTCCTATTGTTGGTCTAGCAGCTGTGTCAAGCTTGACTGATTTACTGAAATCACAACATTACTCAGAGCGGGCTACATTGTTTGAAGATGGATGCAGAGGCTTTGTCTTAAATCTCTCTGCCAGAGACTGACATGTGTGGAAGACTCTAGGAGAAAGTTCTGGCAGTGCTTTGTCTTTGTGTGTGTGTATGCATGTGTGCGTGTGTTTGTGCTGAGGGGGCGGGGCGAGGGGTGCATGTGGCATGTGCGTAATGCATTGTGCGTTGTGTGAATAGGTGACTTTGGACTGCCCGGGCAGTGATGATGCGCCTCGTGTGGATAAGCTGGTGGAGAGGATCCTCCACTGCAGCTGCCAGTCATGCAGTAAGGAGGGAGCCCAGGAGGGGGCACTGATGCAGCTATACCCATCAGAGAGTGCCCAAGACCCCCCTATCCTACCAGAGAGCCACCACAGTGGCACACACTCTCAGCACGCTCACACACACACAGAGCCACACACACACACATCTGATGGAGGGTAGGTCGCTCGATCACCACTGACACTTCCTCTCTCTCCATTCCTGATTCTTCTCCCAAACCTCTCCACAAGTTGTTTCTTCTACACACAGTTACAGCACTTGATGCATTTCCCTTCTCTTCCATCCAACCTCTGTTTCTACATTCAACAGCTTAAAAGCACTTTGAAAGTAAAACTTCACTTCACATGATAACTGCTTATAAAAGCACATGCAACCAAGCTCCCTCATGCTGTTCTCTTCACAAGACAACCACAGTATAAGTGAACACATACAAAGACACGAGCTTATCTAAACTGTTTTTGTCATCTGACTTCTCACTTAGGAGGACAACAAATATAACAATCCTACACACACGCACATATGCACCCAGGCATGCACTCTGACACTAGACTTTTGATGCTGTAGTCTTATATCTGTAAATCTGTCTTGAAAAAATGTATTAAAAAAAAGCATAGAGCTACAAAGTTTCTTGCCTTAATTTCTGTTTATCACCAATTTGCATTAGTATCTGACCTAATGCTATATGTTCCAATGATTGCTTTTCCAATGAGAATAAAGCTATTTTTGTTCAATCTTATCAATGCAGTTCTATCTGTTATGATTTACTTAATGCCTTTTTGTCTATTATTGTCATAATGTGGTGGGAATGTGATCTTGGACTAGTCAGCTACAGTGGGGCAAAAAAGTATTTAGTCAGCCACCAATTGTGCAAGTTCTCCCACTTAAAAAGATGAGAGAGGCCTGTCATTTTTATCATAGGTACACTTTAACTATGACAGATAAAATGATATAAAAGAAATCCAGAAAATCACATTGTAGGATTTTTAATGAATTTATTTGCAAATTATGGTGGAAAATAAGTACTTGGTCACCTACAAACAAGCAAGATTTCTGGCTCTCGCAGACCTGTAACTTCTTCTTTAAGAGGCTCCTCTGTCCTCCACTCGTTACCTGCATTAATGGCACCTGTTTGAACTTGTTATCAGTATAAAAGACACCTGTCCATAACCTCAAACAGTCACACTCCAAACTCCACTATGGCCAAGACCAAAGAGCTGTCAAAGGACACCAGAAACAAAATTGTAGAAGTGCACCAGGCTGGGAAGACTGAATCTGCAATAGGTAAGCAGCTTAGTTTGAAGAAGTCAACTGTGGGAGCAATTATTAGGAAATGGAAGACATACAAGACCACTGATAATCTCCCTCGATCTGTGGCTCCACGCAAGATCTCACCCCGTGGGGTCAAAATGATCACAAGAACGGTGAGCAAACATCCCAGAACCACACAGGGGGACCTAGTGAATGACCTGCAGAGAGCTGGGACCAAAGTAACAAAGCCTACCATCAGTAACACACTACGCCACCAGGGACTCAAATCCTGCAGTGCCAGACGTGTCCCCCTGCTTAAGCCAGTACATGTCCAGGCCCATCTGAAGTTTGCTAGAGAGCATTTGGATGATCCAGAAGAAGATTGAGAGAATGTCATATGGTCAGATGAAACCAAAATATAACTTTTTGGTAAAAACTCAACTCGTCGTGTTTGGAGGACAAAAATGCTGAGTTGCATCCAAAGAACACCATACCTACTGTGAAGCATGGTGGTGGAAACATCATGCTTTGGGGCTGTTTTTCTGCAAAGGGACCAGGACGACTGATCCGTGTAAAGGAAAGAATGAATGGGGCCATGTATCGTGAGATTTTGAGTGAAAACCTCCTTCCATCAGCAAGGGCATTGAAGATGAAACGTGGCTGGGTCTTTCATCATGACAATTATCCCAAACACACCGCCCGGGCAACGAAGGAGTGGCTTCGTAAGAAGCATTTCAAGGTCCTGGAGTGGCCTAGCCAGTCTCCAGATCTCAACCCCATAGAACATCTTTGGAGGGAGTTGAAAGTCCGTGTTGCCCAGCAACAGCTCCAAAACATCACTGCTCTAGAGGAGATCTGCATGGAGGAATGGGCCAAAATACCAGCAACAGTGTGTGAAAACCTTGTGAAGACTTACAGAACTTGTTTGACCTCTGTCATTGCCAACAAAAGGTATATAACAAAGTATTGAGATAAACTTTTGTTATTGACCAAATACTTATTTTCCACCATAATTTGCAAATAAATTCATTAAAAATCCTACAATTTGATTTTCTGGATTTTTTTTCTCATTTTGTCTGTCATAGTTGAAGTGTACCTATGATGAAAACAGGCCTCTCTCATCTTTTTAAGTGGGAGAACTTGCACAATTGGTGGCTGACTAAATACCTTTTTGCCCCACTGTATATTGGACAAGTGATCTTGGACTAGTATGTTCATATAGATGTTTATGCTGCTCTCTGTTGGTGCAAAGAAGGTACTGCAGAGGGCATCTTGCTAGAGATGAAGCAGCATGCATGTGCTGTAAATGCAATCATCCTGTGATCAGAAGAAAAGAGACAAATGCAGCATTTGGATACAGAAGTGTAAGGATATGAAAACATGTTGCAGCATTTTCCATCTCTTTGCATTGGCTACCTCTCAATCCACAGTCCTTCTCATCTCACCTACATCATTTTCATCTAACAATAATATAGGCAACTAACACCATAGTGTTTCTGATGTTTACTAAAGTACAGAGGCTTAGGCTGTGTGTGTTATGATCCTAACTGTAGACTTTAGATGTGTGTGTATTGGGCAGGTTTTCATCCTCACTCCTCTCTGCCTGCAACAGTCACCATGGACACGGATGTTGTTCTAGAACAGAAACGGATTACTGATAAATAACATACAGAGCAAACACACAGAGGACTTTCCACCCATTTTAACCACCATTAAACAACAGGCATTAAAACTCCAACACAAACTCACACAAAATTAGGCATTATTGTACATATCAATGATCTGTTTTCACAATTTCAAATGTAATGTAAATGAATGCAAATTCCCACTCCTTTTCCTCCACCAGCTAATTGCTCAATTATCTGTGTTTAAGTTCATATGGACAATGTGTATTTTATACCTTTATCCTCCTGAGACCCAGCAATTAATTTGTTGTCCTTTCTAGTGGACATCAGTTATTGGTCCATATCTTTGTATTAAGTTATGTTGTCCCTTTGAAAGGACAGTCTGGTCTTTTCAATGTTATCACATGTGTGGTGGTGTGATATTGGCAACTTTGTCTTCCTGGTTCTTAAAGAAATGTCTGCCTTCAAAATTAGCACATTTTATGGACATTTGAAAATAAGTGTGAGTAATTATTGATGATAATTTTTGTGAGTTTGATATTCAAATTGTTTCTCGTAAGTGAATATCTCATGAATGGTTAAGTGAGTTTTCAGGCCTGTGTAATCATTTTTTAACATTAAATTGTATCTAAATAAGAGCTTATCAAGAAATGTCCTCTGTAGTGGACACCCAGATGCTGCAACTATGTTTTTTTACCTTCTATACCCATTGACTGTAATGTAAAAAAAAATCACATTCACGTCCGAATAACCACTACAGAGGAAAATTTTGCACTTTCAATAAAAGATAAATAACACAATTTTTCTAAACAATGTCTTGGTAACATGTTTTTTCCCCACCCCAAACACCTACTTTATGTGAATAATAATAATAAATCCTAAACTCTTTTTCCCGGGTCTCAGGATTATGATAGTTAACTGTCATCTGATCATTTCCTCACAAAGTGCTTTTGACCTGTAAATCCACTAAAATAGAAATCTTTCTGATGAGATGTCATGGCAACCCAGTGGGGTGTTGTAGATTGAGTTTGGTAGTGACTAAAAGCCTGGAGGGGGAGTTCTTTGTGTGTGTGTGTGTGTGTGTGTGTGTGTGTGTGTGTGTGTGTGTGTGTGTGTGTGTGTGTGTGTGTGTGTGTGTGTGTGTGTGTGAGAGAGAGAGAGAGAGAGAGAGAGAGTACAGTTTGAGCTAGTCCATTATTCCAACTCTCTGCTCAATAGAGCTCAATACACAGGGAGTGAAGGGGATCAGTGGGGTGTCTGAGGTTAGGGAGAGACAGAAACACTAGAAAGATTCAGGCCGATATGAAGTTCCAGTAATGTTCCAGTAATTTACAGCTGCTTTGTATTGAGAGGAAAAGGAATAAACACACAGATTTTGAGTTAAAAAATTCAAACCTTTCAATGGACAAATAAGCATGATTAGGTAACGAACAATAAAGATCAACCATAACCAAACAAACCAGCAGATGTCAGTGTGACTGCATGGAGTTGACCTGAGTATCAGTGAGAGAGGACTACCCAGGGTGGTTTTCCAGGGAAAATGTCATTTTCGTCAAGCTTATTTTCATTCTCGAATCTCCTTCCCCCTATTCCAAGCACAAACTCATCGTTCTGTTTTAAACAGGATGCAAGATATATTAATTTACTCAAACATGTTAATTATCTCCCTTTTCTCCTCCCCTGATCCTTTCTTTAACATCCAACCTCACTATCTTCTCCTTCTAATCTGTTCCTCCTGTCTCCTTCTCTACCTCCTCCCTTCTCCTCCTCTCTGTTCCATCTGATTAACTTCAGTTTAAGTGAAATTGTAAGGATTGCCGTGCTTGTCTGTCTCTCTAGTGCAAAACAAATGGATCAATCCCTTATCTCTCAATGTCAGAGTGGTCAATCAATGGAGGGAGGGATAGGAGCAGGAGCGAGAGCGAGAGAGAAAATACTCCAGGGAGAGTTTTCTATTCATGGATTGTCAACCATGTCATCATCACTCCACAGCTGGGCCCGGACCAGTCCTACAGACAGCAACGGAAGATGAGTGAATGTGTTTAGTGATTGCGTGAGTGTGTCAGTGAGTGTGTGTATGTATTTGTTTGTTTGGGAGGGACTGCTGCATCCGCTAGTGTGAGAGTGCGACATTAGAAGGGGTTGTGTGGAGGCGTAGGACCCCATCATGTCTGACTATCGCAGCCTACAGAGATAATTAATCACTACCTCCATATCCCCTCTGTAGGTTACCAGTAATAGAGCCTGTATACCTACATAATCCCTGCCTAAAATCAGTGTATGGCCAAGAGATGGGTGTCTGCTGCACTGCCCCTGCATGGCTTTGGTCTTCTCATCTTTGAGGGGTTCAAACTAATATGATCCTCCTTTACCAGAGCTTTTAATCATTGGAAAAAGCCAGATAATTAACATAGTGATACGGTGGGAGCTGTAGATGAGAGGAAGTCTATGATGCTGTAGATGAGCTTGGATAAAACCTTTTTTTTTTAAAGAGTTAAAAACGTTAGATGAGCTTCCAAAGTGAGGTAAAGGTTGGAAATGGCGATTCAGGATGAAAGAGAATAGGGGAATATAAATGGAACAGGGTCGTGCACAGACCTTTAAGGGGGCAGGTGCTCAAAATGAACAAAGGGCACCCACATGCTTGATTTAAAAAAAAACTTTCATAATTCATATCTTCAAATTCATAACATGGCCTACCAAATGCCTCTGTAGCGAGACATTTTCTTTCTTAGAATAGGCCTATTTATTTCTGCAACAACATTCACTCATCAGCCAACCAGACCGAATTATGATGATGTAGGCTAAATCAAGTGTTAATCAAATGTTATGCTACTGTGGCAGCACTGCTGATATTTAAACTAGGTACACTTGAACTAGGTACACACTTTACCAGTGACCGCATTTCTCAAGCCATGCATGTTTGGATACCGGGTGCGCGCAATCTCCATACAGGGCAGACTGGGGAAAGGGCGCAACCGGGCGCGTGCGAGCTCTCTACAGGGCAGATTATCAGGCGCAAACAACGGACAGGGGGTGGCGACCTTGACACAGATAGAGCCCTATCTGTGCACGTGCCTGAAGTGGGACATCATTCAAACTGGTGAATAGGCTAATAGTGTTATTGGTGTGCTCTGCTCGTCCCCGTTATTTCACTTTCACTCCACCGCGTGCATGTGAAGTCACTAATGTTGAAGAGGACAGTGCCGTTTCCGATTGTGATGAGGTGGACTCTCGCTCTCTCTCTCTCACACACATAGTAACCTACACCCACTCACAGCACGCGCCCCGCGCACCGCTCCGCGCACTGCTCATCCATACACTCGCATGCAGAACGCGCGCATCGCTGTGCTACTGTCTTGCAAAAGGCAATAGGTGCGTATCCTAAAAGGTTTGTTTTTACTGTTCTCAGCAAACGCCTTATTCTGACATCTTCTAGAGAGTTTGGCAGCACCTGCTCCTGTTTCTGGGGTCAACAATTGCAAAGGAGACTTCTGAGAAATAGTGACAGACAGAGTGAGGTAGGTGCAAATGTCACATTATTCCATGTAGGCCTATTTGGAATAAAATTCAGCTTGCATTGTTTTATTTTGTGAAATACTGTATCTTAAGAGAAAAACAGGTGTATATCAACACCAAACAAACATACATTTATTGGAGGAAAATAATTGTTGTATTGTGACAGTATTGGCTATCAAAGTTATTTATAGTAGTGAGAATGTCTAGAATGTATTAATGTGTTCAATAAGAGGTGATATTTCCTGGGGGTCCTGCGGTGCTGCTGCTCGGCACCCGGTCGGTGAAGGTGTCTCACTGATTGAATTCAGAATGACGGATCAATCAGAGTCTTGGCGGGGTGTGGAGGTGAATGCGGGATCGATCGCTGTTATTGATTCCGCTGAGTGACAGGGATGGGGTGGGGATAGGCCTAAGTGGAAGGGCTGTGGGGGTGATGATAAAGAGAACGATAGCATATACCTTTATTGGACACAATATCATTAAATGTCTCTGGGTGTGATGGTAAGGGTAACTGGGACATTTTATATAAGTCTATATTGTGTTTGTGGCACAACAAGAACAGGAGAGGACAAGGTTGGAAATATAAACAGTAATCTCTCTCTCTCTCTCTCTCTCTCTCTCTCTCTCTCTCTCATTGATACAATATCAGTCAAAAGTTTGGACACACCTACTCATTCCAGGATGTTCCTTTGTTTTTACTATTTTCTACATTGTAGAATACTAGTGAAGACATCAAAGCTATGAAATAACACATATGGAATCATGTAGTAACCATACACGTGTTAAACAAATCAAATATATTTTATATTTGAGATTCTTCAAAGTAACCAGCCACCCTTTACCTTGATGACACTTTTGCACACCCTTGGTATTCTCTCAACCAGTTTCATGAGGTAGTCACCTGGAATTCATTTCAAATAACAGGTGTGCCTTGTTAAAAGTTAATTTGTGGAATTTCTTTCCTTCTTAATGCGTTTGAGTCGTTTGAGTTGTTACAAGGTAGGGGTGGTATACAGAAAATAGCCCTATTTGGTAAAAGATCAAGTCCATATTATGGCAAGAACAGCTCAAATAAGCAAAGCAAAACGTGGAGTTTGGAGTTTGTGACAGTAACTATGTGAGAGTATTACAGTATTATAGACACTATGTCTTTGGATTTCTTGGATCTTCTATGTAGAAGAAGCCTTTACCTTCTAACAACTCCTGTGTAGCTTTTGAGCGTCATAGCGTCATGCACATGTTACAAAGGGTCAGAATTCCAAATGAATTCCGGTGTCGTGGTGGGACTCATTGTGTTAACACAGGAAAAGGAAGTTAAAACATTTCTGGACGGTGAGACAAAGTGGACTTTCACCCACTGTAATAGATGCAAAAGGGAGGTCGAGGGATCAATAAGTCTTTCCTTTCCTGGATTTGTTTGCATACCTCAATAGTCATAAGGCCTACAAACCCATTTTATTGCTAAATAAAATATCTACATGACAGTTAAAACTGAGTGTTGCGTTAAATCAAGGAATTATATGACAGGATAAACATCTAACCGATACATGAGATTGGATCTCTATTGGAATGTGGAAAAGGCCAGCTGCTCCACTCATATGAGGTTCGGTGTGCTATTATCAGACTTCAATTATTGAAATAGCTTCACTCCTGGTTGCTGGCACTGGCACAAATCATGACAATCTACACAAGCAAACCTCCTCCAGTAATTCACATTCTCACAGCCTAGCAAGGTTCCTATTCTGAAATTAGCTTAATCGGTAAATTGCCTGAAAAGTTGTGTTTGTGTAACTCAAAACAGTGAGAAACATGACAATCAGCCACATTAGTCATATTTCATCATCACAGATCAGACAGCTTTACACCAAATATATAGTACATTTGTTCTGTTTGTTAAAGTCTGTTTTAGAGCTGTCCATCAAACATTACTTTAGTCACAAAGCTGTGTGGTGGGCCATAACATCCCAGTGGTAAATGCATCAACGTGTGGGGAAATAGAGAAAAAGTGATTGTAGGAAAAGTAGGATTAAACCACAACAATGAAAAATGACATTCTCCTCCTGATAACACTACATGGTTAAATGTATCAAATTATTATTTTTCCTCCTACTGTCTCCCTCCCTCCCTCTCTCTCGCTCTCTCTCCATCAGGATGTGTGGGGTGGACTTGGATCTGGACGAGGGGGGCTCAGGCGACGAGGAGAAGGAGCAGGAGGAGTTCTGGGTGGGTGAGAGGGTGAAGATGCTGCCTCCTCCCACGGCCCACAGTGAGGGCAGCGCATGGGGTAGCCGTCGGGGCAGTTGTGGCTGTGTGGCGTGCGGTGTGGGGCTGCTGCTGTGGAATGTGGGTTTGGCCTTGGTGTGTGTCCTGGTCCTGGTGGCCGTGTTTGCCCTGGTCCTGCTGCCCGCCTCACTGCTGCTCTACGCCGGCTTCCTCTGCCACTCACGGGTAAGTAGTGGCCCGCTTATAGCGCTACTCAAAGTCTCTAACACAAACTTTGACAACAACAGAATATTGTGGTTAGAATTCCAATTCCTTATGACAGCCATTTCCTGGTGCTTGGTACGATTTCATCTCAGAATTGAGGTCACAGAGCGTCTCCAGTCAAGTCAGTACCGCTCACAGTCTCCCACCCCTGGTTAATATGTGACCTGATGCTGAGCTGAACACTGGCTCACTCTGCCAGAGAACCACACAAGAATCATGATCATAGCTGATTGGCCCTGAGGTTGAGCTCTGTAACCCATGGCAACCCTTTAAACAGCTTATTTGCATTTTTACAACGGGTGGGTCTAATCCTGAATGCTGATGAATTAAAACCGCATTCCAGCCGGTGTCTATTCCACAAGTTACCACCGGCTAAATCTATGACATTAAAATGCCTATTTACTCTGTTCCATCTGACTGCGCAATCCATTGTCTCATCAGCCCAGCCAGGCAACTTATAAACTTGATCTCCACTATAAAAAGCATCTAGACATTATCTCACATTTCTTTTAGACTAACATTTAGTTTTCAACAGCAGAAATGTGTACAAACCTTGCTGTTTGTCTCTCTGACATTTGCAACATTGTTTCAATATTCAAATTCAATCTCCTGCTGTCCCATAGTAAGGAACGTGTTGTGAGTTGGGACGAGACAGACAGGCAGGCAGCGTTTCTCAGCCAGTCAAAATCATGATTCAGCTGGCATAATTTTTATGGATATATACAAAAAAAATTCAATTGCAAAAGGTCAAATGAAACGCAACTCATTTGCAGTCTTCCAGCTTCAGTTTGAACTGATTGTGTTACTGTAGCTGTGTTGTTGGCTAGCTCCTCTGAACGACAGTGTCCTGACGAGACACGTTTTCTATGCCAGGCGAAATCCCACCTCATCAGCTTATTGTTATGGATTTATCCAAATAAATGTCACTAGAAAACAGCCTAAACAAACGCAAATGCAACTACTTTGCTTTTATTCTGGCTGCACTTTTTGACGTGACTGTAAGTTAGATACAGAACAAAAGGACTGAACGACCTGGTTGCGTCCATAGATACAGAACAAAAGGACTGAACGACCTGGTTGCGTCCATAGATACAGAACAAAAGGACTGAACGACCTGGTTGCGTCCATAGATACAGAACAAAAGGACTGAACGACTGGGTCGCGTCCATAGATACTGAACAAAAGGACTGAACAACTGGGTCGCGTCCATAGATACAGAACAAAAGGACTGAACGACCTGGTTGCGTCCATAGATACAGAACAAAAAGACTGAACGACTGGGTCGCGTCCATAGATACAGAACAAAAGGACTGAACGACCTGGTTGCGTCCATAGATACAGAACAAAAAAGACTGAACGACTGGGTCGCGTCCATAGATACAGAACAAAAGGACTGAACGACCGGGTCGCGTCCATAGATACAGAACAAAAGGACTGAACGACTGGGTCGCGTCCATAGATACAGAACAAAAGGACTGAACGACTGGGTCGCGTCCATACATACAGAACAAAAGGACTGAACGACTGGGTTGCGTCCATAGATACAGAACAAAAAGACTGAACGACTGGGTCGCGTCCATAGATACAGAACAAAAAGACTGAACGACTGGGTCGCGTCCATAGATACAGAACAAAAAGACTGAACGACTGGGTCGCGTCCATAGATACAGAACAAAAAGACTGAACGACTGGGTCGCGTCCATAGATACAGAACAAAAAGACTGAACGACTGGGTCGCGTCTCTAGCAACCCTAGATAGCACCGGCTTCTCAGGCATTATCACTTAAATGGAACTAAAATAACCTTTACGTAATAAGAACCCCACTAGTGGATAGACGTGTATGTCTGCCGTGCTCTAACATGAAGATGTTTGAACATGAGTTTAAATGAAAGATTCCTTCCTTCTCCCCCCTAACCAACACAGTAAAAGTATACCGGGCATACCCAAGTATCTAAAGAATGGTAGAATTCAGTTCTTGTTGTGCATGGAATCGACATCAAGAACACCCTAGACCAGAGGCAAACAGACACACCCTTAGGGTGGGACAGGACGTTGAGGTTCAAGTATCTGTCCAAGTGGGAGTATGTAGAGTATGAAGAGTAGGGGGCAAGTACAGAACTCAGGGGCAAACCCTGTGTGACTTCAGCACTGGCTCTGGGAACACCCTGGATCAGGGGCAGACAGATACCCCTACATTTCTGGGTAAGATATGACGTCCCTGTCAACCTCTGTCAGCCTCACCCTTCTTCAGACATCACCCAGAAGATGACATCACTTCATTGGCCTATTATACTACAGTATTTTACTCACTCCCAAATGAATGAGAAAGGTAGACATATTGCTGGATGCATCTTGGCAATAGACCACTTTTAAGAACTCAAGGGAAAATTCCACTCAAAAACTATCCTTTAGTATGCTTCATGAGTCCACTGTTGATACAATCCCAAAAAGGTTTTACATGTCAGCAATCAAGTTTTCAAGATATAGACTTTAAAAATAAAGAAAGTGTCTGATGCATTTTGCATGCAAAAGGAAAATAATCCTGCAGCAACAGGAAATGTGAATTATTATGTGGATTATAATGAATTGACTTTTTATTAGGGGTTGATACATTTTTCGTACGGGAAAATCAAGTGGAAATTACAAACTTCAGAAGCCTTTTTAAACCTCAATTAAACGTTTTACATTTCCTGCATTACAGGAAACTTTTCCTTTTCCTTGTTTTATAAAGGTTTTGTATAATTTTAGCCAGTAGTTTTTAAAGTAGTGTTCACAAGCCAAAACGGGTCCCCGGAAATTGTGCACAATTGTGTACTACGTCATCCATTTTGTATATGATATGTTCCGTCCAGCAAAAAATACATAAAACATTCTGTAATCTGAATTATATGTTACCAATTCCAATTCGTACAATATGTTATGGATTTGTAAGTGCTTAAGATCCCGTTCAATCTCTTTAACACGTCTGACAAACACGTAAGACCACCTTTAAGAACAGGTGGACTGTGTCTAAAACAGGATTATGATGTGCATTTTGAAGAGGTCCTCCTTAGACACGCCACGAGGACCAGATTCAAGGCGCGGACACGTCAGTAAACGCTATCAGTCTCATAATGATGCCAAAGTGTCCTCTAAGATCTACAGCTGTTGCCCTTGGCGAAAAGTAAACTACCCAAATCACCTTCTGACAGCGCTGTGTGGTCATATTTCCTCAGCCCCTCATCTGGTAGAGTTGGCACCGTGCCAGGTGGCCTTGCTTGTCTCCATTATTGATGTTACATTCAAATATGTCTCTGTTGTATTTTGTCTTCCTTTTACTGCTGTTTGCTAACTTTTTTGACATTTGGAAGAAGTTTGTGTACTATCAAACACACTGATTGCTCTTTCTTTGGAAAGTTGCCTTTAATTAAATCAATAGCAATTTATTTAATTTATTTGATTTGATTTTAATTCATTCTTCATGTCTTAAAGTGTCCAGAAGACACTGGCATTTTCAAGACGTTTTCATTAGTGATGGCTGGGAAGGATGTACAAATATACAGAATGTGAGTGGCATGTGTAATGTGTAGCCTAATAGTATGTTGTGAACATTACTATATATAATATAACAAGTGCCAGTATAGACCCTTGCTGCCTGCCACAGTTGGGAATGTCAGTCAACTGTTGGAGAAGTGAAGGATTGGACAGTGAGAGAGGATATCCATGAGAAGACATGATTGTTGAATTAGTGCCAATTAGTCCCCAGCTGGGCCCATGCCTATGCTGACAAGACAGAAAGAATAAAGTGGAGAAAATGTGTGTGTGTGCGTGTGCATGTGCGCGTGTGTGTGTGTGTGTAGATTGATGATGGCTCGAGGTTGCAGCGTTCAGTTAAGGTGGGTGGGGAAATTCCTCTTGAAAATGCTGACAAAGAGAGAATTATATGCCAGAGGGTTCTTATAGAATGTAGCCCTAACGAGAACACACTGAGTGTTTGTGCACTTGTATGTAAGTGTTTTTGTGCATTTTTGAATATCTGTCTGTTTGTGTGTGCATGAGCGTGTCTGTCTGCCTGTCTGTCCCACTCTGTGTATCTGTATCACTCTTTCTTCCCTCTTGCTGACAGTGTCTGTATATAGTACACTATGTATACAAAAGGAATCGGCTATTTCAGCCACACCTGTTGCTGACAGGTGTATAAAAACAAAGCACACAGCCATGCAATCTCCATAGACAAATATTGGCAGAAAAATGGCCTTTGAATGTGGCGCCATCATAAGATGCCACCTTTCCAACAAGTCAGTCTGCCCTGCTAGAGAGCTGATATTGTGAAGTGGAAATGTCTAGGAGCAACAACGGCTCAGCCGTGAAGTGATATGCCCCCCAAGCTCACAGAACAGGACCGCTGAGTGCTGAAGCGCGTAACTTTAAAAAAAAAATCGATCCTCGGTTCTAATACTCACGACAGAGTTCCAAACGGCTTCTGGAAGCAAAATCAGCACAATACCTGTTCTTCAGGAGCTTCATGAAATAGGTTTCCATGGCCGAGCAGCCAAACACAAGCCTAAGATCACCATGTTTAATGCCAAGCGTCGGCTGGTGTGGTGTAAAGCAGCCGTGGTGTGGTGTAAAGCACACCACCATTGTACTCTGGAGCAGTGGAAATGCATGCTCTGGAGTGATGAATCATGCTTCACCACTTTAGCAGTCGACGGACGAATCTGGGTTTGGCGGACACCAGGAGAACGCTACGTGCCCCAATGCATAGTGCCAAACTGTAAAGTTGGAGAAGGAATAATGGTCTGGGGCTGTTTTTCATGGTTTGGGCTAGGCCCCTTAGTTCCAGTGAAGGGAAATCTTAAGTCCTTGCTGCAATGTTCCAACATCTAGTGGAAAGCCTTCCCAGAAGAGTGGAGGCTGTTATAGCAGCAAAGGGGAGACCAACTCCATATTAATTCCCATGATTTTGGAATGAGATGTTCAATGAGCAGGATCCACATACCCTGGTTTATGTAATGTATGTCACAGATGATCAAGTCTAGTAAGCAGAGCAGGGGCTCCATTACCTATCTGTCTCTTGTCGCTCTCATCTCATCCCAGTCTCTCTCTCCACCTTCCTTCCTCCCTCTCTCACCCTCCCTCTATCTCTTTCCCTCTCTCTATACATCTCTCCTGTTTTCTTTCTGTGGTGCTTACAGGTGATTGACAGCCTAGGGATTGTATTGGCAGCTCTGGGCTGCTTCTTATCTGAACAGTGAACAGCAGAGGGAAACTGGAAAAGAGTCTGTCACACACCCCAGTACCTTCCGTCTTATGGTCCCTCTTGTGTACACACACGCACACACACACCTCTTCTTCCCCCTCAGTTCTTTTCAGTTAAACTAAAGCACAAACATTTGCATCACTAACAAAAACAACTCAGAAACACATACTGTATCAATGGAATTGTCCCTATCACTGGAGTGTGTTTCTGTCTGAATGTAACAGTCTGTGTTCTACCCCCGCAGGTCCTAGATTCCCCCTCTCCTATCTGCCGTTACCTCGACGACAACAGTTGCTCCGCCCTCATCATCCTGGGCTTTGTGATGATGTCACCGCTGGTGGTGGTGGCGGCGGCCATCTTCTGTGGGCTGCTCCGGAGGCTGCGACTCCTGCTGCTGTTTCAGCCAATAACAGGTGCATGGTACCATGGACGGGGCTTGGACTGGGGGGGTGATGTCCGTGCCTGGGTCTGATTGGACCAATGCTCGAAGAGTTCAATAGGTTAACAGTCAAGAGAGAATCGAGTCCTGGAGAATCGCAGTGTCAAATCTATTTAGTGTCCTATTAAACTGTAATGAATGTCATACAATCGAATGGATACAATGTGAACCAGTCCAATTGTTTAAAGACAGAGCTTTACATGTGGCTATAGGGCTGTTGCTGGTCAGAAGGAAACAGTGGAGGTAAGGGTGGAATATGCTAGCAGCTCTTCTCTGTGGATTTGTATTGGTTATGTATATTGATCTATTTTCAATTATCTGCTAACTTATATGGTTGTGAATCTTGATGTAGCAGAAAAATGTAACTATCACTCAAATGTCTAGAATGGAAGGAAAATACGTTTACAAGCTTACTTATTTAGCAGATTTTGTTCATTCTATTGATTTCGTTATATTCACCATCTTGTAAAAGTGCCATGTAAGCTACCTCAATGTAAGTATAGTTCATAAAAGTAGCCTAGGTTGCTCTACATCAGCCATGTGTGAACGGGATGAGACAGAATTGTAGCCTTTTCTTTTTCTGTTGTGTTTGTTTTTTTGTTTAGTATATTGGCATATTTTCTTGCTAAAAATCATTCTGATGTGTTTTAACAGAGCCGTCATTACTAATTTTGTACTTATCAGATCCTACCAACGTTACATTTCTATGTACCTAGTAATTGACTTATATGTAAACACATTACTGGTAATTCCCCTTAATTGCGGCCACCGTAAAAGGAATTGGAGCTGAAATGCCAAGTCTTTGATCCGTCTATCTTTAAATAACACATAGTAGAGGCTAATGGCGAGGACACTTAGTTCAAATAGATATACAGTTTTAAATCCATGGACATTTCACTGTCATTATCTCACATAGATCTTTATATGATGTGTGGTATGATTCATATCAGATAATGCCTAGACATTCCTCAATCTGCTCCTGAGAGACAGTGTGGTTCTATGTGATATTACTTAATAGAGTGCCTCTCTTCCTACCAACATGGTCTACTACTTTGAAAGCATTACTCAATAGTATGTTAATCACTGTTTATCATAATTTTTTTCAATTTAACCTTTAACTAGGCAAGTCAATTAAGAACAAATTCTTATTTACAAGGACGGCCTGCACCGGCCAAACCCGGACGACACTGGGCCAATTGTGTGCCGCCTTATGGGACTCCCAATCACGGCCGGTTGTGATACAGCCTGATCATTTGAGATCTAAAGACGTTACTCATGGAAAGATGGCATCCAGTAGTCATGTTGTTGTCTGAGGCAGACACACATTTACACAGTGTATAGAGCATAAGCACCCAACCAAAAATCCCCATCTCATAATTTAGCTATACATTTGAATCAACTTAAATAATTACTTGAAGTGAATTGAACTCAATAGACTCTACTTATTGAACCATGAACTATATCAGAACAGTTGATGGTTGTAGCCAATCCACATTCTGTAAATGTATGTTATTGAAGAATAAACCTGTTGACATACTTGTGTTGATGTTGCATCTTACACACACTTCAAACACTAATGGTGATAGAGGGAGTGCCAGTACAGTGGGTGTGCAGTGGAATGACTCACTCTGCCTGGGAGAGGGTTTGATAGTCATCTCCAGACTCCTCAAACTCTCCAACTTCAAATGTACTGCCTCGTACATGCACTTATTCATTTCCCCCTAATGTGGCCATATTAACTGGGGTTTAATGTAACCCATTTTCACACGGCAATATAATCGACTGTTTTAGTTTTTTTATTAACTTTGGACATTACTGTAACACAGGACATATTTCAAGTAAACATTTTAAAGTAGCCTGCTTGTCTTACTCAATTACTATGTATGAATGGAATTAAGGACATGCTGTGCACTTTGTTTAGAAATGTAAAGCCAATACAAGGGATTTCTCTGAATACATGTGTATATTTATGTCATCCCTTTACCTAGACAAAATACTTGGGGTGGCAGGTAGCCTAGTGGGTAGAGCATTGGACCTCTAACTGAAAGGTCACAAGATCAAATCCCTGAGCTGACAAGGTAAAAACCTGTTGTTCTGCCCCTGAACAAGGCAATTAACCCACTGCTCCTAGGCTGTCATTGAAAATAAGAATTTGTTATTAACTGACTTGCCTAGAAAATAAATTAAAATATTGATTTTGTCATTATGAGCTCTTCCATGGCAGCAACATTTTATGAGAAGGACATGAGGTAATGAAGATGTTGAATTTGATGCTGGTGTGTACAGATGTAGGATCTTAATTTGACCTATATTGTCACAGCAAAATAATCCTGCAGAAACAGGATTTGAACATTTAGTCAATAATGTTGATCAGTGCTTAGGCTATTAGCTGGCCAAAAGCAGGCTACATGAAAAGTGCAATACTGTTAATATAACTGTGTGTTAGTGCAGGTTCAGTTAATTTCTGTAAATCATGAAGGTCATCTGCATTTCCTGAGCATGATTAAGATCCTACACCTGTACAGATGTCGGATCTTAATATGACCCATTTCGTCGCAGGAGGAAAATAATCCTCCAGCAGGAAGATATTCATATTTCGAGTTGACTCCAGGTGGCTGCTGGAAGGGGGGGGGGGGGTTGTAGTCAGTTCAAGTAGACTATGTATGTTCGTTTGAATTCGTATGTGGATTATAGAGTACCAGTCAAAAGTATGGACACACCTACTCATTCAAGGGTTTTTCTTTATTTTGTGAAGACAAACTATAAAATAACACATCGAATCATGTAGCAACCCAAAAAGTGTTAAATATATTTTTGATTCTTCAAAGTAGCCAGCCTTTGCCGTGATGACAGCTTTACACACTCTTGGAATTCTCTCAACCAGCTTCATCTGGAATGCTTTTCCAACAGTCTTGAAGGAGTTTCCACATATGCTGAGCACTTGTTGTCTGCTTTTCTTCACTCTGCGGTCCAACTTATCCCAAATCATTGGGTTGAGGTCGGGTGATTGAGGTGGCCAGGTCATGATGCAGCACTCCATCAGAGGTGTGTTGGGTCATTGTCCTGTTGAAAAACAAATTATAAAACCTAAGATGACTAGTGGGACTATCACATAGTCGGGAGGAACTATTGGATATAAGAGCAACGTCAACTCACCAACATTACGACCAGCAATACGACTTTCCCGAAGCGGATTCTCTGGTTTGCCCACCACCCAGGACAATTGATCGGATCCCAGCCGGCGACCCAAAACAACGAACAACGTAGAAGGGGCAGATGGAGCGGTCTTCTGGTCAGGCTCCGTAGACGGGCACATCGCGCACCGCTCCCGAGTAAACTACTCGCCAATGTCCAGTCTCTTGACAACAAGGTAGACGAAATCCGTGCAAGGGTAGCCTTCCAGAGAGACAGACTGTAACGTTCTTTGTTTCACGGAAACATGGCTCACTCGAGACACGCTACCGGAGTCGGTACAGCCAGCTAGTTTCTTCACGCATCGCGCCGACAGAAACAAGCATATTTCTGGTAAGAAGGGCAGGGGTGTATGCCTTATGATTAACAAGACGTGGTGTGATCATAACATACATGAACTTAAGTCCTTCTGTTCACCTGACTTAGAATTCCTCACAATCAAATGTCGACCGCATTATCTAGCTAGAAAATTATCTTCGATTATAAATTACAGCCGCATATCCCCCGAAGCAGACACAATGATGTCCCTGAAAGAACTTAATTTGACTCGATGTAAACTGGAAACCACATATCCTGAGGGTGCATTTATTGTAGCTGGGGATTTTAACAAGGCCAATCTGAAAACAAGGCTCCCTAAATTCTATCAGCATATCGATTGTGCTACCAGGGCTTGCAAAACCCTAGATCATCGTTATTCTAACTTCCGCGATGCATATAAGGCCCTCCCCCGCCCTCCAGTCGGAAAAGATGACCACAACTCCATTTAGTTGCTTCCAGCCTATAGACAGAAACTAAAACAGGAGGCTCCCATGCTCAGGTCCGTTCAACGCTGGTCCGACCAATCGGATTCCAGGCTTCAAGATTGCGGCGAACAATATTGATGAATAAGCTGATTCGGTGAGCGGGTTTATCAGCAAGTGCATCAGCGATGTCATACCCACAGAGTCTATTAAAACATTCCCAAACCAGAAACCATGGATGGATGGTGCAAAACTGAAAGCGCGAACCACTGCTTTTAATCAGGGAAAAGTGACCCGAAACATACAAACAGTGTAGCTATTCCCCCCGCAAAGCAATCAAACTAGCTAAATGTCAGTATAGAGACAAAGTAGTGTTGCAATTCAATGGCTCAGACACGAGGTATGTGGCAGGGTCTACAGTCAATCACGGACTATAAAAGGAAAACCAGTCCCGTCGTGGACCAGGAAGTCTTGCTCCCAGACAGACTAAACAACTTCTTTGCTAGCTTTGTGGACAATACAGTGCCACTGACACGGCCCGCTACTAAAACCTGCGGGCTCTCCTTCACTGCAGCCGACTTGAGCAAAACATTTAAACGTATTAACCCTCGCAAGGCTGCAGGCCCAGATGGCATCCCCATCCGCATCCTCAGAGCATGCGCAGACTAGCTGGCTGGTGTGTTTACGGACATATTCAATCAATCCTTATCCCAGTCTGCTGTTCCCGCATTCTTCAAGAGGGAAACCATTGTTTCTGTTCCCAAGAAAGCTAAGGTAACTGAGCTAAATGACTACCGCCCCGTACCACTCACTTCAGTCACCATGAAGTGCTTTGAGAGACAAGTCAAGTACCATATCACCTCCACTCTACCTGACACCCTAGACCCACTACAATATGCTTACCGCCCCAATAGGTCCACAGACAACGCAATCACACTGCCCTAACCCATCTGGACAAGAGGAATACCTATGTGAGAATGCTGTTCATCGACTACAGCTCAGCATTTAACACCATAGTACACTCCAAACTCGTCATCAAGCTCGACCCCACCCTGTGCAACTGGGTCCTGGACTTCCTGACGGGCCACCCTCAGGTGGTGAGCGTAGGTAACAACATCTCCACCCCGCTGATCCTCAACACTGGGGCCCCATAAGGGTGCGTTCTCAGCCCCCTCCTGTACTCCTTGTTCACCCACGACTGTGTGGCCATACACGCCTCCAACTCAATCATCAAGTTCAGTGGCAGGCTTGATTACCAACAACAACGAGACGGCCTACAGGGATGAGGTGAGGGCCCTCGGAGTGTGGTGTCAGGAAAATAACCTCACACTCAACGTCAACAAAACAAAGGAGATGATCGTGGACTTCAGGAAACAGCAGAGGGAGCACCCCCCCATCAAATCAAATTTATTTATATAGCCCTTCGTACATCAGCTGATATCTCAAAGTGCTGTACAGAAACCCAGCCTAAAACCCCAAACAGCAAGCAATGCAGGTATAGAAGCACGGTGGCTAGGAAAAACTCCCTAGAAAGGCCAAAACCTAGGAAGAAACCTAGAGAGGAACCAGGCTATGTGGGGTGGCCAGTCCTCTTCTGGCTGTGCCGGGTGGAGATTATAACAGAACATGGCCAAGATGTTCAAATGTTCATAAATGACCAGCATGGTCGAATAATAATAAGGCAGAACAGTTGAAACTGGAGCAGCAGCACAGTCAGGTGGACTGGGGACAGCAAGGAGTCATCATGTCAGGTATTCCTGGGGCATGGTCCTAGGGCTCAGGTCCTCCGAGAGAGAGAAAGAAAGAGAGAATTAGAGAGAGCATATGTGGGATGGCCAGTCCTCTTTTGGCTGTGCCGGGTGGAGATTATAACAGAACATGGCCAAGATGTTCAAATGTTCATAAATGACCAGCATGGTCGAATAATAATAAGGCAGAACAGTTGAAACTGGAGCAGCAGCACGGCCAGGTGGACTGGGGACAGCAAGGAGTCATCATGTCAGGTAGTCCTGGGGCATGGTCCTAGGGCTCAGGTCCTCCGAGAGAGAGAAAGAAAGAGAGAAGGAGAGAATAAGAGAACGCACACTTAGATTCACACAGGACACCGAATAGGACAGGAGAAGTAATCCAGATATAACAAGCTATCCACATCGACGGGACAGTAGTGGAGAGGGTAGAAAGTTAAGTTCCTCGGCATACACATCACAGACAAACTGAAATGGTCCAACCACACAGACAGCGTGGTGAAGGCGCAGCAGCGCCTCTTCAACCTCAGGAGGCAGAAGAAATTTGGCTTGTTACCAGATAGAAACTTTTACAGATGCACAATCAAGAGCATCCTGTCGGGTTGTATCACCGCCTGGTACGGCAACTGCTCCGCCCACAACCGTAAGGCTCTCCAGAGGGTAGTGAGGTCTGCACAACGCATCACCCGGGGCAAACTACCTGCCCTCCAGGACACCTACAGCACCCGATGTCACAGGAAGGCCAAAAAGATCATCAAGGACAACAACCACCGAGCCACTGCCTGTTCACCCCGCTATCATCCAGAAGGCGAGGTCAGTACAGGTGCATCAAAGCAGGGACCGAGAGACTGAAAAACAGCTTCTATCTCAAGGCCATCAGACTGTTAAACAGCCATCACTAACATTGAGTGGCTGCTGCCAACATACTGACTCAACTCCAGCCACTGGAAAAATTGATGTAATAAATGTATCACTAGCCACTTTAAACAATGCCACTTTATATAATGTTTACATGCCCTACATTACTCATCTCATATGTATATACTGTACTCTATACCATCCACTGCATCTTGCCTATGCCGTTCTATACCATCACTTATTCATGTATTTTTTATGTACATATTCTTATTAATTCCTTTACACGTGTGTATAAGGTAATTGTTGTGAAATTGTTAGGTTAGATTACTCGTTGGATATTACTGTATTGTCGGAACTAGAAGCACGAGCATTTCGCTACACTCGCATTCACATCTGCTCACCATGTGTATGTGACAAATAAAATTTGATTTGAAGTCAGAAGTTTACATACACTTAGGTTGGAGTCATTAAAACTTGTTTTTCAACCACTCCGCATATTTCTCGTTAACAAACTATAGTTTTGGCAAGTCGGTTAGGACATCTACTTTGCGCATGACACAAGTAATTGTTCCAATAAATGTTTACAGACAGATTATTTCACTGTATCACAATTCCAGTGGGTCAGAAGTTTACATACACTAAGTTAACTGTGCCTTTAAACAGCTTAGAAAATGATGTCATGGCTTTAGAAGCTTCTGATAGGCTAATTGACATCATTTGATGGCCATCAGACTGTAAACAGCCATATCACTAACATAGAGACGCTGCTGTTAACATACAGACTCAAATCTCTGGCCACTTTAATAAATGGACTTAATAAAGGTATCACTAGTTACCTTAAATAACGCCACTTTAATAATGTTTATATATCCTAAATTACTCATCTCATATGTATTTACTGTTTTATACCATCTACTGCATCTTGCCTTGTTCGGGCGGCATTCAGCGGTAGACATCACCGGTTTTCTAGCCGCCACCGATCCACTTTTCATTTTCCATTTGTTTTGTCTTCATTGTACACACCTGGTTTCCATTCCCATAATTATATGTTCCTTATTTAACCCACTGATTCCCCCATGGTTTTGTGCGTGTTTGTTCGTTGTAAGTTGGTCTCATTTGTGAGCTTGATTATTTTCCTTCTTGGAAATGTTGTTTTGAGTAAAGTTACGTTTATTTCTCATTTCTGTGTCCTGCCCTGACTCCGCCTTACCTGCTACACCTAGACGCCTTACATGCCTATCATTAGTCACTTTAAATAACGCCACTTTAATAATGTTTACATATCCTACATCACTCATCTCATATGTATATACTGCTCTATACCATTTACTGCATCTTGCCTAAGCTGCACGGCCATTGCTCAGCCATATATTTATGTACATATTTTTATTCATCCCTTACATTTGTGTGTATGGTAGTTGTTGTGAATTTGTTAGATTACTTGTTAAATATTACTGCATTGTCGTAACTAGAAGCACAAGCATTTCGCTACACACAGATTAGCATCTGCTAACCATGTGTAAGTAACCAATACAATTTGATATGTGTTGCCCGTATACCACATAATACCGTAGGCAATGCATCCGAGGAGTATTTCCTAATCAGATTAGGTGACAGAGGTGTACTCTTGGCAGCCAGATCATTACCTTTACTCTCATCTGTAAAGATTTTTTCCATGTGCTTTCATTCTCAAAAATTGCAACTTGTCCAGGTAACTGGAGAGCATTCAGTACAGCTATCACCTCTGGTCCATTCTTCACAGGAGATCCCAGTGATGTCATGAATTCTCTGTTTTTCCATATTTTTCCAAAATCATGGGTAACACCAAAAGCATACTGTGTAGATATTAGCTGTTTTCCTTCAGCCTATTTGCATGCTTCTGTCAAAGCCACCAATTCCACCACCTGTTCCTGCAGGTAACGTCCCTGTCACTATCACATTGTAGTAACTGCCCAGCCTGCCTTCCTCACACCCCCCCTCCACAATGCTTGAACAGTCTGTGAATAAGTTAAACTCTGGGTTTTCCAACGGATGACAGGAGGGAGTAGGAAAAGAGGCTGAGCTGGACCCAAGGAAAGAAACAATAAGTATTCAAAAACACCCCTAAGCTAGACTAGCCTACTTTAACAATAGCTAACTAACTAACCAAAAATACAGTGGGTGGTCCGCCCAGTTCTAACTAGTGTATTTAACAAAGTCTACCTATGGGTAGTGTATGCCCATGTCTTGGTTTCCCCTTTTCCCACCAGCAAACAAACACCATAACCAAAACAATACTCACAGGTGATGAAAAAGTGCTATGAGGTGCTCAAACAAAAGAGCGGTTAATACACAAAGAGAGAGTGAAACACAGAGACCTACAGACATGGCATTTACAGAGAGATTGAGCTCTAGAGCAAACAACTGATGGGGTTTTTAAACCAAGGGAAAGGAACTGTGATAGGGTAGGAAACAGGAGGAGGTGTGTCTTCTGATTGATGATTGATGATTGTTGACTGATTGGGGAGTGATGATTTTCACCTGTGAGGGGAGAAGGAGAGAAAACAACACAGGATACATACACACACACACAGGATACCTGTATCCGTAACAAGGTCGTTAAGGGGTTGTGCAATTTTGGCAAAGGAGTCCACCCAGCATCTGTTGTAGTTGCACAAGCCCATGAAGGAGCGAAGTTCTTTAATAGTAGTGGGCTCCTTGGCAGCTTGTATGGCAGCCGTATGACTTTGTATCATCTCTCTTTTTCCCTGTGAGACCAGTTGACCAAGGTAGATAACCTGTGATTGCATGAGTTGGGCATTCTTAGAGCTAGCTTTATGGCCTTTGACATGCAAGTGGTCTAACAGTGATTTTAGATCTTCAGCATGTGTTTCCTCATCTTCTGACGCTAACAATATATCATCAACATATTGAATGACAACAGATGACATCGGAGGAAGATCTTGGAGATGTCTCCGCAATGCCTGATGGTAAATCAAAGGACCATTATGAAGGCCCATAAGAGTCCTAGTCCACTGATACTGTTGACCATCCACAGAAAAAGCAAGCCATGGACGGCCCTTTGGATGTAAGGGTACCGACCAGAACCCTTTAGACATATCAATGACTGAGAACACAGAGTGAGCAGGTAACAATGAGGAAAACTTTGTTGAAGTGTCAGCCATCAGTGAAGTGAGCTTGAAGATGGCTTCATTCGCATTCCTGTAGTCCACTGTCCCTCGCCAGTCACCACTTGATTTTTTCACTGGACATACTGAGCTATTAGAGGCAGAATGTGTCTTTTCAACTATACCCATGTCTCATAGATCTCGAATCACAACTTTAGTAGCAGCCATATCTTCCTTGCTAATGGGATATTGTTTTGTGCAAGGTGGGGCAACACCTGTCAAGAAGACTGGTTCCATATCCAAAGTTCCACAATAATTTTTCTTCGTAGTCCAAATAGGATGGTTCTGAACTGTAGATCCCTGCAGTTGTCTAATTTGCCACGTCACCTTTATTAACATCAAGGCATATTAACATCAAGGCCTAAAATAGGTTGTTCAAATGAGCCTAGCCACACCCCTGCATCAATCTTCATTGGACCAATAGAAATTGATAATGATTTGGTTTGTTTCATATCTGTCTGTCTCCCCCCACTTCTGTTGCTCTCATCTTCTTTCCCATTTACTGAGGACATATATGTTTTGCATAAGATATGGGCAATACAATGACTTCAGCACCTGTATCTACTAAAACATCTACTGCACAGTTGTTTACCATCATGTTCACATATATTCCATCGAATTTCATATGTACACCAGCTGAGATGGGATGTAGGAGGGGGTCTATTAGTTTCCCTCCACAGCATCCAGCAAACTCTGCTGCTGAGCCGGAGAGAGCTTCTTACATTTCTGCATCAACATTGTGTCGTTGGCGCTGTTGTCTTGATTCCGTTGTCCCTTATATGGGCTCTGCTTCTCCTGGTCATTCCTCATAAGAACACGTCTAATCTTCTGACATTCTCGTTGCCAGTGACCAGAAATCCCGCAATAATGACATACACCAGGTTTCTCTACTGCTGAACGAATAATGTTGGTTTCACTCGGAACCTGCACAACTCTGATAACAGCCAGTTTATTATTGACAACCTGTCAATGATGTCGCAGTAGTTTTGTCTCTCCCCAGTCATTAGTTGTGGAAACAAAAGGGTTTTGCAAATCATCATGTATGGATTGCATCAGCTGGTGGGTGATTGCCCCATTTTTGGAGGAATTGAGTGCATCTTCATCTTCCATGCCGGGTAACCCACTGCGTCTGACCACTTCTGCTCTAAACCTTTCTTCAAATTCAACAAACGGTTGTTTTGGTTTTTGAACACATTTGGTTCTCTCCAATTGGTGGTTGCATTGGTCAGACCCTTAAGGAAAACATGTATGGCTCTTCAACACCCACAGCTCTATAAACCTTTTCTTCAACTACACCATGTTCACGGTTGTTCAAAACAAAGGCTAATATCTGTAACCCATCATAAGGATGTAGATTGTAGAGTTTCTTATAATGACTCAGATGGTCCCATGTTTTCATACCCACTTCTCGTGACTGTTTCAACATTTTTGACCATTCATCAAACTGTTTTGGAGATGCTGATTCATGCGTGATCACTGTCACTGGAGGTTTGTCTTTACTACCTTTTACAGCCTGTGTTCTGGTTGGCTTAAGACATTGTTCGTCACCGCTGTCAGTATCTGTTGACTCAAAGCCAGGCATTGCTGACTGTCATGCTCTGATCGGTTTCACCTGTCTTTGTGATTGTCTCCACCCACCTCCAGGTTTCACCTGTTTTCCTCATTTGTCCCTGGGTACTTATTCCTGTGTTCCCTGCTTGTCTGTTGCCAGTTTGTCTTGTTTGTAAAGTCAGTGGTTTTCTCCATTCTCCTGCTTTTTCCTACTCTCTGTTTTTGCTATTCCTCCCAGTTGTGACCCTTGCCTGTCTGGACTCTGAACCCGCCTGCCTGACCATTCTGCCTGCCCTGACGTCGAGCCTGCCTGCCACTGTACCTCCTGGACTCTGACCTGGTTTTGATCTTCTGCCTGTCCACGACCATTCTCTTGCCTACCCTTTTGGATTATAATAAATATCAGACTCAAACCAACTGCCTCCCGTGTCTGCATCTGGGTCTCGCCTTGTGCCCGTATAGCTGACCAGATGCTTGAAACCCGATCATCCTTGTGCAACTCATTGTTAGGGTAGATTGAGGGAACAAAGGGTCCACATGTTGGAGTCAAGTCTGTTTTTACAACCCTTTAATTGTTGAATTTCTCCTTTCAAGGTTTTTATCTGTTCACCAAGAGCTCTCAAACTGTATTTCAATCTGTAATGTCCTGTCATGATTCTCCAGAAAGAATTTCTCGTCCAGTTTTGTTACTTTGGCTAAAACAGTTAAAGACCATCGTGTCTTTGTTAAGGAGTTAGACATTCTCTGTATTTTTCCCCAAGCTTTTTGTATATCAGACAGATTCCATATTCCATCTTTGTCAACAATGACAGAATATTTATTTCTCTTGCCTACACCTCTTTACTTTGAAATGGTTCTTCATTATCACTAGACAGTGAATTAAAAATATTTTTCATGCTCACATCTGGAGGAGCTGTTCCTCCCTTTTCCATAGTGGTTTTCTCTCAACAATTGCATTACATTAACTTCAAAAGTTGTTTATATATTTTTAAGGACAACAAAGTCAAGGTATTGGAGTGGCCATCACAAATCCCTGACCTCAATCCTATGGAAAATGTCTGGGCAGAACTGAAAAAGCCTGTGCCAGCAAGGAGGCCTACAAACCTGACTCAGTTACACCAGCTCTGTCAGGAGGAATGGGCCAAAATCCACCCAACTCATTGTGGGAAGCTTGTGGAAGTCTACCCGAAACGTTTGACCCAAGTTAAACAATTTAAAGGCAATGCTACCGAATACTAAGTGAGTTTATGTAATATTATGACCCACTGGGAATGTAATGAAAATAATTCTCTATTACTATTATTCTGACATTTCACACTCTTAAAATAAAGTGGTGATCCTATCTGACCTAAGACAGGGAGTTTTTACTCTGATTAAATGTCAGGAATTGTGAAAAACTGAGTTTAAATGTATTTGGCTAAGGTGTATGTGTCACATGGGATGACAGCTGGAGAGACGAAGCAGGTACGGGAAGTCAAACATTTAATAAAGAACGGACATGGAACGAGACAGGAACAGCGTCAGCAAACATCAAACAATGAATGCAGAAGCGGGGAACAAAGCTGGGGAATTGACAAATATAGTGGAGTTAATAACAGGTGATGAATGAGTCCAGGTGAGTCCAATATCGCTGATGCGCGTGACGAGGGAAGGCAGGTGTGAGTAATGGATGATAGGAGTGTGTGATGCAGGGCAGCCTGGCTCCCTCAAGCGCCAGGGTGGGAAGAGCGGGAGAAAATGTGACAGTATGTAAACTTCCGACTTCAACTGTAGCTAGCTAACGTTAGCTAGATCAACGGGTCAGTCCACTGCAGCATCCTCCCACACATTGCTCTCTCTTACCTCTTTCTCTGTGTGTGTAAATGTCATTCTGTTTTTATGACAAGGCTTATAGGCACCTATGTCATACAGTTACTGTATAATTTCAGTAAGCTTTCATCTCAGTAGCTTTTGTATCATCTCTGTAAGTAAGTCCATTGTGAAATGTGTCTGATTTGCATATCAGTAACATGATTGATAGTGACATTTCGGGTATTGACTGCTGTAACACTTACCTGTTTACACTTGGTGTAAATATTTTTGTATGCATTCACCATCACGTGACTGAAATTGTAAAATTATTCCAATGTCTCGAGTACCACATACCTTTTTATGAAATTGTGCACATTGATAGAAATGAAGTCAACATTGAATGAGCGTAACTGAAACTGTACAGCCTACAGATATAGTTTGATATCTGTCTTCATAGGAGAATAGCCTACCTGTGCTGGGGGACATCTGCAAAATGGTGTTGGCAGGCTTTAATTATAAATTAATGTCAAATCAATTGCACTAAGTTGTTGTCCTTCAGGTTTGCTGTCACAGTTTATCATAAGGTGTAAAAAGTTACCAATCTAAATTTGAAAATGGTACTTAAGTAGTTTTCTTACCAGATACTTTTTACTCTTACTTGAGTAGTTTCATAAGAAGGATATTTTTACTATAGTAAATAACAATGTAAGAAATGTGTTTCTCTGTAAGTACAGATTTTCAGTACTCTACCCACCTCTGCAAATGATGCATAGCCTAACTATAAAACGTGGGTGAGCATCCACAATGGAGGAAAGTTTATCGTGCTATAGTAGGCTTACTGATGGCCTAAATCAGCTCATCAATTTAGCCAGGGAAACACAAACAGTAGATTATTGTTTTTCACAGCTTTCATTATGTGACTATTGAAAGTCTAACAAATAGCCCACAAAATGTAGCCTATAAGAAAAAAATCAAACAACAAGGTGCCCATTCCAACCATCGATGGCACTAGATTATCATTAACCAGCGTCTTGTTAAATCATCAATTTGCTCTAAATTCACCCACACAGCTGATCTCAATTGCAACCATTACTGGTCAGCTCTACTGCTCCATAAAATATGACAATGGTGTTAAAAAAAAAAACAGCATATCATATATATACCGTGCCAGTCAAAAGTTTGGACACACCTACTTATTCAAGGGTTTTTCTTTATTTTTACTATTTTCTACATTGTAGAATAATAGTGAAGACATCAAAACTATTAAATAACACATATTGAATCATGTAGTAACTAAAAGTGTTAACAAATCTAAATATATTTTATATTTTAGGTTCTTCAAAGTAGCCACCCTTTGCCTTGATGACAGCTTTGCACACTCTTGGCATTCTCTCAACCAGCTTCATGAGGTAGTCACCTGGAATGCATTTCAATTAACAAGAGTGCCTTGTTAAAGGTTAATTTGTGGAATTTCTTTCCTTAATGCGTTTGAGCCAATTAGTTGTGTTGTGACAAGGTAGGGTTGGTATACAGAAGACAGCCCTATTTGGTAAAATACCAAGTCCACAGTGCCAAGAAACGCTCAAATAAGCAAAGAGGTACGACAGTCCATCATTACTATAAGAGGCACGAAGGCCAGTCAATCTGGAAAATTACAACAACTTTTTACATTTATTTAAGTATTTTTTTTACAGTTGCAAAAACCATCAAGCGCTTTAATGAAACTGGGTCTCATGAGGACCGCCACAGGAAAGGAAGACCCAGATTTACCTCTGCTGCAGAGGATAGGTTCATTAACGTTACCAACCTGAGAAATTGCAGCCCAAATAAATTCTTCATAGAGTTCAAGTAACAGACACATCTCAACATCAATTGTTCAGAGAAGACTGTGTGAATCAGGTCTTCATGGTCGAATTACTGCAAAGAAACCATTACTAAGGGACACCAATAAGAAGAAGAGACTTGCTTGGGCAAGGAAACATGAGCAATGGACATTAGACCGGTGGAAATCCAAATTAGATTTTGGTTCCAACCACTGTGTCTTTGTGAGACGTGGTGTAGGTGAACGGATGTTCTCCGCATATGTTGTTCCCACCATGAAGCATGGAGGAGGTGTGATGATGTGCGGGTGCTTTGGTGGTGACACTGTTGGTGATCCCATCTGGTTTGCGCTTAGTGGGACTATCATTTGTTTTTCAACAGGACAATGAACCAACACACCTACAGGCTGTGTAAGGGCTATTTTACACAAGGAGTGTGATGGAGTGCTGCATCAGATGACCTGGCCTCCACAATCACCCGACCTCAACCCAACTGAGATGGTTTGGGATGAGTTGGACCGCAGAGTGAAGGAAAAGCAGCCAACAAGTGCTCAGCATTTGTGGGAACTTCTTCAAGACTGTTGGAAAAGCATTCCTCATGAAGCTCTTTGAGACAATGCCAAGAGTATGCAAAGCTGTCATCAAGGCAAAGGGTAGCTACTTTGAAGAATCTAAAATATATTGATTAATTTAACACTTTTTTGGTTACTACATTATTCCATATGTGTTATTTCGTAGTTTTGATGTCTTCACTATTATTCTACAATGTAGAAGATAGTAATAATAAAGAAAACTCTTGAATGAGTAGGGTATCCAAACCTTTGACTGGTACTGTATATTTACAAACAAAGTGGCTGTTTTTGTCTTGGATTTAATGGTTGATAGCCAGTAGATACCATGTTTATATTGCAGAAGGTGTCACATTTAAGTAGAGACTTATTTAAGTTGATTTCTGTTGGTGATGAGCAAACTTGTCCAACAAAAATATATGAAATATTTGTTGTCTTATGGGGGAAGGTGTTACAGGCTTTGGTTTTTCCATTTGTGACTCACCACCTGGATTCGTTCTTATGTAGCAACATTTGAAATTTTGTTTTTTACATTGGATAAAAGTAGAGACTCGGATCTACAAAATGGTATATCATACACTGCATTTTTGAGGAACAATGGGAAAGTAATTCACTTTTGACAAAATTATCTTGTGAATGTTTTTGTATCTAGCAAAGAGCTCTTCTTTGTCTACACCCATTCAGCATCATTCACACCCTCTTAAGCTTTAGCCCCACCCATGTCCTTTTGCTTTTGGAGCGTTCAGAGCGCACACTTGACGCTCTGGCCGATGATTTGTTTACCTACAGATAACCTGAAAACAGCCTAACCAGCTCTGCTAGCAACAATTTCATTTTACTTTTTTTGCTGACGTTTACTGATATATTCAATGGATGTTGTACACTTTAGCTTAAGACATGTAGCTGGCTAGCTAGGTAAACAATGAACCTAGCTAGGTAAATAACATGCAAGGTCACACACGTCATGTAACGTTAGCTGACAAGCAAGCCAACAATGAACACAGTGCCAAATCATGTCGTTACTTCCCTGCATGAATATGCTGGGACCTAACCAACCAGGTTCAATGTTAGCTAGCTAACATTAGGCTCTACCTAGAAAAGCAAACGACTCTGGGATAAAAAATAATAGCATCAGCTAGGGAGCTAGTCAGCTAACGTTAGCTAGCTAACAGTACACTTTAGCTTGAAATGAAACCCATTAGTCAAAACTAGAAACATGTAATATTTGAAAATTTAGCTAGCTAGCTTACATTTATGATGGACATGTCTCCCTGTCACGAATGCCATGCCATGGTTGCCCTTAGTTTGAAGATGAAATCCAGAGACGGGTGTTTTCTCCATGTCTTTAGCTATCATACTTTAATTCCACTGATTTCAAAACTTGATTCTCCAGAAAGTGGAGAGCAACACATATGCAGCTCCACTACACAACACATTTTTTATAAAGACGCGTTCTACACGATTACCAACACAGACTGACCAGTCCAAATAGACAGAAGCTTTCTAATTGGCAGACTAATCCGAACTCCTCTCTCGGCATGTCCAGCCCACTCATTATCTCAGCTAATCATGACTAGTTGGAAGGTTGCTCACTTTTTTGTGGCTTAACCAACAAGGCTCATAATTTAACAATTTTATTTATATTTACGAATTGCATATAAGTTTGTTATTAAGGCAGATGAAAGTTCACATGTTCGAGAAGGCATTTCTGCCAAAAAAGGCATTTTGATAAAAAAATATAGCTCTCCTGTGAGGTCGTGACTTGTGACATACGCCTAGTTTCCTGAATCGGGTCACATTTACACCAATTTGTGTCACCTCATTAGTCAGTATGTGTTACTGCACATCTCTGCAGGTTGCCTTCTCGTTAGTGGGAAGGTGTTTCACCTGTGCTGGCCCAGGTGCTATTTAACCGTGGCTGGCCCAGTGCTCGAGTTGTCTTGAGGGATGTGGAAGGTCAACACCTTTAATTGGCTCTCCCTGTTAGAGTCACAGAAAAACAATCCTTTGTCTGATTTTGTTTCGCTACACCTTTTTGGTTTGCTTCCTGTCTTTAAGTTTGTTGTGGGTTTTTCTTTTGCTTGCCTCTTGGGCCCCCATGAGTGTCTTTCAGAAACCCTTCTAAAACCCAACCTGTTTAGTGTTGGTTGTTGTCAGTGACTCTTTGTTAGTTCCCCCTTCTGTTTGAGCCACATTATTTGATTTTCTTTCTGGGCAACATAACAGCATACTCTGAAAGTGAACTTCCAATCAGATGTCGGACATACAGGATGTAAAGACAACATCACCCCTGCATCACAGAGATGTGACAGAATAGGGTATGGTGAGATAATGCATACAATACAACACAGAGGAATCCTTGCATACAGTTGATAAGAGTCACTTTGGTGCTGGGCCAGAGAGGGAGAGAGAGGTGTGTACATTTCAAGGATTACGTTAGTGGTCTTTGATGTGGGCATTTCAGCCCATCAGAGCAAAACATTTGTATTACGGTCAAGTGTGTGCGTGTGTGTGATTGTGCAGTGTTCTTGTGTGTGTGTGCGTGCATGCAAGCTTGGGTATGTGTTTTGTGTGTGTTTGCATCACAGGAGGTTGGTGGCACCTTAACCGGGGAGGACGGGCTAATGGTAAAGGCTGGAGTGGAATTGGTGGAATGGTATCAAACATTTGCTCCGTTCTGGACATTATTATGAGCCATCCACCCCTCAGCAGCCTCCTGTGGTTTGCATGTATGCATCTGTGTGTGTATTGTTGTGCGTTTGCTGTTATGCTACTTCATGCCACAGCTGTCGGAGGCATAGAGCAGAACGGCCTTTAAATAATGGAGTTGCCTGCTGCTGCCATGGCTAAATAACCCCAAAACACACACAGTGCAAACAGTACAGCCCAGTAAGGTGCACAGAATGGCAATCACGGCTCAGTTCACTTCATACAAAGGCAGAAACTACCAAGGAGCTGGAGACATATTTTACAACTGAACACCTACATCAGCAACGCAATACATTGTAGGGCAGTCACACTGAACCATCACAACATTTGAATACTTGAATGTATGTCATGTAGATGCCAGTTAAGTACCGTAGCAGGCTGATATTTGGTTACTGAGGGTGTTTAAGTGTTTGTGAACTAATAGTAGGAACCATGTAAGCCTTCTGTAATTGTCAGCCTTGTCACTGAAACAAAACGTAGCTGAAAATGAATTTAAAATGACAGGGAAGTTGAGCTACTGTACTGAAATTGCCAACTGACAAGGGACAAAGAAATCAAAGGTTCAGAGTTCTGATAAGGCAGGGAAAGAATTACTGTATTGAAAACTGAACTCTGCATTTATTATATGAATGTAAATTAATGGCACCACTGAAGCAGATCTGTTGATGTCGATTTCATAATTAAACTTGAAGCCAATCGACACGGCTGTTGAAGGCTTGGTCCCCCCCCCCCCCCCCCCCCCCCCCCACCCACCAAATACTCCAAGCTTCATCACAGTGCACATAACCTCCCGCCCTCGCCACAGCTCAGACAGGAGATGATTGAGATGCGGTTTTTGTTTGCAGCCCTTTTGGTCTCTATACCTCACATTTCTTTGACACAAATGTTCTGCTTGTGTGACTGTAAACAGAACATGGAGAGGCTATCGTCTGTGTCTGTCTGTCTGTGTGTGTCTGTCTGTCTGGCTCTACAAATGCCATTCACAGTCACACAGCATATTTTATACCCTCCATATCCCCCGGCATTCACCTGTTTGTCTGGCAACAAACAAGATTGTGTGTGTCAAATCAAATGGATTTGTCACATGCTTTGTAAACAACGTGTACACTAACAGCGAAATGCTTACTAATTTGGTTATATACACGGGTACAAGGTAATTGAGGTAGATATGTACATATACAGTTAAAGTCGGAAGTTTACATACACCTTAGCCAAATATATTTAAAATCAGTTTTTCACAATTC
Organism: Oncorhynchus mykiss; assembly: GCF_013265735.2. Classification (NCBI taxonomy): domain Eukaryota; kingdom Metazoa; phylum Chordata; class Actinopteri; order Salmoniformes; family Salmonidae; genus Oncorhynchus; species Oncorhynchus mykiss. The sequence continues at coordinate 63,937,087 of NC_048581.1, forward strand.
CTGACATTGAATCCAAGTAAAGATTCCCTGTCAGTTAGGATCACCACTTTATTTTAAGAATGTGAAATGTCAGAATAATAGTAGAGAGAGATTTATTTCAGCTTTTATTTCTTTCATCACATTCCCAGTGGGACAGAAGTTTACATACACTCAATGAGTATTTGGTAGCATTGCCTTTAAATTGTTTAACTTGGGTCAAACATTTCGGGTAGCCTTCCACAAGCTTCCCACAATACGTTGGGTGGATTTTGTCCCATTTCTCCTGACAGGGCTTTGTGATGGTCACTCCAATACCTTGACTTTGTTGTCCTTAAGCCATTTTGCCACAACTTTGGAAGTATGTTTGGGGTCATTGTCCATTTGGAAGACCCATTTGCGACCAAGCTATAACTTCCAGACTGATGTCTTGAGATGTTGCTTCAATATATTCACATAATTTTCCTACCTCATGATGCCATCTATTTTGTGTCTCTCCTGCAGCGAAGCACCCCCACAACAGGATGCTGCCACCCCCGTGCTTCACGGTTGGGATGGTGTTCTCCGGCTTGCAAGCCTCCCCGTTTTTCCACCAAACATAACGATGGTCATTATGGCCAAAGAGTTCTATTTTTGTTTCATCAGACCAGAGGACATTTCTCAAAAAAGTTTTACTGTGGATATATACAGCGGGGCAAAAAAAAGTATTTAGTCAGCCACCAATTGTGTAAGTTCTCCCACTTAAAAAGATGCCTGTAAGCCTGTAATTTTCATCATAGGTACACTTCAACTATGACAGACAAAATGGGAAAAAAAATCCAGAAAATCACATTGTAGAATTTTTTATTAATTTATTTGCAAATTATGGTGGGTAGTCATTTAGCTCAGTTTCCTTAGCTTTCTTGGGAACAGGAACAATGGTGGCCCTCTTGAAGCATGTGGGGACAGCAGACTGTGATAAGGATTGACTTAATATGTCTGTAAACACACCAGCCAGCTGGTCTGCGCATGCTCTGAGGATGCGGCTGGGGATGCCGTCTGGGCCTGCAGCCTTGCGAGGGTTGACACGTTAAAATTTTTGGCTCATGTCTGCTGCAGTGAAGGAGAGCCTGCAGGTTGTGGTAGCGGGCCGTGTCGGTGGCACTGTGAGTTCCTCAAAGCGAGCAAAGAAGTTGTTTTGTCTGTCTGGGAGCAAGACATCCTGGTCTGCGACTGGGCTGGTTTTCCTTTTATAGTCCATGATTGACTGTAGACCCTGCCATATACCTCTCGTGTCTGAGCAGTTGAATTGCGACTCTACTTTGTCTCTATACTGACACTTAGCTTGTTTGATTGCCTTGCGGAGGGAATAGCCACACTGTTTGTATTCGGTCATGTTTCCGGTCACCTTGCCCTGATTAAAAGCAGTGGTTCGTGCTTTCAGTTTTGTGCGAATGCTGCCATCAATCCACGGTTTCTGGTTTGGGAATGTTTTAATAGACGCTGTGGGTATGACATCGCCTATGCACTTGCTAATAAACCCGCTCATCGAATCAGCGTATTCATCTATGTTGTTGTTCGCCGCAATGAGGAACATATCCCAGTCCACGTGATCAAAGCAATCTTGAAGCGTGGAATCCGATTTGTCATACCAGCGTTGAACACACCTGAGCGCGGGAACTTTCTGTTTTAGTTTCTGTCTATAGGCTGGAAGCAACAAAATGGATTCGTGGTCAGCTTTTCCAAAAGGAGGGCGGGGAAGGGCCTTATATGCGTCGCGGAAGTTAGAATAACAATGGTCTTGGGTTTTGCCTGCCCTGGTTGCGCATTCGATATGCTGATAGAATTTAGGGAGTCTTGTTTTCAGATTGGCCTTGTTCAACTGTAGGTAGGGATACAGTGACTAAGCAATAGATTAACAGTAACAGCAGCGTATGTGATGAGTACCACTTGCCATGTGGTAGCAGAAAGAGCAGTCAATGACTTGGGTGGCTTTGATAATTTTATGGGCCTTCCTCTCACACCGCCTGGTATGGAGGTTCTGGATAGCAGGGATCTCGACCCAAGTGATGTACTGGGCCATACACACTACCTTCTGTTGCACCTTGCAGTTAGATACCAAACAGTTGCAATACCAAGAGGTGATGCAGCCAGTCAAGATGCTCTCAATGGTGCGGCTATAGAACTTTTGAGGACCCGTAGTCAAATCTTTTCAGCCTCCTGAGGGGGAAGAGGCATCGTTGTACCCTCTTCACGACTGTGTTGGTGTGTGTGGACCATGATAATTCCATAGGGATGTGTTAATTCCTTCATGTGTGTGTGATTGTATGTTAGAACACTATTGTCTTTGTGTGTAGTTGCTGAGCAAGCTGAAAAGGAGTGCCCAAAATAATAACCACTGGGTCTGTACCCAGATGTACGCCAACACTGATGCACAAACACATCCCAATGTCTTTCTCTGCAATTGCACATTTAGTGTGCAGTGGTGTCCAAGTCGTGTTGGAACCGTGTGATAATATAGATATATATTTTTTTGGAGGGGTAGATAAGCTTTAGTATTGCATATAGATTGTGGCTTCTATCAATGTAACTGCCTGTATCACTTCCAATCCCCCATACATGTTTTGCTTTTATATATATATATACCCCTCCTGTCTCAGCCTCCAGTATTTATGCTGCAGTAGTTTATGTGTCGGGGGGGCTAGGGTCAGTTTGTTATATCTGGAGTACTTCTCCTGTCCTATTCGGTGTCCTGTGTGAATCTAAGTGTGCGTTCTCTAATTCTCTCCTTCTCTCTTTCTTTCTCTCTCTCGGAGGACCTGAGCCCTAGGACCATGCCCCAGGACTACCTGACATGATGACTCCTTGCTGTCCCCAGTCCACCTGGCCGTGCTGCTGCTCCTGTTTCAACTGACCTGAGCCCTAGGACCATGCCCCAGGACTACCTGACATGATGACTCCTTGCTGTCCCCAGTCCACCTGACCGTGCTGCTGCTCCAGTTTCAACTGTTCTGCCTTATTATTATTTGACCATGCTGGTCATTTATGAACATTTGAACATCTTGGCCATGTTCTGTTATAATCTCCACCCGGCACAGCCAGAAGAGGACTGGCCACCCCACATAGCCTGGTTCCTCTCTAGGTTTCTTCCTAGGTTTGGGCCTTTCTAGGGAGTTTTTCCAAGCCACCGTGCTTCTACACCTGCATTGCTTGCTGTTTGGGGTTTTAGGCTGGGTTTCTGTACAGCACTTTGAGATATCAGCTGATGTACGAAGGGCTATATAAATACATTTGATTTAATTTGATTCGATTTTGATTTGATTTGATATATATATACATATACATACACACATCTTTTTATTAAATATTTTCCTTTTTTCCTTTCTAACCCTACCACCCCTACCCTAATTGGAGTAAACTAGTGAACAACAACGCTTAGGCCTCTACTTCCAGCTTATACATACTATATACATTTTAAGGACACAGTCTAGTTTCCAATAGTTCTATTTTGTTGGTAAACTACATGGTAATGTAAAAGTAGTATTTTTTTGTGACCCAATAAGTAATATAGTACACTTATCATAATTTGGTTGTAATCCAGAGAGGCTAGAAAAATGATCTAGATCCTCTGAAGCTGCGAAGGGATCCACGTTGTGGATTTCAAAGAAAACAGAATCATCAGCGTACAATGACACATTTGTTTTTAAGCCCTGGATTTCTAATCCCTTTACATTATTGTTGGATATGATTTTAATAGCTAACATTTCCATGGCCATAATAACTAGATATGCTGATAGTGGACAACCTTGTTTTACTCCTCTTAACAGTTTAAAACTTTCTGATAAGTGGCCATTATTTACTACTTTACACCTAGGGTTACTATTTATGGATTTTAACCCATTTTATAGGAGACTCTCGAAAATTGAAATCTTCCAGTATTTACACATAAACTCCAGTCGTCCTTTCTGGTTTCCCAGATTTTTAATGGTGTTCTACTGTTTCCAGTACTTGCCTTATATTATCTCAAATGTATCATCCATGTAAAAAACTTGTCTGATTAGAATGAATAATGTCTGACAATACCTGATTTAATTCTAGGCGCTATACATTTTGCCTCACAACACAGAAATGTAAGGGGCCTCCAATTGTTTTTAAATGGACTGGGTCTTTATATGTCCCACTTGTATTCTGTTTCAGTAATAATGAAATCAGACCTTTTTTGTTGAGTGTCTGATAGTCTACCATTTACATAAGAGTGGTTAAAATATGCTAATAACATTATTACATTGACATTATTAATAGAAAAAAATCCAAACAATTAGCTGCGGTTAGAGGAGATGGAGGAGAAATGAAAACATGTGCTTAAAGTACTTTGCGTCCTGTTTCAAAATATAATTTGGTGAATCATGGGTGACTCCGTGATTTGTAACAAGTTTCAGTAAATTGTTTTTGGTAGCATTTCTATGTTGAAGATGAAATAATAATTTGGTGCATTTTTCCCCCTATTCCATCCAGTTTGCTTTATTTTTATAATATTTTACACTTGATCTTTCTTGAATAAGTCTCCTCCATTTCTATTTGTTTTTCCTCTAACTTCTATGGTACAGTTTTTATTGCTATCTATCTGTTCCGTTAGACCTTCTATTCCTTTGTTAGTATGGACTCCTTTGACCTAAATTGTTTTTGTTTTAGAGATGAGTAGTGAATTGCATGGCCTCTAAAGGCACATTTAAAAGTGTCCCATACAATAAGGGGATTTGCTGTACCCATGTTATGTCTGAAAAATTCAGTTATAAATTCCTCTGTCCTAGTTAAAAACAAGTTATCATCCAATAGGCTTTGATTACATTTCCAATATCCTTGCTCACGTGGAAATTCAGTAAGAGCAATGTATATGCCAATTATCTGATGGACCTACCGCATTCTATCCCTTATCAACACTTTTTAAACTTTTGGTGCAAAAAGAATGACATAAGAAACAAGTCAACTAGCTTTGTTCAGCTTCCGTCATGTATATCTCACTAGGTAAGGATATTTAATCCTCCATATAGCCACTAGTTCCAATTGATCCATGACATTCGTGATTTCTTTAAGAGGATGAGAGTGATAACTTGTAGTGTGATTTACTTTACGGTCCATTGAGGTATTTAAAACAGTATTATAATCTCCCACCATAATAATAGTCTTGTATTGCTTGCAGGGTTGATCATTTATTATATATATTTTCAAAGAAGCGTGGATCATCATTATTTGGTCCATAAAGGTTAATAAGCCTTATCTGTTTATGGTCGAATAACAAATTTAAAATCATCCATCTACCTGTTTGGACAATTTGCACATTTGGATCAAAATTACTGTTAATTAATATCATCACCCTTTTTGTTTCTTTGCCCATGGGAGAAGTATATTTCACCCCTCCCCCAGTCCTTTTCCCACACAACTTCATCTGAAATTGTTGAATGAGTTTCCTGTAAACAATATAAATTATATTCCTTCTCTTTTAGCCAGGTAAACTTTGTTATTTTCTTATTATCTGCAAAGCCATTACAATTATAACTGGCTACACTTATTTGACCATTTACCATAATGAGATACAAGTTTCAAATCTATTTAACATAATATATGTTTGTAAATTTAACATAAAATATTACCATAGTTATTGAGTGTTCACATGTGTTCATACCATTATATTTGCATTGCTACTAAGCAGTGGCGCCGCCAACGGGTGCCCGGGGGGCGGCCACGGCCACCCTGATACAATCGCTGGTCCATCCTCGCGAGTCGCATATGCATAACATGCTTCTGAGTATGCATAATATATTTCTATCTGATATTTTACATTAGGTACTGTTCATTTAAATCAATAATGTATATTTTTCATAATAGTTCAGGTGAAAAAAAATAACAAATGCATAGCCTGCCAGCCGCTTTTGACTATCCGTCACTGTGTCACACTCCAACCCATCACCCCTCCCACGGCCTGCTGCTGCAAAGTGCACTGCCAGATGACAGTCTGCCTCATGGACAGCAGCAGCTGAGCTCAGCCTCGTGCCTATGGTGGCATCATCGGAAGCTAGTCTAGCTGGCAGCTGCCTGCAGAGTTGAGTTGAAACCACCAGACTGCTAACGGGTAAGTAAGTCATACAATACTACTTATGGTTTAAAAAAAAAAAAATTCAGTAAACTGTTTTTTAGCGCCACCTTTTGCTGCGATTACAGCTGTAAGTCGCTTGGGGTATGTCTCTATCAGTTTTGCACATCGAGAGACTGAATTATTTTCCCATTCCTCCTTGCAAAACAGCTCGAGCTCAGTGAGGTTGGATGGAGAGCATTTGTGAACAGCAGTTTTCAGTTCTTTCCACAGATTCTCGATTGGATTCAGGTCTGGACTTTGACTCGGCCATTCTAACACCTGGATATGTTTATTTTTGAACCATTCCATTGTAGATTTTGCTTTATGTTTTGGATCATTGTCTTGTTGGAAGACAAATCTCTGTCCCAGTCTCAGGTCTTTTGCAGACTCCACCATTCTTCCAGAATGGTCCTGTATTTGGCTCCATCCATCTTCCCATCAATTTTAACCATCTTCCCTGTCCCTGCTGAAGAAAAGCAGGACCAAACCATGATGCTGCCACCACCATGTTTGACAGTGGGGATGGTGTGTTCAGCTGTGTTGCTTTTACGCCAAACATAACGTTTTGCATTGTTGCCAAAAAGTTCAATTTTGGTTTCATCTGACCAGAGCACCTTCTTCCACATGTTTGGTGTGTCTCCCAGGTGGCTTGTGGCAAACTTTAAACAACACTTTTTATGGATATCTTTAAGAAATGGCTTTCTTCTTGCCACTCTTCCATAAAGGCCAGCTTTGTGCAATATACGACTGATTGTTGTCCTATGGACAGAGTCTCCCACCTCATCTGTAGATCTCTGCAGTTCATCCAGAGTGATCATGGGCCTCTTGGCTGCATCTCTGATCAGTCTTCTCCCTGTATGAGCTGAAAGTTTAGAGGGAAGGCCAGGTCTTGGTAGATTTGCAGTGGTCTGATACTCCTTCCATTTCAATATTATCGCTTGCACAGTGCTCCTTGGGATGTTTAAAGCTTGGGAAATCTTTTTGTATCCAAATCCGGCTTTAAACTTCTTCACAACAGTATCTCGGACCTGCCTGGTGTGTTCCTTGTTCTTCATGATGCTCTCTGCGCTTTTAACGGACCTCTGAGACTATCACAGTGCAGGTGCATTTATACGGAGACTTGATTACACACAGGTGGATTGTATTTATCATCATTAGTCATTTAGGTCAACATTGGATCATTCAGAGATCCTCACTGAACTTCTGGAGAGAGTTTGCTGCACTGAAAGTAAAGGGGCTGAATAATTTTGCACGCCCAATTTTTCAGTTTTTGATTTCTTAAAAAAGTTTGAGATATCCAGTAAATGTCGTTCCACTTCATGATTGTGTCCCACTTGTTGTTGATTCTTCACAAAGAAATACAGTTTTATATCTTTATGTTTGAAGCCTGAAATGTGGAAAAAGGTTGCAAAGTTCAAGGGGGCCGAATACTTTCGCAAGGCACTGTAGCTTGTCTGGTAGGCTCGTGGGCAGCTCGCGGCTGTGCTCCCCTTTGTAGTCTGTAATAGTTTGCAAGCCCTGCCACATAAGACAAGCATCAGAGACGGTTTAGTATGATTCAGTCTTAGCCCTGTATTGACGCTTTGCCTGTTTGATGGTTCGTCGCAGGGCATAGCAGGATTTCTTGTAAGCTTCCAGGTTAGAGTCCCGCACCTTGAAAGCGGCAGCTCTGCCCTTTAGCTCAGTGCGAATGTTGCCTGTAATCCATGGCTTCTGGTTGGGGTATGTACGTACAGTTACTTTGGGGACGACATCCTTGATGCACTTGTTGATAAAGCCAGTGACTGATGTGGTGTACTCCTCAATGCCATCGGAAGAATCTCGGGAACATGTTCCAAATGTAATCGGTAATTACTATGTAGAGGGGCTAGCTACTCATATGATTATTATTATTGTTATTATTATTTTAAAATCAGAAGAACTGATTTTGCCTCTTGTTTCATCAGAGGGGCCCAAACAGCCACATCTGAAGTTTTTCCCTCTGACCCTTCAAGGGGATAGACAACAGGGCTTCATGAAAGAGTGGTACAGAACGCATAAATGACTGGAATACTCTGAGATACTCTGAGTAAAGACTCTGAGTATAGCCTACTGCTATGCCCGCTGGCATGGGTGATTCAGTGTTTACATCTGAAGAGTGGTTAACAAATGGGAAAAAAGCTACTTACATGCCAGAATCACATAGTAATGCTATCTTAGCATGGGCAGAATATGAAAAGTTGACTGCAAGCAAATGCTCTCTCTCAGCCTCCTTAAATGCAGAATATAATAAACTAGTGAGGGCAAAATAGAGAGTACATTAAAACCTTTGGAGAAACCCTGCTCTTCACAGCTACGCAAAACGTTGCACGGAGAGCACATAAAGAAACGGAAGGTAAATAATAAAGGAAATGTCCTCTCTATTATGGAACTGCTAGCCAAGCATGATCACACAGTCAAAAGAAAAATCACAAGTTAAAGAAATTCAACATACCTTGGGCATAGTACACAAAATGAAATCATTGATTGCCTGGCTGAAATGGTCCACACCTCAATAATTAGTTAAGTTGCCAAAGTAAGGCTTTCATCATTACAGTCGACGAGACCAAAGACATTAGCAAGAAGGAGCAGATGTTCTTTGTAATACTATTACAATGGGTCAATATGGGAACGTTTCCTCACCTTTTGAAGCAGCAGAGCACCTGGATGCTGCAGCACTTTCACAGAAAATGTTACAAATACTGCAAAGTATGGCCTTGACTACAGAAACCACCTAGTAGGGCAAGCATATGCATCACTCTGTCGTGAGTGGAAAGAACACAGGTGTGCAAGCATGCACTAAATCAGAGGCCCCATTAGCTTGTTATGTTCACTGCAATGCACATTGCTTAAATTTAGTATTAGTTGACCGTGTGAAATGCATCCCTGAATCCTACTGTTTCTTTTCTCTATTGCAGCAACTTTATGTCTTTGTGTCAGGGTCATATCTACACCAAAGGTGGCTAGAGGTACAGAGGGAGATGTTTCAGGCTGTTAGGCTTGTTGATTCTCTTGTTGACACATTGAACAGTTATAGAGGGCTCTCTCTAATGAGATTTGGGACAATACTGTGTTGCGTATCCAGGCCGCCCAGGGCGTCAGGTCACACCAAGCTCTAAGGGTATTACATTTCCACTCCAATAGTTCAAAGACAGGTCAACACAGATAAGGAGTCATTTCAGGCAGGTTCATTCATTCCAATTGTTGATGTGCTTCTCTCTGAGGTGAAGAGAATATTTTTTAATCAAATTGTGTCATTGATACAAGCCTTGAATCCCTGCAATCCCACATTTTGTGAGAAATATTGAGTGTTTCCATTTTCCTCACAACACAACTGCAGCACTGAGGATGTAGAATATGAGATCCCTCAGCTTAAGCAAATTCTTGATAGGAAGCAAACTTGTGGCTTGGAAACACCAACCAGTTTAATAGTTTTTCAGTGCTAAAGTTAATCCAGACTGTCTTGAGAAATACAATATGTGACAAGCGATTGAGCAATTTGGGGGTGTTAAGTGTAGAGTCAAGAAGGGCCAGGGCCATAAATCTGGATGATTTTGTGGATGTGTTTGCCAAAAGACACATCAACAGGCAAATAAAGCTGTATTGAAAAGAATGTAGCCTAATAAAGCAGGGATATGAATAGGTTGTGAGTAGGCTATAGTAAAATGTACATTGTCCATGATAATGCATTGTTTGTTTTGTTTTTCATTTTTGGACATGGCCTACAACATATTTGTTTTCAGAAAGACACAGCAACAGGTGAATTAAGATGTATTGAAAGGAGTGTAGCCTAATAAAGCAGGGATATGAATAGGTTGTGAGTAGGCTATAGTAAAATACATATTGTTGCCCATTATTGTTTTTTTTTTTTCCGTTTTTCATTTTTGGACATATCATATTTTAGTTTACAGCAACTTCCGAATAAAGCTGTATTGAAAATAATTGGAGACCTCTGTGTGGTGTTTTTAAACTTGAGTAGGCTTGTTTCCAGTAAATGTTTTGTTCCTTACAATCAATGTACTCCTTCAATTTAAAGCTGTACATTTGTCTTAAGGAAAATGACAACTAGCCTATTTGAAGAACAATGAATTGCCTAACACATACAGATACATGACACATTAAAACAGGATTGTTGTGGAACTCAAAATATTAACAGTACTGGTATTAGTCAATGCACATCAGATAATTATTAATATTAACTGTAAAATAAGAAACCAAAGTATATCAGTATGCGATTCCTTAACTCTCATATTGACATAGTTTTCAACTAGCCTAAATACTACAACAGCATAATAGAGTTCTTGAAATTCAGTTATGGCTTTTGGTTTTGGTGTGCCACCCCAAGATTTTCAGTGGCCCCATCTGGCCACCCCTATGAAACATTTCTGGGGGCGCCACTGCTACTTGGTAACCCTCCAATTGTTCTCCACTATTCCAAAGCCTAAAGACCCTCCCCATCCCTAGATGGGTTGTCACCCCAGTGACGGGCAGACCACCCCCATCCCCCCGGATCCCTAGGCCCTCCAAGAGGCTAGGACCCATCCTTCAAAAAGAGCACACAGTGCCACCCACTGAACAGAAGCAGATCAACCATCGAAGCATTTCCAATGCTCTCACCTCTCACCACCTATATATAGCTATTAAAAATATATATTCAAATCTTGCATATCTTAATTTCTATCATTAACAATGAATATGGGTAATAATGTCTGCAGTTCATGCAAAGGATTGTTACCTATAACCAGGATTGCCATTGCATTACATTACATTTTTGTCAAGAATGTATTATTTTAGCAAACAATTATTGTGATTCATCTTCACAACATGTGATTCACCCCTTGCAACAGATGTGGGATACATACACACACACATACAGTGGGGCAAAAAAGTATTTAGTCAGCCACCAATTCTGCAAGTTCTCCCACTTAAAAAGATGAGAGAGGCCTGTAATTTTCATCATAGGTACACTTCAACTATGACAGACAAAATGATATAAAAAAATCCAGAAAATCACATTGTAAGATTTTTTATGAATTTATTTGCAAATAAGTATTTGGTCACCTACAAACAAGCAAGATTTCTGGCTCTCACAGACCTGTAACTTCTTCTTTAAGAGGCTCATCTGTCCTCCACTCGTTACCTGTACTAATGGCAACTGTTTGAACTTGTTATCAGTATAAAAGACACCTGTCCACAACCTCAAACAGTCACACTTCAAACTCCACTATGGCCAAGACCAAAGAGCTGTCAAAGGACACCAGAAACAAAATTGTAGACGTGCACCAGGCTGGGAAGACTGAATCTGCAATAGGTAAGCAGCTTGGTTTGAAGAAATCAACTGTGGGAGCAATTATTAGGAAATGGAAGACATACAAGACCACTGATAATCTCCCTCAATCTGGGGCTCCACGCAAGATCTCACCCCGTGGGGTCAAAATGATCACAAGAACAGTGAGCAAAAATCCCAGAACCACACGGGGGGACCTAGTGAATGACCTGCAGAGAGCTGGGACCAAAGTAACAAAGCCTACCATCAGTAACACACTACGCCGCCAGGGACTCAAATCCTGCAGTGCCAGATGTGTCCCCCTGCTTAAGCCAGTACATGTTCAGGCCCATCTGAAGTTTGCTAGAGAGCATTTGGATGATCAAAAGAAGATTGGGAGAATGTCATATGGTCAGATGAAACCAAAATAGAACTTATTGGTAAAAACTCAACTTGTCGTGTTTGGAGGACAAAGAATGCTGAGTTGCATCCAAAAAACACCATACCTACTGTGAAGCATGGGCGTGGAAACATCATGCTTTGGGGCTGTTTTTCTGCAAAGGGACCAGGACGACTGATCCGTGTAAAGGAAAGAATGAATGGGGCCATGTATCGTGAGATTTTGAGTGAAAACCTCCTTCCATCAGCAAGGGCATTGAAGATGAAACGTGGCTGGGTCTTTCAGCATGACAATGATCCCAAACACACCGCCCAGGCAATGGAGTGGCTTCATAAGAAGCATTTCAAGGTCCTGGAGTGGCCTAGCCAGTCTCCAGATCTCAACCCCATAGAAAATCTTTGGAGGGAGTTGAAAGTCTGTGTTGCCCAGCAACAGCCCCAAAACATCACTGCTCTAGAGGAGATCTGCATGGAGGAATGGGCCAAAATACCAGCAACAGTGTGTGAAAACCCTGTGAAGACTTACAGAAAACGTTTGACCTCTGTCATTGCCAACAAAGGGTATATAACAAAGTATTGAGATAAACTTTTGTTATTGACCAAATACTTATTTTCCACCATAATTTGTAAATAAATTCATTAAAAATCCTACAATGTGATTTTCTGGATTTTTTTTCTCATTTTGTCAGTCATAGTTGAAGTGTACCCATGATGAAAATTACAGGCCTCTCTCATCTTTTTAAGTGGGAGAACTTGCACAATTGGTGGCTGACTAAATACCTTTTTGCCCCACTTTATATATATATATATATATATATATACAGTGCCTTGCGAAAGTATTCGGCCCCCTTGAACTTTGCGACCTTTTGCCACATTTCAGGCTTCAAACATAAAGATATAAAACTGTATTTTTTTGTGTAGAATCAACAACAAGTGGGACACAATCATGAAGTGGAACGACATTTATTGGATATTTCAAACTTTTTTAACAAATCAAAAACTGAAAAATTGGGCGTGCAAAATTATTCAGCCCCCTTAAGTTAATACTTTGTAGCGCCACCTTTTGCTGCGATTACAGCTGTAAGTCGCTTGGGGTATGTCTCTATCAGTTTTGCACATCGAGAGACTGAATTTTTTTCCCATTCCTCCTTGCAAAACAGCTCGAGCTCAGTGAGGTTGGATGGAGAGCATTTGTGAACAGCAGTTTTCAGTTCTTTCCACAGATTCTCGATTGGATTCAGGTCTGGACTTTGACTTGGCCATTCTAACACTTGGATATGTTTATTATTGAACCATTCCATTGTAGATTTTGCTTTATGTTTTGGATCATTGTCTTGTTGGAAGACAAATCTCCGTCCCAGTCTCAGGTCTTTTGCAGACTCCATCAGGTTTTCTTCCAGAATGGTCCTTTATTTGGCTCCATCCATCTTCCCATCAATTTTAACCATCTTCCATGTCCCTGCTGAAGAAAAGCAGGCCCAAACCATGATGCTGCCACCACCATGTTTGACATTGAGGATGGTGCGTTCAGCTGTGTTGCTTTTACGCCAAACATAACGTTTTGCATTGTTGCCAAAAAGTTCAATTTTGGTTTCATCTGACCAGAGCACCTTCTTCCACATGTTTGGTGTGTCTCCCAGGTGGCTTGTGGCAAACTTTAAACAACACTTTTTATGGATATCTTTAAGAAATGGCTTTCTTCTTGCCACTCTTCCATAAAGGCCAGATTTGTGCAATATACGACTGATTGTTGTCCTATGGACAGAGTCTCCCACCTCAGCTGTAGATCTCTGCAGTTCATCCAGAGTGATCATGGGCCTCTTGGATGCATCTCTGATCAGTCTTCTCCTTGTATGAGCTGAAAGTTTAGAGGGACGGCCAGGTCTTGGTAGATTTGCAGTGGTCTGATACTCCTTCCATTTCAATATTATCGCTTGCACAGTGCTCCTTGGGATGTTTAAAGCTTGGGAAATCTTTTTGTATCCAAATCCGGCTTTAAACTTCTTTACAACAGTATCTCGGACCTGCCTGGTGTGTTCCTTGTTCTTCATGATGCTCTCTGCGCTTTTGACGGACCTCTGACACTATCACAGTGCAGGTGCATTTATACGGAGACTTGATTACACACAGGTGGATTGTATTTATCATCATTAGTCATTTAGGTCAACATTGGATCATTCAGAGATCCTCACTGAACTTCTGGAGAGAGTTTGCTGCACTGAAAGTAAAGGGGCTGAATAATTTTGCACACCCAATTTTTCAGTTTTTGATTTGTTAAAAAAGTTTGAAATATCCAATAAATGTCGTTCCACTTCATGATTGTGTCCCACTTGTTGTTGATTCTTCACAAAAAAATAAAGTTTTATATCTTTATGTTTGAAGCCTGAAATGTGACAAAAGGTCGCAAAGTTCAAGGGGGCGAATACTTTCGCAAGGCACTGTATATACATATATACAGTGGAGAGAACAAGTATTTGATACACTGCCGATTTTGCAAGTTTTCCTACTTACAAAACATGTAGAGGTCTGTAATTTTTATCATAGGTACACTTCAACTGTGAGAGACGGAATCTCAAACAAAAATGCAGAAAATCACATTGTATGATTTTTAAGTAATTAATTTGCATTTTATTGCATGACATAAGTATTTGATCACCTACCAACCAGTAAGAATTCCGACTCTCACAGACCTGTTCGTTTTTCTTTAAGAAGTCCTCCTGTTCTCCACTCATTACCTGTATTAACTGCACCTGTTTGAACTCATTACCTGTATAAAAGACACCTGTCCACACACTCAATCAAACAGACTCCAACCTCTCCACAATGGCCAAGACCAAAGAGCTGTTTAAGGACATCAGGGATAAAATTGTAGACCTGCACAAGGCAGGGAAAGGCTACAGGACAATAGGCAAGCAGCTTGGTGAGAAGGCAACAACTGTTTGCGCAATTATTAGATAATGGAAGAAGTTCCAGATGACGGTCAATCACCCTCGGTCTGTGGCTCCATGCAAGATCTCACCTCGTGGGGCATCAATGATCATGAGGAAGGTGAAGGATCAGCCCAGAGCTACACGGCAGGACCTGGTCAATGACCTGAAGAGAGCTGGGACCACAGTCTCAAAGAAAACCATTAGTAACACACTACACCGTCATGGATTAAAATCCTGCACCTCACGCAAGGTCCCCCTGCTCAAGCCAGCGCATGTCCAGGCCCGTCTGAAGTTTGCCAATGACCATCTGGATGATCCAGAGGAGGAATGGGAGAAGGTCATGTGGTCTGATGAGACAAAAATAGAGCTTTCTGGTCTAAACTCCATTCGCCGTGTTTGGAGGAAGAAGAAGGATGAGTACAACCTCAAGAACACCATCCCAACCGTGAAGCATGGAGGTGGAAACATCATTCTTTGGGGATGCTTTTCTGCAAAGGGGACAGGACGACTGCATCATATTGAGGGGAGGATGGATGGGGCCATGTATCGCGAGATCTTGTCCAACAACCTCCTTCCCTCAGTAAGAGCATTGAAGATGGCTCGTGGCTGGGTCTTCCAGCATGACAACGACCCGAAACACACAGCCAGGGCAACTAAGGAGTGGCTCCGTAAGAAGCATCTCAAGGTCCTGGAGTGGCCTAGCCAGTCTCCAGACCTGAACCCAATAGAAAATCTTTGGAGGGAGCTGAAAGTCCGTATTGCCCAGCGACAGCCCTGAAACCTGTTGGATCTGGAGAAGGTCTGTATGGAGGAGTGGGTCAAAATCCCTGCTGCAGTGTGTGCAAACCTGGTCAAGAACTACAGGAAACGTATGTTCTCTGTAATTGCAAACAAAGTTTTCTGTACCAAATATTAAGTTCTGCTTTTCTGATGTATCAAATACTTATGTTATGCAATAAAATGCTAATTAATTACTTAAAAATCATACAATGTAGGAAATGTAGGAAAACTTGCAAAATCGTCAGTGTATCAAATACTTGTTCTCCCCACTGTATGACAAAAATATAAATCTAACATGTAAAGTGTTGGTCCCACATTTCATGAGCTGAAATAAAAGATCCCAGAAATGTTTCCATAAGCACAAAAAGCTTATTTTCTCAGATTTTGTGCTCAAATTTGTTTACATCCCAGTTAGTAAACATTTTATCATTTTTCAAGGTAATCCATCCACCTGACAGGTGTGGCATATCAAGAAGCTGATTAAACAGCATGATCATTACACAGGTACACCTTGTGCTGGGGGACAACAATAGGTCACTCTAAAATGTGCTCTTTTGTCATGCAACACAAAGCCACAGATGTCTCAAGTTTTGAAGGAGTTTGCAATTGGCATGCTGACTGCAGGAATGTCCACCAGAGCTGTTTCCAGATAATTTTATGTTAATTTCTCTACCATAAACAGCCTCCAATGTTGTTTTAGAGATTTTGACAGGACCTCAACATCCGGCTTCTTCACCTGCGGGATCATCAGAGTGGGGATGGAAGATGCTGAGGAGTTTTTCTGTCTGTAATAAATCCCTTTTGTGGGGAAAAACTCATTCTGATTTGCTAGCCCTGGCTCTACAGTGGGTGGACCTGG
This sequence comes from Oncorhynchus mykiss, assembly GCF_013265735.2. NCBI lineage: Eukaryota > Metazoa > Chordata > Actinopteri > Salmoniformes > Salmonidae > Oncorhynchus > Oncorhynchus mykiss. The sequence continues at coordinate 63,953,427 of NC_048581.1, forward strand.
CTCACAACTGGGTGGGCCTATTCCCTCCCAGGCCCAACCATGGCTGCAACCCTGCCCAGTCATGTGAAATCCATAATTAATTTATTTAAATTGACTGATTTCCTTATATGAATTTTATCTCAGCAAACTCTTTGAAATGGTTGTATGTTGCGTTTCTATTTTTGTTCAGTATATACTGTATATTCAGACGGACATAGCCATATGCACTACGCATAGGAAAACAAACTATTCCTTGCCATTACGTTTTGATCTCGAAATCTGTATAGCCTACATCAAAGATACCACCTTCACAGAAGTAACCTATACAGCCATCACAATTGGATACAGAAACTATTGAGTTGCAAAGGAAGAAATCATTGTTAAATAATCAACATCCTAAGTTTCAGGGTAGATTTGGAGTGTTCTCCTGTCTGCCTGTCCTGCCTGCTGTCCTGTACCTGCCTGACTTTGATTTGGATTACGAGTCTTTGCCTGCCTTGACTTAACGATTGCCTGCCATCCTCATAGTCTTCACCCTCTCAAACTTCTGGCAGGTTAGACAGGGTACTGACCTTTAAGCACAAAGTTACAAATGGAAACGTTGTGTGCTCTCCGATATGACATTCATTGAAATCATAATAATTTCAAACATGATATGATTGATAATCAAAAGGGTATTTCACTTGCCCAGCTGTCCACCTCCTTGACAATTCCACGTCAGAAGAAGCGTAGGTTGATTTTGGCAATCATGCGCTTCATTCTGAAAAAAGTAAAAATCACCCTTCTGTGTGGCTGGCCATCCTTCCCCCATAGGTACGTGTGATTGCCTATCAAGTTGGAAGAGATGAGTTGCTGAAATACTCAAGTCTAAGTAAATTTGCACTTCTGTCTTTCTCTCTCTGTTTCTCTCTCTTCATCTCTCTCTCTGTCTTCCACTCTCTTCCCACCTCTCTCTCTCTCCCTCTCAATTTCATCCTTTCTTTCTCACTTCTTCCTCCCCCCTCTCTGTCTGTGGCTGTCTAGCGAAGACACCTAGTTAAGGGCATTTTGAATTAACATAATTGATTGCACCTATCCATTTGATTGATCAGGTTTAACGTATAGCTAGATACCTCAATATGACCGACATATAACTAACTACATGTATAGCGAGCAACATGTAGACAACCAACTAGCTAGATGGATAATGCTTGTTGAAAAATGGTTGTTCATAGCTAAATCCATCCAGTTATCTAATAGAAGGTAACTGCTTAACATTATAGTTTTTTTGTATTTAACCTTTATTTAACTAGGCAAGGCAGTTAAGAACAAATTCTTATTTACAATGACAGCCTAGGAACAGTGGAATCATTGCCTTGTTCAGGGGCAGAACGACAGATTTTTACCTTGTCAGCTCGGGTATTCGATCTAGCAATGTTTCCGTTACTGGCCCAACACTCTAACCACTAGGCTACCTGCCACCCCCTGAATAGTACCCAGAATTGTGAATTTCTCTGAATGTTGCTCCTCTTGTCGACATCAGTGGTGCCTTCATAGTACTTCGCCTGGTTGAAAAAATAAAATGACATCTCCTCAAGGGATGCCATTGAAGTACAAGCTACATACAAACAGAAAACTACAATAACAGTTACAGTAGCTAGCTAGCTAATATTAGCTAAATAAAACTGTCTGGCTAGCTAGCTAGCTGACTAGGCAGGCTGAAGTAAATAAGTACAGTAGCTAGCAACATCAATCTAAAAACATCTTCAATGATTTCCTCTGTATTTAATATTTTCTTCTATAAAGACAAATATATGGTAAAGAAAGTGTTCTCTTTCCAGTCTTTTCGGTCCTCTGAAGCAGTAAGTAGTCATCAGGTAGTCACTGTCAAAAATAATAAGAGATAATAATTTTGCACAGACTGAGCGACCGCTTCTGAGGTGAAATAGAACTTGAACTGCCAGCGTCCTCTGTCCTTGCGTAACCCAGTCAGAATTTTGCATGTTCTAGCAAAAGCCCTAGCGACGGAAGCTAGAACTCATCGAATCCCATTGTGACGCAGAGGGGGGATAGAATACTTTTGTCAGGGGGACATTATTTGGCATGACAGGCCCCCTTCTTGATGGTGAAGATAATTCTTATTTTTTTTAAGTCCATTTCCTGCAATTCTACACATTTTGCAGCTTTAAAGATTATTTCCTGCAATTCTACACATTTTGTAATGACTTAGGCCATGTTAATATGATATCTGAGTGAGACTGACAAAAATAATCTACTAACTACCAATCTAAAAATTGTTAGCTGACATTGCTAATCGAGTGACTTTCAGTGATTGACATAACAAGTCAAAAAACTGCTGATGCACAACCATCTGGTGTATTCCACTATAGTTACTTTCAATAGTAAGTTGAGACCCAAACTTTTTTTAGAATGTTATATATATTGGAAATGGCCCTCCTCTGAGCACCCACTTCTCTCACTTTTGCTCTTTTGACTCACCCACTCGCTTTTTTGTCCTGCTGTAACCTTGTCTTTGTGCCCCATAGTCAATCTGTTTCTGTCCCTGATGGCCACTGATTTTCAGATCCAAAATAAACCTGGAACAATGGAGTCTGCCCCCTATGTCTGCCACACGCTCACTCTCATTACCCCCACCAGAGAGGGAAAAGGGTTTCACAATGATACATTATGTAATCCTCTCTCTCCTCTCGCTCTCTCTCACTATGACTCCTTTCATCACTTTTCTTTCACTTTGCAGCTTAATGTTAATTTCTTTTTACCAAACAATCTCATGTTCTCTATCTAGCCTTTCTCATGCCTCTTTAGTCTATCCCACTTTTCGACAATTGAATACCCTCCCCCCCCCCCCTTACTTCTCATTATAGGCCACTGCTTACCCCCCATGACTGAGAGCCAGGTAGGTGTCACTAATCTCTGTCTCAGTACAGTAGGTGACCTGGCTGTCAACTTGTATTTCATGAAGGAACACAGTGTCCTGGCTTCAGAAAGATAGAGAGGATTATAACTGGGATATTGACCCTCTCTTTCTCTACTACCGCCACAATGTCAGACTTGTAGGCGTTCAGACTTGCCCAGAGCTAACATGCCGATTTGGTCATTTAATCATTTCACTCACTGACAAGTCATTATGCCCTCATCAACTAGCAGGACCATTAGTCATGGGCTATATACCGTTAGTGCAGTGGTAGATTAATAGGTATTGCAATAACAATTTGGGGGAGGTGTTTTCCATGTTAATACAAAATGAAGCCAGGATGGAAAGTAGAGTCTAACACAGGGACAGAGGAAAAGTAGAGGGGCATAGGTCAAAACGATTAGAATTTCAATGAGGCTCTACTGCAGTTCTCTTTGAAACAGAACATCTAAAAACAGCCAGGACTTTATCAAGGCTACAGGTACTGTTCTACTGCTGCACAAATGAACACATTACATAAATTGAAACAGGCTGATTTTTACATTACACATCACGGTGATTACGCAATTAGACTCTCGTTTGCAGGTTTTGTATCACAATGGCCAGGCAATTTAAGTTAAATTGACTATGAACAATAGACATGTCATTCATTTATCACTGAACCATACAAGTGATGTGTGCCCAGCTAGCACATAACATTCTGAGAACCATATGTTTCTTAGAGCTTGGTGAGAGCGTGGTTGCCCTATGGTTATTTTGCATACAACCTTCCCACAACTTTCTGGGAATGGTGCTGGATAGTTGCTTGGCTTTGAAACATTCTCAGCACATTTAAGGAACTTGACAAAAAAAAAATTATTGGTATTTCATTACTTTAAGAGAACATTTCCTAAAAGTTCAAACATCATTAATTTACATTTTGTTAATGTTCTAGGAACATTCTCCAACTGGTTTGATATTGGGAATGTTCTCAAATAGTTGGGAAATTTAAGAAACATCATTCTTTGGTGGGAATTTCAGTACTTTCCCACTGGGCACACACTGGTTGAATCAACATTGTTTCCATGTAATTTCAATTAAATGAAGTTGAACCAATGTGGAATAGACATTGAATTGATGTCTGTGCCCAGTGGGTGACCATAACATTTCCTACAATTTTCCTCACGGTTTTATTTCAAGTAATGTTCTCAAATTGTTCCAAGAACGTTATGAATAAAAAACATGACATGCATGCTCCATCCTGGTGGAGCAGAAGACTAATTCCATGGAAAGAGAAGATTAGAGGTTTGTATCTCCCTGATGTTGTGCCACAATAAAATAAATGTGTTTGCATGATTAATGCCTAAGGAAATTAATTTACATGTGTCCTATCTGTGCTTGGAGTTCAACAAAGTTAACCCAAAATAAGCTGGCAGTCTTATTGAAGAACCTGCAAATAACCTATAATTTCCATTCTCAGGACGTTAATGTAACCTCCTAGGAAAAATGTCAATGGGCCAGAGCAAAACATTCCCAGAACAGGCTAAATGTGTACTTCTGTTCTCAGTACATTTAAAAAACGTTCCGTTTTACCGGTGAGGAAACGTATGGCTTTGTTCCCTCAACAAATGTGAAACCAAAAATGTACTTTCCAACAACATCCAAGGAACCAAAAGTGCTAGCTGGGTGATGACCTAATGACTCCTATTCCAGTGGTCAGGTTCTCAAATTAAATCAAATTGGTCACATACCGCCGAATACAACAGGTGTGGACTTACTTACGAGCCCATTCCCAACAGTGCAGATTTTAAGAGTAAGACAAATATTTGCTCAATAAAAAAGGAAATAGTAATACAATTAAAACAATAACGAGGCTATATGCAAGGAGTACCAGTACTGAGTCAATGTGAAGGGGTACAAGGTAATTGAGGTAATACAGTATGTACATGTGGGTATGGGTAGAAATGACTAGGCAATCAGGATATATAATAAACAGAGTAGCAGCAGCATATGTGAAGTGTGAAATTGTGTCTGTGTGTGTGTGGGTGGCGTCAATATGCATGTGTGTGTGTGTTTTGTGTGTGAGAATATGTAGTTTGTGTGTGTGTGTTGGAGTGTCAATGTAGTATGTGTGAGTGTGTGGATAGAGTCTAGTAAGTGTGCATAGAGCCAGTCCAATGGACAGTGCAAAACAATTAAGATGAATAAATAATAAAGGGGGTCAATGTAAATAGTCCTGGTAGCCATTTGATTAACTGTTCAGCATTCTTATGGCTTGGGGGTAAAAACAGTTGAGAAGCCTTTTTGTCCTAGACTTGGCACTCCGGTACCGCTTGCCATGCGGTAGTAGAGAGAACAGTCTATGACTGGGGTGGCTGGGGTCTTTGACAATTTTTAGGGCCTTCCTCTGACACCGCCCAGTGTAAGAGGTCCTGGATGGCAGGCAGCTTAGCCCCAGTGATGTACTGGGCCGTACGCACTACCCTCTGTAGATGCACGCCATTGCTGGCGGAGGGTAGCAGATGTGGGGCTGTTGAGAGTAGCCCTGTGCGATTTGTGCATATTATTAAGTAAGGTTGAGATGGTGTCCGAGTTCTCATCAAACTAGTCCTGATGGTTCCTTCCTCTGTAGCCAATGGAGTGGACCGCTGCCTGATAGAGCACTGAGCTGATAGAGGCACACTTCTGATCCATGGGGTCCTCTGCGCTCAGAAGAGACTCAGTCTTCCCCAGCCTTTCAGTGAAAGAGCAACGGAACTCTTCCCTTATTGCAGCTTTCTCAAGCTGGGTACAGTGCAGACGCCTCTTACTGGACTTCTGCAGGCGTTGGGGCAGACATATCCTCCCCTGGAGTTTAGCCAGTATCATACAGTGAACTGTCCAGCATCCTGCACCCCTCATGGCACGTGTCAGCAGGACGTCATTAGTGTCAGAACGTCTCACCATGATGTAGTCGATCAGGTGTCAGTGTTTGGAGCGTGGGTGCATCCATGATGTTGGATATTTGTTCTTCTGCTGGAACCAGGTGTTATTGACAATGCGATCATGCTCGGCACATAGTCTCAAGCCGTTCTCATTGACCTGGCCAATACCATGCCTACCCAGCACTCCGCTCCATATCCTGTTGTTCTGTCCCACCCTAGCATTGAAGCCACCCAGCAGAAAGATCTTAAGAGACTGTTTGTAATTGATAGTCCCACACCGTGTTGAAGTTGTCCACCTGGAGGGTAAACTTTCCAGAAGAAGGTGTAGCCTTCTTCCTCTTCCTTCAGGTAACCTTCCTCTAGGAACCTGGTCTCACTCAGGGCAGCAATGTGTCACACCCTGATCCTTTTCACCTGTCCTTGTGCTTGTCTCCACTTCCCACTTGCCAGTTTCAGGGGAATTATTTTCTTCAGCATTTTTTGACCGCTGAGTGGAACTCCTGATAGGTGCGGTAGCCTATCCAGGAAGGAGTGAGTGGGAAAGTTTTAGGCCACCTTATCTAGGCAGCTCCCCAACTGGGGTGAGCAGTGTGGCTCCTAAATAGGGCTTCTCAGTCACACAGGGGTCTGCTGAGAGCAGCTGCCACTCAAGTCCCAACTGCTGGTGACCATAATAGTCCTGTGCCGCTGGTGTGCAGGGGTCTGATTAAGGGCTCCCAGTGCATTCACTCCTGCCCCTGTCACCAGACACCCCAATGTGCAAAGGAAGTTATTTAAAGTGTAGCAGTCCCCAACAGCACTACTTCACTGTAGGAAGGTGAATTCCAGTGGCACAGGGGAAAACCCAGGACGACCCGTATCTTCCACAGCTGCAGGAGGCTGCTGGATCCCCAGTACCGCGTGGTGCCAGCAAGCTGCTTTTCTCTCAGGGTGTGCTCCCCTAGCCTTTGTTGTACCAGACAAACCCACAAGGTAGCAGGGCAATGGGGTGGCAGGTAGCCTAGTGGTTAGAGTGTTGGACTAGGAAGCGAAATCCCTGAGCTGACAAGGTAAAACTGTGTCGTTCTGCCCCTGAACAAGGCAGTTAACCCACTGTTCCTAGGCTTTCAAATGAAAATAAGAATTTAACTGCCTTGCCTAGTCAAATAAAGGTTAAGGGAAAAAAATAAATGGTTGATGGCTGCCAGGGTGTGTCCAAACAGAGGTGGGCCTGTACAAATGTAACTTTGTGACCCACTGCTGCTCTGAGATCCCCTGCTGGTAAGTCTGGAGTTCAAGAAAACAAGTTCATGTGTATTGCCAAGATGAGGGCCGACTGGAGTCTTGGTCATGGAGAGGCTTTGTTCTGGCAAAGGGAGACTGGTGCATGAAGCTGCCCCCCAATTCACCACAAGGGCTGGCCAGCGGCAGCGAGCTGTAAGCGAGAGTATTCAAGCATGAGGTAGGTGGGCATGCGGCTTACCTCTACCTAGGCACTACTGCACTAGACGCGTCACAGGCACCCTGCGGTTTCCTGCTAACGCACAGTACTCCAGTATACTCTAATGTACTGTATTAAATTCTACTGTACAGTATTGATCTTTTTGTACTGACTTATACTCTACTTCATTTTTTGTACTGTGCTCTATTATACTGTCCAAACTTGTTTAACAGATATCTATGATTAATTCAGATTTGGACTGACCAAATTTCAACAACTTTTCAACATCCAGTGGATGAGAGGGCTGGTTACAGTAAATGGAAAGAGAGGGAGGAAGGGAGGACAGTAGCAGGTGGCCCAACTGTGGTTTGTGACTATTATGAATTCCCATTGTAGCCAATTCAGTTGCATTCATTCTGTTACAGATTTTTGGGTAATTCTGTTACTGATTAGAAAATATCTTAACGATATGTGGGTTTTTATTTCTTAAACGTACAGAAGGAAAATAATCTCTCAAGCTAAATATAAATGTTTATATTAGTTGACAGTTGTCTTTACTTCAACATTGTGTTTTGATGTATTTCTGATACATTTTAAGACTTTTTTTGCTAGATGTTTAATAAGAACCCTTTTCCAGCTGTTTCACCAGAAATCAAAGCCTTTGCGTATTCCACATTTTTGGGGGTGGAAAATTGTCCAAAAAATTCAGTATATATGCCTTAATTTCTTCCAAATATATTTGTAGCTTTCATTTTACACCAAATTTGATGTGCTCCTGTGAACTTCAAGTTAGTGCTCATGGGGCTTTTTACATGGAAATGCCCATGAGTCAACGATTGCCCGTGCATTCATTGAGGCTCAGAGGCTCCTGTTTCTTGTAATGATTCAGATCCAGACAGACTTCCAGTGAAAAACAATATTTCACATTGTGGTGGGAGCAGCATGGTTGTTGCTGTGAAACTCAGTGTATATGGGACCTTTTTTGTCACACATCAACCCAGCTAACAATTCTAGGGAGAGAGAACGTTTTTGTAATGTTACCCGTAAAGTTCCCCTAATGTTTGAGTGTCCAGTTTTCCATTAGTTGGGATAACATTCTATCTATGTTAGCAAAAACTTCTGAGAACCTTTTGAACATGTAGGTGTTAAAGGAGAGCATTATATTAATGTCAAGCAGAACGATATAGAACGTGGTTACAATGTTCTCAGAATATACAACATTAATGATCTGGATGCATTTTATGGGACGTTGCAAGAATATTGTGTCCAGTTTTCTGAGGGTTAGGGGAATATTCCATGAAACATCACATCAAACATACACAAAACATGGTTGCCAAGATCTCAGAATACAAGATATTGTTCTAGACACGTTTCATGAGAACGTTGCAAGAACATTCCTGTGTCCAGTTTCTAATTTCGATATCAAGAAAGTTCTAAAGTATCTCATCTTCAAACTCCTTCCACACTGTGCTACTAGTGCAATTCTCTCCCATGATCCATCTTCCACCACTACAGTAATTACTAGTTCCCATTTTCCTTTAACACCCAGTGTGTGTTCAGAAGTGGTCATCTGTATCCCTTTATATAACTGAGAGTTGCAATTCAATGGCTCAGACACGTGAGGTATGTGGCAGAGTCACAGTCAATCACGGACTACAAAAAGAAAACCATCCCCGTCGCAGACCCCGATGTCTTGCTCCCAGACAAACTAAACAACTTCTTTGCTCGCTTTGAGGACAATACAGTCCCACCGACACAGCCCGCTACCAAAACCTGCGGGCTCTCCTTCACCGCAGCCAACGTGTGTAAAACATTTATCCCTCGCAAGGCTGCCGGCCCAGATGGCATCCCTAGCCACGTCCTCAGAGTATGCGCAGACCAGCTGGCTGGTGTGTTTAAGGACATATTCAATCAATCCCTATCCCAGTCTGCTGATCCAACAAGCTTCAAGAGGGCCACCATTGTTCCTGCTCCCAAGAAAGCTAAGGTAACTGAGCTAAATGACTATCACCTCGTAGCACTCACTTCCGTCATCATGAAGTGCTTTGAGAGACAGGTCAAGGATCATATCACCTCCACCCTACCTGACACCCTAGACCCACTACAATTTGCTTACCGCCCCAATAGGTCCACAGACGACGCAATTGCAATTCCACTGCACACTTCCCTAACCCATGTGGACAAGAGGAATACCTATGTGAGAATGCTGTTCATCGACTACAGCTCAGCATTTAACACCATAGTACCCTCCAAACTCGTCATTAAGATCTAGACCCTGGGTCTCGACCCCACCCTGTGCAACTGGGTCCTTTTCTGACAGGACTCCCCCAGATGGTGAGGGTAGGTAACAACATCACCCCACTGATCCTCAACACTGGGGTCACACAAGGGTGCATTCTTAGCCATCTCCTGTACTCCCTGTTCACCCATGACTGTGTGGCCATGCACACCTCAACCACATAGTTTGCAGACGACACTACAGTGGTAGGCTTGATTACCAACATGACGTGACGGCCTACAGGGAGGAGGTGAGGGCCCTCGGAGTGTGGTATCTGGCAAATAACCTCACACTCCACGTCAACAAAACAAAGGAGATGATCGTAGACTTCAGGAAACAGCAGAGGGCACCCCCCTGTCCACATCGACGGGACAGTAGTGGAGAAGGTGGAGAGTTTTAAGTTCCTTGGCGTACACATCACGGACAAACTGAAATGGTCCACCGACACAGACACCGTGGTGAAGAAGGCGCAACAGTGCCTCTTCAACCTCAGGAGGCTGAAGAAATTTGGCTTGTCACTAAAAACACTCACAAACTTTTACAGATGCACAATCGCGAGCATCCTGTCGGGCTGTATCACCGCCCGGTACGGCAACTGCTCCGCCCACAACCGTAAGGCTCTCCAGAGGGTAGTAAGGTCTGCACAACGCATCACAGGGGGCAAACTACCTGCCCTCCAGGGCACCTACACCACCCGATGTCACAGGAAGGCTAAAAATATCATCAAGGACAACAACCACCTGAGCCACTGCTTGTTCACCCCGAAATCATCCAAAAGGCGAGGTCAGTACAGGTGCATCAAAAGCTGGGACCGAGAAATGGAAAAACAGCTTCTATCTCAAGGCCATCAGACTGTTAAACAGCCATCACTAACATAGATAGACAGGCTGCTGCCAACATACTGACTCAAATCTCTAGCCACTTTTAATAATTCAAAACTGGATGTAATAAATGTATCACTAGTCATTTTAAACAATGCCACTTTTTTATCATGTTTACATACCCTACATTACTCATCTCATATGTATATACTGTACTCTATACCATCTACTGCATCTTGCCTATGCCGTTCGGCCATCGCTCATCCATTTATTTATATGTACGTATTCTCATTCATTCCTTTACATTTGTGTGTAAAAGGTAGTTGTGAAATTTTTAGATTACTTGTTAGATATTATTGCATGGTCGGAACTAGAAGCACAAGCATTTCGCTACACTCGCTAACCATGTGTATGTGACCAATAAAATTTGATTTGATTTGACACCTCATTTTGGCTGTTATTTGACCTTCCAATTCCTTATCCCATTCCTTATGTGTCATTAGTGTCAAATTTGGTCTGGAGCTGGCTCCCGAGTGGCACAGCAGTCTAAGGCACTGCATCTCAGTGCAAGAGGGTGTCACTACAGTCCCTGGTTTAAATCCAAGCTTTATCACACCCGGCCGTGATTGGGAGTCCCATAGGGTGGCGCACAATTGGAAAGGCGTAGGCCATCATTGTAAATAAGAATTTGTACTTAACTGACTTGCCTGGTTAAATAAATGTTAAATAACAAACAAACAAATATTTTAGGACATTCCTTTCAAAATGCTGGTTAATCCTTTTTCTGCCCTTCAACTGAAGCCTCTGTCCATTATGGATGGCAGAAAGTTAGCATTGTTAGTCATTTTCATGGCCCTTGAGAGCAAAGTTGGCATTTCCAGTTTTTTTCTTACTTGATGTCCATACCTTTTAGAGTGCATCTTATCCATTCATTCTTCAATCTAACTTTCCTCCAATGTAATTGGCCTAAAAATGGTAATGAAGGAAGGGTATTCCTAGACATGAACTTTGCTCAATTTGTACCCAACCCAAAATCTTGTTTAATCCAGGCCACCAAAGCTTTTAATTGAGCAGCCCAAAAGTATTTGTTAAAATTGGGTAAGCACCTTTGTCTTTGGGAAAAAAATGACTTTGAGTCTCACTCTAGGTCTCCTGTTTAGCCAATTTGGAAATAAGCTTGAAGGTATACACAGGGACTAGAATGGTTGCCATGTTCTCAGAATGTAAGATATTAATGTTCTAGACACGATTCATTGGACGTTGCAAAAACATTTCTGTGTATCAGTTGTCAGGACGTGATGGTCCCAAAGAAACTTTCTCCCGACAAATATTTTTTTTATTACACAGAATGCCTAGTTACTGTTGTGAAGTCCATCAAGGCCCTGATTAGTGAACCACTGGTCCGTTCATAGCTCGTTATGTCTGTTGGCAAGGTTAATGTTACTCTCACACAATTCTTTCAACATTGTTTTGAATTTACTTATTTGACATACATGATTACATTGTGCATGTTCATTTATACAGTGAATATTATTAAACATGTCCTCACCTGGGATTTCAACTCACAACCTCTTGGTTCACAGCATTCAGATCTTCCTGCTACACTTGTTCAATCCATTTCCATCAGTGTAGATGAAGGTGAGGAGGCAGGTTGAATATTTATTTTTAAGCCCTGAGACATGGATTGTGTATGTGTGCCATTTAGAGTGCGAATGGGCAAGACAAAATATTTAAGTGCCTTTGAACAGGGTATGGTAGTAGGTGCCAGGTGCACTTGTTAGTGTCTAGAACTGCAACGCTGCAGGGTTTTTCATGCTCAACAGTTTCCCGTGTGTATCAAGAATGGTCCACCACCCAGGGCAAAAGAGGGCAAAAGAGGGGTACAACTCAATATCGAAGGTGTTCTTAATGTTTTGTATACCCAATGTATGTCATTTTCTGGTTTGTTGAAAATAATAATTAAAAAATTAAAAAAGATGACGCCAACAGACATGGCAGCTCTGCTTCTAGCTCCTAAGCAACTTTGCAGTATTTCGTTTTTTTGTATGTTATTTCTTACATTATTAGCCCAGAACGTTTGTGTTATTACATACAGCCGGAAGTAACAGAGCAGCGGTAACTCACAATCATCCCAGAAACCCTAGACCCACTCCAATTTGCATACCGACGTAATAGATCCACAGATAATGCTGTCTCTATTGCACTCCACACTGCCTCTTTCCCACCTGGACAAAAGGAACATCAATGTGAGAATGCTATTAAAAGACTACAGCTCAGCATTCAACACCATAGTGCACTCAAAGCTCATCAATAAGCTAAGGACTGTTGGGGAATAATCAGAATTGGTTGGTAACATAGGTACAGTGCCTTGCGAAAGTATTCGGCCGCCTTGAACTTTGCGACCTTTTGCCACATTTCAGGCTTCAAACATAAAGATATAAAACTGTAATTTTTTGTGAAGAATCAACAACAAGTGGGACACAATCATGAAGTGGAACGACATTTATTGGATATTTCAAACCTTTTTAACAAATCAAAAACTGAAAAATTGGGCGTGCAAAATTATTCAGCCCCTTTACTTTCAGTGCAGCAAACTCTCTCCAGAAGTTCAGTGAGGATCTCTGAATGATCCAATGTTGACCTAAATGACCAATGATGATAAATACAATCCACCTGTGTGTAATCAAGTCTCCGTATGAATGCACCTGCACTGTGATAGTCTCAGAGGTCCGTTGAAAGCGCAGAGAGCATCATGAAGAACAAGGAACACACCAGGCAGGTCCGAGATACTGTTGTGAAGAAGTTTAAAGCCGGATTTGGATACAAAAAGATTTCCCAAGCATTAAACATGCCAAGGAGCACTGTGCAAGCGATAATATTGAAATGGAAGGAGTATCAGACCACTGCAAATCTACCAAGACCTGCTGTCCCTCTAAACTTTCAGCTCATACAAGGAGAAGACTGATCAGAGATGCAGCCAAGAGGCCCATGATCACTCTGGATGAACTGCAGAGATCTACAGCTGAGGTGGGAGACTCTGTCCATAGGACAACAATCAGTCGTATATTGCACAAATCTGGCCTTTATGGAAGAGTGGCAAGAAGAAAGCCATTTCTTAAAAATATCCATAAAAAGTGTCGTTTAAAGTTTGCCACAAGCCACCTGGGAGACACACCAAACATGTGGAAGAAGGTGCTCTGGTCAGATGAAACCAAAATTGAACTTTTTGGCAACAATGCAAAACGTTATGTTTGGCGTAAAAGCAACACAGCTCATCAGCCTGAACACACCATCCCCACTGTCAAACATGGTGGTGGCAGCATCATGGTTTGGGCCTGCTTTTCTTCAGCAGGGACAGGCAAGATGGTTATAATTGATGCGAAGATGGATGGAGCCAAATACAGGACCATTCTGGAAGAAAACCTGATGGAGTCTGCAAAAGACCTGAGACTGGGACGGAGATTTGTCTTCCAACAAGACAATGATCCAAAACATAAAGCAAAATCTACAATGGAATGGTTCAAAAATCAACATATCCAGGTGTTAGAATGGCCAAGTCAAAGTCCAGACCTGAATCCAATCGAGAATCTGTGGAAAGAACTGAAAACTGCTGTTCACAAATGCTCTCCATCCAACCTCACTGAGCTCGAGCTGTTTTGCAAGGAGGAATGGGAAAAAAATTCAGTCTCTCGATGTGCAAAACTGATAGAGACATACCCTAAGCGACTTACAGCTGTAATCGCAGCAAAAGGTGGCGCTACAAAGTATTAACTTAAGGGGGCTGAATAATTTTGCACGCCCAATTTTTCAGTTTTTGATTTGTTAAAAAAGTTTGAAATATCCAATAAATGTCGTTCCACTTCATGATTGTGTCCCACTTGTTGTTGATTCTTCATAAAAAAAATACAGTTTTATATCTTTATGTTTGAAGCCTGAAATGTGGCAAAAGGTCGCAAAGTTCAAGGGGGCCGAATACTTTCGCAAGGCACTGTAAGATGTTTTATATTCATCATATGTTTGTAAGTTACTTCTCATCAGAATGTTATTTTTGTATAATACTGTGGTGGGGTTGCAGTATCTGTTGTATGTCAAGACTAAGTTGCTTGGTCTGGAGAGAGGGGAGAGGTCAAGCGTGTATCTCTTGACTCCACAATGTCTGTGTGCCAGTCAGTGTGTCTCTGTGATCTTGTCAAGATAGGATGGATTTGATATATGCCTGTTGATATGGAGGATTGGTTTGTGGTTCTGAGTTTGAGAAAATAACATGTTTTAGGAGACAAAGCTGAACGATGAATTATGCCGATGCTGTCTTATCCTGTGTGTGTCTTTGCTATAAAGGATCTCAGTTGAAATGTGGAAGGGACTCTCAGAGAATTCATTGATAGACACTGAATTGATCTGAGAGTCACAGGGTTGTGATAGAGCTCATATAATTAAAAATGGACTTTGTGATAACTAACTCTGACTTGTGTGTGGTTTGCTCTCATGATTTGGTAAATAGAGGAAATTTCCACGACAGGACCTACCTCTGCAACTGGATCCTGGACTTTCTGATGGGCCGCCCCCAGGTGGTAAGGGTAGGTAACAACACATCCGCTACGCTGATCCTCAACACGGGGGCCCCTCAGTAGTGCGTGCTCACCCCCCTCCTGTACTCCCTGTTCAATCATAACTGCACAGCCAGGCACGACTCCAACACCATCATTACATTTGCTGATGACACAACAGTGGTAGGCCTGATCACCGAGAATGACGAGACAGCCTATAGGGAGGAGGTCAGAGACCTGGCCTTGTGGTGCCAGGACAACAACCTCTCCCTCAACGTGATCACGACAAAGGAAATGATTGTGGACTACAGGAAAAAGAGGACCGAGCACGCTCCCATTCTCATCGACGGGGCTGCAGTGGAGCAGGCTGAGAGCTTCATGTTCCTTGGTGTCCACATCACCAACAAACTAACATGGTCCAAGCACACTATGACAGTCGTGAAGCGGGCACGACAAAACGTATTCTCCCTCAGGAGACTGAAAATATTTGGTATGGGTCCTCAGATCCTCAAAAGGTTCTACAGCTGCACCATCGAGAGCATCACTGCCTGGTATGGCAACTGCTCTGCCTCCGACCGCAAAGCACTACAGAGTGTAGTGCGAACGGCCCAGTACATCACTGGGGCCACGCTTCCTGCCATCCAGGACCTCTATACCAGGTGGTGTCAGAGGAAGGCCCTAAAAATTGTCAATGACTCCAGCCACCCTAGTCATAGACTGTTCTCTCTGCAACCACACGGCAAGCAGTCCCGGAGCACCAAATCTGGGTCCAAGAGGCTTCTAAACAGCTTCTACCCCCAAGCCATGAGACTCCTGAACGTCTTGTCAAATGGTTACCAAGACTATTTGCATTGCTCCCTCCACTCCCACTCTCTGTTGTCATCTATGCATATTAGTCACATTAATTAACTCTTCCTACATGTACATACTACCTCAACTAACCGGTGCCCCCCACACATTGACTCTGTGCCGGCACCCCCTGCTGCTCTTTAATTACTTGTTACTTGTATCTCTTATTCTTATCCGTATTTTTTGAAACTGCACTGTTGGTTAGGGGCTCGTAAGTAAGCATTTCACTGTAAGGTCTGTTGTACCTGTTGTATTCGGCACATGTGACCTAATAACATTTTATTTGACTACAACCAGAAATATGACTTTCCGGAATTGGATCCTTTGTTCATACCCCCCAGCGCAATTTAACTTATCCCAAAGGCTGCCCTTAGACGCCGCTGGTGGAGAAAAGGTATTCAGAGTGGACTTCTAGTCCGACTCAGGAGGCGTGCACACCATCCACCGCTCCCGAGTAATTTACTTACTAAGGTTCCGTCCTTGGACAATAAAGTAGACAAACTCAGGGTGAGGATATCTTTCCAGAGAAACATCAGGGACTGAAACATACTCTGTTACACGGAATCATGGCTCTCTCCGGATATACTGTCCCCATCCATACAGCCAGCTGGGTTCTCAGTACATCGCACAGACAAGAATAAAGAACTCTCTGGGAAGAAGAAAGGCGGTGGTGTACAGTGTATTCTGAAAGTATTCAGACCCCTTGACTTTTTACACATTTTCCCTCATCAATCTACACACAATTTCCCATATTGGCAAAGCAAAAACTGATCTTTATACATTTTTTCCAATTTATATTTTTTTTAAATACAGGAAAATCCCATTTACATAATTTTCAGACCCTTTACTCAGTACTTTGACAGTGATGACATCCTCAATTCTTGTTGGGTATGACGCTACAAGCTTGGCAGACTTAATTCTTCTCATGATTTCCTGCAGATCCTCTCAAGCTCTATCGGGTTGGATGGGGAGCGTCGCTGCACAGCTATTTTTAGGTCTCTCCAGAGATGTTCGATCGGGTTCAAATTCGGGCTCTGGCTGGGTCACTCAAGTAGTGGTGGAAAAAGTATCCAATTGTCATACTTGAGTAAAAGGAGTGGCTTCCATCTGACCACACTACCATAAAGGCCTGATTGGTGGAGTGCTGCAGAGATGGTTGTCCTTCTGATAACACATTGGATTTTGGCAGATAGATGGCAGCATTGGCAAGGTGACTGGGAATATGGTCAAATGCAAACAGTGTAATTATTCCCTCTGTAAGGCAATCATACAGGCAAAACATCAGTAAAGAGACAAAGTGTAGTCGCAATTCAACGGCTCAGACACGAGACGTATGTGGCAGGGTCTACAGACAATCATGGATTACAAAGGGAAAACCAGCCACATCGCGGACACTGAGGTCTTGCTCCTGGACAAGCTAAACACCTTCTTCGCCCGCTTTGAGGTTAACACAGTGCCAATGACGTGGTCCTCTCCCAAGGACGGGGCTCTTGTTCTCTGTGGCAGAGATGAGTAAGACATTTAAGCGTGTTAACCCTCGCAAGGCTGCCGGTCCAGATGGTATCTCTAGCTGTGTCCTCAGAGTATGTGCAGACCAGCTGTCTGGAGAGTTTATGGACATATTCAACCTCCCCCTATATCACAGTCTGCTGTCGCCACTTGCATTAAGTTGTACACCTTTGTTCCTGTACCCAAGAAAGCAAAGGTATCTGAACTAAATGACTATCGGCCCGTAGCACTCACCTCTGTAATCATGAAGTGCTTTGAGAGGGTAGTTAAGGATCGTATCACCTTCACCTTACCTGACACCCGAGACCCACTTCAATTTGCATACCGCCCAAATAGATCCACAGATGATGCAATCACCATTGCACTGCACACTGCCCTATCCCATCTGGATAAGAGAAGTACCTATGTAAGAATGCTGTTCATTGACTATAGCTCAGCCTTCAACACCATAGTACCCTCCAGCTCAACATTAAGCTCTGGGACCTGGGTCTGAACCCGGCCCTGTGCAACTGGGTCCTGGAATTCCTGACGGGCCGCCCCCCAGGTGGTGAAGGTAGGAAACAAAACCTCCACTACGTTGATCTTCAACACAGGGGCCACACAAGGCTGCGTGCTCAGCCCCCTCCTGTACTTCCTGTTTACCCATGACTGCGCAGCCACGCATGCCTCCAACACAATCATCAAGTTTGCAGATGACACAACAGTAGTAGGCCTGATTAACAACAATGACGAGACTGCCTACAGGGAGGAGGTGAGAACGCTGGCGGAGGTGTACCAGGAAAATAACCTCTCTCTCATCAACAAAACGAAGGAGCTGATAGTGGACTTCAGGAGACGAGAGAGAGCATGCCCCTATTCACATTGACGGGACCACAGTGGAGAAGATGGAAAGCTGCAAGTTCCTCAGCGTACACATCACTGACAATCTGAAATGGTCCACCTACACAGACAGTGTGGTGAAAAAGGTGCAAAAGCACCTCTTCAATCTCAGGATGCTGAGTAAATTTGGCTTGGCCCCTAAGACCCTCACAACTTTTACAGATGCACAATTGAGAGCATCCTGTCAGGCTGTATCACTGGGCAGGGCTCTCCAGACGGTGGTGCGCTCTGCCCAACACATCACCGGGGGCGTACTGCCTGCCCTCCAAGACACAAACAGCACCAGATGTCACAGGAAGGCTAAAAAGATCATCAAGGATGTCCACCGCCTGAGCCACGGCCTGTTCATCCCGCTATCTTCCAGAAGGTAAGGTCAGTACAGATGTATCAAAGTTGGGGCTGAGAGACTGAAAGACAGCTTCTATCTCAAGGCCATTACCCCATATTGACAAAGCATACACTTTTTCTTGCCTATTTATAAAAAAGTTAAACATTGAAATACCACATTTACATAAGTATTCAGACCCTTTACTCAGTACTCTGTTGAGGCACTTTTGGCAGCAATTACAGCCTCAAGTCCTCTTGGGCATGACGCTACAAGCTTGGCACACCTGTGTAATAGGAATTTTAATGTTTGTGCTTAACTCATTTCTGTGGTCTATTCATGTGCTGTTCTAAACTCAGCAAAAAAATAAACGTCCTCTCACTGTCAACTGCGTTTATTTTCAGCAAACTTAACATGTGTAAAAATGTGTATGAAATTAAAAACAAGATTCAACAACTGAGACATAAACTGAACAAATTCCACAGACATGCGACTAACAGAAATGAAATAATGTGTCCCTGAACAAACGGGGGGTCAAAATCAAAAGTAATAGTCAATATCTGGTGTGGCCACCAGCTGCATTAAGTACTGTATTGAATCTCCTATTCATGGACTGCACCAGGTTTGCAAGTTCTTGCTGGGAGATGTTACCCCACTCTTCCACCAAGGCATCTGCAAGTTCCCGGACATTTCTGAGGGGGATTGGCCCTAGCCCTCACCCTCCGATCCAACAGGTCCCAGACATGCTCAATGGGATTGAGATCTGGGCTCTTTGCTGGCCATGGCAGAACACTGACATTCCTGTCTTGCAGGAAATCACGCACAGAACAAGCTGTATGGCTGGCGGCATTGTCATGCTCGAGGGTCATGTCAGGATGAGCCTGCAGTAAGGGTACCACATGAGGGAGGAGGAGGTCTTCCCTGTAACACACAGAGTTGGTATTGCCTGCAATGACAACAAGCTCAGTCCGATGATGCTGTGACACACTGCCCCAGACCATGACGGACCCTCCACCTCCAAATCGATCCCCCTCCAGAGTACAGGCCTCCTCGGTGTAATGCTCATTCCTTCGACGATAAAAGCGAATCCGACCATCACCCACGGTGAAACAAAACCGCGACTCGTCAGTGAAGAGCACCTTTGCCAGTCCGGTCTGGTCCAGCGACGGTGGGTTTGTGCCCATAGAAGACGTTGTTGCAGGTGATGTCTGGTGAGGACCTGCCTTACAACAATCCTACAAGCCCTCAGTCCAGGGATTGTGCGTTCCTGGTCTAACTCGGGAAGTTGTTTCCATCCTGTACCTGTAACGCAGGTGTGATGTTCGGATGTACCGATCCTGTGCAGGTGTTGTTACATGTGGTTTGCCACTGCGAGGACGATCATCTATCTGTCCTGTCTCCCTGTAGTGCTGTCTTAGGTGTCTCACAGTACGGATATAGCAATTTATTGCCCTGGCCACATCTGCAGTCCTCATGCCTCCATTCACGCAGATGAGCAGGGACCCTGGGTGTCTTTCTTTTGGTGTTTTTCAGAGTCAGTAGAAAGGCCTCTTTAGTGTCCTAAGTTTTCATAACTGTGACCTTAATTGCCTTGTTAATTATGCTAAATCATGCAAATAGGACTTGTCTGTCTATTGCCGTATATAAGACAACTGCTGGGTCTGCACAGCGAGATCTCCTGATTGACATGTGTACTATGGTGCATTGAGTTGGTTGGAACCTCTCCAGCACACTGACAATAAACAATGCTTCATTTAAGATTGACTTTGAGAGTCCCTGTGTAAGAATTTTTCCACAACAATACTGTATTTGGGGAGTTTCTCCCATTCTTCTCTGCAAATCTTGACAAGCTATGTACGGTTAGATAGGGAGCGCCGCTGCACATTTATTTTCGGTTTCTCGGTCACCCCCCTAATCAAGGTCCTTTTCCCGATTGCTCAGTTTGCCAGGCAGCCAGCTCTGGGAGGAGTCTTGGTGGTTCCAATCTTCTTCCATTTAAGAATGATGGAGGCCACTGTGTTCTTGGGGACATTCAATACTGCAGAATCTTTTTAGTACCCTTCCCCAGATCTGTGCCTTGACACAATCCTGTCTCGGAGCTCTACGGACAATTCCTTAGACCTCATGGCTTGGTTTTTGCTCTGACATGCACTGTCAACTGTGGGACCTTATATAGACAGGTGTGTGCCTTTCCAAATCATGTCTAATCAAATTAATTTACCATAGGTGGACTCCAATCAAGTTGTAGAAACATCAAGGATGATCAATGGAAAAAGTATGCACCTGAGCTCAATTTCGAGTCTCATAGCAAAGGGTCTAAATACTTAAATAAATAAGGAATTTCTGTTTTTTTGTTTTCATTTGCAAATATTTCCGAAAACCTGTTTTCACTTTGTCGTTATGGGGTATTGCGTGTAGATTTATGTTTCATTTCATACACTTTAGAATAAGGCTATAACGTAACAAAGTGGACAAAGTTGGGTCTGAATATTTTCCGAATGCACTGTATATACTGTACTCTACTCTACTGTATTTTAGTCAATGCCACTCAGACATTGCTCGTCCTAAAATTTATATATTTCTTAATTCCATTCTTTTACTTTTAGATTTGTGACCAATAAAATTTGATTTGATGTTATTATTTGCCAACAGTTACAGCACAACTATCTGATCTAATTAAAGGGGAACTGCATCCGCAGATTTGGCCTCTTTTTTTTGTCTTACTCAAGAAATCTTGAATTGGCATGGGGTTTGGTTTTTAATGTGGGTGTTTCTTGATCACGCCAGCCTTTGCTTTGGCCCCCCCTCCTGTCCAGCTCAGGCGTTCGGCGTACCTGGCCTTCTAGCTGCTTCTGAACCTACTGCTGGCAAATGCCATTCACTCATCAACCCCGGACTTTTCTCATCATCATTACAGACACCTGGTTCCAATCCCCACTTTATCACTGTATATATACTCCCTCTGCCATTTGTTTTTGTCGGTCATTGCAAATGTTACTTGTTTTCCTGAGAGGAATCTCTCCTACTATTTCCTGAGTACTTTATATTTTGCACTTTGGGTTCGCCCTGTGCCTTTTTGTTTATGAAGATATATTTTCAGCACAACAGCATTTGGGTTTTGTCCCACTTTGATCTATGGTGCTTAAATAAACTTTGTAATTCTAAACCTGTGGCTGCCTCCTGCCTACACCAGTGACACTTAGGTGTGTCCTTGTCACCAACGAGACACACCCATCTGTCAGAACTTTGCCCTCAGCTGTTTCACACCACTCAATCACAACAAACAAACCTCCTGCAAGTTGAGTTCCACAACTACAGGCAGCTTTCAATAGGTCAGTTGCCTACAGAGTAATATGAGAAGAATGTAGTTGCTGAGTTTTTATACAGTACCAGTCAAAAGTTTGGACACACTTAATCATTCAAGGGTATTTCTTTATTTTTACTATTTTCTATATTGTAGAATAATAGTGAATAAGTCAATACTATGAAATAACACAATTAACAGGTGTGCCTTGTTAAAAGTGAATTTGTGGAATGTCTTTCCTTCTTAATGCGTTTGAGCCAATCAGTTGTGTTGTGACAAGGTAGGAGTAGTATACAGAAGATAGCCCTGTTTGGTAAAATACCAAGTCCATATTATGGCAAGAACAGCTCAAATAAGCAAGGAGAAATGACAGTCCATCATTACTTTAAGACATTATTTATTTAAAATTCAAGGCACACTTAACCAGCATGGCTACCACAGCATTCTGCAGCGATACGCCATCCCATCTGGTTTGCGCTTAGTGGGACTATCATTTGTTTTTCAACAGAACAATGACCCAACACACCTCCAGGCTGTGTAATGGCTATTTGACCACGAAGGAGAGTGATGGAATGCTGCATCAGATGACCTGACCTACACAATCACCCGACCTCAGCCCAATTGAGATTGTTTGGGATGAGTTGGACCACAGAGTGAAGGAAAAGCAGCCAACATGTGCTCAGAATATGTGGGAACTCCTTCAAGACTGTTGGAAAAGCATTGCAGGTGAAGCTGGTTTAGAGAATGCTAAGAGTGTGCAAAACTGTCGTCAAGGCAAAGGGTGGCTATTTGAAGAATCTCATATATTAAATATATTTTGATTTGTTCAACCTTTTTTGGTTACTACATGATTCCATATGTGTTATTTCAGAGTTTTGATGTCTTCAAAATTCATCTACAATGTAGAAAACAGTAAAAGTAAAGAAAAACCCTTGAATGAGTGGGTGTGTCCAAACTTTTGACTGGTACTATTGCTAAGAATGTGAGAGTGGGGTGATTCCCCTAGCAGGTATTGCACCCAGGTATTGAACCCAGAACATCCAAATATCTGTCCCAATAAGGGATATCTCTAGAGAGGATGTGCTTATTGGGCCAGTATATTAAGGCCTTTACAGAAGAAAATCTAACACTTTGCAGTAAATCTTCTCTGCTAAGACTACACAATAAAATTATCCAGGAATATCGTTAAAACAGGATAATATGCCCCGCCTACATTATGCTCTCATTAGTTGACTTCTGTAACCGTAAAAGCCTTGGTTTCATGCATGTTAACATTAGAAGCCTCCTCCCTAAGTTTGTTTTATTCACTGCTTTAGCACACTCTGCCAACCCGGATGTCCTAGCCATGTCTATATCCTGGCTTAGGAAGACCACCAAAACCCCTGAAATGTCCATCCCTAACTATAACATTTTCCGACAAGATAGAACCGCCAAAGGGGGCGGTGTTGCAATCTACTGCAGAGATAGCCTGCAGAGTTCTGTCTTACTATCCAGATCTGTACCAAAACAATTTGAGCTTCTACTTTTAAAAATCCACCTTTCCAGAAAAAGTATATCACCGTTGTCGCTTGCTATAGAAGAACCCTCTGCCCCCAGCTGTGCCCTGGACACCATATGAGAATTTATTTCCCCATCTATCTACAAAGCTCGTGCTGCTAGTTGACCAAAACTGGGACATGCTTAACACCCCTGCCATCCTACAATCTAAGATTGATGCCCTCAATCTCACATAAATTATCAATGAACCCACCAGGTACAACCCCAAATCCGTAAAAACGGGCACCCTCATAGATATCATCCTAACCAACTTGCCCTCCAAATACACCTCTGCTGTTTTCATCCAAGATCTCAGCGATTACTGCCTCATTGCCTGCTTCCGTAATTGGTCTGCGGTCAAACGACCACCCCTCATCACTGTCAAACGCTCCCTAAAACACTTCAGCGATCAGGGCTTTCTAATCGACCTGACCTGGGTATCCTGGAAGGAAATTGACCTCATCCCGTCAGTAGAGGATGTCTAGCTATTCTTTAAAAGTGCCTTCCTCACCATCTTAAATAAGCATGCCCCAAACAAAGAATGTAGAACCAGGAACAGATATAGCCCTTGGTTCTCTGCAGACCTGACAGCCCTTGACAAGCACAAAAACATCCTGTGGCGTTCTGCATTAGCATCGAATAACCCCCGTGACATGCAACTTTTCAGGGAAGTTAGGAACCAATATACACAGACAGCTAGGAAAGCTAAGGTTAGCTTTTTCAAGCAGAAATTTGCATCTTGTAGCACAACCTCAAAAACGTTCTGGGACACTGTAGAATAAGAATAAGTCCATGGAGAATAAGAGCATCTCCTCCCAGCTGCCCACTGCACTGAGGCTCAGAAACACTGTCACTACCGATAAATCCACTATAATTGAGAATTTCAATAAGCATGCTTCTCAACGGCTGGCATGGTTTCCACCTGGCTACCCCTACCCTCGTCAACAGCCCTGCACCCCCCACAGCAACTCGCCCAAGCCTCCCCCATTTCTCCTTCACCGAAATCCAGATAGCTGATGTTCTGAAAGAGCTGCAAAATCTGGACCCCTACAAATCAGCCAGGCTAGACAATCTGGACCCTCTCTTTCTAAAATGATCTGCCAAAATTGTTGCAACCCCTATTACTAGCCTGTTCAACCTCTCTTTCGTATCGTCTGAGATCCCCAAAGATTGGAAAGCTGCTGCGGTCATTCCCCTCTTCAAAGGGGGAGACACTCTAGACCCAAACTGCTACAGACCTATATCTATCCTACCCTGCCTTTCTAAGGTCTTTCGAAAGCCAAGTTAACTTATTCGATATAGGGGGCGCTCTTTTAATTTTTGGATAAAAAAAGTTCCCGTTTTAAACAAGATATTTTGTCACGAAAAGATGCTTGACTATGCATATAATTGACAGCTTTGGAAAGAAAACACTCTGACGTTTCCAAAACTGCAAATATATTATCTGTGAGTGCCACAGAACTGATGCTACAGGCGAAACCAAGATGAAATTTCAAACAGGAAATGCCCCAGATTTTGAAGGCGCTGTGTTCCAATGTCTCCTTATATGGCTGTGAATGCGCAAGGAATGAGCCTACACTTTCTGTCGTTTCCCCAAGGTGTCTGCAGCATTGTGACGTATTTGTAGGCATGTCATTGGAAGATTGACCATAAGAGACTACATTTACCAGGTGCTCGCTTGGTGTCCTCCGTTGCAATTATTGCGTAATCTCCAGCTGCGTGCATTTTTCCATTTGGTTCAGAGGAGAAACCAAACTGCCAGGAATGACTTATCATCGAATAGATATGTGAAAAACACCTTGAGGATTGATTCTAAACAACGTTTGCCATGTTTCTGTCGATATTATGGAGTTAATTTGGAAAAAAGTTTGGCGTTGTAATGACTGAATTTTCTGTTTTTTTTCTTAGCCAAACCTGATGAACAAAACGGAGCAATTTCTCCTACACAAATAATCTTTTTGGAAAAACTGAACATTTGCTATCTAACTGAGAGTCTCCTCATTGAAAACATCCAAAGTTCTTCAAAGGTAAATTATTTTATTTGAATGCTTTTCTTGTTTTTGTGAAAATGTTGCCTGCTGAATGCTAGACTTAATGCTATGCTAGCTATCAATACTCTTACACAAATGCTTGTGTAGCTATGGTTGAAAACCATATTTTGAAAATCTGAGATGACAGTGTTGTTAACAAAAGGCTAAGCTTGTGAGCCAATATATTTATTTCATTTCATTTGCGATTTTCATGAATAGTTAACGTTGCGTTATGCTAATGAGCTTGAGGCTATGATTACGCTCCCGAATACGGGATTTCTCGAAGCTAGAGGTTAAGAGTCTCAGTAGATCATTAACGTTTTCATAGGAATGTTCTTGTGATGTGCAAGGAATGTTTCGAAGAGACCATTCCCTTAATGTCAAATAGAACTTACCAAGAGAGTGGTTACCATGTTCTCAGAACTTAAGATATTAATGTTCTAGACATTTTCCATTGGAAAATTCATGTGTCCAGCTTTCTGTGGGTTAGGAGAATAATCCATCAACGTGTCACCAAACATACACAGGCTGAATCTCAAACCGAGCACTTTGAGCATTTCGAGTGCTCGATCACTCGGTATGCACGTTCATGAGTCAAACACTAGTTGTTGAGTCATCAAGGGCTCCACTGTGCCCTTCGGAAACATCTTTATCGAGTGGGCATCCTATGCCGACACTGCACCCTTGGCAGCAACTTTATCCCATGAATCTTATCATGTTACCTAGCAACAACAGTCACTAGTATGTCACCCTCAAAAATAGTCAGAATAAATCCAAACATTAAGAAATCTGTCATTAATGTCCTTGTCCCATCGCGCACTAGCGACTCCTTTGGCGGGCTGGGCGCAGTGCAAGCTGACACGGTCGCCAAGTGTACGGTGTTTCCTCCGACACATTGGTGCGACTGGCTTCTGGGTGAAGTGGGCATTGTGTCAAGAAACAGTGCAGCTTGGTTGGGTTGTGTTTCGGAGGATGCACAGCTCTCGACCTTCGTCTCTCCCGATTCTGCACGGGAGTTGCAGTGATGAGACAAGACTGTAACTACCAATTAGATACCACAAAATTGGGGAGAAAAGGGTTAAAAAAAAAAAAAATCACAGATATACAAAAAAAGAGATCTGTCATTAATTTTGAAGTTTAACTTTGAGACGGTCTTAGTCACGTGATTTTACATCTCGCTAAGGAGTTTAGTGTATTGATCAAATTGTATTATGTACACGAAAACTGTCCATTATTAAATTGCTCTCTATGCCTGAGCCAGTCACTTCATATGAAACGAAAGACAAGCTAACCAACCAGCTAGTGGAACACTAAATGCAATGCTCCTTCCATAAGCAAGGTAGCTACTGTATAAACATTAATTTATCTCAATGAATGGGTTTATTGAAGCAGCAAACAGCCTGCTTTGCCCCGAATCAGTACAGTATCGAGTCTGCTGCTGCACTGTGCATTTTGCTGACCCAATGTAACAATGTAGCGATTAGTGCTTTAGTGCGGACTGACTGCTGGGAACATGTCTTCAACTTCATCAGGAAGTTGTCAAACTATTGTAAATAAGTGACAAGCTACACATTGTTTATAAGAGCAGTGATCAACATCCTTAGCTAGCGCTAGCAAAAATTCCATCCCTATGCCTATCCTTGAAGCTAGCTAGCAGCAGGCAGGCAGGCTCTCTAACTTTGCTCCTGAACAAAATATGTGCAATTATATCAGTCTTGCGTGTTATAAGCAAGTTGTACAAGCTGTAGACTGATATAATTGCACATATTTTGTTCAGGAGCAAAGTTAGAGAGATATCGTTTTGTTTTTAAAACTTTCTCACTCTTTTTTTTTTTTTTTTTTTGAATTTTACCCCTTTTTCCTCCCCAATTTTGTGGTATCCAAATGTTTAGTAGCTACTATCTTGTCTCATCGCTACAACTCCCATACGGGCTCGGAAGAGACGAAGGTTGAAAGTCATGCGTCCTCCGATACACAACCCAACCAAGCCGCACTGCTTCTTAACACAGCGCCATCCAACCCGGAAGCCAGCCACACTAACGTGTCGGAGGAAACACCGTGCAACCTAGGTTAGCACACACTGCACCCGGCCCGCCACAGGAGTCGTTGGTGCGCGATGAGACAAGGATTTCCCTACCGGCCAAACCCTCCCTAACCCGGACGACGCTAGGCCAATTGTGCGTCGCCCCACAGACCTCCTGGTCAGTTACGACAGAGCCTGGGCTCGAACCCAGAATCTCTGGTGGCAAAGCTGGCGCTGTAGTACAGCACCCTTAACCACTGCGCCATCCGGGAGGCCACAACTTTCTCACTGTCTGTATGTGTCTGCCCCAAGTCCTGCAGTACCCATGTTTTCAGAACACAAGATATATTATATTGTTGTTAGTTGGATACATGAATGTTCTTGCAACATCCCATAAAACTCATCTAGAACATTGTTGTATATTTTAGAACATTGTAACCATGTTCTAGATCCGTTCTCTTTGACAATAAGGGAAGGTTCTCCTAACTTTAATGCCAAAACATGCAACAACAAAAACAATCTGAAAGTGTTTTGTTACATAGATAGAATGTTCCCCTAACTAATGGAAAACTGGACACTCAAACATTGGGGGAACATTACGGGTAACATTACAAAAACGTTCTCTCTCCTTAGAATTGTTAGCTGGGAAGGCAGATTAGGAGCCACTTAGAGGGTCAGGAGGAAAATAGAGGAGAGTGGAGAATAAGACAGGAGGTGATGGATGACAGAAACAAGTGAGGGAAGTGAAGAGGACGGATGAAATAGAGTATGGAACCCGGGTCAAGTCTGTCAACAAGTGAGCTGTCATCTTCCTGTCATCGGACACACCTCACACACCTGGAAACCAGAACAACTTCTATGTAATGTAGACACACTGACATACAATAACACACACTCATAAAAAATACACTGCTTCCACAATGTGTGTGTACACAGACCTTCATACTCGAGTGTAGAGTGGAGTGGAGAATCTTTGTTACCCAGAGGGGCTATTTGCTAGACTATGTTCATAAAAACATATAGGACTTCCTGGAATCATGTGGCACTTCACTGGTCGATGACACACCTTTTGCATGTATGCACATAAGACAAACCCACATTCATATGCAGTTTACCTTACTTTATTAGATTTATTTGACAGGAACAATGAGCATGAATGAACATCTCTGTGAAAGTGCCCTATTTAGCCTTATTTAGCCAGAATGCTGATATTCCTCCTTAGTCTCTAGGCAGCTGGAAGTGCAGCGCGTACAGGTGTGAAAAGCTTGATATGTTATGTTGTTCATTTACTGTTTTCTTAAGAACATCACTGTGCTTGTCTTCACAGTGTCTCATGTCTTTCACTGTACTGCAACTTCAACCTTTTCCCAGCAGATACTTGGCAAGAGTGCACAACTACAAGTACAGACAATTCAGTTGCAAGAACAGCGATTCAAGACGGTGGAACAGACATGAAACTCATGAGCAAGCACAAATAAAATAAACATGCAGAACTCACATTACGAAATTCATACACAAGCAAACGAAAACCCAGGAGGAGAGCTATTTGCAAGTAAAAGGCTAACATGAACAGCTGTCTTTGACCAGAGAATCTGCACATTCGAATAAACAAGAGCAGCAAGATAAGATGGTATTTAAAATACTGGGGAGTTTAGGGGATAGGGGTTATGGAGGATATAGGGCATGGCTTGCAGAAATCAAATGGAATGACCAAGTGGTGGTGTACCAAATGTGTGGGAGGAAAGGAAGGCAGAGGAGTAGAGAGAGAAAAATAGATTAGAGAGAATTAACACTGAGTATACCAAACATTAGGAACACCAGCTCTTTCCATGACATAGACTGACCAGGCGAATCCAGGTGAAAGCTATGATCCCTTATTGTTGTACCCTGTTAAATCCACTTCAATCAATGTAGATGAAGGGGAGAAGAAAGGTTTAGAAGGATTTTTAAGCCTTGAGACATGGATTATGTAGGCCTATATGTGCCATTGAGATGGTGAATTGGCAAAACAAAATATTTAAGTGCCTTTGAACGGAGTATGGTATTAGGTGCCAGGCACACCAGTTTGAGTGTGTCAAGAACTGCAACGCTGCTGGGTTTTTCATGCTCAACAGTCTCCCATGTGTATCAAGAATGGTCCACCACCCAAAGAACATCCAGCCAACTTGGCACAACTGTGGGAAGCATTAAAGTCAACATGGGCTAGCATCGCTGTGGGACGCTTTTGATACCTTGTAGAGTCTATGCCCCGACAATTTGAGGATGTTCTGACGTCAAAAGAGAGTGCAACTCAATATTATAAAAGTGTTACTAATGTTTTGTACACTCAGTCTATAATGCTCAGGACCCGGTTTCCCAAAAGCATCTTAAGGCTAAGCCCTGTGCTTTGTCATTCCTAGCTACTTCACTGAGTTGGGCTGGACAGGCTGACACAAATAGGTCAGAGTTATCATGAGTCTGAACACAGAGGGTGTTTGTGTAACTGGTGTGGTAGTTCCAGAAAGTAGCAGTGCAGTCCCCATAGCAACCACAGGCAACACCGCTGACTAGAGACAAGATTAGCATGTCAAGCTGAACACATCTGCATGGGGAGCTAATTAAACTGTGTTATCCACATACACTGTTCATCTCATACTATTCACCACAGACAGCCCAGATACTGTACATCTCACACTCTGATACATGTAGGTCACAGCTGGTGGTGGCACATGCTGCAGCTCTGAACCTCAGCATTTTATTGGTTGCCAGCTCCTTATAAATCTAAACCTTTAAAACCAAGACAAACCTGCGCAGGCATACAGTATGTGCATAAACACAAATGGTAAAAGTTGCTATAAGGACAGACGCTGGGAGACAAGAAGTACGTTCAACGAGTGAACATTTAATAAATAACGGACATGAAACAAAACATGGACAGCGTCTGGACAGGGGAAACATTAATGCTGACGCAGGGATCAAACGAAGGAACAGACAGATATAGAGGGGGAAATCAACAAAGTGAAGGAGTCCAGGTGAGTCCAATGAAGCGCCGATGTGTGTAATGATGGCGACATGTGTGTGTAATGATGGGCAGCCTGGTGAGGAGGAGCGGGAGCAGGCGTGGCAGACAGTAGCCCCCTCTAGGGGCGCCACCCTGCGTCCCATCTGTGTGAGTTTGACGGGCCGGTTGAGGCACGGGAGTCGGATATGCCGGCCGAGGCGCGGAAGCCCGATGAGCCGGCCGAGGCACAGGAGCCCGACGAGCCGGCCGAGGCGTGGAAACCTGACGAGTCGGTTGAGGCATGACGTGGGATGGGAGCCTGCCGAGCCAACCGGGGCAAGAAAACCAGCTAAGGCGTGGAAGCCCGACAAGCCAGCTGAGGCATCCCCGGTTCCTTTGGAGGCCACACCAGGACCTGAGGTCACCAACTAAAACAAAAAACAAAAACTCCCTGATGCTTCCAACATTGGTGTCAGCATTCTGTAAGGACAGACGCTGGGAGACGAGAAGCAAGTATAGGGAGTGAACATTTAATAAATAACGCACATGAAACAACACAAGGACAGGGGCTGGACAGGGGAAACAAAACGACATTAATGCTAACACAGGGATCAAACTGAGGAACAGGCAGATATAGAGGGGGCAATCAACAAAGTGAAGGAGTCCAAGTGGATCCAATGAAGCGCTGGTGCATGTAATAATGGTGAAAGGTGTGCATAATGATGGGCAGCCTCGTACCCTCGAGCGCCAGAAAGGGGGAGCGGGGGCAGGCGTGACAGTTGCAGTTGACTCATCACTTTCACTTTTATGAGGGTTTCTAATGCTGATTGGTTAATACAAAACAACAGCATGTGACTAAGTGACCAAGCAACTTTGGTTTGCTTAATCAACCAAATGAATGTATAAAGCCCTTTTTACATCAGCAGATGTCACAAAGAGCTATACAGAAACCCAGCTTAAACCCCAAACAGCAGCAATGCAGATGTAGAAGCACGGTGGCTAGGAAAAACTCCCTAGAAAGTCAGGAATCTAGGAAGAAACCTAGAGAGGAACCAGGCTCTGAGGGGTAGGCAGTCCTCTTTTGGCTGTGCCGAGGAGAGTACATGGTCATTAGAGTACATGGTCATTAAGGCCAGATTGTTCTTCAAGATGTTCAAACGCTCATAGATGCCCAGCAGGATGTGTGTCTAAAGCACAAATGAGACAATTTGAAGAAATGTTGCAGAGAGCATGAGCTTTAGGAGGTGCTTTGCAAAGAGATTACAATGGTGAGCACAGAATCTGCACCACTTTGATATTCAGCTCTTTGATTTACAGGGAACAATGGGCCAAAGGCCTCACTTACCTGTAGAGAACATATTGATTTCTGTTGGAGGACAAAGTGAATTGGCATCCATCGTAACACTAGCAGGGAACAGGAAACTGCCAGTCTCTCAGATCTTGGAGACAATTATTGTTTGAGCCAAATTGATTTCTACATACTGTACAGTATTACTATACTTCTCACAACCGCCACTGTGAATGAATCTGAGCTGCCCTACAGCCTTATCCTCTCCACGACCAATAAACAATGAATAAACTAAAGAACACATCTGCATTGAGACATACAGCACGAGTATAATTTGACTCATATCTACACTATATATTCAAAAAGTATGTGGACACTCCTTCAAATTAGTGGATTAGTCTATTTCAGCCACACCTGTTGCTGACAGGTGTATAAAACCGATCACACAGCCATGCAATATCCATAGACAAACATTGGCAGTCGAATGACCTTACTGAAGAGCTCAGTGGCTTTCATAGCGGCACCGTCATAGGATGCCACCTTTCCAACAAGTCTGTTTGTAAAATTTCTGCCCTGCTAGAGCTGCCCCAGTCAACTGTAAGTGTTGTTATGGTGAAGTGGAAACTTCTAGGAGTAAAACGGCTCTGCCGCGAAGTGGTAGGCCACACAAGCTCACAGAACGGGATCGGCAAGTGCTGAAGCGTGTAGCACGTAACAATCGTCTGTCCTTGGTTGCAACACTCACACTCACACTGCAACACTCACTATTGAGTTCCAAACTGCCTCTAGAAGCAACGTCAGCACAAGAACTGTTCGTTGGGAGCTTCATGAAATGGGTTTTCATGGCCGAGCAGCTGCACACAAGCCTAAGATCACCATGCGCAATGCCAAGCATCAGCTAGAGTGTTGTAAAGCTTGCCGCCATTGGAGCAGTGGAAATGTGTTGTCTTGAGTAATGACTCACACTTTACCATTTGGCAGTCCGATGGACAAATCGGATGTATATCCCCGAATGTATAGTGCCAACTGTAGAGTTTGGTGGAGGAGGAATAATGGTCTGGGGCTGTTTTTCATGGTTAAGGCTAGTTCCTTAGTTCCAGTGAAGGGAAATCTTAACGGAACACTATAACATGACAAACAAGGTCCATACAGAAATGGTTTGTTGAGATCGGTGTGGAAGAACTTGACTGGCCTGCACAGAGCCCTGACCTCAACTCCACTGAACACCTTTAGGATGAATTGGAAGCCGACTGCAGGCCAGGCCAAATCGGCCAACATCACTGCCCGACCTCACTAATGCTCTTGTGACTGAATGGAAGCAAGTTCCCACAGCAATGTTACATCTAGTGGAAAGCCTTCCCAAAAGAGTGGAGGCTGTCATAGCAGCAAAGAGGGGACCAACTTCATATTAATGCCCATGATTTTGGAATGAGATGTTCCACAAGCAGTTGTCCACATACTTTTGCTCATGTATTGTATATTTTTGTAGCATTACATCAGTTCAACTCACCATGAGTCATCAAGGCTATGTTTCTTAAACTTATTTTTGAGTGCTTAGTCTCTCATCACAGCCTGAACATGATCTGATTTGGTTCTGGGTGCCAGATTATTCAGTGCACATATACCTGATTCCGAACAACTGATGGCTATGTTGAGAAAAATATTTATACGAATATAAGCAAGTTAGGACCACAACCAAATGAATCAGACTATAATGTTTGAGAAGTGAACAATCCCTCTCTTATCTGTCTTATTGTCTTTGTCTTAACACGTGAATATTTTCTTATGGAAAAATAATAGAGGGAAGGTATTTCTAACTATGTGGACAGTTGGGACTGATTGGAAACTGGGCCACCATCATCATCCTTCTCAGAGTCTGGAACCCCACTGCTTCCCTCTGAAATAACAATAAGGACAGAGTCAGAGTGATCTAAACCTTCTTTTTCTTCCTCTCCATCTCCTTCATAAAGACCCATCCTATTTGTTGTAGTGTGAGTAGACTACCCTCATGACAGAGGACCCTTGTTGCATAGGAATGTAAAGTGCTTGATAGTTTAGCCTCGCAAAGCCAGCTGATTACGCAAGCTTACATTACTAATTCAATCTGTACTTCATGTCCACTTTGCCCTTCAATAAAGGCCACAGCAAAGGTCACAGAGAATGATGGAGCGGACAATCCCATATTGTCCTCTGATGACACAGTCCTCGGGATGGGAGCATTCCTTTGTTCTCCTCCTCCTTATCCTTCACTGGTCATTTCTTTCCATCACCACTCTGCTGCCACGCTGACTTCACAGGTCTACATTACGTCAGTGGAAAGCTACTCAAACCTCTTCTCTCCCTTTTCTTCTTCTCTCTTTTCTCTCTTTTCTCACTACTCTCAAGCCCCGTTTTAATGGAGAATAAATGGACACTTTCATCTCACACTGACCTTTCTCTGTTCATTTATCGGCTCAAAGAGCTAATACTATTGATTGGTATGATAATCACATGACTTCAACTGCACCATTGCCAAAATGTCTAAGGGGCGGTTTCCAGGACCAAGATTGAAGGCTCTATTCAATCTGTATCTGAAGAATTACAGATTGTTTGATAGAAATTAAGGTAATTTGCGATTGAGCCTATGCAGCGGTTACCGTGAATGCAGTCTCCGCTAACGCTGGAACATTGCCTTTAAGTTTCAACCCCACAGTAATGCTGAACTTCCGCCATATTGATTGAATAGTAAGATGGCGTCGACAGACATGGCAGCTCTGCTTCTAGCTCCTAAGCAACTTCACAGTACTTTGTTTTTTGTGTGTTATTTATTACATTATTAGCCCAGAAGGGTTTTTGTGTTTTATTACATACGGACAGAAAGAACTTTTGAATATCAGAGCGGTGGTAACTCACCAGCATTACAACCAGGAATATGACTTTCCCGAATTGGATCCTTCGTTTGTACCCCCCAGGGTAATTTAACTTATCCTAGAGACTGCTCCAAGAAGCCATAGGCGGAAAAGAGGTATTCGGAGTGGACTGGTCCAACTCAGGTGTGCACACCATCCACTGTTTCCGATTATATTGCTCGCTAATGTTCGGTCTCTGGACAGTAAAGTAAACGAGCTCAGGGCAATGATCTTTTTTCAGAGAGACAAAGATTGTAACATACTCTGTTTCACGGAATCATGGCTCTCTCAGGATATACTGTCCCCATCCATACAGCCAGCTCGGTTCGGGCTCATGATTAACTACTTGTTACGCACGCCTCTATAAAGAGGGAACGCAACACCCTGCTACAACTCAACTCTCCGTGAAGTGAAAGGAGGTATGGACTGTAGGTGCGAGTAAGGATGACAACAGGCAGAATGTGGTACCGTTTACAAGGACTTTAAACGGTAATATGGGGAAAAGGGGCTGGACGGATCCAAAGCAAAGAAAGTAAATCTCAAAGCCCCCCCCCCCCCCCCCCCCCTTTTATCTTACCTGCCTACCCACTACTTACCTAATTTAGCACCACCTGGTGCCCTAACCAAAATACAGGGGGTGGTCCGCCCAGGTCTTACCTATTGTGCAGAGACAATGAATATATTACGGGTATATGTATGCCCACGGGCCTCTTGCCTAAGCACTCCCTAGGTGCCTTCCCCTTCCCCTCTGGGTACAAATGAAACAGGAGAACAAATAATTTCTCAAACAAACCAAGAAACAAAGGACATCAAATAAGCGCTATCTGAGCAACAAACTCACAGAACATACCAACTGCTACCAACAACTAACATAGTCAATTATCCACAGTCATCAGCCTCCTCTCAGCAATGACCTCCCTCACATTCAATCTCTCAGCAATGACCTCCCTCACATTCAATCTCTCAGCAATGACCTCCCTCACATTCAATCTCTCAGCAATGACCTCTCAGCAATGACCTCTCAGCAATGACCTCTCAGCAATGACCTCTCAGCAATGACTCTCTCTCCTGAACAGAACACTGGCTTTTTTATAGCTTCAGAAGGAATAGGTAATTGGAGACAGCTGCGTCTTGACGAGGGGGCGGGGTCAGCTCTCCAATTAGCCATGGAGTCGACCAATCAGCTGCTTGAGGGATTTTAGGAAGCCATTTCCTGAAATAAACACATGCAAATACACAAACTACAACACAAACTGGGGAACGTAACACTACTCATGGTGTGATTGTGATAACATTCAGAAACTGAAGTCCTTTTTGTTCACCCGACCTAGAAAACCTCACAATCAAACACCGTCCTTATTACCTCCCAAGATAATTCTCTTCGGTTAGAGTCAAAGCCGTGTATATTCCCCCTCAAGCCGATACCACAACGGCCCTCAAGGAACTACACTGGACTTTGTGCAAACTGGAAACCACATATCCTGAGGCTGCATTTATTGTAGCTGGGGATTTTAGCAGAGCAAATCTGAGGAAAACGCTACCGAAGTTCTATCAACCCATTGACTGTAGTACTTGCGCTGGTAAAACACTCAACCACTGCTACTGCCCCTTTTGAAATGCTTACAAGACTCCCCCTCCCACCTTTGGCAAATCAGATCACGACTCCATTCTTCTCCTCCCTTCCTATGGGCAGAAAATCAAACAGAAGTACTAGTGCTCAGGTCTATTCAACTCTGGTCTGACCAATCGGAATCCATGCTTCAAGATTGTTATGACCACGTGGACTGGGATATGTTCCGGGTAGCCTCTGAGAATAACATTGACGTATACACGGACATGGTGACTGAGTTCTTCAGAAAGTGTTGTTCCAACCGTGATTATTAAAATCTACCCAAACCAGAAACTGTGTATAGATGGCAGCATTCGCGCAAAACCGAAAGAGCAAACCACCGCATTTAATCATGGGAATATGGTTGAACACAAACAGTGTAGTTATTTCCTCCGTAAGGCAATCAAACAGGAAAAACATCAGTACAGAGACAAAGTGGAGTCACAATTCAACGGCTCAGACATGAGACGTACAATACCGGTCAAAAGTTTAAGAACACCTACTCATTCATTGGTTTTGATTTATTTTCACTCTTTTCTATATTGTAGAATAATAATGAAGACATCAAAACTCTGAAATAACACATATGGAATCATGTAGTAACCAAAAAAGTGTTAAACAAATCAAAATATATTTTATATTTGAGATTCTTCAAATAGCCACCCTTTGCCTTGATGACAGCTTTGCAAACTCTTGGCATTCTCTCAACCAGCTTCATGAGGTAGTCACCTGGAATGCATTTAATTTAACAGGTGTCTTTCTTAACTTTTTATGGCTGGGTGGCAGTATTGAGTAGCTTGGATGAATAAGGTTCCCAATGTAAACGGCCTACTCCTCAGTCTCAGTTGCTAATATATGTATATTATTATTAGTGTTGGATAGAAAACACTCTAACGTTTCTAAAACTGTTTGAATGATGTCTGTGAGTATAACAGAACTCATATGACAAGCAAAATCCTGAGGAGAAATCAAAACAGGAAGTGAGATATCTGGGCTTTGTTTGTATTCACCAGAGTCCCCAATGAAATCCCCTTGAGATATGAATGATGTTGCACTGCCTAAGGATTCCACTAGATGTCAACCATCAATAGAAATTATAATGAGGCTTCTATGTTGGTGTGGGAGTGAATGAGAGCAGAATATATCAGCTGTCCATCAAGCAGCCATTTTGTGATTGCGCTTTTTCCTCATGGTACCTACTTGCGTTCCATGGCTCACGAAGACTAGAAGGAATACTCCGGTTGGAACTTTAATGAACCTATATGTTATCATCCTAATGATTGATTGTGTACTTAGTTTGAAATGTTTCTTCGACCGGTAATATCACTTTTTGAAGTTTTTGTCTGATATAACGCTGACCAGAATTAGCGTTTCGATATGTATATCGAACGCTCTAACAAAAGAAGGTATTTGGACATAAATAACGGACATTTTCGAACAAAACAAACATTTATTGTGGACCTGGGATTCCTGGAGTGCTTTCTGATGTAGATCTTCAAAGGTAAGGGAATATTTATCATGTAATTTCTTGTTTATGTTGACGCCATCTTTGCGGCTGTGGTGTTTTTAAATTGAGCTTCGTCTCAGATTATTGCATTCATTTATTTTTCCGTAAAGTTTTTTTGAAATCTGACACAGCAGTTGCATTAAGGAGAGGTATATCTATAATTCCATGTGTATAACTATATTATCATCTACATTTATGATGAGTATTTCTGTTGAATGATGTGGCTATGCAAAATCACTTGATGTTTTTGGAACTGGTGAATCTAACAAGCCAATGTAAACTCAGATTATAAATATTAACTTTATCAAAAAAAACATGCATGTATTGTGTAACATGAAGTCCTATGAGTGTCATCTGATGAAGATAATTCAAGGTTAGTGATTAATTTTATCTTTATTTCTGGTTTTTCTGAATGCTATATTTTGCTGGAAAATGGCTGTGCTTATTGTGGTTTGGTGGAGACCTAACATAATCGTTTGTAGTGCTTTCGCTGAAAAGCCTATTTTAAATCGGACACTTTGGTGGGATTAACAACAAAAACAGATTTAAAATTATATAAGACACATGTATGTTTTAGGAATTGTAATTATGAGATTTCTGTGGTTTGAATTTTGGCGTCCTCTATTTTCACTGGTAGTTGTCATATCGATCCCGGTATCGGGATTGCAGCCATAACAGGTTAATGCATTAGAGCCAATCAGTTGTGTTGTGACAAGGTAGGGGATATACCTATAGCCCTATTTGGTAAAAGACCAAGTTCATATTATGGCAAGAGCAGCTCAAATAAGCAAAGACAAACGACAGTCCATCATTACTTTAAGACATGAAGGTTAGTCAATATGGAGCATTTATAGACTTTGAAAGTTTCTTCAAGTGCAGTCGCAAAAACCATCAAGCGCAATGATGAAACTGGCTCTCACGAGGACCGCCACTGGACTGGAAGACCTAGAGTTACCTCTGCTGCAGAGGATAAGTTCATTAGAGTTAAGAGGCTCAGAAATTGCATCCCAAATAAATGCTTCAGAGTTCAAGTAATAGACACATCTCAACATCAACTGTTCAGAGGAAATTGTGTGAATCAGGCCTTCGTGGTTGAATTGCTGCAAAGAAACCACTACTAAAGGACACCAATAAGAAGAGACTTGCTTAGGCCAAGAAACACGGGCAGTGGACATTAGACCGGTGGAAATATGTCCTTTGGTCTGGAGTCCAAATTGGAGATTTTTGGTGGTCTGGAGTCCAAATTTGAGATTTTTGGTTCCAACCAAAGCATTCTACAGCGATGCACCATCCCATCTGGATTGGGCTAGGTGGGGCTATAATTTGTTTTTCAACAGGACAATGACCCAACACACCTCCAGGCTGTGTAAGGGCTATTTGACCAATAAGGAGAGTGATGTAGTGCTGCATGACCTGGCCGTGAGATGGTTTGGGATTAGTCGGACCACAGAAGAAAAATCAGCCAACAAGCGCTTAGCATATGTGGGAACTCCTTCAAGACTGTTGGAAAAGCATTCCAGATGAAGCTGGTTGAGAGAATGCCAAAAGTGTGCAAAGTTGTCATCAAGGCAAAGGGTGGCTACTTTGAAGATGTCACGCCCTGACCGTAGAGAGCCTTTTAATGTCTCTATTTGGTTTGGTCAGGGTGTGATTTGGGGTGGGCATTCTATGTTTCGTTTTCTATGATTTGGTGTTTCGATGTTTTGGCCGGGTATGGTTCTGAATCAGGGACAGCGGCCTATCGTTGTCTCTGATTGGGAACCATACTTAGGTAGCCCTGGGAAGTTGACTTTGTTTAGGGCACATAGCCCTTGAGCTTCACGGTTTGTTTTTATAGTGTTATTTGTTTTGTTAAGCATCATTTTGATTAATAAACAAAAATGTACGCTCAGCACGCTGCACCTTGGTCCTCTCCTTTCAACAGCCGTGACAGAAGAATCTCAAATATAAAATATATTTGATATTTTTAAACACTTTTTTGGTCACAACATGATTACATATGTGTTATTTCATAGTTTTGATATATTCACTATTGTTCTACAATGTAAAAAAAATAAGAAAAACCCTTGAATGAGTAGTTGTTCTAAAACTTTTGACCGGTAGTGTATGTGGCAGGGTCTACAGACAATCACGGATTACAAAGGAAAAACCACCCACGTTGCAGACACCAACGTCTTGCTACTGGACAAGCTAAACACATTCTTCGCCCACTTTGAGGATAACACAGTGCCACCGACGTGGCCTGCTCCCAAGGACTGTAGGCTCTCGAGCTCCGTTGCCCGATGTGAGTAAGACGTTTAAGTGTGTTAACCCTTGCAAGGCTATCGGCCTAGATGGCTTCCCTAGCCGCGTCCTCAGAACATGCACAGACCAGCTGGCTGGAGTGTTAACGAACATATTCAATCTATCCCTATCCCAGTCTGCTGTTCCTACTTGCTTCAAGATGTCCACCATTGTTCTTGTACCCAAGACAGCAAAGGTAACTGAAATAAATGAGTCGCCAATAGCACTCACTTCTGTCATCATGAAGTGCTTTGAGAGACTAGTCAAGGATCATATCACCTCTAGCTTACCTGACACCCAAGACGCACTTAACAAAATGGGGAGAATGTAATAAAATGGCAGACGGAAGGGAGGATGGTGCGGCAAGTGCCGCTTCTCCTACGAAAGCTGCTATTTTATCTAAAACATCAGTTGTAAGCCGATCCCAGCTAAGTAACTCATGCAAAGATTTAAAGCGCAAATATGTGTTTTATCTCCAGTACATTGCCATGATTGTCAGTTATGTAGCTGCTCTACTGATAATATCAGTGTGTCCTTGCTGGGATGACACAATCAATCTACTGCTGGAGAATATCAACACCAAACAAATTGGTCCATCACAAACACATTGGTTCATCGTTCCACGGGAGCGGACAGTACACAGCATACCATAATGTTCTGAATAATGGCCAAGTCTACCTCCGCCCTATTTAACTGAACTGCTTAGGTGTAACAAACACAAGTCCAACATTTATCGGAAACTGTTAAACTACCTGTTCACTACCCTCCTGCTCTCCTGGGCCTAACATCACAGAGCCATCGATACTCACCGGAGTGGAAAGCAGTGGATGGCCTCATCCACTGATTGTCCAAGCTGCGGAAGTGGAGGAAGTGGGTGAGTGCTATGGTTCCATGGTTGCTCTTGACTCACCCGGCTCCAGGATGGAATTTGACTCTTTAAACATACCCAAGTCGCAAAATGCGATCCCTGACTCTGCTTCTGGTACACCAGCTGTTAAAATTAGTTCCCCGCATCCAGTGCAGGCGGGAGGGACTGTTAATTGTGCTACCGAACTGCCCCTAATCAAAACAAAACGGCTTAAACCCAGCCGTCAGAAAACACAGAAAATGTTACTTTTTTCAATGTGTCAATCACTCTCGAGTCATCTGGGACCCACGAGCTAAGCCCAAGGGGCTACTAGGGGGGGCACTTGAACATTCGTAGTGTCATTCCAAAAAGTGATCAAATTCAACATCTTCTCACAGACTCCAACCTTGACTTCCTCTGCCTCTCAGAGACATGGCTCCATAAAAACTCTCCATATGCTGCTTTGATTGTGCCTGGCTACAATGTTTTCAGGAGAGACAGGATTGAAGGAAGAGGAGGGGGTCTGATGATTTCCATTAAAGAACATATCCGATGTAAACAAATTGAGTGGTCATGTGATAATGAACTAGAATGTATTGGCCTGAAGGTTACACTGTCTCCCCAAATGTCTTTTACCCTTATTGGAATGTACAGGCCACCTTCCACGAAAAGTGTTTTCTTTTATCAGTTTAATAACATGCTTAGGGAATAGGTCATCTTAATGGGGGATTTTAACATTAATTATGAAGACAAGTCTTGTAGGAAAACCCTAAAACGGCTCACTAATACCTTTTGACCTTACACAGCTCGTTAAAGGGCCAACCAGGGTGACTTGTTGCTCTAAAACACAAATTGATTTGATTTTCAGTAATAAACCAGAGAGAGTGACTAAATCATTCAATATGGTTACTGGGCTATCTGATCATAATCTGACACTTATAGCCAGAAAGCTTTCTCAGAACAGGTTTAACCTCTCTACTGTTAAAAATACCTAAGAGTGAATTTAATTATTTTGAAAACCCAATTAAGGAAATTAACTGGAATGATCTCTTGTTCTATACAGATGTGGAAGCTGATAGTCAGGTTTTTCTATCCACAATCCAGACTACAATAAATGGTTTCCTAAAGAAAATCAAATCCAAACCTGGCCAACAGAGCACTCTTCCTTGGCTAAATGGAGAAATTGATGAAATAACGAGATTATGCTCTAAAAACAGCCCTAAAATCCATATTAGAGCATGACAGACGTAGGTTTACCATGTTGAGAAATAAGGTGATGAAAGAAATCAGACAGGCCAAGGCAAACTTTTTTTATTAACATAATTGGTGAAGCAAAGGGAAATTCTAAATTGATCTGGAAGAATCTAAAAAAAGTTAACATGGAAAGACCATAGTGACACTGCAAAAAGACTAGAAATCGTGGTGAATAACAATCTAACACAGGATGCAGTCAAAATAGCAATAGCCTTCAATTCCTACTTTATTGACTCTGTCAGGGTACTGACACAGAACCCCTCCACTGGTTTTGTGGGCTCAGTGCTAGTAAATGACGCTCAACCTGTCTTCATCAAAAGGGAGGTTTCTGAGTCAAAGGTGAACAAGGTGATTAGCTCACTAAAGAACTCTAAAGCCAAGGATGTGTTTGGGCTGTACTCTACCTTTCTTAAAAACTACAAAGAGTCA
This sequence comes from Oncorhynchus mykiss, assembly GCF_013265735.2. Lineage (NCBI taxonomy): Eukaryota > Metazoa > Chordata > Actinopteri > Salmoniformes > Salmonidae > Oncorhynchus > Oncorhynchus mykiss. Next base: position 63,995,829 of record NC_048581.1, read on the forward strand.
CTCATTGGCCCCATTACTAAGGTCACCAACACATCTTTTGGTCTGGGGGTGTTTCCAAGGGTATGGAAGTCGGCCATAATAACGGCCATCTTTAAATCGGGTGACCCTGCTGACGTGAGTAACTACAGGCCCATTAGTATACTACCTGTGGTGTCGAAGGTTGTTGAAAACTGTGTAGCAGAACAACTGATTGCCCACCTCAACAACAGCCCCTCCACATTACACTCCATGCAGTTTGGCTTCATAGCGAAACACTCCACAGAAACGGCCAACTGCTTTCTTCTGGAAAATGTGAAATCCAAGATGGACAAATGGGGCGTTGTTGGGGCTGTGTTTCTGGACCTAAGGAAGGCTTTTGATACTGTTAACCATGATATTCTCATCACAAAATTGTCCAAGTTAAATTTTTCCCCCGATGCCCACTCTTAGGTATGATGTGGGCGTGCCTGTACATTAATGATCTGCATTCTGTCTGTACTGGGTCTGAAGTTCAAATGTATGCAGATGATATAGTGATATATGTGCATGCAAAGAGCAAACAACAAGCTGCACAAGAACTCACTACTGTAATGGTCCAGGTTACAAATTGGCTCAGTGACTCGTATTTGCATCTCAATGTGAAAAAACTGTCTGCATGTTCTTCACAAAGAGGGCAACAGATGTCTATGTGTCAGGGGAGAAGCTCCAGGTGGTATCTGATTTTAAGTACCTTGATATCATACTTGATTCCAACCTCCCTTTTAAAAAGCATGTGAAAAAGGTCATTCAAATAACCAAATTCAACCTAGCTAATTTCTGATTTATATGACATAGTTTGACTACAGAGGTAGTAAAACTGTATCTATGATACTTCCCCACTTAACATACTGCTTGACTAGTTGGGCCCAAGCTTGAAGTTGGGCCCAACATTAAAACCCATTCAGTCTGTCCACAAACAGACTCTCAAAGTGCTTGATAGTAAGCCCTATTGCCATCATTACGGTTTGATCCTCAGAAAGCATGAGCTCCTGAGTTGGGAAAATCTTGCGCAATACACCAACGCATGTCTTGTATTCAAGATCCTAAATGGCCTGGCTCCCCCTCCACTCAGTATTTTTGTTAAACAGAAAACCCAAACATATGGCAGCAGATCCACAAGGTCTGCCATGAGAGGTGACTGTATAGTTCCCTTAAGGAAAAGCACCTTTAGTAAATCCGCTTTCTCTGTGAGAGCTTCCCATGTCTGGAATACACTGCCATCAGACACACATAACTACACCACCTATCACACTTTCACAAAAAACATGAAGACGTGGCTAAAGGTCAATCAGATTTGTGAACATGGTCCCTAGCTGTGTATTGCCGCTTTCCCTGTTGTCTGTTTGTAGCTTGTGAGGTGTGGAAACACTTTGTTGCTTTTATGGATCTTGTCTTGTTGCTTTTTGTTTTATGTTGCTCTGTCTGTATGCTGCGTCTTGATTGTCTTATGTTGCTCTGCGTGTGCTCACTGCTCATTGATTGTCTGTATTGTAATTGTTTTTAATAACCTGCCCAGGGACTGCGGTTGAAAATTAGCCGGCTGGCTAAAACCAGCACTTTTACTGAAACGTTGATTAATGTGCACTGTCCCTGTAAAAATAAATAAACGGAATCTTCTTTTTGCTTATCGCACAAAATAGATCCACAGACGATGCAATCGCCATAGCACTGCACACTGCCCTATCCCATCTGGAGAAGAGAAATACCTATGTAAGAATGCTGTTCATTGACTATAGCTCAGCCTTCAACACCATAGTACCCTCCAAGCTCATCATTAAGCTTGGTGCCCTGGGTCCGCCGTGTGCAACTGGGTCCTGGACTTCCTGACGGGCTGCACCCAGGTGGTGAAGGTAGGAAACAACACCCATTCTTCGCTGATCCTCAACACATGAGCCCCACAAAGGTGTGTGCTCAGCCCCCTCCTGTACTCCCTGTTCACCCATGACTGCATCGCCACGCACGCCTCCAACTCAATCATCAAGTTTGCAGGTGACACAATAGTAACAGGCCTGATTATGAACAAGGACGAGACCGCCTACAGGGAGGAGGTGAGGGCCCTGGCAGAGTGGTGCCAGGAAAATAACCTCTCCCTCAATGACAACAAAATGAAGGTGCTGATCGTGGACTTCAGGAAACAGCAGAGGGAGCACGCCCCTATCCACATCGACGGGACCGCGGTGGAGAACGTGGAAAGCTTCAAGTTACTCGTGTACACGTCGCTGACAATCTGAAATGGTTCACCCACACAGACAGTGTCTTCAATCTCAGGAGGCTGAAGAAATTTGGCTTGGCCGCTAAGACCCTCACAAACTTTTACAGATGCACAATTGAGAGCACCCTGTCGGCTGTATCACCACCTGGTACAGAAACTGCACCGCCTGCAACCGCAGGACTCTCCAGAGGGTGGTGCGGTCTACCCAACGCAATCACCGGGGGGCACACTTCCTGCCCTCCAGGACACCTACAGCACCCAATGTTACATGAAGGCAAAAAATATCATCAAGGACATCAACTACCCAAGCCACGGCTTGTGCACCCCGCTATCATCCAGAAGGTGAGGTCAGTACAGGTGCATCAAAGCTGGGACCGAGAGACTGAAAAACAGCTTCTATCTCAAGGCCATCAGACTGTTAAATAGCCATCACTAGAGAAAGAGAATGTTTTTGTAATGTTACCCGTAATGTTCCTCAGATGTTTGTGTGTCCAGTATTCCGTTAGTTAGGTGAACATTCTACATGTATGTTAGCAAAAACCTTCTGAAAACCTACAGTGCGAGACCGCCTGTGTTCTCACCCCACCCTCAGTGTTCTCACCCCTTGACCCATACAACATTTTGTTACAGCCTGAATTTAAAAATAGTTTAAATTGAGATTTTATAGGCCACTGGCCTATGCACAATACCCCATAATGTCAAAGTGCAATTATGTTTTTAGACATTTTTACAAATGTATTAAAATTTAAAAACTGAAATGTCTTGATTCAATTTGTATTCGACCCCTTTATAACGGCAAACCTAAAAGGGGTACATTAGTACAGATTTGAGTCACAGGATAAATTGCATAGACTCATTCTGTGGGCAATAATAGTGTTTAACATGATTTTTGAATGTCTACCTCATCTCTGTAACCCACATATACAATTATTAAGGCTCCCGAGTGGCACAGCTGTAAAAGGCACTGCACCTCAGTGCAAGAAGAGTCAAAACAGTCCCTGGTTCAATTCCAGACTGAATCACATCTGGCTGTGATTGGGAGTCCCAGAGAGCGGTGCACAATTGGCCCAGCGCCATCCGGGTTTGGTCGGGGTATGCTGTCATTGAAAATAAGAATTTGTTCTAACCCGTTAAATAACTAATAACCTTTAAGGTCCCTCAGTTGAGCTGTGAATTTCAAACACAGATTCAAAGTCTAGGGAGGTTTCCCAATGGAAGCTTACATACACCTTAGCTAAATACACATCCTAGTAAAAATTCCCTGTTTTAGGTCAGTTAGAATAACCACTTAATTTTAAGAATGTGAAATGTCAGAATAATAGTAGTGATTTATTTCAGCTTTTATTTCTTCCATCATATTCCCAGTGGGTCAGAGGTTTACATACACTTAATTAGTATTTGGTAGCATTGAATTTACATTGTTTAACTTGGGTCAAACGTTTTGGGTAGCCTTCCACAAGCTTCCCACAATAAGTTGGGTGAATGTTAGACCATTCCTCCTGACAGAGCTGGTGTAACTGAGTCAGGTTTGTAGGCCTCCTTGCTCGCCAACGCTTTTTCAGTTCTGCCCACAATCCCACACTATGGGATTGAGGTCAGGGCTTTGTGATGACCACTCCAAAGCTTGACTTTGTTGTCCTTAAGCCATTTAACTTTGGAAGTATGCTTGAGGTCATTGTCCATTTGGAAGATCCATTTGCAACCATTTGCTTTAACTTCCTGACTGATGTCTTGAGATGTTGCTTCAATATATCCACATCATTTTCCTACCTCATGATGCCATCTATTTTCTGACGTGCCCCAGTCCCTCCTGCAGCAAAGCAACCCCACAACATGATGCTGCCACCCTCGTGCTTCACAGTTGGGATGGTGTTCTTCGGCTTGCAAGCGTCCCTCTTTTTCCTCCAAACATAACAATGCTCATTATGGCCAAACAGTTCTATTTTTGTTTCATCAGACCAGAGGACATTTCTCCAAAAAGTACATTCTTTGTCCCCATGTGCAGTTGCAAACCGTGGTCTGGCTTTTTTTATAGCGGTTTTGGAGCAGTGGCGTCTTCTTTGCTGAGCGGCCTTTCAGGTTATGTCGATATAGGACTTGTTTTGCTGTGGATATAGACTCTTTGGTGCTTGATTCCTCCAGCATCTTCACAAGATCCTTTGCTTTTCTTCTGGGATTGATTTGCACTTTTCGCACCAAAGTACATACATCTCTAGGAGACAGAACGCGTCTCCTTCCTGAACGGTATGACGGCTGTGGGGTCCCATGGTGTTTATACTTTCGTACTATTGTTTGTACAGACGAATGTGGTACCTTCAGGCATTTGGAAATTGCTCTCAAGGATGAACCAGACTTGTGGAGATCTATAATTTTTTTCTGAGGTCTTGGCTTATTTCTTTTGATTTTCCCATGATGTCAAGCAAAGAGGCACTGAGTTTGATGGTAGACCTTGAAATACAACTACAGGTATACCTCCAATTGACTCAAATTATGTCAATTAGCCTATCAGAAGCTTCTAAAGCCATGACATCATTTTCTGTCATTTTCAAAGCTGTTTAAAGGCACAGTAAACTTAGTGTCTGTACACTTCTGACCCACTGGAATTGTGATACAGTGAATTATAAGTGAAACGATCTGTCTGTAAACAATTGTTGTAAAAATGTACTTTTATAATGCACAAAGTAATGTCCTAACCGACTTGCCCAAACTATAGTTTGTTTACAAGAATTTTGTGGAGTGGTTTTAAAACGAGTTTTAATGACTCCAACCTAAGTGTATGTAAACTTCTGACTTCAGCTGTATGTGTATCAGGACGTTGTCAGGATGTCACCTGATGGTCCCAAAGAATCATTCTCGCCTTGTTACTGTTGCTGAGCCAGTCAAGGCCCTGATTGGTGAACCACTGATACCAACATACAAAGAGCTGTGAATGTAAGGTTAGAGACACCCCGTGCTTTTAACAAACAGTTTTTTCAACTTACATATTTGACATATATGACCACATTGTGCATGTTCATTTATACACCCTCTTGGTTCATGGCTTGCCGCTCTTTCTACTACACCCCCATGTCTGTTTCAGTTGTCAGTTCATCTGACTATTCTCTCATCATTGATTTGAATGATGTTTTTCAGTCATTTTAGGGTCTATTGAAGGTGGGGCATTTTACCCATTTCCACTACCCCTCATAAATGATCAGTATTTTTTATATATACTTTTTAAAATAAATTCTGTTTATCAAAATGGGTTATGTTTTCGGATTCTTTATATTATTTATATTTTTTTACTGTAAGTGTCACATTCTGACCTTTATTTTCCTTTTGTTTTGTCTTTATTTAGTATGGTCAGGGCGTGAGTTGGGGTGGGCAGTCTATGTTTTGTGTTTCTATGTTTTTCTATTTCTGTGTTCGGCCTAGTATGGTTCTGAATCAGAGGCAGGTGTCTTTAGTTGTCTCTGATTGAGAATCATACTTAGGTAGCCTGGGTTTCACTGTTGGTTTGTGGGTGTTCGTTTCCGTGTCTTTCACTATACTGTTTTGTTATTTCACGTATTCGGTTATTGTTTTTCATAGTGTTAAGTGCTTTTGTTATTAAAATGGTCATGAACACTTACCACGCCGCATCTTGGTCCGATCCTTACTCCTCTTCGGACGAAGAGGAGGAAATCTGCTGTTACAGTAAGTATATTTTCCTTTATTTCCCCTAACTCTACACACACTCTCCTAATTTGAGTAAACTAATGGACAACAACACTTAGCCTTCTACTTGCAGTTTATAGATACTATATCAATTTCACGGACACAATGCACCTCACAACTAGTTATTTTGTTTGTTTTTAATCCCATCCTTCAGCCACACTCAACCCCTCCCATCCATCTCTGAAGCCCATCCAGTTTGATTTCTACTTTGCCATATATTTTCAACTGTGCTGTTTCACAAAAGTTCCTAACCCGTATGTATACATTTTGCGCGCACACAGCATATTTTACATTAGTTCTTGTTGTTTTTAATCCCATCCTTCAGCCACACTCAACCCCTCCCATCTATCCCCCAACAGCATCCATTTTTTATTTCTATTTGCCATATATTTTTCAATTGTGCTGTGATGTTTAACAAATGTTGTAATCCTTTCTATTGTCATAGTTTCTACAGATTGTAAATGAAAGAAACATGTTTGCCAAAAGTATTATTATATTATTGATCGACTGACTATGACTGTTCAAATCAGTCAGTTAGCTCCAGGTAACTGTTGCACTTCTTCAACCTTTCCTGGACCTGCGACCAAAAACAAGCTACATATGGACAGAACCAAAACTAATGATTGTCTCTTCGCAGCACAATCGGCAGAGCTGGGATGGTTGTATATGCAGTGCATGCGGAAAGTATTCAGACCACTTCCCTTTTTCTACATTTTGTTATGTTACAGCCTTATTCTAAAATGGTTTAAATAAAAAAAAATGTTGTCATCAATCTACACACAATAACCCATAATGACAATGCAAAAACAGGTTTTAAGACACTTTTGCAAATGTATTAAAAATAAAAATCTCAACTTATTTACATAAGTATTCAGACCCTTTGTTATGAGACACAAAATTGAGCTCAGGTGCATCCTGTTTCCATTGATAATCCTTGAGATGTTTCTACAACTTGATTGGAGTCCACCTGTGGTAAGTTAAATTGCTTGGACATGATTTGGAAAGGCATGCACCTGTCTATAAGGTCCCACAGTTGACAGTGCATGACAGAGTAAAAACCAAGCCATGAGGTCGACGGAATTGTCCGTAGAGCTCTGAGACAGGATTGTGTTGAGGCACAGATCAGGGGAAGGGTACCAAAAAATGTCTGCATTACTGAAGGTTCCCAAGAACAGTGGCCTCCATCATTCTTAAATGGAAGAAGTTTGGAACCACCAAGACTCTTCCTAGGGCTGGCCGCCCAGACAAACTGAGCAATCGGGGGAGAATGGCCTTTGTCAGGGAGGGGACCAAGAACCCGATGGTCACTCTGACAGAGCTCCAGAGATCCACTGTGGAGATGGGAGAAGCTTCCAGAAGGACAACCATCTCTGCAGCACTCCACCAATCAGGCCTTTATGGTAGAGTTGCCATACGAAAGCCACTCCTCAGTAAAAGGCAAATGACAGCCCTCTTGGAGTTTCCAAAAAGGTACCTAAAGGACTCTCAGACCATAAGAAACAAGATTGTCTGGTCTGATGAAACCAAGATGGAACTCTGGACTGAATGGAAAGTGTCACGTCTGGAGGAAACCTGGCACCATCCCTACAGTGAAGCGTGGTGGCAGTATAATGTGGGAATGTTTTTCATCGGCAGGGACTGGGAGACAAAAGGAGAGAGCAAAATAGGGACTGGGAGAGCAAAATACAGAAATCCTTGAGGCAATCCTTCTCCACAGCACTCAGGACATCAGACTGGGGCGAAGGTTCACCTTCCAACAGGACAACAACCCTAAGCGAGAATGGGAGAAACTCCCCTAATACAGGTATGCCAAGCTTATAGTGTCATACCCAAGAAGGCTGTAATCGCTGCCAAAGGGGCTTCAATAAAGTACTGAGTAAAAGGTCTGAAATTGTATGTAAATGTGATATATCAGTTTTTCTATACATTTGCAAACATTTCTAAAAACAGTTTGTTTTGTCATTATGGGGTATTGCGTGTAGACTGAGGGGGGGGGGGAAACTATTTCATCAATTTTTAGAATAAGGCTGTAACTTAACAAAATGTGGAAAAATTCAAGGGGTCTGAACTTTCCGAATGCACTGTATAACATTCTATTGGTTGCAAGAATCAAAGTTTGAATCTTGTGTGGTTTTGCGTATCAGTTCATAAACCATGTGCCGTGGAATCGAAAGTGAGAGGTTGTAATCTGAAAAAGGGAAAAGGCCATTCTTGAACATGGCCATTCTTACATTCTTACAACCAAGAGGTTGTCAGTTCTAATCCCAGGGGAGGACATATTAAATAATAAAGTACTGTATACATGCACAATGTGATCAAGTGTGTCAAATATGTCAATTGAAAACACTGTATGCTAAATGCATTGTTTGTGTGTGATTGTCCCTTGCCAGCAAACAAAGAGCTGTGAATGAATCAGTGGTTCATCAATCAGAGCATTGATGGCTTGGCTGCAGTAACAAAGTGCTTTGGGACCATCAGGCGACATCCTGACAACTGATACACAGGTATTTTCTTGCAACGCTCCCATAAAACATGTCTAGAACATTAATATCTTATATTTTGAGAAGGTGGCAATCATGTTCTGTCTGTTTGGTGGGACGTTGATGGAATGTTCTCCTAACCATCAGAACTGGAAACATGAATTTTCTTGCAACGTTCCCATAAAAGATGTCTAGAACATTAATATTGAAAATTCTGAAAACATGTCAACCACTTTCTGGGTAAGTTCAGTTTGACATTAAAGGAATGGTCTCTTGGAAATGGTCCTTGCACGTCACTGGAGCATTACTATTAAAACGTTAGATAATGACCTAATGAGACTCTAAAACAAACATTCTTTAAAGTTTTGGGAACGTTTGTTGTTTTCTGGGTGACACCAGAACATCAGTTGTTCCCATGGTGCCATCCTCATTTTGAGCTCTGATTGGGTTTACCATAATGCCAACTGGCTAATAAACAGACTTATTAAAGCATATCACACATTTGACAGTTGGATAGGGTTGAATTAGTGGTTTGTTTGTGTCAATGAGGGCTTTGTGTCCTGTAGAGCTCACTCATTTTCCCCATTCTGTGGGTTTCCTTTGACTTTTCCAAACCCAATACAAAAACCCTCTGTGTCGGCTCAGAACTGAGCACAGATGCCAAAGCTCTGAAATGACATGTTTTGATGGTTTTCACAACAGCAGCTCTTAGCCTTTCTCTCTTGGTCTGGTCTTGTCTGTCTTTTCTCTTGCTGTGTGGTGAAAGGAAATGCAGGTAAGGCTAGATTTGTTGTTTACCAATAAACTGCACCAAACACTTACTGTTTTCCTTTTTTGCAAGTGCTTATGATACCCTGATTTAAAGAACAGTGTCTACACAAAAAGCCAGTTACAACATGACATACCATAGGGTTATGTCATGTTTACCTATTGGACAGGTAACTTATTGTTTTGCATAGGGATACACTATGTGTCTTCTTTTCTTACAGACATACATTGCAAGTTTACTGTATGCCCTGACACAAACTCCAGGGAAGTCCTTATATCAGTGTGCTTAGTTAGGGGGAGGGTACTGCAGGCCATGACAGGAAGATATAGGCTACAGTATGAGAGTAGGCATGGAAAGAGAGCATGAAGTTTCCAACGTTATCCCTCAATTAGACAATGCTCTTCTGAGAGACATCGCCTCTAACCAGAGATTAGGTAAAAGTGCTCGCTGCATGCTATTTTGTTGAGAAATGTTCTTGACAGCTCCATCAAGGTCGATGACACTTGATGTGACAATTCCACAAGAAAAGAAAATAGGAAAGATTCAGTGTCAAATGATGTCAGTGACATCCTCCAGACAGTTTCGCTATGGTATTTCCGTTCAAGGGTAATTCTAAACTAGGTATCCTTAAACCCTTTAACTATTTGACAAAGGGTTCCAAATCCCCATGTGACATTTATCTCCTGTGAAGGAATAATCCTCCATCTCCTTGTCAATCAAGACAACAGGGAGCCTGGGAAGATGATAGCATGTTAACATGAGTTACAATAGCTCTGGAGCAGCATTTTATCATTATAGTAGTAGTTTTGATTGTAGTGCTCACGAGCCAGAACGGGTCAACGAAAATTGTGTAGAACGTCATCCATTTCATATGATATGTTACGTCTTGCAAGAAAATTAAATATGTTTTGCAATTCGTATGATATGTTACAATTTCCAATTTATACAATATGTTACAAATGTTTAAGTGCTTAAGATCCCGGACTGTATCTGCCAGTGGCAACCTAATCAGCATGTAAATAATACAGTGGGGCAAAAAAGTATTTAGTCAGCCACCATAATTTGCAAATAAATTCATAATAAATCCTGCAATGTGATTTCTGGATTTTTTTTTCTCATTTTGTCTGTCATAGTTGAAGTGTACCAATGATGAAAATTACAGGCCTCTCATCTTTTTAAGTGGGAGAACTTGCACAATTGGTGGCTGACTAAATACTTTTTGCCCCTCTGTACATGTTTTTTTAACATCACATATCCTTCCACTTCAGACTTTCTCTGAAACCCAGTTCAGTTTCTTTTTTTTACACAGTCCAATGCTAGAGCTTTGGATTTCATAATTCTGCACTTTTGCCCTGATAATAGAGTAGCACTCCATGGTGAACTCGGAGCAAGAATTGAACCCCTGTAGGTATTCATACAAACTCCTTTAGGGGTTTTAAGCATGCACGCATATACATACGCTCTTACACATATGCACACTTACACACACATAAATTTACTCTGAAAATGGTATGTGAAATATACCCCAGTGTATAACTCCCAGTCTCACATGAGGAGAGTGAGAGGAGACTAGAGCGTTGCCTTATTTCCATTCTAAATTAAAGTTATTTTCACTGTCCTCCATGGACACTAAGCCCATAATGAGCAGCAGATGTGGACTGAGAAAAAGAAAACACACCCACGTGCACACACACTTTTTATTTAATTTATTCCCTATTTTCCCACGTGTGTGTGGACTGAAGATACATTCTCATGTACAGAAATGACCTGGGGAAAGCTATAAAGCAAAGTAAAAATACAGGTAACTGACAATGACACTATATGAGTGATACAAAGTATAGTTTAAGCAGGTGCTCCCACATAGGTATGGTTTCTGTGTTAATTAAGTAATTAAAATCCCATCCACTTAGGTTCCTATAGAAAATTGTTGCGCCTGGCCATTATTTTGGCTACTGTCACGATCGTTATGAGAGACGGACCAAGGCGCAGCGTGTGTAGAGTTCCACATCTTTATTTCGGTGAAACTTCAAAACAAAACTATAAATCAACAACGTAACGTGAAAGTAGTGGTGCACATAACTTCTGCCGAAGTCGACGCCTCTCCTTGTTCGGGTGGTGCTCGGCGGTCGACGTCACCGGTCTTCTAGCCATCATTGATCCATTTTTCATTTTCCATTGGTTTTGTCTTGTCTTCCCACACACCTGTTTTCAATCCCATTCATTATCCTGTTGTATTTAACCCTGTGTTTTCCCTCATGTCCTTGTCAGAGATTGTTTGTTCATGATCGTGTAGTTTGTATTGGTGCGCGGCGGGTCCTCATACCCACTTTGCTTTGTATTATGGTTTTGGAGCTGTGTTTAAGTTATTAAACTACTCCATTATACCAAGTTCGATTCTCCTGCGCCTGACTTCCCTGCCACCTATACACACGTCGATGACAGCACATGCACAAACACAAAACAATATCCCACAAACACAGGTGGGAAAAATGGCTACCTAAATATGATCCCCAATTAGAGGCAACAGTTACCAGCTGCCTCTAATTGGGAACCATACAAAACACCAACACAGAAATATTGAACGAGAACACCCCCTAGTCACGCCCTGACCTACTACACCATAGAGAACCAAGGGCTCTCTTTGGTTAGGGTGTGACAGTACCCCCCCCCCCCCCAATAGGTGCGGACTCCGGACGCAAAACCTGAAACGAAATGGGGGGGTGCCTAGTGTTGGTGGCGGCTCCAGTGCGGGTCGTAGCCCCCCCAGACCCTGGCTCTGGCCCTGGAGCTGGGTTAGGTGCCGTGCCTGGACTGGGCACCGGCGCAGGGGAGGGCTCCGGCCCTGGAGCTGGGTTGGATGCCGTGCCTGGACTGGGCACCGGCGCAGAGGGAGGCTCCGGCCTTGGAGCTGGACTGGACACCGGGCCTGGACTGGGCATCGGCGCGGGACTGGACACCGTGCCTGGACTGGGCATCGACGCAGAGGAAGGCTCCGGCCTAGGTGCGGGACTGGAGAGAAGCACTGGAGACCTGGTGCGTGGAGGTGGCACAGGACTGGTGACACGCACTTCAGGGCGGGTGCGGGGAGCTGGCACCGGACGAACTGGGCTGGGGAGATGCACTGGAGGCCTGGTGCGTGGAGCCGGCACAGGTGGCACCGGACTGGTGACACGCACTTCAGGAAGGGTGCAGAGAGCTGGCACAGGACTCACCAGATTGCTGACAGGCTTTTCAGGTCGGATGCCGTGCAGAACACACCTACATAACATTTCTCTCATCTCGCTCTCTCTCCCAACTTCTCCATTGCCTCCCTGACGGTCTCTGGCTCTTCACGGGGAGCTGGCACAGATGGCACCGGACTGATGACCCGCTCTTCCACTCTCCGCTACTCCGCCGACCACCCCGCCGTGGCCGCTGTCCCCGGCGTCGTCGCTGTCCTTCCACCTTCCTTGGTGTCTCCTTCCAAGGAAGGGTCTCACAACCTTCCATAATTTCTTCCCAGGTCCAAAACTCCTTTACCTCCGTCACACGCTGCTTGGTCCTTGCTTGCTGGGATATTCTGTCACGATGGTTATGAGAGACGGACCAATAAATATGTAGAGTTCCACATCTTTATTTCGGTGAAACTTCAAAACCAAACAATAAACCAACAACGAACTGTAAAAGTAGTGGTGCACAAACACAAAACAATATCCCACAAACACAGGTGGGATAAATGGCGACCTAAATATGATCCCCAATTAGAGGCAACGATTAGCAGCTGCCTCTAATTGGTGACCATACAAAACACAAACATAGAAATATTGAACGAGAACACCCCCTAGTCACACCCTGACCTACTACACCATAGAGAACCAAGCGCTCTCTTTGGTCAGGGCGTGACAGCTACCATGGCTATGATCCCATAGGATGACAATGCCCACATTCATAGAGCACGAGTGGTCACTGAATGGTTTGATGAGCACGAAAACTATGTAAGCCATATGCCATGGCTGTCTCAGTCACCCAAATGAACACTTATGGAGGATTCTGTAGCGGCACCTGAGACGCCGTTTTCCACCACTATCAACAAAACATCAAAATATGGAATTTCTCATGGAAGAAGGGTGTGGTGTCGCATCCCTCCAATAGAGAACCAGACACTTGTAGAATCTATGCCAAGATGAATTGAAGCTGTTCTGGCTCATGGTGGCCTAACACCCTGTTATTATCATACTTTATGGAGTGGGAAGGTGAACGGAAAGGCTCTGGAGCAACGAACCGCCCTTGCTGTCTCTGCCTGTCTGGTTCCCCTCTTTCCACTGGGATTCTCTGCCTCTAACCCTATTACGGGGGCTGAGTCACTGGCTTACTGGGGCTCTTTCATACCGTCCCTAGGAGGGGTGCGTCACTTGAGTGGGTTGAGTCACTGATGTGATCTCTCTGTCTGGGTTGGCGCCCCCCTCCCCCCCCCCCCTTGGGTTGTGCCGTGGCGGAGATCTTTGTGGGCTATACTCGGCCTTGTCGCAGGATGGTAAGTTGGTGGTTGAAGATATCCCTCTAGTGGTGTGGGGGCTGTGCTTTGGCAAAGTGGGTGGGGTTATATCCTTCCTGTTTGTCCGGGGGTGTCCTCGGATGGGGCCACAGTGTCTCCTGACCCCACCTGTCTCAGCCTCCAGTATTTATGCTGCAGTAGTTTGTTGTCGGGGGGCTAGGGTCAGTTTGTTATATCTGGAGTATTTCTCCTGTCCTATTCGCTGTCCTGTGTGAATTTAAGTGTGCTCTCTCTAATTCTTTCTTTCTCTCTTTCTTTCTCTCTCTCAGAGGACCTGAGCCCTAGGACCATGCCTCAGGTCTACCTGACATGATGACTCCTTGCTGTCCCCAGTCCACCTGGCCGTGCTGCTTCTCCAGTTTCAACTGTTCTGCATTTTTATTATTATTATTATTATTATAATTATTATTATTATTATTATTATTGGACCATGCTGGTCATTTATGAATATTTAAACATCTTGGCCATGTTCTGATATAATCTCCACCCGGCACAGCCAGAAGAGGACTGGCCACCCCACATAGCCTGGTTCCTCTCTAGGTTTCTTCCTAGGTTTTGGCCTTTCTAGTGAGTTTTTCCTAGCCACCGTGCTTCTACACCTGCATTGCTTGTGGTTTGGGGTTTTAGGCTGTGTTTCTGTACAGCACTTTGAGATATCAGCTGATGTACGAAGGGCTCTATAAATACATTTGATTTGATTTATGTTGGTGTTTCCTTTATTTTGGCAGTTACCTGTATATTAGCAAGCCAAAAACACAAACACAATAATAAAACATGTAACATAAGATCAAGAATATAATCATAAGAAACAAACACATTCTTTCTTAAAAAGGTCCTCACACAGCTGTCTGAACTAAGAGGCACCAATTCATCCAATTTCAGTGAACTCGGTAGAGCAAGGTGCAAAATAGCTAAAGGCAGACATACCTAAGTCTGTCGAGATCGAAGGGATCTCCAGGGTTAGCCATCCCTGAGACCGTGTCTGATAACCTTCAGAAATACAAGCTAACTGAGAAGTGGGGTATGGTGGTAGTTTATGGGCTTTATAAAAGAGTGTTAAATGCATCGATCTAAACTTCAAAGAGGGCCAGCCTAATATTTGATACAGCGTGCCGTGATGTGTGCTGAAACTACTGCCCATCATAAAACTGTGTCCAGTGGCTTCAATACAGTTGCACCTGCACTCATATAGACAATATCACCATGGTTAAAGACCAGAATACATTTTTTACATTTTTTTATTTATTTAACCTTTACATAACTAGGCAAGTCTGTTAAGAACAAATTCTTATTTACAGTGACGGCTTACCCCAGCCATACATGAAAGACGCTGGGCCAATTGTGTGCCGCCCTATGGGACTCCCAATCACGACCAGATGTGATTCAGCCTGGATTAATGTTGACTGAATGATTTGCTTTCTGCTATTTAATGAATGCCATGGCCTCTTCCTATAAAATAAGCCCATAAGCCCAACTTTATATTTTTAAGCGGGCACATGATCAATGAAGGTACCATCCAATATATGTATGCATAAATGATCAGATAAATTTTTATGTGATTTGGAAAATTTTATTTTCTCTGCATTAAGCACCAATTTCAGTTCAACAAAGGCCTTCTGCAAGGCAATAAAGCACAGCAACATACCACTCTGGACAGCAGTATACCACCCTGCATCCCACTGCTGGCTTGCTTTTGAAGCTAAGCAGGGTTGGTCCTGGATGGGAGACCAGATGCTGCTGGAAGTGGTGTTGGAGGTCCAGTAGGTGGAACTCTTTTCTCTGGTGTGAAATAATATCCCAATGCCCCAGGGCAGTGATTTGGACATTGCCCTGTGTAGGGTGCTGCCTTTCAGATGGGATGTTAAACAGGTGTCCTGACTCTCAGTGGTCACTAAAGATCCCATGGCACTCATCGTAAGAGTAGGGGTGTTAACTCTGGTGTCCTGACTAAATTCTCAATCTGGTCCTCATACGATCATAGTTACCTAATCATCCCCAGCTTTTAATTTGCTCATTCATCTCCTCTCCCCTGTACATATTCCCCAGGTTGTTGCTGTAAATGAGAATGTGTTCTCAGTCAACGTACCTGGTAAAATAAAAAAAATGACATATCTAAGTCTTTATATTTAGGCATGAACGAATCCCCATATTTTCCGAAATGCAACATATTGGGCCTCCTGAGTGGGGTAGTGGTCTAAGGCACTGCACTGCAGTGCTAGCTATGCCACTAGAGATTCTGGGTTCGAGTCCAGGCTCTGTCGCAGCCAGCCGCGATCAGGAGACCCATGGGGGGGCACACAATTGGCCCAGCGTTGTCTGGGTTAGGGCAGGGTTTGGTCGGCAGGGATCTCCTTGTCCTATCGTGCACTAACGACTTCTGTGGCAGGATGGGTGCAGTGCACACCGACACGGTCGCCAAGTGCACAGTGTTTCCTCTGACACATTGGTGCGGCTGGCTTCCAGGTTAAGCGGGCACTTTGTCAAGAAGCAGTGTGGCTTGGTTGGGTTGTGCTTTGGAGGACGCACGGCTCTCAACATTCGCATCTCCCGAGTCCGTACGGGAGTGGCAATTGGATACCATGAAATTGGGGAGAAAACAAGGGTAAAAAAAGAAATAACGAAAAGTATATCTGTAGTCATTACCTGATCATTTATCTATCTGTATTTCTCAAAAAAATCATAATTTCAATAAATATCCTTCCATGATACAGTGGGGCAAAAAAGTATTTAGTCAGCCACCAATTGTGCAAGTTCTCCCACTTAAAAGATGAGAGAAGCCTGTAATTTTCATCATAGGTACACTTCAACTATGAGAGACAAAATGAGATATAAAAATCCAGAAAATCACTGTAAGATTTTTAATGAATTTATTTGCAAATTATGGGGGAAAATAAGTATTTGGTCACCTACAAACAAGCAAGATTTCTGGCTCTCACAGACCTGTAACTTCTTCTTTAAGAGGCTCCTCTGTCCTCCACTCATTACCTGTATTAATGGCACCTGTTTGAACTTGTTATCAATATAAAAGACACCTGTCCACAACCTCAAATAGTCACACTCCAAGCTCCACTATGGCCAAGACCAAAGAGCTGTCAAAGGACACCAGAAATAAAATTGTAGACCTGCACCAGGCTGGGAAAACTGAATCTGCAATAGGTAAGCAGCTTGGTTTGAAGAAATCAACTGTGGGAGCAATTATTAGGAAATGGAAGACATACAAGACCACTGATAATCTCCCTCGATCTGGGGCTCCACGCAAGATCTCACCCCGTGGGGTCAAAATGATCACAAGAACGGTGAGCAAAAATCCCAGAACCACACGGGGGGACCTAGTGAATGACCTGCAGAGAGCCGGGACCAAAGTAACAAAGCCTACCATCAGTAACACACTACGCCGCCAGGGACTCAATTCCTGCAGTGCCAGACGTGTCCCCCTGCTTAAGCCAGTACATGTCCAGGCCCGTCTGAAGTTTGCTAGAGAGCATTTGGATGATCCAGAAGAAGATTGGGAGAATGTCATATGGTCAGATGAAACCAAAATAGAACTTTTTGGTAAAAACTCAACTCGGCGTGTTTGGAGGACAAAGAATGCTGAGTTGCATCCAAAGAACACCATACCTACTGTGAAGCATGGGGGTGGAAGCATCATGCTTTGGGGCTGTTTTTCTGCAAAGGGACCAGGACGACTGATCCGTGTAAAGGAAAGAATGAATGGGGCCATGTATCGTGAGATTTTGAGTGAAAACCTCCTTCCATCAGCAAGGGCATTGAAGATGAAACGTGGCTGGGTCTTTCAGCATGACAATGATCCCAAACACACTGCCAGGGCAACGAAGGAGTGGCTTCGTAAGAAGCATTTCAAGGTCCTGGAGTGGCCTAGCCCGTCTCCAGATCTCAACCCCATAGAAAATCTTTGGAGGGAGTTGAAAGTCCGTGTTGCCCAGCAACAGCCCCAAAACATCACTGCTCTAGAGAAGATCTGCATGGAGTAATGGGCCAAAATACCAGCAACAGTGTGTGAAAACCTTGTGAAGACTTACAGAAAATGTTTGACCTCTGTTACATACCCTTTGTTGGCAATGACAAAGTATTTAGATAAACTTTTGTTATTGACCAAATACTTATTTTCCACCATAATCTGCAAATAAATTCATTAAAAATCCTATAATGTGATTTTCTGGATTTTTTTTCTTCTCATTTTGTCTGTCATTGTTGAAGTGAAAATGATGATGAAAATTACAGGCCTCTCTCATCTTTTTAAGTGGGAGAACTTGCACAATGGGTGGCTGACTAAATACTTTTTTGCCCCACTGTATGTAATATTCATCCTCACATGTCTGATCGAAAATGGGCTAAATCCTACTCCAGCGCCCAAATTATTTTACCTGTTCAGGCACCAAAAGTCATTGCGCTTCTTCACATGATGGTGGCATATCTGAGCATCCATTTGCACATATTCAGTAGCAGGCTCTACAAGGCACGGAAGGGCAAACATATTTAATCCACCTTGCTATTTCCAAAGCACATCTCTGTGCTTATTATTTCTGTTAAAAAATGCAACAGCAAATCCTGAGCTCCAATCACAACATGTTTTCTGTAAAGATGCAAACGTAGGCCAATCTTTTTATTTGATTTAACGGAAAATAAAAGTTGCACACTGTCGTGTCTTTACTATCATTAAATTGAAGACTTTAGTCTTATCAAAGATGAAGACTTTAATCTTGTCAAAGATTCTCTGTAATTAGTATTGCACGATCAACTGATTAATCGTGTAACTGTAATTAACTTGGAAGTCGGGGCACCAAGGAAAAATATTCAGATTACAAAGTTATCATTTCCTAATCTAACCTTTCAGATATTTTCATATCTGTTCCATAGTCTTCTGATTAATGAATTATTTACTTTACCTCACGTTAGTCTCATTCCAAATTGTTCTGCACGAACCCAGTCTTCACTATGAGTCATCCATACATCAATTGTCTTAAATCATTTATTTTTCACTAACTAAGTAATTCACAGAAATGCCTAAACAAACAGTAAATATGGTTACAAGAAATGATAGGAGAATGTGCCCTAGTGGGCTAAACAGGCATGGCGGCTTGTTAGACAAAAGGGAAAATGGGGGTTCAACTAAGAAGTCACTACAGAGTTAATAATTATAACAATTGAAATGCTAACCCTTTACAGATGAACGCTCACTCATTCGGGAAAAATTGCAATCAATATATATATTTACGCTCAGTGTGTCATCTTGATCGCTGGTGAAAAGTTTGTTTCTTTTGTAGAATTGTCCGTCTCTCTCCCACTCTCTCTTGGTTGTGGTTAGAGGGGATAGTTCAGAGTGACATTCATTCGTTTCGTTATAGAATGGATGTTTTCGGCGGTTGTTGTTCTTCGCGTTCAATGATACCGAATTCCTAGCTGCAGACTAGTAATTAATATCAAAGACTTGTTCTTATTCTGTCGGTATCGATAGTCTAAGAGTTTAACCACGTGGTATGGTTAAAAGATTCAGCAATGGTCAACAACCTTCATCCTCTCCTAATGGAGAAAAACATGGTCTGGTGATAATTTCTCCAAGTTGGGTTTTATTCGGAATTGCAGGAAAGTGGCTGTCCCAGGATGCCTGACCCTCACTGTGCTCAGGGGCAGTCTTCTGATTTAGATCAAATCAAAAGGGAATTGTATTTTCGTTCATTAAACAGTCTAAAATCATATTACACAATTTTACAAACAGTATCATACTCACTCATTCATCTTATACAACAATTGTAAACATCATATCTGAGGCTATTATATAAACAGCGTTATGGTAATGTGGCCACACCGTCTACCATGAGCTTCCCCAAGTTGTAACAATCGAACCAGTTCGTAGCTGGATTCTTCACCGATCTTTTGTACTTTCTCCAGAACATGAAATTTGTTCGTACCTCAAGTTCTGTGTGGTGGAAGAAATTCCTTTGTGCTCTATGAAAATCTGCCTCTTATACTATGTGGCCATGTGGCAGGGTCTTCTCAGGAATTTCTGACCTCTCTCTGACCACAGCAGCCTAGTTGAAGGAGGCAAGAGGAAGGCAGGGAGAGGGGGAATGGGCTTGCTATACCCAAAGAGGACAATGGATGCGTCAGCGGCAGTCCCTCACAATCCAGACCCAATGAGGTAGTGTTGGTCTGTGATCCACTCCAAACAGTCAATGCATTAATCAAAATTGTGTCGATATTGCACAAAAATACTGTAATTTTACATAACCATACCACAAGGTAACTACTCTACCTGCTTCATTCATGACGTGAAAACTAACTGGAAAAAGCTAGCTAGCCATGTTGCTAAATTAGTTAGCTAGTTAGCTTATATTAAACAGTAATACAAAATAGGCCAAAATCTTTTAAAACGTTAGCTGTCACCTTGGGGCTTGAAAGGGGGTAATAATGTTTTTCCCTGAAGGGAAGGGAATTTTGTTATTTGTGAGCTACCTAGTCTAACAGTTAGCTTTAATTCCCATATCAGGACTAGCTACCTAGACCTACTGGCTGCTTGCCAAATTAACTAACATTCTTGATTCTAGTTACTAAGATAAATAAAATATCTCAAATTAGCTACTCACTATAGCATTAACTTCTTTGAGGTATTTTCTTAACAGCTACTCACTTCTTTGTTTCTTCAGTTGTCAGTTCCACCAAACACTGTTTACACAATCATAGGCTACTAGTTACAAATCAAATTAAATATTATTAGTCACATGCGCCCAATACAACACCTTACAGTGAAATGCTTACTTACGAGCCCCTAACCAACATAACAATACGAATATAAATAAGAAGTAAAAGTAACAAGTAAATAAAGAACAGCAGTAAAGTAACAATAGCGAGACTATATACAGGGGATACTGGTACAGAGTCAATGTGCGGGAAGACCGGTTAGTCGAGGTAATTGAGGCAATATGTACACTACTGGCCCAAAGTTTGTCGTCACTTGGAAAGGTGCTTGTTTTTTTTAAAGAAAAGCAAAACATTTGGTCCATTCAAATAACATAAAATGTATCAAAAATACAGTGTAGACATTGTTAACGTTGTGAATGACTATCGTAGCTGGAAACAGATGATTTTTAATGGAATATCTACATAGGCGTACAGAGGCCCATTATCAGCAACCATCACTCCTGTGTTCCAATGGCACGTTGTGTTAGCTAAAAAATGTATCATATTAAAAGGCTAATTGATCCTTAGAAAACCATTTTGCAATTATGTTAGCACAGCTGAAAATGGTTGTGCTAATTAAAGAAGCACTGAAACTCGTCAGTCTATTCTTGTTCTGAGAAATTAAGACTAAATTAAATGAAGGCTATGCGAAAAATTGCCAAAAAACTGAAGATCACATACAACGCTATGTACTACTCCCTTCACAGAACAGCGCAAACTGTCTCTAACTAAAATAGAAAAAGGAGTGGGAGGCCCCGGTGCACAACTGAGCAAGAGGACAAGTACATTAGTGTCTAGTATGAGAAACAGATGCCTCACAAGTCCTCATATGGCAGCTTCATTAAATGGTACCTGCAAAAACAAGGACATTTCTAAGTGACCACAAACTTTTGAACGGTAGCGTACATGTAGATAGAGCTATGCATAGTCACTTTCATAAATGATAACAACCGAGAGTAGCAATAGTGTAAAAGTGTGGGGGGGCAATACAAATAGTCTGGGTAGCCATTTGATTAGATGTTCAGGAGTCTTATGGCTTGGGGGTAGAAGCTGTTTAGAAGCCTCTTGGACCTAGACTTGGCACTCCGGGACCGCTTCCCGTGCGGTTGCAGAGAGAACAGTCTATGACTATGGTGGCTGGAGTCTTTGACAATTTTTAGGTCCTTTCTCTGACACCACCTGGTATAGAGGTCCTAGATGGCAGGAAGCTTGGCCCCAATGACGTACTGGGCAGTACGCACTAACCTTTGTAGTGCCTTGCGGTCGGAGGCCGAGCAGTTGCCACACAAGGCAACTCGCCAGACCCACTGGCTCCAGGTCATCTACAAGTCCATGCTAGGTAAAGCTCCGCCTTATCTCAGCTCACTGGTCACGATGGCAACACCCATCTGTAGCACGCGCTCCAGCAGGTGTATCTCACTGATCATCCCTAAAGCCAACACCTCATTTGGCCGCCTTTCGTTCCAGTACTCTGCTGCCTGTGACTGGAACGAATTGCAAAAATCGCTGAAGTTGGAGACTTTTATCTCCCTCACCAACTTCAAACATCAGCCATCTGAGCAGCTAACCGATCGCTGCAGCTGTACATAGTCTATTGGTAAATAGCCCACCCATTTTCACCTACCTCATCCCCATACTGTTTTTATTTATTTACTTTTCTGCTCTTTTGCACACCAATATCTCTACCTGTACATGACCATCTGATCATTTATCACTCCAGTGTTAATCTGCAAAATTGTAATTATTCGCCTACCTCCTCATGCCTTTTGCACACATTGTATATAGACCCCCCCTTTGTTTTCTACTGTGTTATTGACTTGTTAATTGTTTACTCCATGTGTAACTCTGTGTTGTCTGCTCATACTGCTATGCTTTATCTTGGCCAGGTCGCAGTTGCAAATGAGAACTTGTTCTCAACTAGCCTACCTCGTTAAATAAAGGTGAAATAAAATAAATAAAATAAAGGCAGTGATGCAACCAGTCAGGATGCTCTCAATGGTGCAGCTGTAAAACCTTTTGAGGAGCTGAGGACCCATGCCAAATCTTTTCAGTCTCCTGAGGGCAAATAGGTTTTGCCCTGCCCTCTTCACGACTGTCTTGGTGTGCTTAGACCATGTTAGTTTGTTGGTGAAGTGGACACCAAGGAACTTGAAGCTCTCAACCTGCTCCACTGCAGCCCTGTCGATGAGAATGGGGGCATGCTCGGTCCTCTTTTTCCTGTAGTCCACAATCATCTCCTTTGTCTTGATCACCTTGAGGAAGAGGTTGTTGTCCTGGCACCACACGCCCAGGTCTCTGACCTCCTCCATATAGGCTGTCTCGACGTTGTATCATCGGCAAACTTAATTATGGTGTTTGAGTTGTGCCTGGCCGTACAGTCATGAGTGAACAGGGAGTACAGGAGGGACTGAGCACGCACCCCTGAGGGGCCCCTGTGTTGACGGTCAGCGTGGCGGATGTGTTGTTACCTACCTTTACCATCTGGGGTGGCCCGTCAGGAAGTCCAGGATCCAGTTGCAGAGGGAGGTGTTTAGTCCCAGAGTCCTTAGCTTATTGATGAGCAGTGCTTTCAGCTTGATGTTTGTTTGCTCCTTTATCCAGAGGGAATACAAAAAGTATAGCTAGTGTCTGAAAGAATTATATTGTTTTAATATTTGTCTAATTATTGAGCATGTCCTCAACTCAAATAAGGTTCAGAAATTGTCCTGGTTTAGCATATCAAAATGCATATCTAGATCCTGATATGGACATGTCAGCCTACTGTCAGAATTTTTCATCATATAGAGAAAATAAGATGTCCACATAGACATATCTCAGGATATCTAATGAGTCAATATCCAGCCATACCATGTATGATATCCAGAGGGAATCTAAAAATGATTTGTGCATGAAAGAAAAATACGGATTGCATATTTGTCAAATTATTGAGCATGTGCTGAAAACTCAGAAATGCATTAGAAATCATACTTATTTTCAACATATCAAAAAGCATATCAAGATCCGAATATGGACCTCAGCCAACAGAAGGATATCTGGAATCAAAATAACTTCATATTTTTAATGTGCTGAGAAAACACAGATATGCGATGTATACAGTCAATATTTGTCAACATGACAAGATAAAATAGGATGTCGTATGTCTCAGGATATTAAATGAGTCCATACCCGGACATAGGAAATGTCCATGTGTGATATTCGGAGTAATCCCAATATCATATACTGGGATTACTAGGGTACTTGGGGTGGCAAGTAGCCTAGAGGTTAGAGCCTTGGACTTGCAACCTTTGCAAGATCAAATCCCCGAGCTGACAAGTTAGAAATCTGTCGTTTTGTCCCTGAACAAGTAAGTTAACTCTGTTCCTAGACCATCATTGACAATAAGAATTTGTTCTTAACTGACTTGCCAAGTTAAATAAAGGTAAAATAAAAATAAATATAGAGTGCATTCAGAAAGTACTCAGACCCCTTGAATTTGTCCACATTTTGTTACGTTACAGCCTTATTCCAAAATTGATTCAATTGCTTTTTTCCCCTCGTCAATCTACATACAATACCCCATAATTACAAAACAAAAACAGATTTTTAGACATTTTTGCACATGTATAAAAAAAGAAAATAGTGAAATCACAGTTACATAAGTATTCAGACCGTTTACTCGGTACTTTGTTGAAGCACTTTTGGCAGTGATTACAGCCTCAAGTCTTCTTTAGTATGACGCTACAAGCTTGGCACTCCTGGGGAATTTCTCAGATTGACCATCTGGTTCTTGGTCACCTACCTGACCAAGGCCCTTTTCCCCCGATTGCTTTGTTTGGCTGGGTATCCAGCTCTAGGAAGAGTCTTGGTAGTTACAACCTTCTTCCAATGATGGAGACCACTGTGCTATTAGGGACCTTCAATGCTGCAGACATTTTTTGGTACCCTTCCCCAGATCTGTGCCTCGACACAATCCCGTCCCAGTGCTCTACGGACAATTCATTCGCCCTCATGGCTTGGTATTTCCTCTGACATGCACTGTCAACTGTGGGACATCATATAGACAGGGGTGTGCCTTTCCAAATCATGTCCAGTCAATTGAATTTACTACAGGTGGACTCCAATCAAGTTGTAGAAACATTTCAAGGACGGTCAATGGAAACAGGATGCACCTGAGCTCAATTTCGATTATCATAGCAAAGGGTCTGAATACTTATGTAAGTAAGGTATTTCAGGCTGGTTCCGGCCATTTGAAGAAAGCGTCTGAATAAGTAATGAGTGATCCACAGTGTCAAAGTCTTAGACATGTCAAAAAAAAGGGCCGCACAGTGTTTCTTCTTGTCCATACAATTAATAATTTAATTTAAAACCATAGAAGCAGCAGAGATGGTGCTGTGACCAGGTCTGAAACTGACTGATGGTCTTTTAGAATACATTTCATAGTTATAAAGGTATTTAAATGGGACTATAATTATTTAAGTCACATGGGTCACCACCTTTATGAAAGCAAAGCTGTCATCAAGGCAAAGGGTGGCTACTTTGACGAATGTAAAATATAACGCATATTTTGATATGTTATATATATGTTGTATACTTTTTTGGTTACTACATGATTCCATATGTGGTATTTCATAGTTTTGATGTCTTCACTATTATTCTAAAATGTAGAAAATAGTAAAAATAAAGAAAAACCCTTGAATGAGTAGATGTGTCCAAAGTTTTGATTGGTAGTGTATATTTTATTTAATTTCAATAGTTATATAAAACCCCAGGGGGGAATGTCATAAAATGTACTGTCAAGGCACAGATTAAACAAATTAAACACAATGTCATGCTTTTAACCCACCTCTTTTATTGTGTTAAATTGCCTCTGATTACCAGAACAGACACGTCAACTAAAGTTATTACAGTCTCAGCCTCTTCGATGGGTGAAACAGTGTGAGCTCCCACCAAATCTAATAACCTGCATTGTACTGTATTACTAGGCAGAGCTCCCCATGCTCTTGTTTAAACCTGGGGTGGCATAGGTCATCAACACACTTATCACGACACACACACACACACACACATACACACATGCACTGTGCATTAGGAAAGTATTCAGACCCCTTGACTTTTTCCACATTTCAAGTTACAGCCTTATTCTAAAATTGATCAAATTAATGTTTTTCCTCATCAATCTACACCCATTAGCCCATAATGACAAAGCGAAAACAGGGTTTTAGATTTTTTTTATATAAAAATGTACATAAGTATTCAGATCCTTTGCTATGAGACTCATAATTGAGCTCAGGTGCATCCTGTTTCCATTGATCATCCTTAATGTGTTTCTACAACTTGATTGGAGTCCAACTGTGATAAATTCAATTGATTGGACATGATTTGGAAAGGCACACAACTGTCTATATAAGGTCCCACAGTTGACAGTGCATGTCTGAGCAAAAACCAAGCCATGAGGTTGAAGGAATTGACAGAAGCCACTCCTCAGTAAAAGGCACATGACAGCCCACTTGGAGTTTGACAAAAGGCACCTGAAGACTGAAACAAGATTCTCTGGTCTGATGAAACTTTTTTTTGCCCTGAATGTCAAGTGTCACGTCTGGAGGAAACCTGGCACCATGTTTTTCAGTGGCAGAGAGACAAGTCAAGATCGAGGGAAAGATGAATGGAGCACAGAGAGATCCTTGATGAAAACCTGCTCCAGAGCACCCAGGACCTCAGACTTGGGTGAAGGTTCACCTTCCAACAGGACAACAACCCTAAGCACACAGCCAAGACAACACAGGGGTGGCTTCGGAACAAGTCTCTGAATGTCCTTGAGTGGCCAAGCCAGAGCCCGGACTTGAACTCTCCAAACACAGGTGTGCCAAGCTTGTAGCATCATAACCAAGAAGACTCAAGGCTGTAATCGCTGCCTCAATCGTGCTTCAACAAAGTACTGAGTAAAAGGTCTGAATACTTATGTAAATGTAATATTTCAGTTCTTTATTATTTTTAATACATTTGCAAAAATGTATAAAAACCTGTTTTTGCTTTGTCATTATGGGGTATTGTGTATAGATTGATGAGGGAAATTTCAGAATATGGCTGTAACGTAACAAAATATGGAAAAAGTCAAGGAGTCTGAATAGTTTCCGCCTTCAGAAAGTATTCACACACCTAGACTTTTTCCACATTTTACAGCCTGAATTGAAAATGTATTAAATTGAGATTTATTTTGACATTAGAAAGTCTTTAAGAGCTTTCCACACCTGGATTATTCTTTAAAAACGTATTCAAGCTCTGTCAAATTTGTTCTTGATCATTGCTAGACCACCATTTTCATGACTTGCCATAGATTTTCAAGTATATTTAAGTCAGAATTATATTTAAGTCAAAACTCTGCCACTTAGGAACATTCCCTGTCTTCTTGGTAAGCAACTCCGGTGTAGATTTGGCATTGTGTTTTAGGTTATTGTCCTGCTGAAAGGGGAATTCATGTCCCAGTGTCTGGTGGAAAGCAGACAGAACCTGGTTTTCCTCTAGGATTTTGCCTGTGATTAGCTCCATTCCACATTATTTTTATCCTGAAAATCTCCCCAGTCCTTAACGATTACAAGCATACCGATATCATGATGCAACCACCACTATGCTTGAAAATATGGAGAGGGGTACTTAGTAATGTCTTGTATTGGATTTTCCCCAAACATAACACTTTGTATTCAGGACAAAAAGTGAATTGCTTTGCTACATTTTTTTGCAGTATCACCTTAGTGCCTTTTTGCAAACAGGATGCATGTTTTGGAATATTTGTATTCTGTACAGGCTTCCTTCTTTTCACTCTGTCAACTAGGTTGGTATTGTGTAGTAACTGCAATGTTGTTGATCTATCCTCAGTTTCTCCTCACAGCCATTAAACTATGTGTCCTTCCTCTCTGGCAACTGAGTTGGGAAGGACGCTTGTATCTTTGTAGTGACTGGCAGTATTGATATACCATCCAAAGTGTAATGAGTAACTTCACCATGCTCAAAGGCTTATTCAATGTCTACTTCTTTTTTTTGTCGTTGTTGCCATCAATAGGCATTAGAAAACCTCCTTGGTCTTAGTGGTTGAATCTGTGTTTGAAATTCACTGCTCTACCGAGGGACCTTACAGATAATTGTATGTGTGGTACAGAGATGAGTTAGTCATTCGGAAATCATGTTAAACACTATTATTGCACACAGAGTCCATTCAACTTATCATGTGACTTACTTAGCAAATCTTTGCTCCTGAACTTATTTAGGCTTGCCATAACAAAGGACTTGAATACTTATTGACTCAAGACATTTCAGATTTTCATTTTTTACAGTTCATATAAGAAAATCAGTCAATTGAAATAAATTCATTAGGTCCTAATCTATGGATTGCTCATGACTGGGAATATAGATATCCATCTGTTGGTCACAGATACCTTTAAGAAAAATCAGAAAACCAGTCAGTATCTGGTGTGACCACCATTTGCCTCATGCAGCACAAAACATCTCCTTCACATAGAATTGATCAGGCTGTTGATTGTGGCCTTTGGAATGTTGTCCCACTCCTCTTCAATGGCTGTGCAAAATTGCTGGATATTGGCTGAAACTGGAACACACTATCGTACACGTCGACCCAGAGCATCCCAAACATGCTCAATGGGTGACATGTCTGGTGAGCATACAGACCATGGAAAAACTGGGACATTTTCAGCTTTTAGGAATTGTGTACAGATCCTTGCGACATGGTGCCGTGCATTATCATGCTGAAACATGAGGTGACGGTGGCGGATGAATGGCATGACAATGGGCCTCAGAATCTCGTCACAGTATCTCTATGTATTCAAATTTCCATTGATTAAATGCAACTGTGTTTGTTGTCCATAGTTTATGCCTGCCCATACCATAACCCCACTGCTCTCATAGCGCACTCTGTTCACAATGTTGACATCAGCAAACCCCTCGCCCACACGACACCATACACGATGTCTACCATCTGCCCGGTACAGTTGAAACCAGGATTAAACTGTGAAGAGCACACTTCTCCAGCGTGCCAGTGGCCATTGAAGGTGAGCATTTTCCCACTGAAGTAGATTGTGACGCCAAACTGCAATCAGGTTAAGACCCTGGTGAGGATGGCGAGCATGCAGATGAGCTTCCGAGACGGTTTCTGACCGTTTGTGCAGACATTCGTCAGTTGTGCAAAGCCACAGTTTCATCAGCTGATAGGGGGAGATTGCGAACTCAATTCTTCCCAGTCTGATATTGACGTTCTGAAATAGTGCATTCTATTTTCGTATTTTCGTAAATCATTATGTTAGATATTGGGGGCTTCCTGCGATGTGCTTTTGCATGTTGTTGCTGCAAGAGTAAGTTAGCTAGCATGCTCTAATTGTAATGGTTACATTAGCTCCCTGCTAACTCAGGGAAAGGGGATACCTAGTCAGTTGCAGAAATGAATGCATTTAAGCGAAATGTGACTTTTAAGCCAACCCTTCTGAATCAGAAAAATACCTTAATCGGCATCATCGGCGCCCAGGAAGCAGTTGTTAACTGCCTTGCTCCATAGCAGAACAGCAGTTTGGCACCTGTCTGGTTTGGGGATTCGAACAAGCGACCTTTCGATTACTGGCCCAACACTATTAACAGCTAGGCTCTCTTCACCGTTATTTCCATGGTAACAGACAAATCACGAATCTACAGCCATCAACATGGTATTGTCCTGCACATCTAATGTGCTTCTTCGTGTTTATCATCAGAAATAGCAATCAACTGGGACCGCTGGCTGGGCATTCCTTTCTTTAAAAACACAACGCAAGAGAGAGTAAAGATCAGATAAGTTACATTGGCGCCAACACCCGTCTTCTTGGCTTCGTGGGACATCTGTTACATAGACAAAACATAGACCATAGCTGCAGCTACCTCTTCCAGTTCAGCTTGAGTTAGTGGCATGTGGCATCCATCCAGCTAACTCATGCAAAGGAATAGAAAAGCAGTATGAATCAAGACATGTAAAACCTTCAGTGATTCGGGGTTAATGCCTAAACTTAACCTTTAACACTCCAAAATTTGACATTTGAGAAACATGGATGAATGCCTAATTCTGACATGAGACTGTGAGAGCATTGGTTGCTGTCATACCTTGTCCATAGACAAGGCCATGGAAGAACTGGAACATTTTCAGCTTCCAGGAATTGCGCACAGGTCCTTGCGACATGGAGCCGTGCATTATCATGCTGAAAGATGAGATGATGGTGTCGGATGTATGGTATGACAATGGGCCTCAGGTTCTCATCACGTTTCTCTGTGCGTTCAAATTGCCATTGATAAAATGCAATTGTGTTCCTTGATGGTAGCTTATGCCTGCCCATACCATAACCCCAATGCTACCACGGGGCACTCTTGTACACAACGTTCAGCATCAGCAAACCGCTCACCCACACGATGCCATACACACTGTTTGCCATCCGCCCAGTACAATTGAAACCGGGATTCATCTGTGAAGAGCACACATCTCCGGTGTGCCAGTGGCAATCAAAGGTGTGCATTTCCCCACTGAAGTCTGTTACGATGCCGAACTGCAGTTAGGTCAAGGCCCTGGTGAGGATGACAAGCCCGCAAATGAGCTACCCTGGAACGGTTTTCTGACAGTTGTGCAGACATTGTTCGGTTCTGCAAGCCCACAGTTAATCAGCAGTCCGGTGGCTCGTCTCAGAAGAAGCCGGATGTATATTTCCTGGGCTGGTGTTGTCATATGTGGTCTGTGGTTATGAGGCCGGTTGGACGTACTGACAAGTTCTCTCAAACGACTTTGTAGGCGGCATATGGTAAAGAAATTAACATTCAATTCTCTGGCAACAGCTCTGGTGGACATTCCTGCAGTCAGCATGCCAGTTACACGCTCCCTCAAAACTTGAGACCTCTGTGGCATTGTGTTGTGTGACAAAAATGCATATTTTAGAGTGGCCTTTTATTGTCCCCAGCACAAAGTGCACCTGCGTAATGATATGCCACATCTGTCAGGTGGATGGATTATCTTGGCAAAGGAGAAATGCTCACTAACTGCGATGTAAACAAATTTGTGCACAAAATTGGAGAGAAATAAGCTTTTTGTGCGTATGAAACATTAAAGGGATCTTTTATTTCAGCTCGTGAAACATGAGACCAACACTTTACATGTGTGGAACACACTCCTACCAAATACAATACCACCAATACCACCTTTATAACATACGAGCGTGGCTAATTGCATTTTGAGGTCAAGTGTTACAAATATTACAAAGAAAATTCCACCACTTTATAACCACTGCTCAAAAAAATAAAGGGAACACTAAAATAACACATCCTAGATCTGAACGAATGAAATATTCTTATTAAATACTTTTTTCTTTACATAGTTGAATGTGCTGACAACAAAATCACACAAATTATCAATGGAAATCAAATGTATCAACCCATGGAGGTCTGGATTTGGAGTCACACTCAAAATTAAAGTGGAAAACCACACTACAGGCTGATCCAACTTTGATGTATTGTCCTTAAAACAAGTCAAAATGAGGCTCAGTAGTGTGTGTGGTCTCCACGTGCCTGTATGACCTCCCTACAACGCCTGGGCATGCCCCTGATGAGGTGGCAGATGGTCTCCTGAGGGATCTCCTCCCAGACCTGGACTAAAGCATGATGTCCCAGATGTGCTCAATTGGATTCAGGTCTGGGGAACGGGCGGGCCAGTCCAGAGCATCAATGCCTTCCTCTTGCAGGAACTGCTGACACACTCCAGCCACATGAGGTCTAGCATTGTCTTGCATTAGGAGGAACCCAGGGCAAACCGCACCAGCATATGGTATCGCAAGGGGTCTGAGGATCTCATCTCGGTACCTAATGGCAGTCAGGCTACCTCTGGCGAGCACATGGAGGGCTGTGCGGCCCCCCAAAGAAATGCCACCCCACACCATGACTGACCCACCGCCAAACCGGTCATGCTGGAGGATGTTGCAGAGGGCAGAACGTTCTCCACGGCGTCTCCAGACTGTCACGTCTGTCACATGTGCTCAGTGTGAACCTGCTTTCATCTGTGAAGAGCACAGGGCGCCAGTGGCGAATTTGCCAATCTTGGTGTTCTCTGGCAAATGAAAAACGTCCTGCACGGTGTTGGGCTGTAAGCACAACACCCACCTGTGGACGTCGGGCCCTCATACCACCCTCATGGAGTCTGTTTCTGACCGTTTGAGCAGACACATGCACATTTGTGGCCTGCTGGAGGTCATTTAGCAGGGCTCTGGCAGTGCTCCTCCTGCTCCTCCTTGCACAACGGCAGAGGTAGCGGTCCTGCTGCTGGGTTGTTGCCCTCCTACGGCCTCCTCCACGTCTCCTGATGTACTGGCTTGTCTCCTGGTAGCGCCTCCATGCTCTGGACACTACGCTGACAGACACAGCAAACCTTCTTGCCACAGCTCACATCGATGTGCCATCCTGGATGAGCTGCACTACCTGAGCCACTTGTGTGGGTTGTAGACTCCGTCTCATGCTACCACTAGAGTGAAAGCACCGCCAGCATTCAAAAGTGACCAAAACATCAGCCAGGAAGCATAGGAACTGAGAAGTGGTCTGTGGTCCCCACCTGCAGAACCACTCCTTTATTGGGGGTGTCTTGCTAATTGCCTATAATTTCCACCTGTTGTCTATTCCATTTGTACAACAGCATGTGAAATGTATTGTCAATCAGTGTTGCTTCCTAAGTGGACAGTTTGATTTCACAGAAGTGTGATTGACTTGGAGTTACATTGTGTTGTTTAAGTGTTCCCTTTATTTTTTTGAGCAGTGTATGACTCCCAGACTGCATTGCAACTACTCTAAATATACATGCTATTCCACATTTATTTTGGGTTATAATAATATTATAATTCTCGCATGAATATAATGCTGAATATATGTTCATACCATTGTCACCCAACAACAGCATTACACTCAAAATAATTCAAATGTTAATCTGGCTGACAACAAACCCATTATGATTGTTAGCTAGTATGCTAGCTAACCTGACTGCTACTATAATAATTGTGTTTACAACAATAAAAGCAGAGTTTAATCTTAATGAATGTCTGAAACAACAGTCCAACACAACATATAAGCCTTAGAAAAATATATATATTATGAAATGTAAATGAAAAATAATGCTAACTACTATGGAATCAGTCCAGCTGGTTACACTTCTGCATCCAGTTGACCAGTGGCTCTCCTTGATGGAGACGTCCTTGCATCCCGTTCAACATCCACGTCTCTGACACAGACAAAAGTCCAGCTCGTTTCAATTATACATCCCGCTCAACATCCACTAGTGGGCTCTCATTGTACGTATAGCAAGCAGTTTAGCAGTTACACAGCGAAACCCTTTGGAAATAAATTCTTAAGACCAAACGCTAATCTTGACTTGGAAAATTTCCAGTGTTGGATAGCCTTAGTCAGCTAGCTAACATAAATAGTATTCCTCTCTGTTTGAGATGGCTGAATTAACTAGCTGCTACGCCAGGAAGTGCTGTTGAGGCCTCCATAGACCTTCATTGCAAAACAGTGTGTTTTAATCAGTTATTTGGTGCTGTGAATATATATATATTTTTATTATTATTTTACTAGGCAAGACAGTTAAGAACAAATTCCTATTTTCAATGACAGCCTAGGAACAGTGGGTTAACTGCCTTGTTCAGGGACAGAACATATTTTTACCTCGTCAGCTCAGGGATTCAATCTTGCAACCTTCCGGTTATTAGTCCAATGCTCTAACCACTAGGCTACCTGCCGCCCCAAGTTTAATCTAAAAAGGATAACTTAATTAATGTTTCACAATTTACTCTTTTTTTTAATTCACTGAGTAGGATTTGTCCTCCCCTTCCTCCTCTCAATAGCCTCCACTGATATTGACACAATTACAATCTTTATGGAATAAAAATCTAATTTCATTGGATTTGTATTTTGGAGAGGCGCATGTGCGTACCGATACTATGGGTGTATGAAGAAACCAGACAATGTATCATAAATTAAGCCTTAGAATTGATAGATTAATATGTCACCAAGTAACCAGGAGTGAGTGATCAGTTATTCACAACAGCAAACCAGTCTGTGAGTAAAGCAATGCTGAGACTCAAAACCAAAACGTCATGGCTATGGAGATGCAAATGAGAACAGCGAACAGCTGCAGGATTTTTAGGAAAACATAGCTAAAGTGCTCTCAATGCTCACCAAAATAAACAAACTGTTACAATCTGTTGTTAAAAAAGTAGATTTGCTCAAAAGAAAAGTAGTCTATCGAGTCAGATATGTACATATATGGTGGGCTCATGGATGAACAAGACAACAAAATGGACCTTCTGGAAACAAAGGTGCAAACTTTAGAAGATGAACTGGATCAGCCAGAAATCAGATCGAGACTAAATAATGTGAGAATATTGGGGATCTTTCCAGCTCCGTGATCAAGCTGATATCAGAGGATCTGGAGCGATGCCATCGGATCGGCGTGAAGCAGAAGAACGCTAAATACCCTTGCATGGTAATCTTTAATCTGTGGAACTATCAGACCAAATTTAACATTCTGAGGGCACAGGAGGGAACAGAGATCAAGGTCCAGGGCCAGTCCATTTGATTTGTCCAGGACCTGTCTGCTAGACTGAGGAAAAAAACTCCAGCAATTCATTCTGATCATACAGGTACTGGAGGAAAAAGGAATCAAGTCTAAACTCAGATTCCCGGCAGTACTGTGGAAAGGGAACACAGAGATTAGATTTCACACCGCAGATGAAGCCCTGAACAGGATGCAGGAAACATTTCCAGTTGAAAAAGAGCCCAGTGCGCTGAGGAGAGGCAGAAGCGGAAAAAACAGATAAACACACTAGGCTACATACAGTGATGCCCAAGACCGGCTTATCGAAAATTGAGGCAATATTCCTTTCCGTCCCCCCAATATAATCTAGACTATTGTCCCCAAGTAACTGTTCTTCTCTAAGAAGTAATAATAGAATTGGCCGATGCCAATGAGATACATGGACACTGAAAAAAAACTATTAAAGAGGAAATGTAGCATACAGTGCATTCGGAAAGTATTCAGTATTCCCCTTGACTTTTTCCATATTTTGTTAAGTTACACCCTTATTCTAAAATGTATTAAATGTTTGTTTCTCCTTATCAGTCTACACACTATACCCCATAATGACAAAGCAAGAACAGATTTAGACATTTTTGCTAATTTCTTTGCAAATAAATAACTGAAATATCACATTTACATAAGTATTCAGACCCTATACTCAGTACTTTGTTGAAGCACCTTTGGCAGCGATTACAGCCTCGAGTCCTCTTGGGTTTGACGCTACAAGCTCGGCACACCTGTATTTGGGGAGTTTCTCCCATTCTTCTCTGCAGATACTCTCATGCTATGTCAGGTTGGATGGGGAGCGTTGCTGCACAACTATTTCCAGGTCTCTCCAGAGCTGTTTGATTGGGTTCAAGTCCGGGCCCTGGCTGGGCCACTCAAGGACAGTCAGAGAATTGTCCCGAAGCCACTCCTGCGTTGTCTTGGCTGTATTCTTAGGATCGTTGTCCTGTTGGAAGGTGAACCTTTGTCCCAGTCTGAGATCCTAAGCTCTTTGGAGCAGATTTTCATTAAGGAATTCTCTATATTATGCTCTGTTCACCTTTGCCTCGATCCTGACTAGTCTCCTAGTCCCTACCACTGAAAAACATCCCCACAGCATGATGCTGCCAGCATTATGCTTCACGGTAGGGATGGTGCCAGGTTTCCTCCAGACGTGACGCTTGGCATTCAGGCCAAAGAGTTCAATCTTGGTTTCATCAGACCAGAGAATCTTGTTTCTCATGGTATGAGAGTCTTTTAGGTGCCTTTTGGCAAACTCCAAGTGTGCTGTCATGTGCCTTTTTACTGAGGGGTGGCTTCCGTCTGGCCACTCTACCATAAAGGCCTGATTGGTTGAGTGTTGCAGAGATGGTTGTCCTTCTGGAAGGTTCTCTAATCTCCACAGAGTAATTCTAGAGTTTGACTATCAAGTTCTTGGTCACCTCCCTGACCAAGGCCCTTCTCCCCCGATTGCTCAGTTTGGCCGGGCAGCCAAACTTCTTCCATTTAAGAATGATGGAGGCCACTGTGTTCTTGGGGACCTTAAATGCTGCAGAAATGTTTTGGTACCCTTCCCCAGATCTGTCTTGACACAATCCTGTCTCGGAGCTCTAAGGACAATTCTTTCGACCTCATGGCTTGGTTTTTGCTCTGACATGCACTGTCAACTGTGGGACATTGTATAGACATGTGTGCGCCTTTCCAAATCATGTCTAACCAATTGAATTTACCACAGGTGGACTCCAATCAAGTTCTAGAAACATCTCAAGGATTATCAATGGAAACAGGATGCACCTGAGCTCAATTTCGAGTCTCATAGCAAAGGGTCTGAATACTTATGTAAATACGGTATTTATTTTTTAAATAGATTTTTTATACATTTGCTAACATGTAACAAAATATGGAAAATGTCAAGGGGCCTGAATCCTTTCTGAAGGCACTGTATGTAATGTGTACAATAACTATGTATGTATACTAGGATCTTCCAATTCTATGGAATGCCCACCACACTCTGTTCATTTTTTTTATTGGGTTCTTCAATGATAGACAGAACAGATAAGAATAAGTTTGATTGTATACAAATACAGACCAACAAAATCCAATGTATCACATGAAATGTCCAAGGGCTCCATGATGGGGGAAAATAGCAAATAGTTCCCGAACACCTAAAGAGATTGTCAGCAGATATGTTTTTTTTTGCATGAGTTACATAAAAAATAAAAAAAAGAAGTTGAACATTTACAGAGCAGCTGGGTTGGAGAAGCCTATACCGCCAACTACTGTAGTAACAGCAGTTGTGTAAGGTATCCTGATAAATAAGAATAAACCATTTCCCCTTATATCCTAGCATATGGACCAAGAAGGCTGTTTTCTAATATTGAATTGTACCTTACATGGTGAAAAATACACATTGATTTCATTGTATATCCCACCAGGAGCCATATCTGGTGTTTTTGATAGAATTCAAACTATATTAGAACAAATCCAGACAGGAAGTATTATTTTAGCAGGTGAACTAAGACATACATTTGATAAGATTGACAGACGTTGTAAAGTTTTTTTTACAGTCGCTTACACACTGAAAGTGGTACTTGAGGCACACTCAGTGAAACCATAAACTCATGTACCTAATCCTCAGACCAAGTCTGCAAATCTGCAAGCACAGTATCTGCTTTACACTCCGTTTGTAATTGTAAAACACACTTTTTGCAAAACACTAAACACAGTTCTCTACATTAGACACATCATTCAAAACTAACAGGTCTTGTGTTTTATTTGTAAAACACTGGCATTCCAAATGCCACACTCATTTACCGATTACCTTCACCCAGGACTCACTTGTGAAAACACTTATAGCTAATTTCTTCACTTCACTTTCTGCACTATAAATAGGCTTCAGGTTGGCTTTCTTGGTTTGGACAACAATGGAGGCCAATTTTGGAGAGAGTTAGAGGAGGAGGAGAAGGACGACCAGGACGAGGACGAGGAGTGGGCCAAAGAAGTGGAGGAAGGAGAACAATTGCAGATGAGATCCAGGCCACTTTGGTTGACCGTGTGGTCAACCATGGTTTGAGTTTCAGGGGGGCTGGGCAGAGGGTCCAGCCTAACTTCAGCCGCAACACTGCAGCAACTGTCATTTGGGCATTTCGAAATGAGAACAGGTAAGTAAACCTACCCTCCATACCATGCTACTGTACGTACAGCACTGCAACACTTACAGCACTACAGTAACATTTCATTTCATACTGAAAGAAATCTTGCACCCTAACCATTCACATCATGTTTTTGCAGAATTGCTAGATGACCCTTTAATGGAGGAAGAAACCGGCTGTTGACAGAAGAGCAGGAACAACACATAGCGAATATGGTCATTTCAAACAACCGCATACGTTTAAGACAACTGCAACACCACATCACTGACAACACAACATTCAGTAACATAAATAGGGTGAGTTTATCCGCACTTGGCCGTCTCCTGAAACGGCATCAGATTCATATGAAGCAGCTCCACAGAGTACTATTTGAGCAAAATTCTGACAGTGTAACAACTGCGCTATGAATACGTACAAGTAAGCTATACTATCCTGTCATTAGTACTGTATTCCCGTGTATTGTGCTACATATTGACTACTCTATGTCTATTCATACTGTCATCCAATAATGTTTTGTCTTGTCTGTTTCAGGTGGTTATGAAATTAGATGCTGCTGCAGAGCATCATGATTTCGTCTACATTGATGAGGTCGGCTTCAACCTAGCCAAAACAAGATGCAGGGGAAGAAACCTCATAGGACACCGCGTCATTGTCAATGTCCCTGAAAAGCGTGGTGGCAACATCACAATGTGTGCAGCCATTAGTTAGAACAGTGTCCATCATCATGCCACTCTTGGTCCTTACAATACTGCCCACATTATCACCTTCATTGACACCCTGCATAAAATTCTCATTCCCAATGACCAGAGGAATGGGCCAGAGCAGTCCAGGTTTGTTGTCATCTGGGACAACGTAAGGTTCCACCGGGCTACTCTGGTCCGCAATTGGTTCATTGACCATCCGTTTGATGCTCAACCTGCCACCATATTCTCAATTTCTAAACCCAATATCCTGCCTGTTTGGCCCTGTCCAGGGGTATCATCGGATGGGGACAGTCTCTTGACCCCTCCTGTCTCAGCCTCCAGTATTTATGCTGCAGTAGTTTGTGTCGGGGGGCTAGGGTCAGTTTGTTATATCTGGAGTATTTCTCCTGTCTTATCTGGTGTCCTGTGTGAATTTAAGTATGCTCTCTCTAATTCTCTCTTTCTCTCTTTCTTTCTCTCTCTCGGAGGACCTGTGCCCTAGGACCATGCCTCAGGACTACCTGGCATGAGGACTTCTTGCTGTCCCCAGTCCACCTGGCCGTGCTGCTGCTCCAGTTTCAACTGTTTTGCCTGCGGCTATGGAACCCTGACCTGTTCACTGGACGTGCTACCTGTCCCAGACCTGCTGTTTTCAACTCTCTAGCGACAGCAAGAGGGGTAGAGATACTCTCAAAAAGAAAGTAAAAGCCAACTGACATTTACTCCTGAGGTGCTGACCTGTTGCACCCTCGACAACTACTGTGATTATTATTATTTGACCATGCTGGTCATTTATGAACATTTGAACATCTGGGCCATGTTCTGTTTTAATCTCCATCCGGCACAGCCAGAAGAGGGCTGGCCACCCCTCATAGCCTGGTTCCTCTCTAGGTTTCTTCCTAGGTTTTGGCCTTTCTAGAGTTTTTCCTAGACACAGTTCTTCTACACCTGCATTGCTTGCTGTTTGGGGTTTTAGGCTGGGTTTCTGTACAGCACTTTGAGATATCAGCTGATGTAAGAAGGGCTATATAAATACATTTGATTTGAATAGAAGAGTTATTTTTGGCGTGGCGTTGGAAGGTATACGATCACCAACCCCACCAACGCATACCCCTTTTCCAGGCGATGGAGGAGGCCTGTGGTGACATAGAAAGGGGGCATGCCAGGGCTGAATACGCCACTCCAGACGCTACTTCCCCCGCTGTTTAGCCAGAGAGAACATAGCTTGTGATGTTGATGAGGTGCTATGGCCAGACCCAAATAGGAGACAGGATGCATTGTTTTTTCTTTATAGTAACTAGCCTATTTGTTTATCTTCTACTGTATTTGTTTTGTCTGTTACTGTTCATCCTGAAATCAATTTTTGCATTTCTGTTTATAGTGTAAATATATGCTGAATATGCATACATACGGAATATATTTGTGCACATGTACGTGTGAGTGCTATGACAAACTGCCGTGAACTCCACTGAACATGGAAAAGCCACAAGATAGTAGTGTTTTACATTTGTCACATCTGTGTGTAGTTGATGTGTATAAGAGCTTATCATTTCATGGTTTGTGTGTAGAGTTTTGATGCAAAAACACAATTTTGAGAAGAGTTAAAATAGTTTTGAATGAAGTCTTTGGTTTTGCAAGAGATGTGTGACGTTTTGCATGTAATGTGTGTGTTTTGGGGTTTTGTGTGTAGAGTCATAGAAAAGGAGTCATAGTTTCAGAAATCATGTGTATGCATTTGTCAAAAACTGTAATAAGAAAAGCAAATGTATGGGAGACTCCAAAGAAGCTGAAAAATGAAATCTCTACAAATAATTTACAGGACACCTAGAGATTACTATTCCCAACTACAAAATCCCTTTTTTTTCTCAAAGTAAGAAAAGCTATTCAAGAATTGACTACATTTTTACTTCCAAAAATGCACTTAACAATTTACTGGATTCAAAATGAATTATATAGTGATAAATGGAAAAATAAAAACGTTTACCATTACAAATGTAGACATAGAGGACAAAGAAAAGCCGACCCCCGATATCATTTGGGATGCCTTTAAAATATACATTAGGGGAATGATATCATACTCTGCAAAAGTTTTATCTGATTTAGAAATTAAAATTTCTAAAATCTTTACAGGGTAAAGAAGAAAATAAAATGTCTGAACATAAGCAGGAATAGGATCCTTTACTGCTGAAGAGAGCCAACAACTATAGGTTCAACTCAAATAAAGCATACTATTTATTGGCAAAAAAAACTGCTAAATATCTTGCAGCTCTTACAGAATGAATACATGCTAAACCAATCATAATTGTAAAAGATACAACAGCGGTAATTACAAACAACAATGTGATTAATGACAATTTTAAAAGTTTTGATGAAAATGTATATCAATCTGAATGAAACAATAGTGGGACGGATCCTAGAGCCTTCTTAAACAATCAACAACTCTGAAGCAACTATCAGCAGACAAAAATAATAATTAAAAAAAGAGATAACCCAGAAATAAATATTAGATACTGTTAAAACATTTGCACGGAGAAAAGCACCCGAAATGGATGGCTTTCCCATAGAATTCTACTCAACATTTTGGGACAAAGTAGCCCTCCTATTTACAACAATTACAACACACATGACTTAATTTAGTACTTCCTAGTTCCATGTATCAAACAGTTATTTCAGTTATATTAAACACCAGGAGGATTTGGAGAATCCCCTGCTGATTATAGACCCATAAATTTAAGAAAATGTGACAATAAATAATAGCTAAACTTATAAGCAAAATAATGGCAAAGGTCTTACCAGACCTGATACATATCAATCAAATAGGGTTGATTAAAAATAGACACTTACAAACAAATACAAGAACATGTTTCAGTTTAATACAATACATCAAGAAAACATATATAGATTTATCAATAATAGTTGTTGAGGCGGAAAAGGCTTTCAATCGTCTTGAATTGCCGTTTCTAGTCAAAATTTTGGAAGCTTTTCCATTTTCCAGCTAAAATTATAAATGAAATACAGATATTGTATAATGATCCTAAAACTAAAATATACACAAATAATACATCATCTGATTAAATTGCTTTAGAAAAGGGTACAAAACAAGGATTCCCCCTCTCCCCCCTCTTGTTTGCACTGGCAATTGAACCGCTTGCAGAAATAATCAGGATTGGTAAACATGAATATAAACTAAACTTATTTGCAAAAAACCCTGGTTATAAAAACTGGGGA
The DNA here is from genome assembly GCF_013265735.2 of Oncorhynchus mykiss. Classification (NCBI taxonomy): domain Eukaryota; kingdom Metazoa; phylum Chordata; class Actinopteri; order Salmoniformes; family Salmonidae; genus Oncorhynchus; species Oncorhynchus mykiss. Next base: position 64,036,891 of record NC_048581.1, read on the forward strand.
AAGTGGGGAAAAATGAAATAATGGCAATAATGAAAATTCTTAGTAATAACTCACGATTTACAGCAATCATTCAAGTGGACCACAAAAACATATTAAATACTTAGGATGCTTAATAAGTGACAACAAATATATAAAGATAACTTTATTCCACTACTCAACCATAAGAAAGCAGATTTAATTCAATGGAAGAATCTTCCCATAAATCCTCTTTAGAATAGCATGGCTGCCAAAGTTTGGTATTTATTTCCGGTAATACCAATTGCCCCACCAAAGACATTCTTTAAAAAAGTATACTCGGTCATAAGACTTTATATATATATTTTTTAAATGTAACCTTTCTTTAACTAGACAAGTCAGTTGAGAACAAATTCTTACAATGATGGCCTAGGAACAGTGGATTAACTGCCTTGTTCAGGGGCAGAACAACAGATTTTTACCTTGTCAGCTCAGGGAGTTGATCTAGCAACTTTTCAGTTAACTGGCCCAATGCTCTAACTACTAGGCTAGCAGCAGGTAGGGCAAATTAAACTCATAGAATAAAAAGTCTGAGGGTGGTTTTCAAAGGATAAAGCTGAAAACATTAAAAACTTCATAGTTAAGAACACTATAACTATATGGGGAAAATTTATTTTACAAGAACCAATATCCCTCCCTAGAAACACAACCTTAAGGAACAATCCTTGAATAGCTTTTAAGAATGAATCGACAAATTGCCCCACATGGAAAACTGAAGGCAAAGAAACCATAAATGACTTGGTAATGGGATAGATATATACTTCCATGACAGCTTTACAGTTTTTCCCAATTGTTTACACACTAAAATTGGACCTTGAAACACAATCACCGAAACCTGAAACTCTAAATCCCTACACCAAGTCTGCAAAATTGCAAGCACAATTCCTGCTTTACACTCAGTTTTCAATTCTATATCACACCTTTTGCAAAACACTATACACAGTTCTCTACATTAGGCACAACATTCAAAATTAAAATCTCTTTAGTCCCTTTGGAAAGCAATGCCAATCACAATGCCAAGCTCTATACACAAATTGGCAACACCCACTCCTCACAGGTGTAAACACTAGTTGCTGAATTGTTCACTTAGAAATCAAAGCTTTAGCTCTATAATAGGCCACAAATGAGCTCTCCTGTTTTGGAGGAAAATGGAAGTCAATGGTGAAACAAGAGCTAGAGGTGAAGGAGTGAAAGTAAGAGGAGGAAGAGGAGGACGAGGACGAGGAAGGACAGTTGTCTCAGACGAGATCAGGGCCACATTGGTTTACCGTGTGCCCAACCATGTATTGAGTATGAGGGAGGCTGGGCAGAGAGTTCAGGCCAACCTGAGCCGCTACACGATTTCATCTATCATCCGTACATTCAGAAATGACAACCAGTAAATTACCTACCATCTACAATATGCTCTTTATGTATGTATACCGTAGTATACTGCAGTCCGGCATATCAGTAGGCCTATGTTACTCAGTGATTGTTGGCCAATGTTACGCTAATGTAATTTCATAATGAAAGAAAATATATTATTTTAGCTCACTGAAACCAGTCATATCATATTTTTGGATCTTCTTCAGAACTTAGATCAAATCAAATCAAATCAAATTTATTTGTCACATACACATGGTTAGCAGATGTTAATGCGAGTGTAGCGAAATGCTTGTGCTTCTAGTTCCGACAATGCAGTAATAACCAACGAGTAATCTAACTAACAATTCCAAAACTACTACCTTATACACACAAGTGTAAAGGGATAAAGAATATGTACATAAAGATATATGAATGAGTGATGGTACAGAGCGGCATAGGCAAGATGCAGTAGATGGCCCGACTATGGTGGAAGACACCGGCTGTTCACACCAGAACTGGAGACCGCTTTTGTGAACATGGTGGTGGCAAACAATACCATTACACTACGGGAAATCCAAAACCACATAATTGCAGACAACACAATATTCAATAACATTCACCAGGTGGGCTTGTCTACACACCAACTCCGGATGAAGCAGGTCTACAGGGTGCCATTTGAGAGAAACACAGAGAGGGTTAAGGAACAGCGCTATGAATATGTGCAAGTAAGTACTATACTGTGAATTTACTATCATATCGGCACTGTACAGACACATTACAGTACCGTAATCCAGTGTTTTGTGCCTCACCATATTGACTGCTCTAGGTCTATGTCACAATTCAGCACGTTTATATTTACATTGATAAGGCTGGCTTCAACCTAGCCAAAAGAAGGGGACGGGGACGGAACATTATTGGCCACCATGCCATTGTGAATGTCCCTGGACAGCGTGGAGGGAATATCACCATGTGTGCAGCCATTAGACAGCAAGGCGTCCTCCATCACCATGCCAACCTTGATCCCTACAACACCGCCCTGGACACACTACATGTCATCCTCATTCCAGCCGAGCAGAGGGGTGGACCAGAGCAGCCCAGGTATGTTGTCATCTGGAACAACGTGAGTTTCCACCGGGCTGCTCTGGTCCGCAACTGGTTCATCGACCACCCACAATTTATTGTTCTATACCTCCCACCATATCCCTCATTCCTAAAGAGTTTTTTTCAGGACTATGACCTCCATCCCCTCCATGCCTCTTCACTTGTGATGTAGATGAGGTGCTGTTTAGCCAGGGAGAACATCACTTGTGATGTAGATGAGGTGCTGTTTAGCCAGGGAGAACATCACTTGTGATGTAGATGAGGTGCTGTGGCCAGGGAGAACATCACTTGTGATGTAGATGAGGTGCTGTTTAGCCAGGGAGAACATCACTTGTGATGTAGATGAGGTGCTGTTTAGCCAGGGAGAACATCACTTGTGATGTAGATGAGGTGCTGTGGCCAGGGAGAACATCACTTGTGATGTAGATGAGGTGCTGTGGCCAGGGAGAACATCACTTGTGATGTCGATGAGGTGCTGTTTAGCCAGGGAGAACATCACTTGTGATGTAGATGAGGTGCTGTTTAGCCAGGGAGAACATCACTTGTGATGTAGATGAGGTGCTGTTTAGCCAGGGAGAATATCACTTGTGATGTAGATGAGGTGCTGTGGCCAGGGAGAACATCACTTGTGATGTAGATGAGGTGCTGTGGCCAGAGTGGACATCACTTGTGATGTAGATGAGGTGCTGTTTAGCCAGGGAGAACATCACTTGTGATGTAGATGAGGTGCTGTGACCAGGGAGAACATCACTTGTGATGTAGATGAGGTACTGTGGCCAGGGAGAACATCACTTGTGATGTAGATGAGGTGCTGTGGCCAGGGAGAACATCACTTGTGATGTAGATGAGGTGCTGTTTAGCCAGGGAGAACATCACTTGTGATGTAGATGAGGTGCTGTTTAGCCAGGGAGAACATCACTTGTGATGTAGATGAGGTGCTGTGGCCAGGGAGAACATCACTTGTGATGTAGATGAGGTGCTGTGGCCAGGGAGAACATCACTTGTGATGTAGATGAGGTGCTGTGGCCAGGGAGAACATCACTTGTGATGTCGATGAGGTGCTGTTTAGCCAGGGAGAACATCACTTGTGATGTAGATGAGGTGCTGTTTAGCCAGGGAGAACATCACTTGTGATGTAGATGAGGTGCTGTGGCCAGGGAGAACATCACTTGTGATGTAGATGAGGTACTGTGGCCAGACCAAAATGAGAGGCAGGATGCAGCCTAATGTCTTTTTTCGTTTTTCTCATAGTAGTGCTTTGTGTTGAGCACATCAGTGTGTTGTTGATTGTTAGACAGATCTATTCACATGACACGTGTATGTAATTTTGATGCAAAAAAAACATTTGGTAAAGAGAATAGTTTTGAATGCAGTGTTTGCTTTTGCTAGAGTTTTGCAGTTTGTGTTTTGTGTTTAGAGTTTTGGAAAAACATGTGTAAACAATTGTGGAAAACTGTAAAAAGCTATTTTGGGTTGACCAATGTAGATATTTTCAAATACATCCAACTTAAAATTTTTAATTAATTTTGAAGTCATTCGGACATCAGCGCAATCTTGAGGGAATCCTATTCGAGTAAGAAAATTATATTCATATGATAGGTAAGCTATACAAAAGCTTGCAGAGAGCCTTTCCAACTGACAATCTCTTAGATATAAATATAAACTATTGGAACCAAATTTTAAAAGAACAAGATGGAGAAAATGTCAGAACATCACTAATGAGATTACATTTAACAAAAATGTACACTTAATCCAGTATAAATGAATGTACAGAATTTATTATAGAAGAGAAATTCTACAGCACAGGGGTAGAGTCATGTCTGAAGTGTAAAACTACTAATGACTAATGCCTTCTGGGAATGTTACAAAATTCAAAGGTTTTGGGTGGAGGTAGAGAGATAGATGTCAGAGGTATTGCAATGTAAATGTACTTTTATTTTGTCTGTCTGTATATTTCAAGACATGACATGTGAGGGTGAACTGAGATACCCGATGGGTTGGACAAAACTCTTTTCATCAATTATCTTTAAAAAACGTTGACTCAAACTGAAAATGAGCCAATCCTCTGTCGTTCATGCAATGGAAAGGTCAACTGCTTTATCTAAAAATGTAAAGTGCGTGGGCGACAGAGAGAAACAAAATCGTGCAGCTTGTGGCCATGTGGAGGAAAGTGATAAGGGCGCTGGACATAGGGGTGGAGGCTAGTGGGTCTGGGCAGGTATGTTTTGTTTATAAAATATGCTAATTCAATATTGTGTGACTGTGTAGAGTCCTGTGAGTGTGCATAGAGTCAGTGCAACAATCAAAATAAAAGGCTCTTAGGTGTTTATTGCAATGAATAGTTTGCTGCCACTCCACCCTGTTAGTCTGCATTGTCTCAGGACATGCCCGAACACTGCTCCTCCCATCCCTGAGTAGAGCACAAACCCTTTCACTGAAGGGGGTTCAGGTATTGCTATATATACAAAAGTATGTGAGGAACCCTTCAAATTAGTGGATTCTGCTATTTCAGCCACATCCGTTGCTGACAGGTGTATAAAATCGAGCACACAGCCATGCAATCTCCATAGACAAACATTGGCAGTAGAATGGCCTTACTGAAGCGCTCAGTGAGTTTCAGCGTGGCACTGTCATAGGATGCCACCTTTCCAACCAGTCAGTTCATCAAATTTCTGCCCTGCTAGAGCTGCCCCGGTCAACTGTAAGTGCTGTTATTGTGAAGTGGAAATATCTAGTAGCAACAAGCTCGCCACCATTGGACTCTGGAGCAGTGGAAACACGTACTCTGGAGTGATGAATCACACTTCACCATCTGGCAGTCTGATGGACGAATCTGGGTTTGGCGGATGCCAGGAGAACGCTACCTGCACCAATACATAGTGACAACTGTACATTTTGGTGGAGGAGGAATAATGGTCTGGGGCTGTTTTTCATGCTTTGGGCTAGGCCCCTTAGTTCCAGTGAAGGGAAATCTTAACAGTACAGCATACAATTACATTCTAGATTATTCTGTGCTTCCAACTTTGTGGCAACAGTTTGGGGAAGGCCCTTCCCTGCTTCAGCATGACAATGCCCCACTGCACAAAGCGCGGTCCATACAGAAATAGTTTGTTGAGTTCGCTGTGGAAGAACTTGACTGGCCTGCACAGAGCCCTGACCTCAACCCCATCAAACACCTTTGGGATGAATTGGAAACACCGACCATTAGCCAGGCGTAATCACCCAACATCAGCGCCCGACCTCACTAATGCTCTTGTACCTGAATGGAAGCAAATCCCCGCAGCAATGATCCAACATCTAGTGGAAAGCCTTCCCAGACGAGTGGAGGCTGTTTTAGGGGGGACCAACTCCATATTTGTATTTTTATTTAACTAGGCAAGTCAGTTAAGAACAAATTCTTATTTACAATGATGGCCTACCAGAAGGCAAAAGGCATCCTGCAGGGACAGGGGCTGGGATTCAAAATAAATAAATATATATATATATATATATATATATATATACAAAACACAGCAGCACAACATGGTAGCAGCACAAAACATGGTACAAACATTATTGGGCACAGACCACAGCACAAACGGCAAGAAGGTAGAGACAACAATACATCACAAGAAGCGTGTCCATGATTGAGTCTTTGAATGAAGACATGGAGATAAAACGGCCCAGTTTGAGTGTTTGTTGAAGCTCGTTCCAGTCGCTAGCTGCAGCGAATTGAAAAGAGGCGCGACGCAGGGATGTGTGTGCTTTGGGGACCTTTAACAGAATGTGACTGGCAGAAAGGGTGTGTATGTGAAGGGCTGCATTAGGTATCTCAGATAGGGGGGAGTGAGGCCTAAGATTAATGCCCATGATTTTGGAATGATATGTTCGATGAGGATACTTTTGGTCATGTAGTGTATGAGTGTAGAGCGACCATAATAGCCTACTAATGAAGTCAATAAAGTTGTAATCACATTTGTGCTATTTAATGTGAAGTATCCTGGATAATGTCCGAAACAGGGACGAAGTTCAACAAAAGTGACGCTGAAAAACTATTGACTGTTGAGGGGAGGACGCTTGAGAAAGGGAAAGAGAAGGGGCAGTAGAGGACCAACATATATTGGAGGGTGAAACAGTAGCAGAGCCGAGGAGGACATGAAATCGAAGAAGCACTTCCTTATCAGTTGATCTTGTGGAGAAGGGGGTAAATTCGTGCTGTGGTAGTGGGAGTGTCGCGCCTTCTAATACGTTTTAAATTAGGTAGTGTGGATAACGCGGTCTCCGCTGTCTGTGTGTGCGCACGCGAGTGCCCTTGTGTGTGTGTGTGTGTGTGTGTGTGGAGGGGGGGGGGGGGGGGGGGGGGTAGTAGTTCGTAATGACTTTTCAGCCTTGATACAATTATGCTGTACAACTAAAAACGGACTGATCCCTTGGCGCATGAGAAGCTCGAGGGAATGTGAAAGGGAAGGACAACAATGCCATGGACAGTGACATGGGAAGATCCCGTTGAGGGTGCACTTGTTTGATCAATTTCATCATAACGTATTTATCCAATTTATGATGGGGGGGTTTGGATTTTCCTGTTTGCTGTTCGGTGTGTTACTTCGGACAAGCAACACACAAAACGTTGTGCCTGACGCAGGTGAGTTTAGCCTACCTTAGACAGGTGTGTCACGGTTAGAGAGATAGCTTTTGCATATTTGGCGCTGATTAAAGTCGGGATTACTTTTCTAACAATGACCTTAGGATGCATCGTAATATTTATCTGATCACATGGCCTATTAGTGTGGTATAGCCTAAACCCGCAAAATAGTAACTTATTTACTGGGTATAGTATAAGTGTATTGTATTATTGACAGAGTTAATATTTTTCATGTAAAGTGTTTGTGTGTGAGAGAGAGAGAGAGAGAGAGAGAGAGAGAGAGAGAGAGAGAGAGAGAGAGAGAGAGAGAGAGCCTTCCCGTTCTTGGCATTACAGTTGAAAGGGAGACAATGGAAGCTCTGTCTTTCATTGATATTGCTGTCTTCAAGAAAAACATTTGCCCTGCTGACTTCGGCCAGAATTGTTCTGGAAACAGGTAACATTCTGTTTGCCAAATTACAGTAACAAAGCTGTAATAATATATCCACGCTTATGGTAGTCCCCAACTAATTAAAAGTAAACATTTGGATCTATGACTCAGGTTTATTTGAAAAATATTAAGCAAAGCCTTTGGAGACATTTTTGTACAGGTCATAAAGGTGGGAACAAAGCTTAATGGGTTTTTTAGCTACTTTTTAATTACATAAACAGAGACTTAGGGTTTGACGGAAAAGCCATACTTCTTCTCTATTACAACCCTCACACGCAGTCTCTCTTGCTCACAAACAGCTCACTGTGGAATGCAGAGGGAAGAGAGCTGCAAATCCCTTTGATCTCTCTCTCATGATCCTTCTCTTTTTCTCGCAGTACTTACACTGTCCTTTCTCCAAATATTTCACGAAGCTTCTATCTATTTTATAAGGGGTTAATAGGAGATACCGCCTCTGCCTCCATTCCCATCCCTCCCTCCCTCGCTCTCTTCTCCTCTCTCCTCTCCATCTGTGTAGTTACTATTGTATGGTTGTTTTCAGACATTGGCTGATACCTTTCTCCTGATTGCTCTGCTCTCCCTCATCTCTGTTCTCCTTCATTTCCTCTCATCCCTCCCTCCCTCTCTCTCCCTACCACCACCATCATTTTCTAGCGCTCTATACAAGTTGAATGATTGTGGAATGTTGTTCCAAGAGGGCTCTCTGAAAGGAACAGAGAGCTGAAGATTATGTGGGTGTGTTGTATGTTGTCTACCTCACTTGCTTTGGCAATGTTAACACATGTTTCCCATGCCAATAAAGCCCTTGAATTGAATTGAATTGAATTGAATTGAGAGAGAGAGAGAGAGAGAGAGAGTGAGAAAGGGATAAAGGGAGATAAAAAAATAACAAAGGCTCTGCCGGAAGTGGAATAAAATGTGTGGAAGAAGTGACGCAATATGCATAATATGTATATGTGCCTTTGGATGATGGCAGTCATCTGTGTATGTCTTTGTCTGTGCGTCTGCGTCTGTACCTCCATCAGGCGTCAGCTTGTGATTGAATGATACCTGTATTGTTCTTACTAGACCAGAGCATGTCAGTGCATCACCCCAATAGCATGTTAGAACAGCAAAATCATTGGGTTGCTCCTGCATTCCTGCAGGGTTATACACCTGTTACAACAGGTCATGACAGCTGATGGAAAAATAGATGGGTTTCATCTGACATGCCCTTGTCTCTGAGGTGACAGAGGTATGTCTACTGTTTTACCAACCATATACTGTATAGCTGTTGCCAACCTGTTTTGGCAGTCAGCCTCTTGGGCGTTCTATCACACCAGTAACACACAGCAGAGAGCTGAGTCAGACACAGGACAAATGAAAATGTATGAGCTACTATATTTGAATTTACTGCAAGTGTGTTTTTGTTTTGTTAGTAGAAGCTGGGGTGTAGAAACTGGAGTGTTAGGAGAAGCGATTTAGATTTTACTGGAAATGATTATTGTATGTAGACGGTTGAGAGAGCAACTGGGGCTAAATTGTTTCTGAGAATAAAGATCCAGTGACCATTATAATGTGCTCATCAGAGTGCGTCTGGCCAGACTGTGGCTATTCTCTGCACATAATGTTCTCTGTCTCTCTTTTTATATTTCTCTCGCTCTCTCTCTTTTTTTTTCTCTTTCTCTAGTTTGTGTCCGTTTTCTTCCAACTATCCTCAGTTTTTAATCTGTTTAATTTCTCTCACTCCCCTTGACAGTCATCTCTCAACCACATACCTTTATCCATATTTTAGCACTCGTCTCGTCATCCCTCTTTCCTTTCCTCTCTCTTGTCCTGTGTTGTCCTGTGTTGTCCTGTGTTCTATGGCTTGGATCCCAGTCTGTGTTTGAATAAAATGGCTTAAACCAATAAAGTTTATTTTGACTGATCACACAAAGAAGAGCTAATATTTAGATTTGGACATAGGAAGATTAGCAAGTAAAGAACTACCACGACAGGTAATAACATTGGCAAACAATGTGTTTTGAAAAGCTTTTCATTACAAATGTTTTTTTGTTGCCTTGTGGAATCTGTTCCTGGGCTTGCAGCCACATGCCTGCTTACAATTCTCTCTGTAGATATACAGTATCAGGGATAAATAGCTTTAGTGTGATCTCTCTCTCTCTCTCTCTCTCTCTCTCTCTCTCTCTCTCTCACTCAGCTCTGAACTGTTGTGAAGGGGACATCCTGCTCCTGTTGGATTCTTCAGGAAGTGTGTCATCCTATGAGTTCTCTCGCCTGCTGCGCTTCCTGTCTGAGCTGCTCCTCCCCTTCTCACTTGGGCAGGGCCAGGTAAGGGTGGGGTTGCTGCAGGTGGGCACTGAGCCACACCTGGAGTTTGGTCTGGACGCCCACAGCACCCAGCCTGGCCTACAGGGGGCACTGCAGAGGACCAGGCAGCTCCAGGGGGACACCAACACTGAGGCTGCCCTCATACTGGCACAGGGGCTGCTAGCCAGGACTGGAGTTGGGGATGAAACAAAGCTCCCTAAGGTGCTTGTGTGGCTAACGGATGGGGTAGAGCCGGGCGTGGTGGATGTACCAATGGCAGAGCTGAGAACGGCGGGCGTGTCCGTGCTGGCTGTCTCTACAGGACACGGGAACTACCAGGTGCTGCGGAGGGTGGTGACCGCACCCATCGAGTCCCACCTGTACTTTGTGGACATCGATGACATCAGCATCATCACAGAGGACCTGAGGGAGGCCATCATTGGTGTGTGGGGCGGGGGGAGGGAGGGAGGGGGTAGTGACTCACAAAGGGTGGATACAAAGACAGAGGAAATAGATGACAATATATGAAATAAAACAATTTGCCCTTCAAACAGCACAGCATTGTATAAAACCATTCTGCACACATACCGTTTTCACTTCTAACACTACAGAGGTGGGACTATACTACTTGACTAGAACTGAGTTTCTGAGTTTCTAGACTCAAGTATTTATAGACAGTCCTGAGATTGCAGCCTCTGTAGTGTCCATGCAAACTCCCCACCTGAGGTGTATATCTCCCCGCCCCCCACCTTTCTCTCTCTTAGAGCTGATCAGTGCTGAGGGCCTGCGGGTGGTAGAGGTGTCCTCCCACAGTGCCGTGCTGCAGTGGCGTCCTGTCCTCAGCGCCAACACAGGCTTCTATGAGGTCCACTATAATTCTATGCTGCCAGGTGGCGGGAAGGGTCAGCCTAGTGGCGGGGCCAGCAGCGGGGTGCAGTACCACAGACGAACCCTCCCTGGGGATGCCAGCTGGATAAAGCTGAGTGGTCTGCAACCAGACACCAGCTACACTGCCTCCCTCACCCCAAAGTCCAACCAGGACTACCTCAACACCCTCAGTGCCAACTTCACCACACTACCCGGTGAGAGGGCAGGAGGAAGAGAGACTGGGAGAGGAGGAAGAGGGGATGGAAAGAAAGGGATTGGAATAGATGTCAGGAATGTGGGAGTGGAATATAAAGTTCAGTGATGCGGTAGAAATATGAAATAAGAATAGTCTAATAGAAAATCATCACTGGTAGACAATCTTTTTACATTATTGAACAACTTGTTGTGCATAATAATAATAATTTTATTTTTCTGTCATCCCCCTCCCCTCTCCTCCCTGTCCTCTCCTCTCACACACCCTAGAGGTGTTGAGCCCAGCAGTGGTCACGGTGTCAGACTCAGGTCCTGACAGGGTGCGAGTGAGCTGGGGTCCTCTGCAGCCTGAGCAGGTCCAGAGGTACCAGATAGAGTATGGCGCTCTACCCAGTGGACAGGTCCACATGGTTATGCTACACGGACATCAGAATACCACTCTGCTCACTGGTCTAGAGCAAGAGACACAATACCTGGTCACCATCAGTGCCCTGTACTCCACTGGCAAAGAGAAGGCTTTGTCTGTCAAGGCCTGCACTCAGGAGGGTAAGATGTGTGTGTTTTTGTTCACCCTCTGAATGGCAGACATACACAATCCATGTTTCAGTTGTCTCAAGGCTTAAAAATCATTCTTTAAACTGTCTCCTCCCCTTCATCTACACTGATTGAAGTGGATTTAACATGTGGCATCAATAAGGGATCATAGCTTTCACGTGGATTCACCTCGTCAGTCTATGTCATGGAAAGAGCAGGTGTTCTTAAGGTTTTGTATACTCTGTGTATTTATCGTAGTCTTTTATAAGGAGTCCATCCCTCCCACTTTTACCTTTGGGCCTGGCCCCTCTCTTTTTTTGTTCTGTGATTTATGTATTTTATAACAAAGCACAGACACTAACTTGTCCTCTATCTCTGTGTGTATCTCAGTGCTGCCTGCCCTGGCTGACCTCCAGCTGACCCCAGTGGGGCGAGATGAGGTGCAGGTCCGGTGGCGAGGCCACGAAGAGGGTCTGAGGGGGTACTGGCTCAGCTGGGAGATGGGTGAGACAGAGATCCCCTCCCGCCCTGCGTCCTCTTCCCTATACCTGCTCCCTGGCTCCTTGTCCACGCTGCTCACACACCTGGCCCCCAGCAGCCGAGTGTGTGTGTCCCCTGTCTACCGCACGGCCCTGGGAGAGGGGCTCTGCTGCACCACACACACACAAACTGGTCTGACACTACGCACACAGACACACACACACACAGGTCTCCCAGCCTTATATTGGACTTGAACGATTTATTGAATCGGCACATTATAGTCATTGTAATTATAAGGAAGTAGTCGTCTTCATATGTCTAACTGCACTCTTGTGCAACAGGAAAGTAATAACCCCTTTTTCTCTCTCTCCCTCTCTCTCACTTCGATAGAGCAGTATTTTGCGGTTATCAATGAGATTTGCCTGCAGTCAGAGAGCTGAAGTGGAGGAAATGTTTGAAATTTGATGTGCTTCATTGCCACATCAATGCTGTGGTACAATGGAGTCACATCTCTATGTCGCTTCAAACCACTTGATTATCCAGTATTCACACCCCTTGACTTTTTCCACATTTTGTTGTGTTACAGCCCAAAATTAAATGGATTACATTTAGATTTATTTTGTCACTGGCCTACATACAATACCACATAATGTTTTTCAACATTTTTACAACTTATTTAAAATGAAAAGCTGAAATGTCTTGAGTCAATAAGTACTACAAAGATACAGACGTCCTTCCCAACCATTTGCCTGAGAGGAAGGAAACCGCTCAGGGATTTCACCATTAGGCCAATGGTGACTTTAAAACAGTTACAGAGTTTAAGGACTGTGAGGAGACAACTGAGGATGACTCAACAACATTGTAGTTACTCCACAATACTAACCTAATTGACAGAGTGAAAAGAAGGATGCCTGTACAGAATAAAACATATTCCAAAACATGCATCCTGTTTGCAACAAGGCATCAAAGTAATACTGCAAAAGTAATACTGCAAGCAATTACATTTTTGTCTGAAGACAAAGTGTTATGTTTGCGGCAAATCTAATACAACACACTACTGACTACCACGCTCCATATTTTCAAGCATAATTGTGGTGGCTGCATCATTTTATGGGTATGCTTGTAATCGTTAAGGACTGGGGGATTTTTCAGGATAAAAAATAAACGTAATGGAGCTAAGCACAGGCAAAATCCTTTGTCAGTCTGCTTTCCACTGGACACTGTGAGAGGAATTCACCTTTCAGCAGGACAATAACCTAAAACACAAATCCAAATCTACACTGGAGTTGCTTACCAAGAAGACAGTGAATGTTCCTGAGTGGCTGAGTTACAGTTTTGACATAAATCTATTTAAAAATCTATGGCAAGACCTGAAAATGGTTGCCTAGCAATGATTAAGAACCAATTTGACAAAGCATGAAAACATTTGAAAATAATATTTTTGTATTTCATTTTCGAAAATGTCTAAAAATATGTTTTCACTTTGTTATTATGGGGCATTGAAGGTACACAATACATTTAAGCCATTTAGAATTCAAGCTGTAACACAACAACATGTGTAATAAGTAGAGGTATGAATACTTTCTGAAGGCCATGTAAGTGGATTATGTTGTCATTTCATAAGGAAGAGAGGTCCTGGGTCATCTGGGTCAAGATAAAGAAGTGTAGCTTCAGCATAGAGCTGTTGTGATCCAAATGGATGGATTCCATTTCTCTGACTCCAATGAGAAGGATTGCCACTGATGGGGGATAGGTGGATGAGGATGAAGAGAAAGAAGGGTGGATAGAGGGGAACAAAGAAGACATAGAACCTCCTAACTTTCTTGAATAACCGTATCTTCTCTCCCATCATCCATCTGGTCATAGTGTGGGCATGCTGTTACACATAGGCATTTTAACTATTTCTGATAAAAATATAACTATATTCACTTCATAAACAAGATGTAAAATCAAAATGTACTTGTATGCTTTCTCACATATTTTTTATATTCAGTTTACAGTTTAGCTTCCACATAATAGGCTGCAGTCAACATATGAACCCATCAGCCTGGCTCTTGTGAACTTGCTTGTGAAGATCGCCATCTAGTGGGACACATCTTTTACCACAGGCTGTGACAATCAGGCCTATGTTCAACTTTTTCAACTCTTTCTCTGCTGCACAGTACACCCCTAAGTGTGAATATAATGCAAAAAACTAAGTCCATTTTCCAATTGAACAGCAATGCATTGGTCTCATATAGAGGGTAGATAAATTGCAATATCTGAAAACAGGAAAACATTTCCTCTCACATCTCATCTTCTGGGTCGTTCCATGTCATTTCAGCAAGCCATGACACAAACCATCTCAGATTGTTCCCGAAATAGTTTCTGTAGTAAAAAAACAGATTAGATAAGCATTCCAGCAACAATATTTTGTTTAAATATAATTTTATCTCTGAGAAATTAAACTAATTGATTGCATCCAAATTGGCCATTTAAATGTATAGGATTCATTTAATATTTAATAAATATAGTACCTAACATCCAAAACCTTTTTCTAACAATGAGTAAAACACGAGGAATCCAAATAAATTGTCAAAAGTCACCCACAGACTCCCCACACCCCACGACAATCCAGAGAAGGCTGGTGGAAGGAGCCATAGGAGGACGGACTCATTGTAATGGCCGGGATGGAATCAATGGAACGGAGTCCAACCGGTTGTTTCCATGTGTTTGGTACCATTTCATCCATCCCATTCCAGCCATTATAATGATCCCTACCTTCTATATCTCCTCCCACCAGCCTCCTCTGCGCCAATCTCACCTCCAACAACTCTATGCAGCCTCAATGTTAATAAAGGGATAGTTCACCCAAATCACAAACTGACGTACTGACGTATTGGTTTCCTTACCCTGTAAGCAGTTTATGGACAAGGTATGACAGCAACCGATGCTTTGGTTTTGTTTACCGAGCCACTGTTTCTTTTTAGCATTTGTGGCACATATCCAATGCAAGTCAACGGTACCTATATTAGCATTTTTACACTTCATATCCAAATCATCTGTAACTAATAACAGGAACCACATTTCCATCCACAATTTTTAGGCCAGTAAAGTCCTAAATATTTAAAAAAAAAAAAAAAAAACATGACAGCTGTGATGGAAACAGGAAGTTTCGTTACAATTGTATAAATGCAGACAGATCATTAATTCGTTCGACATGGTGGGATCTTTTTGTGTATGAAAAATTAATTATGCAAGAAAAGGTGGTGCAAATTACAAATATCCATCATATCGAAGTAAACTTAGAGTCACAAAGTGATATGGTGTGTGGTCCTCCCTAGGGTTGTGGTGGTCATGACATTCTGTCAGTTGTGATTGTCAAGCGAATAACTGCCGGTTTCACGGTAATTGACCGTTAATTAACATAAACACATTTAGCATCTCCTGGCTTCCACGCATAACCTACAAGCCACTGATGCAGACCTTTGGAACATCTACATTTTAAAAAGTCTAATAAATCCATGTAGACGGGTCTAAAGAAGTCTATTTCAGAATAACAGAATAGCATACTCTTGAGTTGTCCTTGTGATAGGCCCTGATATGGCTATGCCATATTAATTTAGCAGACACGATTTTCTTAGAATTCCATTACATTATTTTATAGTATGAAGAAACCAATTGAATAAAATAGAAAATATATTTTCTCCAAAGATTTAAGGGTAAAATATTTGGTGGAAATCGGATTTGAAGTACTATATTTATTGAATATTATACGAATCCTATACATTTAAATGGCCAATTTAGGTGCAATCAATTCGATGAATTTCTCAGAGATCAACTAAATAATTTTGCAGGATTGCTAATCTAATCTTTTTCTATCTACAGAAATGATTTAAATACAATCTGAGATGGTGGGTGTCGAAATACTTTCTTGTACTTTTTCAAGTGGAACGACCCTTATATTCTATGTACTCAATGTTAATATCATATGAGGTAATAAAACGAGTGTAAATTGCTTCTCCTTTTTTAAGTAATTTTATTTTGGAGTGTAAAAATCAATACAACACACACACACACACACAAGCAACTGTATGATTGTTGTCAGGTACAGTATACCATTAATATCTCTAGATACCATTGTCAAATTGTCACATGCTGTATGTAGCCTTGCTGCCCCAACATAAATTGGTCTGCATTAAGATTTAGCCTATTAAACGGCAATTATTTTTTACACAAGTGAGCCCATTTTATCAATGATAGGCTCTTCCCTCAAGAGACAATAACCTTTTCAACTGCAACACGCTTAGAAATAACATTATGGTATCAAAACAATGCAAACTTTGACAAAACGATGAAACACCGGAATTTGCAGAAATAAAAATTAACCGCTTCCACCCGTTTAAAAGATACTGCTATTATTGGTTTACGCAGCGAAATTCAAGACCACAATAACCAATCACAACCCGTATGAAGAATAGCAAGGGGCGCGGTTTACATACGGCCCATCCAATCGGTAGAGGCTGTACTGGAGTCCCGTGCTGGACTGGGCCTCGGTCTTGCCTGGTGTCATGCAACCGACAATTGAATATGTGATGGCGGCAGAAGACTTGAGAATTCCCGGGGAGGGAATTCTTATAGGGGATAAGATATACTCTGGTGTAACCCTAACTTTAGATAACTGTCTCCTGCCACTGGAGCGACTACAGCAGAGTCCGTCCGCTGAACATGGGCTCTCCGCGGATACCGAGGAGCAGCTGCGAATGCGGGGCTGTGAGTTGATACAGGCCGCGGGTATTCTGCTTAGACTCCCGCAGGTTGGTAACAGCTATCTAGCTAACTATTGTGCCGAAGTTAAGTAGAATTTGCATTCAAAGTCAGACAAATCTAATTATACAGGTCAAACACGAGACCATGTCTAGAATCAACAGCTAAGTTAAAGACGCATGTTGTTTACCAATGCGATGGATTTAAATCGTAGTTAGCAAGTTAATTGATAAACGTTCTCTCCAGGTAGCCATGGCCACGGGGCAGATCCTTTTCCAGAGGTTCTACTATTGCAAATCGTTCGTCAGACACTGTGCAGAGGTAGGACCCTCACTATCATGCTCTGTTTGGCAACAAGTTCCACTGCAAAAATCCTTTATCAGACTTAGCTCAAACATTCACCCCTTTACTATTTGTTCACACTGTTGCTGTGACAAACTAATCTCATGATGCTATTTGTCCTCTTTCCCCTTCTCAAAATACCCATCTACCTCCCTGCCTGCCTCTTTCCAGATGGTTGCCATGGCTTGTGTGCACCTGGCTTCAAAGATCGAGGAGGAACCGCGCAGGGTACGAGATGTTCTCAATGTGTTCTACCACCTCAAACACAGCAAAGGCAAAAGGTAAGGGGTTCTGAACTCCTCTTCCAGTTCTCCCAACCCTCTTGCGGTATTCTGTATATCGCTAACCATGTGTATCTTCCAGGGCCCAGGTCCCCATGCCTTTGGATGCCAGCTACATCAGTGCCAAGGCTCAGGTGATCAAGACGGAGAGGAGAGTACTGAAGGAGCTGGGCTTCTGTGTGCATGTCAAACACCCCCACAAGGCAAGCAGCAGACTCCTTACACCACCTTCAATACATTCAGTGGCACATTTGATCTAAAACAGGACAATTGATAACCACTGTGGTTTAGGCCCTGTTTGCTCTACTGGTTTGTTGTGATTGCTACTGTAGGCTTGGATTTGTATTACCATGACATGCCAAACAAATTATCTTGTCTACGGCAATTTACATTGCATCTGGTCTTGGGAACACATCCCTAACAGTTTTTGTGCTCCTCTGTCACAGATCATTGTGATGTACCTCCAGGTGCTGGAGTGTGAGAAGAACACCAAGCTGGTACAGACAGCTTGGTGAGTATCTTCTTGATATTTTGTTTAATCATTTCTCAGTGTATCTCAAATGTCATATTAGGAAGAGTTCTTATTTATCTATTTTTATCTCGCTCTCCACCTCTCTCTGCTGCTATCTGTTTTCTAGGAACTACATGAATGACAGTCTGAGGACAGATGTGTTCCTGAGGTTCAGTGCTGAGACCGTGGCCTGTGCCTGTATCTACCTGTCAGCCAGAACACTTCAGGTAGGACACTACAGTGTACACTTGTAGTGCTTTAAACATGCTAACACATAAGGTATTTTACAGTAATATACCATCCCAGGTTGTCATTCATACACCTGCACATATCAGCACACCTACTACACAAACCAAGATTTTATCTAAGGACATATGCTCAAACATGATTAGCTGGTCTATATAGCTCCCAGATGTCCATACCAGCGACATGACCACCTGTCTGATTCCTCACCCTCCTCCCGTCTTCCATGCAGATCCCTCTGCCGGACCAGCCTCCCTGGTTCCTGCTGTTTGGTGCGTCTGAGGAGGACCTGAGGGAGATCTGTGGGCGGATCCTGAGGCTGTACTCACTGCCCAACGTCTCCCTCCCCAGTATGTTAAAAGAAGTGGACCAGTGTCACCTGGCCCTGGATGCACGCATCGCCAAGGCTAAGCTGGCAGGAGGGGGACTGCTGGCTGTGGGCACCCCCACCCTGGACGTCCCCTCCAGCTTCTCCCCTGCCTCCAAAGCAGGTGAGACAGACGCACACCACTCACCCAGAGGAAACACACTGTGTAATAAGTGATATCTTAATGTTTTAAATCATGCTTTTTTTGTTTCTATTTCGTTATTTTTGCATCCTGGCATATTTTTTAAAATATATTATTACCGTCCTCTCCACTTCTGTTTGTCTCATGTGCTCATCATTTCCTTTAGCAACCCTTTGACTTTGTAACCATTTCCTCCTACAAAGTTCCTTATTCTCATCTTTCTTTGTCCTAGCGTCGCCTGCTGTACCACAGACCAACAGGGAGTCTCCCCTAAATCAAGTCGCCCTAAAAAATGCCTGCCGGAAACTCACTAACGGAGACGAGTAAGTATTCTTCCTCTACTGGAGTATGGGGATGTCTGTACTGAGTATATTTGTGCGATTGAATGGAGCTGCTTTCCCTCATGAAATGAAGACTCTTCTATTTTTGCTTTTCTTCTTTTTTTTCTCAGGAAGAAAAGAGGGAGTCGTAGTGATGAGAGAAGAGAGACTCAGTCCATGTCTCCTTCCAGAAGAAGGTATGGAAGAAGCACTGTGCCTTACTCTGTTTCATACGGACTCCATATTGAGTCTCAGCTCTGAGACTAACTTCACTCTCTGTTTTCAGACGCAGTCGCAGTGTCTCTTCTCCTTTGCGCTCTGTCTCTCCCACCCACCGCCAGAAAATCAGTCGCAGGGATAGAGAAAGGGAAAAAGAGCGGGAGCGTCGGCGGGAACGGGAGAGGGAGCGGGGAAGAGGAAGGAGAGATGAATACTCACGTAGAAGATAACTCTCATAGGTGTTATCAAGGAAGAGCTATCGTAGATGACCTATGGAACAGCACATCATGGACCAAATACAAGCCAGACTTTCCAATGTTTTCACTTTTGTAGATTGTTTGTGTTACATTATAATTTGGGAAACTATGCTCTAAGATCATAGTCCAAAGCTTTTGTCTGAACAATATTTTTGAAATAAAAATGCTTTTAGATGATCTGTTGTCTTGTTTTATGAATGGCATCAAGTGATTTAGACCACTTCGTTGGTCAACCTCACACAAGGTTCAACTGAAATGTGACTTCCGCTTTTAACCCAAACCCTCCGAAAGACTCATACATACAGGTTTTGATGCTGTTGTGGGGGGTTAAGTACCTTGCTTAATGGCTTCTAGGATTTTGATACCAATAACCCTCCGGTTGCTAGCTTTACGTTCTGCCAGGTTTTCCTGTCGTACCCGGGATTCAAACTGGCAACCCTCTAACTGCTAGGCTACCTGCCACCCATTCAGCGCCACAACCAAACACCTCTACATCCCTCCCTAGGGAAGCTAGACATGATCATGAACCTAGCTGCTAAGGAAGCATGTTTTAATTAGGCTGACTGATGAATCTCTCGTGTAGCTGAACTCTGGGATTGAAACCCCCACAATATCTCTGGCCTAGCAGAAGTTAGTTGAGTAACTAGGGAAAGTTACTCAAAGTTACTCAACGAAAAGTTACTCATCTAAAAAAAAAAAAAACTTTGAAAATAGGCCCCTGGATTAGGATGCAGAGAGACAAAGTATTCTACCCAGGACTCAATCTAATTCAGTAGCTGAGATGGAGGCCCCAATGCCAGTGTTGAGAGGGCAGAGGCTGGTGGGGATGGGGCTCTGTGTCACCATGTCTCCCACTCAGACCGCCTTCTACATTATTCTGATCCTGCTGGGTATCACGGTTAACACCACAGTGGTTGGTGTGATCGGGGAGAATGTGTTCAAAGACCCCAGTGGAGTACATAACTCAGACATCAACATGGTGAACATGGCCCTCTCCAACCTGTCCTGACGAACGCCCTGCTGGTCATCGCTGACCTGGAGCTGGATTGGTCTGGGACAGGTGTCGAGCACTGGAGTAGAAGATGCTGAAGAATAATGGCTTTATGTGGGTGCTCGAGACAAGGGTGAGGCAGGTATGGGGATTGTGTGTGGTTTGGGCTCTAAGTAAAAGGTTTGTGATCATGGGATTTGGTATTTAAGATATCAGAGGGTTTTGGGCTGATCTTTGAGGAATGGTAGTTTAAAATGCAAGCGCAAGGGAGGGTGGTGTGGTCTGTGATTGGAGATATGCTATGTGAAATGAAAGCAAGCTGACAATATACCGTGCCATAATTACTGGAATTAGTATTGTTCCGGTTGACACTATTGTGTACACACACACAGACACACACAAAAACTGACACCCAGCTCTCTCTCTGTAGCTGTCCTCCTCCAGAGACTGGTGTTGCTTCCTGATGGGGGTGTGGGTGTGGCTTCACTGCCTTGTCTCCTCTCCTGTCCACTCCCCTCCAACACTTCCCACCCCTCTGCTCTTTTCTCCTATCTTCTCATCCCCTCCCCTCTTCTCATCTCCTCTCTCCTCCCCGTCCCATGCAGACCCTGATGTTGTTCAACAGCACCACACACGCCCTGCTGGGCTGTTTGTGGAACTTCCCCTCCAGCTACGTGGGCCTGGCCTAAGCCACCACCTCTATGGTGATCCACAAGACAGTGCCCATTATGCTGATGGCCATCAACAACCTGTCCTCCCTCTACACGCTCTACGCCCATAGCAGGACCCGCTACCCCACACACATGACCACGGACGCACCCGCCCTGAAGAGGGTACCGTCCGAGAGACGAGCTGCCAAGGTGAGAGAGGCTGGACAGGATTCAGAATTATGCCATGTTATATGTACCCTGCTTACTATGGATGGAAGGATGGAGAAGTACAGCACATGTAATGTGTACCTGTAACATGAGGAATGTTGGAAAAAATTGCTTATGGGTTACCAAGATGTTTCTGTATAGCACTATGTGACATCTGCTGATATAAAAAAAGGCTTTATAAATATATTTGATTGATTGATTGATGATCCAGGTTCGCTTTTAATTAACAATGTTATTACAGAAAATGCGTGTTTATGTGTATGTTTTATGACCCTTATGCTGAGAGAAGAAGAAAACAAGTAAATAGTTTCACAGTATTTCCCCTCCCAGCCCTCCCTC
Source organism: Oncorhynchus mykiss (assembly GCF_013265735.2). Taxonomy (NCBI): domain Eukaryota; kingdom Metazoa; phylum Chordata; class Actinopteri; order Salmoniformes; family Salmonidae; genus Oncorhynchus; species Oncorhynchus mykiss. The sequence continues at coordinate 64,058,424 of NC_048581.1, forward strand.
TTTCTCTAGGTGATTCCAGCCCTCATAATGCTCTTCAATGGGTCTTGGGGAACCAGCCTCATCTCTATAAACTACTTTAACTACAACCAAGGTTTGTCAGCCGAGTTCCTCCTGGTTACAGCTCGCTTTGCCAACACCATCTTCAATGCCATTTCGCCCATCGTGCTGGCAGTGGGTCACCGGCGGCTGCGTGCTGTCATTAAGTCTATTCTTACTCACTGACAGAGCCCACACTCTGACACACACACTGCAACTGACATAATGGGGAAGTCAGTGGAAAGATATTATACTTGCCCTCAACCTAACAGTAACATAGAATTATATGGTTGTTAGCATTCCTCTAACCATTGGCATCCATTTTGATCCTCTTCCTTAGGCAGGCTATTTTAATATGGCCACTATGAGAGACAAACCCATTCATGTTTATGACCATTTCTAAGGATGCAATGATCAGTACTGAGGAAGAGCACTGTCACTTGTTTGGAGGGGTTTTGTAGTAAAGATTGTTGACTTCTTAATTGAAATCAAATGTGATACTCTGTACTTGTCAGTGAGACTACATTAACACAATTTATTTCTGGCAAGCTGACTTTTTGTGAGTGAGAAAATGTTTTTGATGTATTGACTGTACTTAAGAGGGCACTCCTAGCTGTAGATAGTTGTTGTTACATGTTCTGACTTGTTTGCTCTTTAATAAACAGTCAAATACCATCTCCCAGCCTCTGAGACAGTTTATGCCCTGAGGTTCCTCTACATCAGAGTTTCACAAACTTCACAATATTTCAATACTCCAAATGTAGAAGATCTTAAACATTCCAATACTTTAAAAGTACTATGGTATTTATTGGGTGGGTTATTACATATTTAGACAGGGTTTTATATACATGTTGACATTTAAACACAGACTGAAGGGGAGGTAAGCATTGGTTAATTAATGATACCATACAGTGGTATGCCTTAATTCATTCATTCATTTATTTGCTTTAACTCTCTCCTCTTATTTGATAACCTCTCTCTCCTTCTGAATAGTGAAAACGGTTTGTTTTGCAGTCGTCTCCCTTGTGTCTGGAGCTTTGCTTTCATCTATTATTTTCTCCTGTTGACATTTCACTCTGTCAGCACAGCCAGCGATCATCTTCATGATCCTCTTCCTCAGCTTGCCGTGTCCCAGAGCCACCACCATGGGACTGAAGCCCACAAACACAGAAGCAGAGAAGTGGGCCACAGTCAGCAGCTCCTCCGCATGGAGCCCCCTGTTATGGTTATAGTATGTCACCGCTGCAACTTGCAGGACCCAGCACACCACAAACAGCATCACCAGCAACATAATCACATGACTGGCCTTGCGTTCACTGGACACATGTCTGTCCAGCTCGCCATGCGTCCCTCCCCCTGCCTCGCCCGTCGAGGTGACGGCCCGGATGTGTTTGGCCAGCGAGTGCAGCGTAGCCAGGTTGGTGCCCACCATCAGCATCAGGGGAACCACCTCATTGAGGACCAGGGAGGTGGAGGCGAAGGCCGAGCCCTGCTCCTCCGAGGGGAATTCCCACATACAGCCCAGCAGGGGCCTGGTGGTGCAGCTGATCACCATCAGCTCCACCGTGGCATTGCCTTGGACATGTGTGGTGTAAACCAGCGCTGGCAAGGAAAAGGCGAGATTGAGTCCCCAGACAAGCCCCAGAGCCACCCACACCTTCCTCCTCTCATGCTCCTGTGCAAGGGGGCCCATGGCCACATGCTGTCGCTTCAGGGTGGCACAGTGGAAGGCACTGAGGGTCAGAGTGACCCAGCAGCCCACGGCCCGCCACCACACCCACAGCAACATGAAGAGGCGGCACCAGCCCTGGGACAGTGACACGTCCAGACCCAGATCAGACACAAAGATGGGTACCGTGCGGAACAGAGACGTCAGCAGGTTGGCCAGTGACAGGTTCACCAGGATGATGTCAGAGGGAGGGAGCCGATGAGACAAATTTCCAATGTCCGACTGAAACACCTTAGAGAGAGGGAGAGAGAGAGTATAATTAATTATTACACTTAACACTGTGCGATGTCCTCTTAAGCTGATATTCCATGGCTATCGGCAGTTAGGGTTCCATTTCTTTTTTTGATAGTTCTCTCCTCACCACATGGATGACCAGTATGTTTCCCAGGATGCCAGAGAAGACCAGAAACCCAAACAGAATAGCATCTACAGTGAGGACCTCCGACATCGCATCGTCCTCAGCATGGCGCCACTATTTATTTCTTATTCATTGCATGGATGTGTCTCAACTATCAAGAGTGGTGAGAGCTACTCTCCCTACTCTGTTACTCTACCAGGGTATCCATTGTATATCTGCCTTTATCCTGTTCATTGTGAACTATTTATATAGACACACACACTCATACACAAACAAAGCCATACCGTTGCTGACCCAGCTCAGGGTCAATTTACTCCAATAATTTGTCGCCTAGATACCATGCCCTTACCTGCTGCTAAGGCATGCAGATTTTTCACTCCATTGGCCAACTGCAAAAACACACACCTCTTATCAACTCATACCCCACAGACAGGCCACATCTACAAGAAATGTGAGACCATAAAGATATACAAATAATGTCCAGACATGTATTTATTTTTTGCCCTGTTACACAGCTGGCTGTAAATGGTTCATTCAAACAAATAAAACATAGTGAAATCTTCCTATTTTAACAGGGGTATGTTATTGTGTCAGATATCTGTTGGCCCATACATGTACAGTGCCTTGCGAAAGTATTCGGCCCCCTTGAACTTTGCGACCTTTTGCCACATTTCAGGCTTCAAACATAAAGATATAAAACTGTATTTTTTTGTGAAGAATCAACAACAAGTGGGACACAATCATGAAGTGGAACGACATTTATTGGATATTTCAAACTTTTTTAACAAATCAAAAACTGAAAAATTGGGCGTGCAAAATTATTCAGCCCCCTTAAGTTAATACTTTGTAGCGCCACCTTTTGCTGCGATTACAGCTGTAAGTCGCTTGGGGTATGTCTCTATCAGTTTTGCACATCGAGAGACTGAAATATTTTCCCATTCCTCCTTGCAAAACAGCTCGAGCTCAGTGAGGTTGGATGGAGAGCATTTGTGAACAGCAGTTTTCAGTTCTTTCCACAGATTCTCGATTGGATTCAGGTCTGGACTTTGACTTGGCCATTCTAACACCTGGATATGTTGATTTTTGAACCATTCCATTGTAGATTTTGCTTTATGTTTTGGATCATTGTCTTGTTGGAAGACAAATCTCCGTCCCAGTCTCAGGTCTTTTGCAGACTCCATCAGGTTTTCTTCCAGAATGGTCCTGTATTTGGCTCCATCCATCTTCCCATCAATTTTAACCATCTTCCCTGTCCCTGCTGAAGAAAAGCAGGCCCAAACCATGATGCTGCCACCACCATGTTTGACAGTGGGTATGGTGTGTTCAGGGTGATGAGCTGTGTTGCTTTTACGCCAAACATAACGTTTTGCATTGTTGCCAAAAAGTTCAATTTTGGTTTCATCTGACCAGAGCACCTTCTTCCACATGTTTGGTGTGTCTCCCAGGTGGCTTGTGGCAAACTTTAAACAACACTTTTTATGGATATCTTTAAGAAATGGCTTTCTTCTTGCCACTCTTCCATAAAGGCCAGATTTGTGCAATATACGACTGATTGTTGTCCTATGGACAGAGTCTCCCACCTCAGCTGTAGATCTCTGCAGTTCATCCAGAGTGATCATGGGCCTCTTGGCTGCATCTCTGATCAGTCTTCTCCTTGTATGAGCTGAAAGTTTAGAGGGACGGCCAGGTCTTGGTAGATTTGCAGTGGTCTGATACTCCTTCCATTTCAATATTATCGCTTGCACAGTGTTCCTTGGGATGTTTAAAGCTTGGGAAATCTTTTTGTATCCAAATCTGGCTTTAAACTTCTTCACAACAGTATCTCGGACCTGCCTGGTGTGTTCCTTGTTCTTCATGATGCTCTCTGCGCTTTTAACGGACCTCTGAGACTATCACAGTGCAGTTGCATTTATACGGAGACTTGATTGCACACAGGTGGATTGTATTTATCATCATTAGTCATTTAGGTCAACATTGGATCATTCAGAGATCCTCACTGAACTTCTGGAGAGAGTTTGCTGCACTGAAAGTAAAGGGGCTGAATAATTTTGCACGCCCAATTTTTCAGTTCTTGATTTGTTAAAAAAGTTTGAAATATCCAATAAATGTCGTTCCACTTCATGATTGTGTCCCACTTGTTGTTGATTCTACACAAAAAAATACAGTTTTATATCTTTATGTTTGAAGCCTGAAATGTGGCAAAAGGTCGCAAAGTTCAAGGGGGCCGAATACTTTCGCAAGGCACTGTATATTTAGATGTTTGTGTGTTATGTTATAATCCATTCGTTTGTGCCCCATCCCATGAGTGTCTCTACCCCCTCATCGTTAGCTCCCATTGTTCAGATGTAGAGAGGCATCATCAGACTAATTTACCCAGCATACCCCAGGGGCTTCCCAGGGGTCTTATTAAAACCATCCCATCCACTGATGCTGCAGTATTATTCATTAATCACACTGTTCCTGTCCTCTCCCTTGGCCCTACTAGCTTGCCTATTGTTTCCTTTTGGGAATGGAAAAATAATCATTATCTCCAATAACCTTGTCAGTGAACTGCTGAGTCGAATTGATCAGAAATTAAAATGAAATGCTCTCAAATTCAAGATCTTCATATATATGAAGCTTTTTGTGACCATTATATCTGCCAGTAGGTGTTGTTAGACTTGGAGTTGTATTACCTATAGGATGATTAGGCTCCTCATCACACAGCAATCAATGTGTATTTAGATTGTTGTAATCGAGCTCTGGTTATCCATGATCTGATCGTTCTAACGATGATACTATTTTAAAGAGGTTAAAAAGAGGTTGTACAACTAACCAGAAATTAATGTTTCCGAAAAAAATCTTCAGAAGTGTTTGAGTGTGAGCTAAAGAAACCTAGCTCTCTACAAGGTCTGCCGTTTAACTAGCGCCAGAATATTGTGGAACGTTATAGACCTATTATCAACTATCACCACTTGAGGTCGCTGTAGGTTTGGAAATAGCATCACATCAAAACCAACTACAGCCCTGGGTTACCACTGACAATATTCAAATGTCAGCGTAAGTAACATATACTAATCTCATTAATGTGTTAAAAACTGTTACCAGAGTTAATTGCTGCAAGTTTCATAGTCTTCTACAACACATTTTTTTTCCTGAAAATAGGACATTTGTTTTACAGGATAAAGATGCACAAGACAATATCCTCTAATGCATTTCCAATAAACTGCCTTGATAGCATGGACAAAAGACTACACACATCAGCCTTGAAGACTACATACAGCCTAACACCAAATGTGGGAAAGAGGAGAGGGAGGAAGGACGGATGGGTGGAAGGAAGGATGGAAAGGCACAAAAAAGTAACGGAAATGGTGTCAGGGAAATTAAGATTGGAGTGGGGATTTGAAATGATGACTCATGATGTAATTGACTGCTGATGACTAGGCTACAAACATTCTGACAGACACACACAAACACACACTTCCTCACAACAACCATCAAAGAAAGGAGGACAAGACTGGGCCAAATGTGATTAAAAAGATAACTGCCGCGGTCCTCGTTCTCGAAAACCCAGACATGTAAGTTATTTTCTCAAATAGCCAAAATGCATCTTACATTGATTTCCGTTACATTAACAATTGTAATCAGCGATGTGACCTATTTATTGGTTGGTTTAGTTGTGTGCATAACTAACATTACGTGTATGGATAAACAGATCAAGCATGCGTATCCAAGTGATAGCAGTCTGGCTCATTCTCTAATAGTGTGGATTGTAAACTATCAATCATCCAACTAGGTATATGATTGTTACTGTCTGCTTTTGTTGCAGATTGTTTTCGTGCTCTGCACCGGGGAGAGGCTACACCGCATTGTTGGTGTAAGACTGTTATGGAAGCCACATGACCCGGTACCTCTCTTTCTCTTCTCGGATCTCCGCTGACAATAACGGCGCAGTCCACTATCAATTTGCACTAAATACAGTGAGAGTGAACCTGTAAAACGGGAAGACATGAGAGGCCAACCGCGGCTGTCCCTGGTCGCCTTCTCGGCAGTGCTTCTCTGTCTGTGTCGCGCAACAATCGCAGTTTCCAACCAGACACGCGGCGGCCGCGATGCGCAATTACCATCAGCGTCAGCATCTTCATCAGACGAGGGAAGCGAGAAGGACGTGGATGTCTCCCCAAACTCTGGCCAACACCATAACTACGGTATTGATTATTTCAGTAAGAATGAAACTATGAGCACACCAAAGCTGGAGGGGGACCTCAGCTATAGGAATGGCACTTCATCCATCAACATCAGCAGAGGCAATACAGGAACCACTGTGATATCTGGCAGGCCAGACCATGTGCAAGGTGAAACAAGGTGGGTCATGGCCATGGAGGGAGAAGTGGCACCAATATGTGCCTACCGGGTAACAGATGGGGGAATCGGGGGGCGGTTGTGTTTTCGACACACACAGCAGGGGTTCAAGTGTCATCATGGAGACTGCCGGACTGTTCCGTCTCCAGGAGGGTCCCTGGTGGCCAATGTTCTGACCAATGGTAGCGTGCTGCTACAGTGGACATACGAAGGTCTGAGGGGAGAGGCTCAAGGGACAACCAAAGGAAACACAGCTGGATATGACCTAGATAAACAAGAGACTAAGACTAGAGGAACAAGTGTAGAGGGACAGAAAGGGGCTCCTAGGACAGGGCTTGGGGTAGAGAGCAGGATTTTGATTGCACCACCAAAGAGGGTATTCAGTGGACGACGGGTCAGAAGAGGTGGGTTTGCGCTGAGCTGCTGGTGGAATGGGAGCTACACCCAGTTTGAGTGCGCTGGTCTTCATCTTGGCTCCGGTTGCAGGGACTTCCTGCTGACTGAGCTCCATGAGAACGTCCCCTACCGCATCTGCCTACATCCGCTGGCCTCCACCCTGACCCCACCGCCCCACTCAGGAGGAGCAGGCCAAAGACAGGACCTGGGAGACTGCTTGGAGTTCACTGTCTCACCATTGGGCATGCAGGACATTGTGATCGCCATGACAACAGTGGGAGGAGCCATCTGTGTGATGCTGGTCATCATCTGCCTGTTGGTGGCATACATCACTGAGAACATCATGAGCCCCACGACACAGCACTCACACTCCACATACCACACACACTCTCACCACTAATGTCACTCACACACGCAAACACACGCACACACACGGGCACACACTTGTATCCTTGTTAAGCAATATCACACAAATGTATTTTACTCCCACATCTAAATCAATACACTAAAAACACATGTATGTAACATACAGTGATTGAACAACCACACACACATAATAGAAATCTCACACAGATTCAGGGCATCGCACCTTACACACGACTAAAATACATCATACCTGTGCAAGCTTGTGGAAGAACGATGAACTAAGCCTCCGAATAGACCACCACACTTTCAAATAGTATTAAATACTTTTCAAATGATAGGGCTCAGATAATTACATATCTGTTTGTGTGTGCATATTTTCCTCTCATGTGTATTTATCTCATAAGCCTTTCTGCTAGTAATCAACGTGTGCTGTGTTAGAGATAGTAAGATGGTAGTCGGTAGGCCTACCTAAGAGTGAAACATTGTCTACAGTTGAGCAGAGGAAAAACAAATGTGTACCAACCAGTATAAACCAGCATTTCTAAAGATGTCTCTATTTTTTTGGAGCCCAGTTATAGATTGGTTATGATTACCTCTGTTAAGTGCCAAATAATAAGTGCAAGCACAGTAGGTAATTTAATTAGTGCTTTCTTCATTTTTACCTCAGAGAGGATTCATTTAATTAATGTCAACAATTAACCCCCATGCAGCCAAGAATGATTCCTATTGCCATATCTTGTCATGGCTGTATGTCATAGACCTTCAACAGGCTGGTCTGCTTTGCAGTCTGCCAAATACTGTACCAAACCTCTATTTTAGGAGGCTCCGTGGAATCAATAAAACACACCGAATATGTGTGTATGTGTACCCGTGTACAGAAAATATTATTAATATTTGTATCTATCCGTCCATCGTACAAATAAAATATAGATGCCTATGCCTAGACTGTGTGCAATTAATAACGGATACATGTGGCACAGTTGCAGCCTGTATTTCAGCATCATCAGGGCTTGAGGACTGGTCGGGTCAGACTGGAGAAGTTTATGTTTGGATGACGTCATGGATGCACCATAAATGGCTTTGGTGTGAAGCCCTGCCCCCATATGACATCAGCTGTAAAACCTTGTGGATAAAACTCCCCGTCGCCATTTTAACAGGCTCACAGAAAGAAGGTTATCCGATTGCTTTGACTCATTTATATATACCCTGTTGTATTTGGTTGGTTAGTTAAAACGAAGGTCTTCCCTACAGTCTTTTTGTGATAGCTACATTTGTACCACGTTTAAACTAGTTGTGTGTAGTACTTTCTTAACATTCGATTGCTAGTTCTTTCAGAAAAATAGCATTCGCAATGCCGAGCCACCCGCTGCGCGTGGCGGTGGTGTGCTCGAGCAACCAGAACCGCAGCATGGAAGCGCACAACATCCTCAGGTAACATTACTGGAAGACAAACTACGACGACATGCCACGAAGCCGCAACTTTTGATTTTCAGCGGCCTGCTTTTTAAAAAACTTGGTTGAGAGCTCACCCTCCTCCACACAACAATGCAGTCTTGCTACGCCGACCGCAGTCTGTTTGCGGCAAACGACGGGTCGACGCATTTTATTACACTAATATGGCTAACTTCCATATTTTACAAGACTGAGACGTATAGGTCTTTATGAAGCTCAACTAATTACGAGTGTCACACATGGAGAAAGGGCGAATTTATTTTTCCTCGCCGGTGTTGACTACCGGAAGTAGGGCATGTTTAACTCAGTCGGCATAGCCGTCAGTCACTAGCTGGAAGTAACTAGAACAAACTGGTTAGAACTAGGTAGGCAACGAACCAGTCAATTACCTGAAATTGTAAAAATATGATTAGAACAAACATTGATACAAATAGTTAGACCTGCCATGCATCACCTAGAATTTACTGTCATGTTCTGGATTGTTCCATGAAAGGATCATAAAGCAATTTTCCCCCAACAGCCTCAAAATGAAAACTTTTTAGGCAGGGTAACACTAAAATAATACATCTTACGACTAATTTGTCATTTCACTGAGCTAAAAAAAACTGATGGAAAGAAAGGTAAGGAGAGCCTATTGGGTAATTACAGAAGATTCCTGCAATATGGCTCTTGTAATGAGAACTTCATTGATGATGACATCCATGCATTTCCCCTGCTGTGGTCTATACTTTTTGCATTGTATGTGCTGGTCTGAAAGTAACCATATTTTCCCGTTTCAATCTCTATTTCTTTCCGTTTCTATAGCAAACGTGGCTTTGACGTGCGCTCTTTTGGGACAGGGTCCCATGTGAAGCTACCTGGTCCAGCACCGGACAAGCCCAATGTGTATGACTTCAAAACGACTTATGAACAGATGTACAACGACCTGGTCCGCAAGGACAAGGAGCTGTATCCCCTGCACACTTGCATTCACACACACCTTAAACACAGCCCCATCTCTTCCATGTTTCCTTTCTTCAGTGAGTTATTCTCTTAATATTCACTGGAAATATACCAAATTATATGAATGAAAACATGAAGGGTCACTGTACATGGAGGTGCATGTTAAAGTTTGTGATTTTGTAGTAAAGGATGTCCTTCACTAACCTGATCCCAGATCTGTTTGTGTTCTTGCAAACACCGTTGCTGCACTTGTCGAGCCAAACATTGGCATGACAGTGAATGACATGGGAGTTTGCATGATGGCACATACAGACTGGCACTCAGGCTAGTCCTCACATTTTTTGTGAGATTTATCACATGACATCACATTGCTTTTTCTAACGAGTGGGCTGCATGAAAGATTTCACTTTTGACAGGTTCATGTAAACAAGTATCCATTTATCCTCTATAGCCAGGTAGGTTGTTTCTGGGCCCAGAAACCAGAAGATCTAGGGAAAATATCTCGGTCTTTCCATATCAGGACTAGAATGTAGACTATAAACAAAACATAAATGCTGGTTTGTTGAGCACTATGTATTTGACCCAACTAGTAGTCTGTGTAGTTTAAATATTGCATTGTAAATTGGCAAGGGCAAGTAGTCTGTGTAGTTTAAATCTTGCATTGTAAATTGGCAAGGGCACTACTGTTGATTGTGAACATTCATTCCTTCTGTGCTGTTTTAGTATATGCTTCCACATGTAAATAATTTAACCCCCTCCTTCCACTACAGGGCTCTCAACCAAACTCTTCAGAAAAATAAATTTTCCATTGAAGCCAAGTTCTTATCTTTGAAAAGGCATCAATTCATATAACAACTCTGGAGCCCACATGGTTCAACCTTAAATGGACTCCTACTGCTACACTTGGGATCTGAATCAAGTGGATAGGTGTAAGCAGGAAGGTGAACATTGGAGCTATTATCATATTGTAGATGCCAATAAAATCCTATCACATCTACTGAAGTGCATAGCAGGGTAGGGGCTAGCAATCCATTTGGGATTTAGCATAAGACTGAATTATTTGACACGGTTCTGTGTTAGAAGGTATGCTCACTTGTGTTTTAGATGTCAAAAAATTTTGGGGGGTACAACTGAGATATCTGCATGCTTGTAAAAAAAGAAAGGGGATATGTATGAATTGTTAGTGGAAACTTAACACTCCTTTCACTTCCCAAGTCCCTATTTTAGGAGTGTACAAGAGTTGACACGCATCCTTACAGTGCAGGCAAAGATTGGAGATCATTTCTGTAATATTTTCTTGACTTCATCTCCCTCTTTCTTCCAAAACCCAGCATATTTTCTCCAAATATAAAATTGTTAGGTGAGGAAGGTGAGTTTATCTAGAATACTGTACTGGTAGTTTATTAGATGCCAGTTACAATAGTTTTACAATAGTTATTTGAAGTTATTCAACTTCCAAAGATCATGTCTTTCATATGTTTTGGCCTCTAGAGGGTGTTGTCTAACTGGCGTGTCAATCTGAGACATTTGATATATTTTCATAGATCCCTTAATGTTTGAGGTCTTGTGTGTTGTCTCTCGTCTTGCTGTGTTCCTTGACCCTCAGCACCTCAGATACACGCAGAACGGAATCCTGCACATGTTGGACCGCAACAAGCGGATTAAGTCCCGACCCGAACGCTTCCAGAGCTGTAAGGACCAGTTTGACCTGGTCATCACCTGTGAGGAGAGGGTCTACGACCAAGTGCTGGAGGGTGAGGGGACTGGTGACCAGAAGGGTGGAGGGATTCACATGTCAAGTTATGAACTATTATAAATGGGGTTTAATGCATGTGAAATGCAACTGACATATTGAATACACTTCCATGAAAGCATGCATAACTATGAAGTTAGTCTAGCGCTAGGCCACTGTCTACATGTTGATCAACTATCACTACTCTCCCACTCAGACCTGAGCTCTCGGGAGCAGGAGACCTTCACGCCGGTTCACGTCATCAACGTGGACATCCAGGACAACCACGAGGAGGCAACACTGGGGGCTTTCCTCATCTGTGAGCTGTGTCAGTGTGTGAGTGTCTGTCTGCCTGACCCTACGCAGCTACAATCACACAGTTACTTTGTCATAGGGAATGCCAGTTTTTGTTATAGGAACATGGTATAATGGGGAGTCAGAGACTCTACTCCTGGGGTTCATGGTGGTCTTTTTTTCTACAGTGTTGATTGAGCTCTGCTAGATACATGATGGTTACATACAATACATGTACTTGAAGATGGTACACATGGCATTTTGTGGTGTTGGGATGATTGTGTTGAGAGACAGCAATGGTGCATGAGTTAGTGGTATGTCTCTGTGATTCTGTTAAACTGGGACTTAAATTGTATTTGATGCATTTGCCTTGCCCAGTGTAGCAGGTGTTGTGTTCAGACTGTCCCTTCTCCCCGTCTCAGATCCAGCACACCGATGACATGGAAAACGAGATGGACGAGCTGCTGCAAGAGTTTGAGGACAAGAGCAACAGGCCTTTCCTCCACACAGTCTGCTTCTACTGATGCGCCTGCTACCAAATCTGCAATATCATACGCCCCCTGACCAAACATGCACGTTTATACACAGACTCATGTACACTTCCGTATGAACTTACTGATTACTTTTCACACAGACCTACACAATGCTCAATCTCTGCTGTTGGTCAGGGCCGAGGGTGAAGGGATGGTTGCTTTCTCTATTAAGTGGACAGGCTCATCCCTCTTGCTCTGCCTTTCCTCCTTGGGGCCAAGGTGGGTCCAAAGTCCTCCCCCTATTCTATAGTGAAACCACTGACCTGCCTCCCCACAGAGAAATGCCTCTTTTGTCAAACATCCTCTACCTCCAAAGGAGGATTTTTTTTTTTTGTTCAAGTGTTGCACAGTGATGTGGATTGCAAAGCAACATTGATTTAAGTTCCTTTTAAAGAAAGAATATATTTTTTATTTTAAGTATACTTTGTCACATTTACTCTTGATTGTGGAGAGTAGTAGTGTTTACGGGATAGAGTGGAGACGGTTTAGGTATGAATGTGTTTCAGTGTGTGACTGTATCTGAGTGTGTACCAGTAGTTAATTAGGAATTAATCTAAATAGGGGGCTATATAATGAACAACCAAATAGAGACTTCAAGGTTCTCATTTTGCCCTCTTAATTTACGTTATGTATGATTCATATTTAAAAACCAGATTTGCTACCTTTTTCAGGGAGGAATATTTTTTTCTTTTGTAAATTGAAAAGAATGAAAACATTAATTATTTGCAAGCTGAGGACTCAGTCCATAGTGCCTGAATATTTCTGTATGTACATATGAATCCAATGAATGAATAAACATGTCTAGAAAAACATTTGAATAATTGACTGTCCTTTTTAGTGTTGCACATTTTTTTTTCTTAGTTTAGTCAAGTAGCAGAAGCTCTTATTCAGGGAGTACCAGTACCGAGTCGATGTGCAGGGGTACGAGGTAATTAAGCTAGCTATGTACATATAGGTAGGGATAAAGTGTCTAGGCAATGGTATAGATAAAGTGAGCTGTAGCAGCAGCGTAATTGGTGAGGGTGTGTGAGGCGTCAGTATGCATATGTGTGGATGTTATGTGTGTTAGGGAGTATGTAGTGTCAGTAAGTATGTGTGTGTGTGGGTAGAGTCCACTGTTGTGCATAGTCAGTGCAAGAGTTCATCAAAATTTAAAAAATCAATGCAGGTAGTTGAGGTAGCCATTTGATTAGCTATTTAGCAGTCTTATGGCTTGGGGGTAGAAGCTGTTCAGGGTCCTTTTGGTTCCCGACTTGGTGCACTGGTAGCACTTGCTGTGTGGTAGCAGAGAGAACAGACTATGGCTTAGGTGGCTGGAGTCTTTGACAATTTGTTGGGCCTTCCTCTGATACCACCTGGTATAGAGGTCTTGGACGGCAGGGAGCTCGGCCCCAGTGATATACTGCGCCGTACTCACAACCCTCTGTAGCGTCTTTCAGTCGGGTTCCTTGCAGTTACCTTACCAAGCAGTGATGCAACTGTCGTGCCCTCTTCACAACTGTGTGGGTGTGTGGACCATATTAATTTGTTAGTGATGTGGACACTGACGATCTTGACCCACTCCACCATAGCCCCATCGATGTGGATGGGGGAGTACTCCCTTTTCCATTTCCTGTAGTTAACGAACAGGCCCTTTGTCTTTCTCACGTTGAGGGAGAGGTTGTTGTCCTGGCACCACACTGCCAGGTCTCTGACCTCCTACCTATAGGCTGCCTCATCGTCGTCAGTGATCAGTCCTACCACCGTTGTGTCACCAGCTCTTTGTGGGTGACAGGGAGTACAGAAGGAGACTAACCACACACCCCTGAGGGGCCCTGTGGTGATGGTCAGCGTGGCGGATGTGTTGTTGCCTACCCTCACCGCCTGGGAGGCGCCCCGTCAAGAAGTCCAGGATCGAGTTGCAGAGGGAGGTGTTTAGTCCCAGGGTCCTGAGCTTAGTAATGAGCTTGGAGGGGATTATGGTGTTGAATGCTGAGCTGTAGTCAATGAACAGCATTCTTACATAGCTATTAATTTTGTCCAGGTGGGTGAGGGCAGTGTGGAGTGCAATAGAGATTGCATAATCTGTGGATCTGTTGCTTGAGGCAGCATGCGAATTCTAGTGGGTCCAGGGTGTCTGAGATGACGGTGTTGTGAGTCATGACCAGCCTTTCAAAGCATTTCATGGCTATAGATGTGAGTGCTACAGGGCGATATTCATTTAGGCAGGTTACCTTGGTGTTCTTGGGCATGTGGGACATGGTGGTCTGCTTAAAACAAGTTGGTATTACAGACCTGGTCAGGGATAGGTTGAAAATGTCAGTGAAGACACTTGCCAGCTGGTCAGCACATGCTCTGCGTACGCCTCTCTGCATGCAGTTGGAAGATTTTAATCAACAAATGTACCTTGTCAAGGTTCTATAGCCCAATGACAGCATTCATAAAGAATGCAGTGAGAATCAATTGTATCCTCTTCCATCTGCTCATGTCCATATGGCAACATGATACTATGTGTACCATTTCAAATGTGTTTTGCCCTACTAGGCCATTTTAATCACTTACCTAAGACATTGTCAGCATGCCCAACTAACATTTTGTTCTGTCCTGATCTTACTCCAATTTCACTGATTAATGATAAGCAATACAATTGTTATATTCAGTGCACAGAAACAATTGAGTGGCTGGGACACAGTGTAGCCTGGCTCACCTTGAATTGCACATGGAACATAATAATGTCAGAGAGTATGATTTGATTGATGCGGCAGTTTGTTCATACTGATAGAGGGAAGGATGGGAGGGCTGCAAGGTCACTGATTTATGGTTAATGCTAAAAGGAAATTCCCCAGAGACAAAGCTAGGGTTAAACTAAAGTGACAGTCCCATATCCTAACCTCCCTCTGTCATCTCTAGTAACATAAATGGATAAATGACTTTGTCCTTGCCATACATGAGCTACAATAGCACTATAGGACCAGGGTTTTTTGTTTGTCATAGACTATTTAATAAACGTGATTCTGTGACATTTTAGATTTCACGTGACTGGCATACGAAATATGGTGGAAACTCGGACTTCCCATAGCCCATGCTAAACCAATCCAATGTGTTTGCATGCGTCGGGAGAACAGAGAACTTTGAGAGTCACTATACAGGCCTTCTGTCTACAAAGCCACACCATCAACAACACAGGTCCAATCTGGCTCGTATTGGTGTTGACTGCGGTGCTGTCCACGACCGTGGTGCTGAATCCACATCCGCTGGTCGCGGTGCTGTCCATGTTGCTTATGTGTGCACCCTTATAAGGACACTGTGACACTTGGATTTCCTGCAGGTTTGAGAGTCAGGACAACATTAAGAAAAATCATTTAAATTTGTGACATTCTATTAATCCCTATTGGCCGGGCCTATTGAACGAGCTGGCATTCCCATGGCCCCAATCCACTCAAGCCTAATTCATCTTCCTCTTGCTTGCTTTTCCCTGATAGACATAAGCAATACAGTTAATTTTGTCACAAACGAAGCCTAGCCCCCACAAAATGGTGCGGCATACATTATTTGAACTGCAACGTCAGAGAGAGACAGATAGAGAGAGAGAGATTGAGAGAGAGATAGAGAAGTGTACATATCCGTTTATATCAATCGTTGTTTATTAATGTTGAAGCATGCTATCATCATCATTATCATACGCTCAAACCTTGACCTATGAATAGGCGTGCCTAAGCTACTAAACTGCTTCATTTATCTAAAGACAAACGGGCGGAAATTGATACAGCCTTTAAAAAAAATGCCTCAGCTAAATAAATACTGGAATGCACAAGGAGGGACCGTTCTTTCTTTCAGCTGCGCCAAAGTAGCACATGTTGGACTATAATAATTTATAGATAGCATGACAGTAAACAAGCAACTGCTAGAGGGAGCTAACACGGAAAACGATTTGATACGAGAAGAAAACATGCATCGATACCTCCTTTCCTAATGCTAGTGGATGCGTCTAGGTAAATAAGCTAGGCTACACCAGGAACAATGTGCAGTGGCGGCGGTCATCACAACAACGCATGGATAGCGACCTCATCCTGCCAGCTTCTGTGTTGCGGTGCTCTGGAATTGCCTAATAACAATCTCATTTCTGACATAGGCTACAGCTTTCACAACGCACCACGCCTCCTCATCATTGAACGCACCTCGATTAACCATCTTCGCCAGTGCACAGTGTGCTTTTCAAAGGGGAGCAAAAGAGAGGCTGATCCGCATCTCCTCATGTCGCGGAGAAAGGAACATTGGATAGACGAGGCAAGGATGGGTGGTTTGACACTGATTCTGCATCCATGAGCGCCTTCACTTCCAACAGAGTGTTGTTTTTTGGACCAGGTACCACTGGATAGTTCTGGTGAGAGAGAAAGAAACTGCTGTTAAGAAGTTTGGATGCAAATGGCCACAACCACCATGATCTTTATGATTTTGGGGGCTTCACTTGTGATGGTAAGAACACCGTTATGCACATTCCCGCTCTCCCTTATGTGTAACAATGTAACGTTTTAAAAGTTGTCAAATTGATATTTCAATAAACGTAGACATCAACGTGGCCTAGCTACGCGCGGCTACATAATCTATAAACAAACTGTCAATGGAAAACAATTTATCTGGAGTCAGTGAATTTTTAGAATGTACATTTTTGTTTGTCATTAACTTGAGAAGTCTGGCAACATATGGTGTTATGGGAATGTAGCTCGTTTTGTCCCAGTTTACTTATATGGTTCTTTTCAGGCAGTAGCGTGTCTAACGGACATGAACGCTCTACTAGACCGCTTTCACAACTACATCTTACCACATTTACGAGGGGAGGACCGCGTCTGCCATTGCAACTGTGGAAGGTAAAACCCACTTTTAAAAAATTATGCAATTTAAAGTTGTGCAAAACAAGAGCATGAGTAAACCATTGCTTTGAAACTTCAGGTGATGTATAGTGCACTGTTTATGGCAATGGTCCATCGTCATTTCATGTTGTTTGTTATAGGACAAACATAGTTGACTCCTGTATTTGTTGACTCACCTCAGAGGTTTGATCACTGGCGAACTAGTGATGTAAAGCATCTGCGATAATGTGTTTTCTGCATGTTGTCTAGCTCCTATCACTTTCATCATCTAATTACAGTCTGCACATCAATGATGTATGGAACAGCTGTGACCTATGTTGAACTATGCTCCTGTCCATGATGGAAATTACTCTGGCTCAACATTCCTACAGTGTGACAGAGTCACATTGAAACACAGGTCACCTGTTATGTTTTTAGTCTACTCCTTAGGCCCACATCTTAGTCATCACTGACAGTTTAAATAAAATGAAAAACGATTTGTTTGGGGCTTTACAAAAAAAATGTAACTTCAATCATTTTAATGTTACTGAAAACAACTGTATCTGTCGGTGGGTTGATTTTCCTGTGAACAACATTACTCACTCCTGCAGGCAGCCATACCTCCCCCTCCCTCCCACTCAGACCTGTTATGAGCTATGGGATGTGAGTGAGTGAGTGAGTGAGTGAGTGAGTGAGTGAGTGAGTGAGTGAGTGAGTGAGTGAGTGAGTGAGTGAGTGAGTGAGAGAGAGAGAGAGAGAGAGAGATGATTAGACAGTGTAGGAGAGCAGCAGGAAGCATGTCAATAAAGCTTTGTGAATTTAATCATGTGTTTGAGTGGGATAGAGCTGAAGACAGGAAAAAAGAGAGAGGCATATTGAGACCTCCCAGATATTAATGAGTTGTCAGGGTTCTGGATAGCAATATCTTTCACTCTCTCACATGCTTCCTTAGGTTCTCTTTTCCCACTTGTTTGTGCACATCACATCCTCCTTTTTTTGTTGCCACATACCTCTCTCCCTTGACCTTTCTGCCCACCTCAACACTCTCTTCTTGCTGCTATGGTTTCTCTCTACTGGAAGTGATGCCTGCAGCCCAGTAGGAGAGGGAGTTGGTCCACATGCATCCCCGCACCCCAACTCCCATGGGGCAGCGAGGCCAGCTGTTAGTGATGCGTTTCCTGTGCTGTCCTCCAGCTGCAGCTGTTCACCTCTCAGTGATGGGGCTGACAGCAGCACACCCACCCAACCCATCCATCCATCTCACTCACCCAAAGCACTACAGCAAAGCATATGGAACCACACACAGCCTAACCATATACAGTATGCTCTAAATATGGTAGATCTAATTACTCCCTTATGTAATTGTCTCCCTCAATGCACTTTTTCTTCATTTTCTTTTCTACTTCTTCCTCTCCCCACTCTACCACTCTACCACTCTGTCCTCCCGTCCCTCCTCTCTTCTCTCGCTTTCCTCCCTCACCTTTTCCTCCCTTCCCTCTCCACTGTGTCCTGCGTTCCCTCCTTTCTTCTTCCCGTCTCCTCATCTCCCTCCATTGTCTCCTCTTTTCTACTCTCCTCTCCCTGTGTCCCCTCCCTCTGGGCTTCAGGCACCATGTCCACTATGTGATCCCGTACGATGGGGACCAGTCTCTGGTAGACTCGGCAGAGAACTACTTTGTGAGTGATAGCGTGACCAAGCAGGAGCTGGACCTGATGCTGGGGCTGCTGCTGGGCTTCCTCCTCAGCTGGTTACTGCTGTGGCTGGACGGGGCGCTGCACGCTGCCCTCAGGGCCTGGAGGGCCAAACAGCACCATGGTGAGTAAGCAGGAGGAACAACCACACAGGAGGGCTCTGACAGGCAGAGAGACACTTTGTATGGGGAGCTGGTCCAAAAATGCTGACACAACACTGGAGGAGCTCTGGGTTTGAAAACAGTAGCAGTAGAAAGTTACTAAGGAATACAGATTTATCTTCATGGGGTGGGGGGGAAATAGGATGCTCTTTGGGTGAGTGAGGGAATAGACAGGAGAATAATAGTCTGAAGGTGCAGAGGTATGATCTCTCAACTTTTAAACTTATTTGGATTAGCTTTGTTTGATGAAAACTGCAGTGTCGTGGGAGCCTCAGTTCCAGAGACTACAGTACAGTGTGTAAACCTGTCTACGGTTCGATGGCATTTATGTGTGACTCAGCCATCGACCTACTTTATCACAGTATTCCCTAGCTCGCTGCTGTTTTTCTTTTGATTTTCTATATGTCATTTTAGGTCAGCATTGTTTTCAGGCTTAGATATGGACAGCAGGATTTTTTTACCCCTCAGATTTCTATATGAAACTGTTGGCACTGATATAGTCATCATACATTCTTCTCCTTTAGTCTAGTCACAGTTTTTCCCGTGTGTAGATTTTTCTCTTCATATTTCTATATTCAGTTGTGGGATTAGTATAATTCACACCCAGAGCTGCTTGTCGTGTAGGAAGTGATGGGGGTGGTTGGCAAAGAGGTGCAGAAATGAGTCATATACAGTATAGGGATTCAAAATCATATATTTTCTAATGGATATTTCCTCTCTTGCACACAAGCACACGCTTGCATGTGCACACAAACAGCGTTCATTTTATTGTCCGTAGTTTTAAAACTGTGAGTTCAGAGTAGACCTACTGCAATGTTTCAGTGTCTTGGGATTTCTCTCTCCTCTGTACAGATTCTGAATCCCTCTCCCACGCTTAAAATTCACTATTTCTCTCTCCCTGTCTTTCTCGATTTCCCTCCCATCACACCAATCAAATTCATGTAATTTAATTCTCCCCCATCGCCTGTCTCTCCTGTGAAACGTCTGCGGGCTTTATTAGTATGGCGGAGATGTCTCATCCTCTCTCCATCTCTCCTTTCTGCTCTACACTCACTGCTCTCCGTTTCCCTGCTCTTTTTCCCTGTCTCTCAGCCCATGGTGTCCTCAGACTTAAATTAGATGAGTCAATTTGGATCACACCTCCATTCTCAGATATAAATACCCCACACCCATGAGCCACACACATATACACAAACTGCACACTCGCACACAAATTAAATGGAGGACAAATCCTTCATCTTTCAATCACACATTTAATGTTGTCTATGTCCCGTCTTCCCGGCCCCCTACTTTCTTTCCTTTACTGTGTCCAGATGTGTTCTCCTGGTCATGGGTTCCCCGCTTCTGTAACCTGAGAGACCTGGGGAGACGGGTGCACCTGAGGAAGCTGGAGGACTCCAGTGGGAACATGGTGCACATTAAGCAGAAGCTGTACCACAATGGACACCCCAGCCCTCGTAACCTCTGAGAGCCATTGCACATTGGACAGCCCAGCCCACGCCACCTCTGCGAGCCATGGCACAACGGCCACCCCATTCCACATCACCTCTGAGAGCAATGAGCTGGCTGAGACAGGCTGAGACCTGCTGTCAACTGACCAACCAGACTTCAGCCGCATGGGCAACTAAACAATGACTATTCAAGATATACCCTTCAAACCATACTGTTTCTTATGGACACTGGATAGAGCACTTTCTCAAGTGACCCCATGGTCTTTACCCACAGTGCACTCCTCACCCTCCATATTTTATGTAAAAAGATTGTAGTTAATGAGAATCCATTTAGGAGGGCGTAAGCAATTTTCCAGAGTGTGTTTGTTTTTCAAAATAGTTATATATATTATATATTTAGTTTTAGAATGTCAATTTTGCTAGAAGTGGGGATAGGGTGTATTCATTATTTTGCTTTTGTTTTGTCAGTTTGTAGAAAAATGTGTTTATTTTGCCTGAAGATGTCAGTTTTGAAGTTAGAATATTTATTTTGCTCGAGGTTGTTTATTATTGACAGGGGTTTGTGTATTGGAAGAGGTACACTATATATGCAAAAGTATGTGGACACCACTTAAAATTAGTGGATTCGGCTATTTCAGCCACACCCATTGCTGATAGGTGTATAAAATCGAACACACAATCACCATAGACAAATATTGGCAGTAGAATGGCCTTACTGAAGAGCTCAGTTACTTTCAACGTGGCACCGTCATAAGATGCCACCTTTCCAACAAATCAGTTTGTAAAATGTCGAACACCTTTGGGATTAATTGGAACGCCGACTGTGAGCATGGCCTAATCGCCCAACATCAGTGCCCGAACACACTAATGCTCTTGTGGCTGAGTGGAAGCAAGTCCCCGCACTAATGTTCCAACATCTAGTGGAAAGCCTTCCCAGAAGAGTGGAGGCTGTTATAGTAGCAAAGGGGGACCAACTCCATATTAATACCCATGATTTTGGAATGAGATGTTCGACAAGCAGGTGTCCACATACTTTTGGTCATGTATTGTACTTTGTGTCTATTTTAGAAACTTTTCATGTAAAAACTGTACTAAATGGGGGCCTAGGGGACGGAATGGAATTATAAATCATTAGGGGTGGGTAAGAGAACGGAAATGCTGCCTGCTTGTCTAACTGTGTGGTGTGTACAGTATATGCAATGTGTTAATATTGAAGAACCATGAGTAAAGGCATGGTTGTGTGTGTGTGTGTGTGTGTGTGTGTGTGTGTGGTGTGTGGTGTGTGGTGTGTGTGTGTGTGTGTGTGTGTGTGTGTGTGTTTTTTTTTTTACGGGTTACAGAATTTCTTTGATATTTTGTCCAAAGGGTCATCACCATGGAAACCTGGAGACGAAATTCCAAGACTGAGAGTTTCACTCAGGAGCTCTATATAGTTGACAAAACACTTTACACTGAACAGCCAGTTGTAGAGCGCCTCCATCATGGTAGCTTAGAAAGGCACTTCCTGTGGTATATGTAAGCAATAAGGCCCGAGGGGGTGTGGTATATGGCCAATATACCATGGCTAAGGGCTGTTCATATGAACGACGCAATGCGGAGTGCCTGGACACAGCCCTTAGCCGTTGTATATTGACCATATACCTCAAACCCCTGAGGTACCTTATTACTATTATAAACTGGTTACCAACGTAATTAGGGGAGTAAAAATACATGTTTTGTCATACCTGTGGTATACGGTCTGATATACCACGGCTGTCAGCCAATGAGCATTCAGGGCTCGAACCACCCACTTTATAATTATTAACTAATATCTAAAGTAGGTGCAACATGCCCTTGTCATGGCATTGGAGAGTGATGCTGTGTGAGAACTCGGTCACAATTACTGTGACACATTGGGATTCCGAATGAATTCCTTCATTTGTCTCTAGGGAGCGGAATGTAGACTCATTCAATTTTGACCCCCTTTCTCTTCCCTGCACCTCCCCCATCTTCCCTTACCCCGTGCCTCTCTTCCCCATCTCTGTCCAAACATTGGTGTTGTAAAGATTAAATGTTGGTTTCATTAAAAGGGACAACTGGGGTTTAACACTGACACAGGTTCAAGATGAAAGGTAAAGTTCACCATGATATCAGCATTTATTGGTCACGTTTTTACAATGACAATGAAACCCTGAGAAAAGAAGAAACCCGCACACTGCTCTTGAAAGTATCACTGCTCTATAATAAGCTTTACGTATCGGCCTCAAGGCCTTCGTCAGAGCTTTACGTATCGGCCTCAAGGCCTTCGTCAGAGCTTTACGTATCGGCCTCAAGGCCTTCGTCAGAGCTTTACGTATCGGCCTCAAGGCCTTCGTCAGAGCTTTACGTATCGGCCTCAAGGCCTTCGTCAGAGCTTTACGTATCGGCCTCAAGGCCTTCGTCAGAGCTTTACGTATCGGCCTCAAGGCCTTCGTCAGAGCTTTACGTATCGGCCTCAAGGCCTTCGTCAGAGCTTTACGTATCGACCTCAAGGCCTTCGTCAGAGCTTTACGTATCGACCTCAAGGCCTTCGTCAGAGCTTTACGTATCGGCCTCAAGGCCTTCGTCAGAGCTTTACGTATCGACCTCAAGGCCTTCGTCAGAGCTTTACGTATCGGCCTCAAGGCCTTCGTCAGAGCTTTTGTGAGTAAAAAAAAAAATGTGCACCCTCATCCACATCCGTTCCATACATCAAATGGGGTTGGAGTCAAGGGAAGTGTTACCAAATATAACAATGTGCATTTCATAAATATTCTAAAAGTGTGTACCTAAAACGTATTAACCACATCTGTAAAACCACAATGAGGACATCGACCCATCAAGCAAGTTTTCATAAATCATTGGGTGCCAGCCACTTTAAGAAAATGAGCCAGGCTCTTTAACGCCCTCTTCTGAATGGTAGCTATAAATGCAGAGGTTGCACACAGTGCAACAATATGAAGTGTGAATATCTCTGCCACCCACACACAGGAAAACGGTTCCAAATAAATTACATTATTACGTGCTCCACCACCCATGTTATCTACATGATTAATTGCCCATGTGGCTGTGTTATGTAGGTAAAACCTCTTCTCTCAAACAGAATTTGTGAACATAAATGTTTAATCAGGAGAAACTACAGGGATTGGCCGGTCGCAGTACATTTTAATGACCAAAAACATGACATTTCTTCCTTTAGATTTTGTGGCATAGAGAAAGTCAAGATATCAGACCGGGGAGGTGATATAAATAATACTCTGAGCAAAATAATGTTTTTGGATTTTCACCCTCCAGACATGATTTCCTAAAGGACTTAATGATGAAATGCCTGTGCGTGTTATGTTGTAAATGTGAACATGAATTAATGCCCCCATTTCAGATACTCAAGACGTTTTTCTTGCGCTGTACCCATTGATTTATGAAAACTGCTTGGGTGGGTCGATGTCCTCATTGTGGTTTTATAGACGTGTCTAATACGTTTTAGGTACACACTTTATTAGAATATTTATGACATGCATATTGTTATTTTTGGTAACGCTTATTTTCCCTCGACTCCAACCCCATTCGATGGAATGGATGTGGGTGGAGCTGTCTACATAAGGGTGCTAATTCACAAAAGATCTGAGGAAGGCCTTGAGGCCGATACATAAAGCTTACCTAAGAGCAGTGATACTATCAAGAGCAGAATGCTGGTTTCTTCTTTTTTCTCATCTTATTCAACGGATACCATGCACTTGCAAAAAAAGATAGCTCAGCTGTGCGAGTGCCTTTTGAATGTCTATGAAACCATTCCTTTAGAAATCACAACAAAAATGCAGCCATAGTAAGAAACTTGGATTATTTTACTATTCATAAAAACAAAGTAATCTCCATCCACACCGTCATTTAAATAGAGTATTATCTCTTACAGTGCACATCAACATTAATACTATTACAGACATAGGGTTTCGATGTAAAGTACACTTTTTTTCTTACATTTTACACAAATCATATATTACAGCTCTCCTGTTCCTACAGGATTGCTTCGTAAAATGTTAGTGCCTCCATCCCTCCTCCCCCTGCCCACCAACTCTTTCAGTCAGACAGACAGATGTACACAGACCGAGACTACAGACAGTGAGGAGGAACAGGAGGCGTCCTCCCTGTCCTTCCTTTGGCCCCTAATGTTAAACTGGAGTCCCATCCTTGGGAGGAGCTTTGGTTTTCCCCTCCTTCCCTGTCCCACCCTCACTGCTTGGGGCTGCATCAGTCTGGGATACACCCTCTGCCACCTCCCCCTGAGGTGTTACCACCGTTTCTGCTTTGACACCCTCCCCCTTAGCCAGGACAGTACCCTCCTCCACAGGCAGTTCGGCACCGTCTGATGAAGGTGGGGCTTGCACCTCTAGTTTCAGCTCCTCCTGAATGACATGGGCCTCTGGTTTGTTGCCCATCTCCAGAGCCGGAGTGAGCACATCCTGGGCCTGTGGCGGCTCCCCTAGAGGCAGAGTGAAGCCTATCTTGCTGCTGTCTGCTGGTCCAGCGCTGGGAGAGATTGTGCTCTTGGCCCCAGCCTCCTTAGTGTGCCCATGCAGCCAGTCCATCTTCTGGAGGTGCTGCCGCATGGCTTCGTCCACCCGAGCATCAATCATGGCCTCTGTCAGGACGCCGTCCTCTGAGGAGTAGGCTGCCGCCTGCAAGAGGACATGGAATACAATGATTATTACATTACAGTCATCCGAACAAGGATTTTATCATTACACGAACAGTCCAGTAAATCTATAATAATGTATCTACAAATATACATTTACAGTATTAACTATCTGCAAGATCAGTGTATGAATATTGAGTAATGTATAAGGTAGTTAACAGACAAGGCCCACTTGTCCACAGAATGAGGCTAGCAGGAGAGATGACCATGACACAGCAGCAGTGGAGATCATGGCATACATAGTGATCCACTTCCCAGCTCTGCGTCTATTAATAAGCCCATGGAGGGAGAATAAATGGGTCTAGACTCCCCGGCTAACCAAATCACCTTGGGTCAGCATTGTCTGATTCTCCCATCCCTAACCAAGTTCCAGCCTGTGCACAGGCTCTCCTTCCAACCAATCATTTATGTCAAATTGGCTTAACTGGAAAATTCACCACATCACGGTTGTTATCCATTCAGAATGCATTGATGTATGAACAACAGGGGAAACATGTCACATACCTGCCAGGCCACGCCCAGTTTGGAGATCTCTCTGCCTGACATGCCCTCTGCCCGCTTAGCGATGTCCGAGCACTTCTTTCCATAGTCAAACTGAGCCAGCTTCATTCTCCTGCAAGGACAGAGGCAGAGGAAGATGCAGACATAGAGGGGGTTTAGAGACAGAAACAGGTCTGAATGGAATCCAGTCTGTCAGAGGAAACAGGTCTGAATGGCATCCAGTCTGTCAGAGGAAACAGGTCTGAATGGCATCCAGTCTGTCAGAGGAAACAGGTCTGAATGGCATCCAGTCTGTCAGAGGAAACAGGTATGAATGGCATCCAGTCTGTCAGAAGAAACAGGTATGAATGGCATCCAGTCTGTCAGAGGAAACAGGTCTGAATGGCATCCTGTCTGTCAGAGGAAACAGGCCTGAATGGCATCCTGTCTGTCAGAGGAAACAGGCCTGTGTTATGAGGTCTGACTATGTCTGGAGAGACACTCCTTAAGTGGCCCAGCTCCTTCCACCAGCTGGCTCTGTTGTCAGCGTGTTGTTGTTGATCCTGGTCCAGTTCCCAGTGCCCTATGTGTAGGTCGCCCCCTGCCCCTCTTCCTCTCAGGCTCCAGGCCCTCAGAGACCCACTTTAATTAGTGACACCATGGCTACGGCTGGCTGGGCTCCTGCTTACTGCTGGGTCACCTGCTCTTAAATACCTGCTCCTGACACTCCACAGCTCTCAGCCAGAGGTCATTTACATGGAACAGGACAGAGAGGGGCCTCCCTCCTCCCAGGCACTCAGTGTTAATGCCTGTCCCCATGTGTGCGTGGGTAGGTGTGTGTGTGTGTGTCACTGTATGCAGATGACTCCAAGGCTGCATTTACACAGGCAGCCCAATTATTTTGCCACTAAAAAGAGTGACATTTTGACCAATCAGATTTTGCCAATAATTGGGCAAAAGATCAGAATTGGGCTGCCTGTGTAAACACCGCATAAGTGTCTGGAAGTATCTAGTTACTTGACATCAGAACAGTTGCATTATGCATCCCAGTATATGAGTGCTTGTGAAAGTGCCCTATTTAAACCTGTGCTGCCATGTTGTGTGGGTGTAATGCTGTATGACTCACTGTCTCCCCCCTGTGGCAGGCTCCAGCACATATCTGTCAAAGTACAGACGCACCAGCCTCTCCCTCTCATCAGGACCCGGCAGGGCGAAGTTTACTATCTCGTCAATGCGGTCGTTGATGGCCCAGTCAAACTGCTCTGGCTGGTTACTGGCCAGCACCATCATGAACCTGGAGGGGGAGACGACACAACAGTGGTTAGAGCGCTGTGATATCTGAAGGACATGGTACATCAGAGGTCTTGGGCATAGATATGAAATGTCTAAATAGAAGAAGTAGTTGTAGAGAACTGACTTGTTGCTCTGCTCTCCAGTGCGATACAGGAATGCGTTCAAAGTGGCTCTGAGCTCTTCACTGATCTTTTCCTGCAAACAGAGAGAGACAACTTGAACTCTGTTTTCCAATATTTCTACAAGATCAGAGTTTTGGTTGTGCTATGAAATACAGGAAGGTAGAGAACAGACTTACAGTAGACCTCTTGCGAAGGAATGCATCGGCTTCATCAACAAACAGCAGCAGGCTGTGTCAGAGGAGAGAGAGGGTTGCATTAGCAGAGCTGCGCTGGTCTTACATCATTCTCTGTACATTGTTTAATGTGAATGTCTGTGTAATGCAAGTGCAAATGTATTTAATGTCAAGTTGTCTAGACACTTACGTTACATGGTTTCACACGGTCACATCATGGTTACATTTACATGAAGTTCTATAAATAGTGTGATGCTACTGCGAGTGAGGGTAGCATACCCACGGCGACTGGTGTTGGCCCAGTCAAAGACTTTGTGCATGGCGGTGACGCCCTCACGGCCCATGGGCGCCACATCTCCACCAGTCATGATGGCATAGTCCATCCCAGAGTGCACTGCCAGCTTCTACTCAGAACACAGAGAGATAGTTACCAACATATATAGATGCCAAGATAACACCTCTTGTCATAGGCTAAATGAGTCGGTACGGGACCTACCTTGGCGAAGAGGGTCTTGCCAGTACCTGGTGGGCCATACATGAGGATGTTCCTGTAGAGCCCCTTGTTCTGACGCGTGTTCCTAGTTGCTATGGCAATATCACGTACACGTTCTTCTAGGTTAGGCTGTGCGGAGCAGAGGGAATAATTCATTTCAGGGAGATCAACATTTCGGCTCAAAGCAGGGCTGCGAAAACATACGTGTGCACAGCATTCTCTAAGAATGTCCCTAGCCGCATCCTCAGACCAGCTGGCTGGTGTGTTTACCAACATATTCAATCTCTCCCTATCTGCTGTCCCCACATGCTTCAAGATGGCCACCACTGTTCCTGTTCCCAAGAAGGCAAAGGTAACTGAACTAAATTACTATCGCCCCGTAGCACTCACCTGTCATCATTAAGTACTTTTAGAGACTAGTCAAGGATCATATCACCTCTACCTTACCTGCCACCCTAGACCCACTTCAATTTGCTTACTGCCCCAATAGATCCACAGATGATGCAATCGCCATCACTCTGCACACTGCCCTATCCCATCTGGACAAGAGGAATAGCTATGTAAGAATGCTGTTCATTGACTACAGCTCAGCATTCAACACCATAGTACCCTCCAAGCTCATCATTGAGCTCGATGCCCTGGGTCTGAACCCCGCCCTGTGCAACTGGGTCCTGGACTTCCTGACGGACCGCCCCCCCAGGTGGTGAAGGTAGAAAACATCACCTCGACTCCGCTGAACCTCAACACTGCGGCCCCACAAGGGTGTGTGCCCAGTCCCCTTCTGTACTCCCTGTTCACCCATGACTGCGTGGCCAAGCATGCCTCCAACTCAATCATCAAGTTTGCAGACGACACAACATTAGTGGGCTTGATTACCAATGACGACGAGACAGCCTACAGAGAGGAGGTGAGGGCTCTGGGAGTGTGGTGCCTGGAAAACGACCTCTCCCTCAACGTCAACAAAATTAAGGAGCTGGACGTGGTCTTCAGGAAACAGCAGAGGGAGCACGCCCCTATCCACAGTGACGGGACCACAATGGAGAAGGTGGAAAGCTTCAAGTTCCTTGGCGTACACATCATGATGAATAACTGAAATGTACCACCCACACAGAAGGTGAAGAAGGCACATCAGAGCCTCTTCAACCTCAGGAGGCTGAAGAAATTTGGCCTGTCACCTAAAACTCTAAATTCTTTACAATTGCACAATTGAAAGCATCCTGTCGGGCTGTATCACCGCCTAGTACGGCAACGGCTCCGCCCACAACCACAAGGCTCTCCAGAGGTTAGTGCGGTCTGCACAACGCATGACCGGGGGCAAACTACCTGCCCTCCAGGACACCTACAGCACCCGATGTCACAGGAAGGCCAAAAAGATCATCAAGGACAACAACCACCAGAGCTACTGCCTGTTCACCCTGCTAACATCCAGAAGGCGAGGCCAGTACAGGTGCTTCAAAGCTGGGACCGAGAGACTGAAAAACATCTTGTATCTCAAGGCCATCAGACTGTTAAACAGTCATCACTAGCACATTAGAGGCTGCTGCCTATAGGCATAGATGATAAATCACTGGCCACTTTAAGGAATGGAACACTAGTTACTTAATAATGTTTACATATCTGGCATTACTCAACTCATATGTATATACTGTATCTTACTCCGTTCCACTCTGATATACGTTGTCAATTTGTATATAGTCTTAATTCATTCCTGGTAGCCTAGTGGTTAGAGTATTGGGCCAGTAACCGAAAGGTTGCTAGATTGAATCCCTGAGCTGACAAGGTAAAAAAAATATGTCGTTCTGTCCCTGAACAAGGCAGTTAACCCACTGTTCCTAGGCCGTCATTGTAAATAAGAATTTGTTCTTAACTGACTTGCCTAGTTAAATAAAAGGTAAAAAAATTAATACAAAATCCTACTCAGATGTGTGTATATGTTGTGTAATTTGTTAGATATTACTGTCGGAGCTAGAAGAACAAGCATTACACTACACCTGCAATAACATCTGCTAATCACATTTATGTCACCAATAAAATGTGATGTTTCTTTCATACATGTACTGGGTATAATATCGATACGAGACTCTAAGGTATGGTGCTCAGGTGTGTGCCGAGTGTCGGTACTCACACTGAGCACTACTCCCTCCAGTGCATCCTGAGGTTTACTTGTCAGGCGCTTTGACATCTAAGAGAGGGGAAAAATAAGAAGATGGACCTTCATCGTACTAAATAAATTTGTGTTTAGGAAAATTAAGTTAATCACAATAAAAAAAAACACCAAAAGCATCAGATCAAGGACATGTACAGTGCATTCGGATAGTATTCAGCCCCCTTGACTTTTTCAACATTTTGTTACATTACAGCCTTATTCTAAAATTGATTAAATCAGGTTTTTCCCCCCTCAATCTACACACAATACCCCATAATGACAAAGCAAAAACATGTATTTATAAATGTGCTAACATTTATAAATAAAATATATAAATATCACATTTACATAAGAATTTACTCAGTTCTTTGTTGAAGCACAATTACAGCCTCGAGTCTTCTTGGGTATGACACTACAAGCTTGGCACACCTGTATTTCTTCTCTGCAGATCCTCTCAAGCTCTGTCAGGTTAGATAGGGAACGTCGCTGCACAGCTATTTTCATTTCGATCAAGTTCAAGTCCGGCCTCTGGCTGGGCTACGCAAGGACATTCAGAGACTTGTCCCGAAGCCACTGCTGTGTTGTCTTGGCTGTTTGCTTAGGGTCGTTGTCCTGTTGGAAGGCAAACCTTCGCCGCAGCCTGAGGTCCTGAGCAGGTTTTCAACAAGGATCTGTCCTTTTTGCTCCGTTCATCTTTCCCTCGTTCCTGACTAGTTTCCCAGTTCCTGCCACTGAAATACATCCCCACAGCATGATGCTGCCACCATCATGCTTCACCGTAGGAATGGTGCCAGGTTTCCTCAAGAAGTGACGCTTGGCATTCAGGCCAAAGAGTTCGAACTTGGTGTCACCAGGCCAGAGAACCTTGTTTGTCCTTCAGGTGCCTTTTGGCAAACTCCAAGCAGGCTGTCATGTGCGTTTTACTGAGGAGTGGCGTCCCTCTGGCCACTCTTCCATAAAGGCCTGATTGGTAGAGTGCTGCAGAGATGGTTGTCCTTCTGGAAGGTTCTCCCAATTCTACAGAGGAACACTGGAGCTATGTCAGAGTGACCATCGGGTTCTTAGTCACCTCCCTGACCAAGGCCCTTCTCCCCCGATTGCTCAGTTTGTCTGGGCGACCAGCTCTAGGATGAGTCTTGGTGGTTCCAAACTTCTTCCATTTAAGAATGATGGAGGCCACTGTGTTCTTGGGGACCTTAAATGCTGCAGAAATGTTTTGGTACCCTTCCCCGGATCTGTGTCTTGACGCTCTACGGACAATTCCTTCGACCTCGTGGCTTGGTTTTTGCTCTGACATTATGTAGACAGGTGTGTGCCTTTCTAAACCATGTCAAATCAATTGAATTTACCACAGGTGGACTCCAATCAAGTTGTAGAAACATCTCAAGGATGATCAATGGAAACAGGATGCACCTGAGCTCAATTTCGAGTCTCATAGCAACGGGTCTGAATACTTACGTAAATAAGGTATTTATGTTTTTTATTTCCATAAATTACAAACCTGTTTTCACTTTGTCATTATGGGGTAGTGTGTGTTGATTGATGAGGGGAATTTTTTTTTAAATCAATTTTAGAATAAGGCTGCAACTTAACAAAATGTGGAAAAGGGGAAGGGGTCTGAACACTTTCCGAATGCACTGTATAATGCACAGCAGGGCCTCTACCTTGATCGGGTGCTTGATCGCCTCCGCAACAGTGATGCGAGAAGTCTCTCTGACCAATGAGGGTTTCCCGAGTCGGGCCTCAATGTAGCGACCCGCCACAGCTGTGGCGTTCCGGGCAGAATACACACCTACAGCCAGCAGAGTCAGTCCTGCCACCTGGTGGTGTGGGAGGGGAAATTACACTACATTTAGAGACGCTCCAAGGACAACTCAAATCAGATATAAACATGTAACATATACACTCAACAATTAGTTAGTGAGCATTTCTCCTTTGCCAAAATAATCCATCCACCTGACAGGTGTGGCATATGAAGAAGCTGATTAAACAGCACGATCATTACACAGGTGCACCTTGTGCAGGGGGACCATAAAAGGCCACTAAAATGTGCAGTTGTCACACAACACAATGCTACAGATGTCTCAAGTTTTGAGGGAGCATGCAATTTGTATGCTAACTGCAGGAATGTCCACCAGAGCAGTTGCCAGATAATTGTATGTTCATTTCTCTACCATAAGCCGCCTCCAATGTTGTTTTGGAGAATAGTACGTCCAACCGGCCTCACCACCGCAGACCACATGTATGGCATCGTATGGGCGAGCGGTTTACTGATGTCAACGTTGTGAACAGTGCCAAATGGTAGAGGTGGGTTATGGTATGGGCAGTTATAAGCTACAGACAACAAACACAATTTCATTTTATCAATTTGGAAATTTGAATGCACAAAAATACCGTGACAAGATCCTGGGGCCCATTGTGAGGCCCATTGATTTTTAGGGTATTTGTGACCAACAGATGCATATCTGTATTCCCAGTCATGTGAAAAACATAGATTTGGGCCTAATTCATTTATTTCAATTGACTGATTTCCTCATATAAACTGTAACTCACTCAAATCTATGAAATGATTGCATGTTGCATCTATATTTTTGTTCAGTATATTTATGAGTCATTGGCAGTTTGCATAAGGATGAGCATAAACAAGTATGTAGAGTGGAAGGTAGGTTTCACCGTAGCTGTAACTTTATCCCAGTCCGACACAAAAGCCCGGAATCCTTCCCCAAACACAGCACCTGCAGTCCTGAAAACACACAGATATACAGAGACAGTCAGGTCTCCAATAGTATCTATCATTATGGTCTGTAGTGTAATACACAAGGTGTGTCTCAGCATACAGGCTCTAGTACAGCATGTCTTTGCCTCAGCTTATAGTCTTCATAGAGTATGTTCTTGTCTCATCGTATAGTCTCTAGTACAGCATATCCTTGTCTCATCATATAGTCTCTAGTACAGTATGTCCTTGTCTCACCGTATAGTCTCTAGTACAGCATGTCCTTGTCACAGCATGTCTTTGCCTCAGCGTATAGTCTCTAGTACAGTATGTCCTTGTCACAGCATGTCTTTGCCTCAGCGTATAGTCTCTTAGAGTATGCTCTTGTCTCAGCATATAGTCTCGTAGAGTATGCTCTTGTCTCAGCGTATAGTCTAGTCCAGCATGTCCTTGTCTCAGCGTATAGTCTCTAGTACAGCATGTCTTTGTCTCAGCGTATAGTCTCTAGTCCAGTATGTTCTTGTCTCATCGTATAGTCTCTAGTAGAGTATGCTCTTGTCTCAGCGTATAGTCTCTAGTCCAGTATGTCCTTGTCTCACCGTATAGTCTCTAGTACAGCATGTCTTTGTCTCAGCGTATAGTCTCTAGTCCAGTATGTTCTTGTCTCATCGTATAGTCTCTAGTAGAGTTGTCCTTGTCTCACCGTATAGTCTCTAGTACAGTCTGTCTGTGCTCTGCTGCCTTCAGGCGGATCTGCTCACGGATGATGTCTGCGTTTTCCCGCTCAACACGTGCCCGCGCTTTAGACTCCGCCTCTACGCGTAGCAGCTCATTCTTGTGCCTCAGCTGCATCTCGTGCTCAATTGTTGCTACGTGGAGAGGATACATTAGTGGACATTTTGTGATTGCCAGACCCCATATGGCTATATTGACCAGTGAATATTGAAGCAGAACCATATTCCTGGAGGCTGCGTGAGAATAGTATATGGGGTCAGTACCTTTCCTCATGGCTTCCTGTTTAAGCACAGAGTCCTCCTGTTTCCGAAGGTTGTCCTCATTCAGGGCTTGCTGAGGACACCGAGGAAAGGCCACACTCAAGTCAGTTGGACATGGCATTTTCACTGTACTTCTTTATATCCTAAACAGGACTGAATTGATATTGCAGCTAATGGCAGTTGATATTACCTGTTGCTTGAGTTGATCCTCATACCTCTGTCTGGCAAGTCTGTCTTGGAACTGTGCTCTCTGTGAAGAGATAGAGAAGGTAACCATAGTAACAGATGTATGCTGGACAGATAGGTAATCACTTGTTCCACTCCCTCATTGTAGCCTCTGTTTCAACAGAATTAAAGCTAATTGTGCAAACAATTTCAAGCTTACAGAAAATTCTACTCTCTACAAACTCCTCAAGATCTTTTAACTACTACAGGGAAAATGCTTCCTTCTACAGTTTACCCATACATGATGATCCATGCTATTAGCCCATCATTGACCACATACTATGTAGTACAATGAATACTACTGCACAATCACCCCCTCTGCAGTACCACTAAACCCTTCCTCTGCTCTCCTCTCACCGATTGATGTTGCTTGGTCTCCTCGCCGACAGTTTTCCTCCTCTCCTCCCCTTGAATACGCAGCTGATCCCCCTTCAGCTGCTCCACTGCTGCCTCGTACTCCTTACACCATCACACACACAAAGGGAACAATTAGCATGATCAGATTTAAGATTGATAGTACTGTTTTTTGGTGGCCTACACATTACTCTGCATGTGCCTTGTTTAGTGCAACTGTACCTTGATTTTGGTCTGGTGTTCCATCTGAACAGATTGCTCCTGCATGCGAGCCAGATCCAGGGCCTCTTTGGCATGACCTGAAATTAAGACAAGGTATTGGACATTAGTCGTCCAGATATACGTTTCATTTAATGACGATAGCTATATTCCAACAATACTAAACAAAAATATAAAACACAACATGTAAAGTGTTGGTCCCATGTTTCATGAGTTGAAATAAAAGATCCCAGAAATGTTCCATAAGCACAAAACGCTTATTTCTCAAATATGTTTATTTTCTAAATTTGTTTACATCCCTGTTAGTGAGCATTTTATCCTTTGCCAAGATAATCCATCCACCTTCCAGGTATGGCCTATCAAGAAGCTGATTAAACAGCATGGTCATTACGTTGTGCTGGGGACAATAAAAGGCCACTCTAAAATGTGCAGTTTTATCACAGAACACAATGCAACAGATGTCTCAATCGGCATGCTGATTGCACAAATGTCCACCAGAGCTGTTGCCAGATAATTTTATGTTAATTTCTCTACCAGAAGCTGCCTCCAATGCTGTTTAAGAGAATTTGGCAGTACATCCAACCAGCCTCACAACCACAGACCATGTGTAACCACGTCAGCCCAGGACCTCCACATCAGACTTCTTCACCTGCGGGATCGTCGGAGACCCAGCCATCCGGACAGCTGATGAAACTGAGGAGTATTTTGGTCTGTAATAAAGCCCTTTTGTGGGGAAAAACTTGTTATGATTGGCTGGGCCTGGCTCCCCTGTGAGTGAGCCTGGGTCCCAAGTGGGTGGGCCTATGCCCTCCCAGGCCCACCCATGACTGCACCCCTGCCCAGTCATGTGAAATCCATAGATTATGGGCTAATTCATTTCAATTGACTGATTTCCTTATGAACTGTAACTCAGTAAAATAAATATGGTTGTATTTATATTTTTGTTCAGTATACTTTGAAATTCTAAGTGTAATGCTTGCATGTTTGACTAGAGCAAAGATTAACTATATACTGACTAGAGCTATTTGGCAAACGGTGTGAAAGAATGACCTTTGCACCTTTCACCTTGAATACACTAACTTCCAACATGAATGAAAATGTGCAGCACAACGTTCAAACCAAGCAGTGAAACCTGTGATTCTCGTTTACTACAGTGTTATGTTCTACTGACAGCTGTCATCAGGATTTGATAGTTTACTAGATTAGATACCCGTAGGAACTAGGAGAATATATATCAGACACTGGCCCGTGTTGCATCAGCATCACTGCTTAGGCTGTAAAGCATGCTGCGGGTGCATCGGTCTTTCTGGGGATGTAAACAAAATGTTTCAAGCTAGCTACTAGCTCTACAGTACTATATATAATATAGTTATCATGCAAGACACTTACGAGACTTGTCGAGCTCCTTCGCCGCTTGGGCCGCTCGCTCCAGCCCGGTTGGGTCGAAGTTGCTCCATTTGTCCTTGGGTTTATCTCCGCCACCTCCGGAGCCGCCAGCTGGTGGAGGGGGTGGCGGTGGAACCGGGAATTCCGGGGGAGCCTCGGGCTGCCCCTTATTCAGGCCGAACAGCCAGGACATGTTTAGGTAAACGGAGAATAAACTGCAGCCCAGGCCGGTAAAGGTGATCAGGTTTGGCTGTCAGTCACTACACTTCCTCCACACGCGTGTCACGCTGCAGTCTTTGCGCAAGTGCAGGAGAGGACAGATTTTCCCTGAAAGACAACTATGCTGATTGGTTACGAGGAAAAATATATTCCTCTCATTGGTTGTCCTTTGCAGAGGTTAAACACACAGTCACACCCATAAGAGGGTATGGTAGCCGCAATGGCCCAAAACAGGAAGGTCTTATAATTAACCTGAATAACTTCACAGGAAGGCCATGTCACAAAATGAATTGATAGTTGCATCATACGGAGTTTTTGTTGGACTTCGTTCAACAGAAAGCAGTTTTTAATTGGAATTTATTAGCTAACATTTTATATTCTGTTTGGATATCTACGTAATGCAATGCAGTAGCATTTTAAGGAAACCCTGAATTAAAATTTTGAACAAATTAATTGACAGTTACTGAATAATTATGAACATTCTACGTACAATTACGTTGGACAAAGTTGCACAGCACTAATTTAAAAATTAGTTATGTAAAGTGCTTTACATAACCTCATTTAGTAGTCAGTCTTGGAAACCCTAAATTGAGACCACCACTCGTTAGGAGAAAGTACATAATGTTTCATTGTCATATATTTGTGTAACATTAACAACAATATCAGAACACTGAATAGATAAAATGTTTTATTTACTAGACAATCATTTTCCACATGTATTGACAAATACACAATCACACATATATACAGACACAAGGCATTACAAATGAAGGTAAAGTATTTTCTCTGTAACTCTGGCCCCCGACCACCACTCAACAGTCTATGAATACCATCCCATTAAGTGTGGTTTGGAGCTGGATTCTGTCTGTATCCATTCAGTAGCCATGCTTCAAAGAGGGATTAAATGGTTGCAGGGCAGAACTGTGTTGGTCGTATTGCAGGTAAGGAAAATTGGTTATTGGATGGGTGGGTCACTTGCAAAGAGGTGGTATGGTGTCCATTGCAATTGCCTATGGAGGTGGCTAGATCACTGTAGCGTGACAATGCGTGAGAAGACACCAGGAGGTTCTTTGCCGTCGCCCAGCGCTGCACCGAATCCCTCCTGTTGCCTCGCCCTGGCCAGCTTTGCAAGAGACAGGAATGACTTAGGTTCTGTGATGGCAAGGTCGCTCAGAACACGTCGATTCACCTCAACACTACTCTGTAACGGGGGAGAAAAGGGACGGAAGCGTAAATAAGTATACACCTTGAACTAACAAAAATCTAAGGAAATATTAGGAAAGAATGAGAGGATTTTAGTTACAACTTTAAGGAGTGGGATAAGAGGGTAGTGCAGAGGGTTTACAGTAAAGTACATACAATCAATCATGTAACATTCTATTTGTACCATTCATCCCTATTTGTTATTAATATATAACATTTTCAGTGAATCCCCTCCAGCTAATGTTTTTCTTTTCTAAGTATCTTCTGTGCTCTGATTACATGTGGTTGCCCTCCTTATAGAGCCGCTGCATCATCGTAAATCAGACCTTGGGAACAAAAATGCCATACAGCGGTGTACTGAATTCTCACTAGCTGGAACAGAGTGGTAACTAGGTTAAGACATATACTGTAGGCCTAATGTACTGACCTTCACCAGGTTGTGCATAAGGGCGGGATACTTCATGCCGTGCTCCCGTGATGCTGCCGCGATGCGTGAGATCCACAACTGATGAAAGACATGTTTTAGGATCACACAATAGCAGTCATCTACATGTAGCTGATTATCATAATGATGAGAGGAGAGATCTTGATGACATGTTAGGGTGCACATATAGATCTACGGTATAGCATAGCTAGCACATCAGATTAGATGGATCAATGACATGGCTATAATTCTGAACATGCTCTTACCGTACGCATGTTACGTCGTTTTATTTTGCGAGCCTTAGTAGCATATACAAAGGCCCTTCGTACTGCCCTCACTGCCAGGCTGTAGCATCTGTTCTTTCTACCTCTGAAGTGCTGATGGACACACAGATAGGGGGAAGAGAAATACAGATGATGGGAATGGGCAAAAAGGGTGACACACTACAAGGGTATGAGGGTTCTTTTGGGCCAAGTTCATTTTAACTCTGACAATACAGGAAGTGAATTGAAATGAATGAATTGAAAAGTCCATGTATATAACATTGCACAATTTTAATTCATCCCCAGAATAAAAATGGAATTTAATTGAACCCAAATGGAAAGGTAGATTGGTTTTTACTTCATTGACGTTAATTGGCAGATGACCTCTAGTAACGTTACTCAGGTAAAATTTTGAAACATCTTTCTTAACCACCTAGCTAGGTTGCTAACTGAATAAGACGACTAGCTATAACGTTACCACACTTGTACACTGTATCTGCATGACATGTGCAAGAGGTGAGTAGGACTAGCTACATTTAGCTATAACAAGCCTAAAATTGGCACAGTCCTCCTCTCTTTGGAATGAGACTTGCCCTGAAATGAGTACCAGACAGCTATTTGGGAAACTAGCTGAAATGCTAATTTCTAGCTATCTTAACTAGCTTCATAACTAGCTAGCTATATAACGTTAATAGAGGAGTCACTTGCAATGTAAAACTGTCACTACGGTGAGTAAAGGTTGCATACAAAGCAGCTAAATTCTGTAATGTCAATTAAATAGAATAGCTAGCTAACTGTCAGTCAATGGCTGGCTAGCTAGTAGCTACAGTGCTAACTTACCCGTGCATTACTGAGAACTTCTTGAACCTTCCAATATCGATCAGGTCCACGATTGCGGATCCAGCAAGATAAAGTCAAAAACACCATCTTTCTTTCGTAAAGATTTTGCTACGATCCTGTAGTTTTCCCTTCGTCAACTTCAATGGATTAGATGACCTTTATGCAGCACGGGAAATCACATGTGTTCGCTGCCTTTTGCAGTGTTCTTGACTAGCTAGGATTATACCGGCAGCACAAATGATAATGTCAAATTGGAATGGTAAAAAGGAAACCTAAATAAAATCCCGCATTTCAAAACATTACAGTGTGGATAACTAATTCAAAAGATATTGCATTTGAATCAATTGGCACTTATTATGCCAATAACAAAATACAAAAAGTAATAAAATACATTTTTAAATATGTGTTTGGACATGCCAGGGTTTTTCTATATTTATACTATTTTCTACATTGTATAATAATAGTGAAGACATCAAAACTATGAAGTAACACATGGAATCATGTAGTAACCAAAAAAAGTGTTAAACAAATAAAAATATATTTTATATATTTTATACTTACACAGCCTGGAGATGTGTTGGGTCATTGTCCTGTTGAAAAACAAATGATAGTCCCACTATCGCAAACCAGATGGGATGGCCTATTGCTGCAGAATGCTGTGCTAGACATGCTGATTAAGGGTGCCTTGAATTCTAAATAAATCACTCACAGTGTCACCAGCAAAACATCCCCACCCCATCACACCTGTAGAAAGGCCCATGGAGTAGGTGGAATCGTCCTTTAATTCATGGCCACTTGCTCAGCTGGGCCAGGGGCGCTTTAATTGGTATAGAATCATCTTGATCCCCTCTGTCAAATACGCTTGGACCTTTTTTTTTTGGTATTTTCAGTGAAAATGAAAGAATGAAAGAAAATGAGAATTAAAAAAAGGTTCATTTCTGGTTCTACCGTGATCTTGTTACTACATCTCAAGAATTGCATTTGGTGAAAGGCTCAGTGTTCATACTCTTGTTCAGGCAAATGAGAAATAAGTGCACTCAGGCTACCCGGAAGGCCAACGTTAGTTACTTTAAGAAGCAGTTCACTCTCTGTGGGTCAAACCACAAGAAGTTCTGGGAAACGGTTAAAGACCTGGAGAATAAACCCTCCCCCTCACAGCTGCCCATATCCCTTAAAGTTGATGATATGGTTGGTTGGTACTGACAAGAAGCACATGGCTGAGCTATTTAATCACCACTTCATTAAGTCAGGATTCCTATTTGACTCAGCCATGCTTCTTTGCCCGTCAAACATTTTCTCATCTCCCACCCCTTCTAATGCAACTAGCCCCGATGCTCCTCCCTCTTTCCCCCCTGCCCCGCTACAAAGTATCTCCCTGCAGGTGGTCAATGAGTCCGAGGTGCTAAAGGAGCTCCCTAAACTTGACCCCATCTGGGTCAGATGGTTTGGACCCTCTCTTCTTTAAGGTTGCATCCCCTATCCGCCAAGTCTATCTCTGACCTTTTTAACCTGTCTCTCTTCTCTGGGGAGGTTCCCATTGCTTGGAAGGTAGCCACGCTTCATCCTATATTTAAAGGGGGACATCAAGCTGATCCTAACTGTTATAGGCCTATTTCTATTTTGCCCTGTTTATCAAGTGTTGGAAAAACTTTTCATTAATCAACTGACTGGCTTTCTTGATTTCTTGTCTATTGTATTCTCTCTGGTATGCAATCTGTTTTCCGTTCAGATTATGGATGTGTCACTGCAACCTTAATGGTCCTCTATGATGTCGCCATTGCCCTTGATTCTAAACAATATTGTGCTGCTATTTTTATTGACTTGGCCAAAGCTTTTGATACGGTATACCATTCCATTCTTGTGGGCTGTCGAAGGAGTATTGGTGTCTCTGAGGCCTGGTTTGGCCTGGTTTGCTAACTACCTCTCTCAAAGAGTGCAGTGTGTCAAACCAGAACATCTGCTGTCTCAGCCACTGCCTGTCACCAAGGGTGTACCCCAAGGCTCGATCCTAGGCCCCAAGCTCTTCTCAATTTACATCAGTAACATAGCTCAGGCAGTAGGAAGCTCTCTCATCCATTTATATGCAGATGATACCGTCTTATACTCATCTGGCCCCTCCCTGGATTTAGTGTTAAACACTTTACAACAAAGCTTTCTTAGTGTCCAACAAGCTTTTTCTGCCCTTAACCTCGTTCTGAACACCTCCAAAACAAAGGTCATGTGGTTTGGTAAGAATAATGCCCCTCTCCCCACAGGTGTGATTACTACCTCTTCAGGGTTTAGAGCTTGAGGTAGTCACCTCATACAAGTACTTGGGAGTATGGCTAGACGGTACACTGTCCTTCTTGCAGCACATATCAAAGCTGCAGGCTAAAGTTAAATCTAGACTTGGTTTCCTCTATTGTAATCATTCCTCTTTCACCCCACCTGCTAAACTAACCTTGATTCCGATGACCATCATACCTATGCTAGATTACTGAGACATAATTTATAGATCGGCCGGTAAGGGTGCTCTCGAGCGGCTTAATGTTCTTTACCATTCGGCCATCAGATTTGCCACCAATGCTCCTAAAAGGACACATCACTGCACTCTATACTCTTCTGTAAACTGGTAATCTCTGTATACCCGTCTCAAAACCCACTGGTTGATCCTTATTTATAAAACCCTCTTAGGCCTCACTCCCCCCTATCTAAGATATCTACTGCAGCCCTCATCCTCCACATACAACACCCGTTCTGCCAGTCACATTCTGTTAAAGGTCCCCAAAGCACACACATCCCTGGGTCGCTCCTCTTTTCAGTTCACTGCAGCTAACGACTGGAACGAGCTGCAACAAACACACAAACTGGACTGTTTTATCTCAATCTCTTCATTCACAGACTCAATCATGGACACTTACTGACAGTTATGGCTGCTTTGAGTGATGTATTGCTGTCTCTACCTTCTTGCCCTTTGTGCTCTTGTCTGTGCCCTAGAATGTTTGTACCATGTTTTGTGCTGCTACCATGTAGTGCTGCTATGTTGTGTTGCTACCATGTTGTTGTCATGTTGTGTTGCTACCATGCTGTGTTGTCATGTGTTACTGCCTTGCTATGTTGTTGTCTTAGGTCTCTCTTCATGTAGTGTTTTGTTGTCTCTCTTGTCGTGATGTGTGTTTTGTCCTATATTTTTATTACATTTATTTTTATTTTTAATCCCAGCCCCATTCCCGCAGGATGCCTTTTCCTCCTTTTAATGAGTTGAGATCTGTCGGACATTTCCACCTGACCTAATTAAAGCGCCCCTTGCCCAGCTGAGCAAGTGGCCATGAATTAAAGGATGATTCCACCAACTCCATGGGCCTTTCTTACAGCCATCCCGGGAATTTGTTAAATTCCACACTCCTCAGAAGGCTCATCGATCCACATCCTCTGTCATCTCAGGGAGAGGAATTAGTTGGGCAACTGGTCGGATATATGTCCGGTTCTTTACCTGGATTTCCACTGATCTAACACAACCGTCAGTCCCAGGAATGATCTTGGTGATATGGCCCACCAGCCAGGAGGCTTGAGGCACTTGAGGGTCCACTATCATTAATACTTGGCCAGTGTCCAGGCTGGCCATTTCTTTCCGCCATTTCCTTCTGTGCTGTAGGCTTGGTAGGTAATCCCGAATAAATCGGCCCCAGAAATGGTCAACCAAGATCTGACTGTGTCGCCACCGATGTCTGCCAACGAGGTTGGTATCAGCATACATGGCTTGAGGAAGTGACGCATCTCGGCGCCTCATCAGGAGCAGATTTGGTGTAACAAGATCTGGGTCAGCGAGATAGTTTCAGTGACAGTTTGGTCCCCCAGGACAACTCATAAGGCCGACTTCAGAGATTTGATCCTGGAGGTTTGGTTCCATTGCTTGGAAGGCTTCCTTCAACCTGGCTTCTCCTGCCTTGAAGTTTGTGCCCGTCAGCCAGAATCTCGTAGGGTTTCCCCCGTCGGGAGATAAACCGCCGTAGGGCCACGAGGAAGGTTTCAGTATCCAAACTCTCTTGTAGGTCCAGGTGGACACATCTAGTTGTCAAAACCCCAGCGCTTCTCCACTTGACGACCTAGTTTGATCGTAAAGGGGACTAAGCAATCTACTCCTGTTGACCAGAAGTGGAGTTTGAGAACGCACAAGCGAGCAGGGGGCAAATCTGCCATTTTGGGCACAGTTGCTCCGGCCCGCCATCTCTGACATTCCATGCAGTCGTATTGGTGCTTACGAATGGCTCCTCGTCCTCCAAGTATCCTGTACCTCCACCTCATCTTCCCATAGACTCTCTCTGGCCCTGGGTGGAGAAGCCTCTCATCATAACTCTTGAGATGAGGAGGCTGGTGAGAAGGTGTCTGGAGTCAAGGATAATTGGGTGGATAGCATCGGGATCCAAGACTTCTGCTTGGCGCAGCCTCCCTCCGACTCTGATCAATCCGAGGATTTGGTCGTACTCTGGGGCAAGAGAGAGAAGACGTCTGTCCTTAGCTACTTCCCTACCAGCTTTCAGAGCTTTTAGCTCCTCAGGGAAGCTGGCCCAGCTGAGCAAGTAGCCATGAATTAAAGGACGATTCCACCAACTCCATGGGCCTTTCTACAACTCCTCCTCAATGCTTCACAGTGGGAACCACACATGTGGAGATAATCCGTTCACCTACTCTGCTTCTCACGAAGACACAGCGGTTGGAACGAAATATCTCAAATTTGGACTCATCAGAACAAAGGATTATTTTCCACCGGTCTAATGTCCATTGCTCGTGTTTCTTGGCCCAACCAAGTCTCTTCTTCTTATTATTTAGTAGTAGTTTGTTTGCAGCAATTCTACCATGAAGGCTTGATTCACGCAGTCTCCTCTGAAAAGTTAATGTTGAGATGTGTCTGATACTTGAGCTCTGTGAAGCATTTATTTGGGCTGGTAACTCTAATGAATTTATCCTCTGCAGCAGAGGTAACTCTGGGTCTTCCTTTCCTGTGGCGGTCCTCATGAGAGCCAGTTTCATCATAGCGCTTGATGGTTTTTGCAACTGCACTTTGAAACTTTCAAAGTTCTTGACATTTTCCAGATTGACTGACCTTCATGACTTAAAGTAATGATGGACTGTCATTTTTCTTTGCTTATTTGAGCTGTTCTTGCCATAATATGTGTAACAGTATAACTTTAGACCGTTCCCTCGCCCATACCCGGGCGCGAACCAGGGACCCTCTGCACACATCAACAACAGTCACCCACAAAGCGTCGTTACCCATCGCTCCACAAAAGCCACGGCCCTTGCAGAGCAAGGGGAACTACTACTTCAAGGTCTCAGAGAAAGTGACGTCACCGATTGAAACGCTATTTAGCGCGCACCGCTAACTAAGCTAGCCGTTTCACATCCGTTACACTCACCCCCCTTTTGACCTTCCTCCTTTTCTGCAGCAACCAGTTATCCGGGTCACGGCACCAATGTAACAGTATAACTTTAGACCGTCCCCTCGCCCATACCTGGGCGCGAACCAGGGACCCTCTGCACACATCAACAACAGTCACCCACGAAGCGTCGTTACCCATCGCTCCACAAAAGCCACGGCCCTTGCAGAGCAAGGGGAACTACTACTTCAAGGTCTCAGAGAAAGTGACGTCACCGATTGAAACGCTATTTAGCGTGCACCGCTAACTAAGCTAGCCGTTTCACATCCGTTACACTCACCCCCTTTTGACCTTCCTCCTTTTCTGCAGCAACCAGTTATCCGGGTCACGGCACCAATGTAACAGTATAACTTTAGACCGTCCCCTCGCCCATACCTGGGCGCGAACCAGGGACCCTCTGCACACATCAACAACAGTCACCCACGAAGCGTCGTTACCCATCGCTCCACAAAAGCCACGGCCCTTGCAGAGCAAGGGGAACTACTACTTCAAAGTCTCAGAGAAAGTGACGTCACCGATTGAAACGCTATTTAGCGCGCACCGCTAACTAAGCTAGCCGTTTCACATTCGTTACATATGGACTTGGTCTTTTACCAAATAGGGCTATCTTCTGTATACCACCCCTACCTTGTCACAATGCAACTGATTGACTCAAACGCATTAAGAAGGAAATAAATTCCACAAATTAACTTTTAATAAGGCACACCTGTTAATAGAAATGCATTCCAGGTGACTACCACATGAAGCTGGTTATGAACATGCCAAGAGTGTGCAAAGCTTTTATCAAGCTGAAGGGTGGCTATTGTCATGGAAATGCTAACCAGAAAAGAAGAGATAGACTGTAGATTCCTCAA
This sequence comes from Oncorhynchus mykiss, assembly GCF_013265735.2. Classification (NCBI taxonomy): domain Eukaryota; kingdom Metazoa; phylum Chordata; class Actinopteri; order Salmoniformes; family Salmonidae; genus Oncorhynchus; species Oncorhynchus mykiss. The sequence continues at coordinate 64,103,242 of NC_048581.1, forward strand.
AACAACTTATTTTCTTATAAGATTTGCAAAAATGGAGCTGGTTAACAATCGCACAACCGGTGCAACAGTCAAGAGGCCAAAAAACAAGAGTTGGGTCTCAGCCTTTATAGGAAAATACAACCTCTTTTGTCTATGTGACAGTTTAGCAGGTGTGTGAGATCATGGTGGGAGCATTGCGTACAAACAAGTGATAACACCAGTTTTGTTACTCCTTTCTGCTGGCAGAATTGTCGCTGCTGCTCAAGCTAGCCTCTGTTCTCTTCTTATCTCCACACAGCGGTGCCATTGAATGATACGAAAATAACAGGATGACTAAGTTACTCAAAAACAAGAGAGGAAAAACACTGTCTTCTTCTTACATGAGAGAAACAGAGAGTGGAAATGTACAGGTTTTTATGCTTATACAAATGATGTGTAAAACAGAATTTATAATTTTGTCACTATTCTACTTTGAAGAATCTAAAATCTAAAATAGATATTTAGATTTTTTAAAAACACTTTTTTGGTTACTACATGATTCCATATGTGTTATTTCATAGTTTTGATGTCTTCACTATTATTCTACAAAGTAGAAAATAGTAATAATAAAGAAAAAAGAAAAATCCTTGAATGAGTAGGTGTGTCCACACTTTTGACTGGTACTGTATATATATAGTTTCTATTTTATATATCTCAGATATAGGACAGACAATTCAGAACAAACTTCCTTTAGATATTGTTTTACTATCTGTTTATCCATGTATGAAGCTGTTTTTCAATGTGTTTCTGTGGGCTAATAGCAGTAAGGCCAAATTCAACGTTTCTTCATATCATTTTTGTATATATATATATATATATATATATATATATATATATTAGACCCGCCCCCCAAAAAAAGGGGTAGCAGTGCTGTGAAAAACAGTTGTACTGCACTAGAGTGCAAAACACTTAGATTTTCCTGATGTTTAATCAGCATGTCTTTGCAGGTGGACTCTTATTTTGAAGAAAGAAATCCGAGATCGTGCTGCCAGCATAATATCCTGCTGCTAGGAGAGCGGTAGTGTCAAAGATTTTTATAACTAACCCAAGATAGACCACAGCCTGTCTTTTCCAACGGGACCAAACTACTCATAGCGGGCAGAATAAACCAGATCCTATTGGCATGTATTCGCATATTTCCGTTAGGGAAATACTACTTTTTGAAGTGCGCGGGTGCAATAACTCCTTTCGCCCTTGCACTCCTTCTACATATTTAAAACTTTGACAAAGAGTAAAGTCTACAGATCTTAGTCCAGTCTGTTCATAACAGATTTAAGTGTTGGGAATAGAACACAGTATTGAGTTCAAATGTTTAATCTATTACCAAATTAAAAGAATATCAGCCAATATCCATCTCGCACCATCTTCTCCCACTGCCGGCCACTGCGCTTCCTCTCATCACCATATTGGTGGTGAGTGGAAACGCCAAACAGATGTATCAGATTCATACATCAGGTGAAACATCTGAAACATAGTTTTATCTGTAGCAATGGGAGCGTTCAAGCAGATAACCTTTGTCAAGACGTTGATCACCACCATTCAAAGTGTGTTGCATTTTGGTTAAGAAAATTGTCAGACTTGCGATGACTCGTTGATTGCATGACCTTTACAACAACCATGTGATCAAAGGTTATGAACTTTCCACTGCAGTTGCCTGGACATTTCTGCAGTTTCTCCTCGCCAACTGTAACTTGAAGACCGAACCAAAGCAATGTGGGAGACAACCTTCTTTTTTCTTGGAAGCAAAAGGCACTACATGCTCATAAATGGTTGATGTCGCCACCTGTCATTGGTTATTAACAATGCATGTTTAATGTTTTGGGTGGATAACTAGAGCTTAAATACATCTTTATCCTTACATGTGGTCCAAATTTCTAACATAAATAAACTGAAATATCCTACTTGCGACAAATATAGCTAATTTATTTATCTCGATGTTACTGTAATGTTGTGTCCCATGTTACTGTCACGACTTCCGCCGAAGTCGGAAGTCGGGCGACGTTCAGGGATCGAGGGACTATGATGGGACGGCCACACAGTGCCAGGGATTCCAATTACAACTGGACCTTTACCTGGCCACTGTGCACCCAGCTCCCTCAGGAAGGGAGAGAGTGGCTGCCCTCGTCTCAGGCATCTCATGGAGAGCTCTGGAGTGTGGGGAGAAGTGGGGGTGAAGATGTGGGGGAGAAGCCGTGTGGGGCGAAGATGATGCGGCGTTGGACCACTTCGAAGAGTTCACCCGTCGCTTCCGGGCCGTCTTCAACCATCAGCCCGAAGGTAGAGTGGCGAGAGAACGGCTCTTCCATTTGAGGCAGGGGACGAGGAGCGCCCAGGAATTCGCCCTGGGGGGCTCCTGGGTGGCGCAGTGGTCTAGGGCACTGCATCGCAGTGCTAGCTGTGCCACCAGAGACTCTGGGTTCGCGCCCAGGCTCTGTCGCAGACGGCCGTGACCGGGAAGCAGTGCGGCTTGGTTGGGTTGTATTTCAGAGGACACATGGCTTTTGACCTTCGTCTCTCCCGAGCCAGTACGGGAGTTGTAGCGATGAGACAAGATAGTAACTACTAACAATTGGATACCACGAAATTCGGGAGAAAAGGGGGTAAAAATAAAATGCATTTTAAAAAGGAATTCCTTGGCCGCCGGAGCAGGCTGGAACAACAGGGCCCCCATCGACCACTATCAGTGCAGCCTGTGCGAGGACGTCCGATGTGAGCTGGAGTGCAGGGATGCCACCATCTCCTTCGACCAACTGGTGGATTTGTCCATCCGGTTGGATAACCTGCTGGTCACCCGCGGATGTCCAGAGGGGGCTCTGTCTGTGCCATCTTCCAGCACCCCCGCTCCGGTGCCCATGGAGTTGGGAGGGACTGCGCGTAGGGAGATTGGAGGAGGAGCCATCACGTGCACCATCTGTGGCCGCAGAGGGCACACTGGCGGTCGGTGCCGTGTTGGTTCCTCTGGAAGTCGAGGTAACAGGCAGGGCAATCTGGCGTCGCCCCAGGTGAGTTTGCACCACACTCATCCAGAGTCCTCTGTTGACCACCTGTTTGTACCTGTTTGTTTCCCTGAGTTTTCCCCGCATTCCCAGCATAAGGCACTCGACGATTCAGGCGCAGCTGGGAATTTTATCAACAGAGCGTTAGCCCTTAGTTTAGGGATCCCCATTATTCCTGTACCTTTCCCGGTTCACGCTCTGGATAGTTGACCATTAGAGTCCTTGCTAATCAGGGAAGCCACCATCTCTCTGGCCATGGAGACGCAGGGGGTCACGAGGAGAAAATCAGTCTCTTCCTCATTGACTGTCCTGCGTTTCCCGTGATACTAGGCCTTCCCTGGTTAGCTTATCATAACCCCACTATTTCCTGGCAACAGAGGGCCCTCACGGGGTGGTCGCAAGAGTGCTCAGGGAGGTGTGTAGGGGTTTCCGTTGGTGCTACCACGGTGGCAAGTCCAGACCAGGTCTCCACCGTGCGCATCCCCCCAGAATTTGCCGATTTGGCTCTCGCCTTCTGTAAAACGAAGGCGACTCAATTACCACCTCATCGACAGGGGGGTTGTGCGATAAATCTCCTGGCAGACACTGCGCTTCCCAGGAGTCACATGTATCCCCTGCCCCTGGATCTCAGGAGTGCGTATAACCTGGTGCGTATCCGGGAGGGAGACATGTGGAAGACCGCGTTTAGTACCACCTCAGGGCATTATGAGTACTTAGTCATGCCGTACGGGTTGATGAATGCTACATCAGTTTTCCAATCCTTTGTAGACAAGATTTTCAGGGACCTGCACGGTCAGGGTGTAGTTGTGTATATTGATGACAATCTGATGTACTCCGCTACACGTGCCGAGCATGTGTCCTTGGTACGCAAGGTACTTGGACAACTGATGGAGCATGACCTGTATGTCAAGGCCGAGAAATGCCTGTTCTTTCAGCAGGTCGTCTCCTTCCTAGGGTATCATATTTCCACATCAGAGGTGGAAATGGAGAGTGACCGCATTGCAGCCGTGCGTAATTGGCCGGCTCCCACCACGGTAAAGGAGGTGCAGCGATTTTTAGGGTATGCCAATTATTACCGGAGATTTATCCAGGGTTTTGGCCAGGTGGCTGCTCCCATTACCTCACTGCTGGGGGGGTCCGGTAATGTTGCAGTGGTCGGCTGAGGCGGACAGGGCTTTTGGGCAGCTAAGAGCTCTGTTTACTTCGGCTCCTGTGCTGGCCCATCCAGATCCCCCTTTGGCATTCATAGTGGAGGTGGACAAGTCCGAGGCTGGGATAGGAGCCGTGCTCTCACGGCGCTCGGGTACGCCACCAAAACTCTGCCCCTGTGCTTTCTTCTCTAAGAAGCTCAGCCCAGCGGAGCGTAACTATGATGTGGGGGACCGGGAGCTGTTGGCTGTGGTTAAAGCGTTGAAGGTGTGGAGACATTGGCTTGAGGGGGCTAAACACCCTTTTCTCATCTGGACTGACCACCGCAACCTGGAGTACATCCAGGCAGCGAGGAGACTGAATCTTCGTCAGGCAAGTTGGGCTATGTTCTTTACCCGTTTTGTGTTTATTTTGTCCTACAGACCAGGTTCCCAGAATACGAAGGCAGACGCACTGTCCCGGCTGTATGACACAGAGGAGCGGCCTATGGATCAGACTCCCGGCCTCTTGCCTGGTAGCGCCGGTCGTGTGGGTGTTGGACCCAGACATTGAGCAGGCGTTGCGTACAGAGCCCGCTCCCCTCCAGTGTCCTGTCGGGCGTATTTACGTTCCGTCTGCTGTCCATGACCAGTTGATCTATTGGGCCCACACGTCACCCTCCTCTGGTCATCCGGGGATCGGTCGGACAGTGCACTGTCTGACTGGGAATTACTGGTGTCCCACCTTAGCTAAGGACGTGAGGGTTTATGTTTCCTCCTGCTCGGTGTGTTCCCAGTGTAAGGCTCCGAGACACCTGTCCAGAGGTAAGCTACACCCCTTACCCGTTCCACGTCGACCTTGGTCACACTTGTCTGTGGATTTTTTAACCAATCTACCTCTTTCACAGGGAAACACTACGATCCTGGTCGTTGTGGATCGTTTCTCTAAGTCCTGTCGTCTCCTCCCTCTGCCCGGTCTTCCTACGGCCCTACAGACTGCGGAAGCCCTGTTTACTCATGTATGCCGGCACTACGGGGTGAGGATAGTGTCTGATCCGGGTCCCCAGTTCACGTCGAGAGTCTGGAAGGCGTTCATGGAACGTCTGGGGGTCACGATCAGCCTTACCTTGGGTTTTCACCCCGAGAGTAACGGGCAGGTAGAGAGAGTCAACCAGGATGTGGGCAGGTTTCTGCGGTCCTATTGCCAGGACCGGCCGGGGGAGTGGGTGGCGTTCATGCCCTGGGCTGAGATGGCACAAAACTCGCTTCACCACTCGCTTCACCACTTTCAGTGCATATTGGGGTACCAGCTGGTGGCATCAGGGCAAGACCGAGGCTCCTGTGGTGGACGACTGGTTCAGGCGCTTGGAGTAGACATGGGAGGCCGCCCATGTTCACCTCCAGCGAGCAGCGCCTCGCCAAAAGACCAGCGCGGACCGTCACCGCAGTGAGACTCTCGACCCGAAAACTGCTCCTCCGCCTGCCCTGCCGGAAGCTGGGTCTGTGGTTTGTGGAGCCATTCAAAGTCCTGAGGAGGGTGAACGAGGTGTGTTACAGATTACAGCATCCCTCTGATGACCTTATTAACCCCTCGTTCCATGTGTCTCTCCTCAGGCCGGTGGTGGCTGGTCCGCTCCAGGAATCTGAGGTGCGGGAGGTCCCTCCGCGCCCCCTGGACATCGAGGGGGCCCCGGCGTACTCCGTTCGTTCCATCCTGGATTCGAGGCGTCAGGCAGGGGGCCTTTAGTACCTCGTGGAGTGGGAGGGTTCCGGTCGCGGATGTTCTGGACCCCGAACTGTTGCGGGAGTTTCACCTTCGCCGGCCGGATCGCCCTGCGCCTCGCCCTCCGGATCATCCCCGAGGCCGGTGTCAGGGCTTTTGGGCAGGTGTCAGGGCTTTTTTACAGGTCTGTGAGAGCCAGAAATCTTGCTTGTTTGTAGGTGACCAAATACTTATTTTCCACCATAATTTGCAAATAAATTCATAAAAAATCCTACAATGTGATTTTCTGGATTTTTTTTCTCTCATTTTGTCTGTCATAGTTGAAGTGTACCTATGATGAAAATTACAAGCCTCTTTCTTCTTTTTAAGTGGGAGAACTTGCACAATTGGGGGCTGACTATAACTTTTTTGCCCCACTGTATATACACAGATGTTGCTCTCTGGTTTCATCAGACTGTTTAACAGTCCAGTCGCGGTGCTTGGGTAAAATCACTAAGGAAGTCAAGACAAGCCAGCAAAAAATACATGTTATGTTGTGATAGTTGTGATAATTGCCTCGTTTGCTCTAAAGCCAATTTGTTCATACACCACCGTGATATATGTCTGTGACAACAAAAAGACAAGTCACACAGTGGCGGAATAAATTCAACTACACATACATTAGTTTCATCACAAAACCAGACAGCAACATCTGTCTGCTGAAGTTCACAATAGCAAGTATTCCATCTAACAAACAGTTATATCAATCAAATGTATTTCAATCAATCAAATTTATTTATGAAGCCCTTTTTACATCAACCGATGTCACAAAGTGCTGTCCAGAAACCTAGCCTAAAACCCCAAACAGAAAGCAATGCAGATATAGAAGCACGGTGTCTAGGAAAAACTAGAAAACCCTAGAAAAGCAGGAACCTAGGAAGAAACCTAGAGAGGAACCAGGCTCTGAGGGGTGGCCAGTCCTCTTCTGGCTGTGCCGGGTGGAGATTATAACAGTACATGGCCAAGATGTTCAAATGTTCATAGATGACCAGCAGGGTCAAATAATAATAATCACAGTGGTTGTAGAGGGTGCAACAGGTCAGCACATCAGGAGTAAATGTCAGTTGGCTTTTCATAGCCGATAATTCAGAGTTAGAGAGAGCAGGTGCGGTAGAAAGAGAGATTCGAAAACAGCAGGTCCGGGACAAGGTAGCACGTCCGGTGAACAGGTCAGGGTTCCATAGCTGCAGGCAGAACAGTTGAAACTGGAGCAGCAGCATGACCAGGTGAACTGGGGACAGCAAGGAGTCATCAGGCCAGGTAGTCCTGAGGCATGGTCTTAGGGCTCAAGTCCTCTGAGAGAAGAGAGAAAAGAGAGAGAGTTAGAGGGAGCATACTTAAATTCACACAGAACACCAGATAAGACTGGAGAAATACTCCAGATATAACAGACTGATCCTAGCCCCCCGACACATAAACTATTGCAGCATAAATACTGGAGGCTGAGACAGGGGGGGTCTGGAGACACTGTGGTCCTGTCCGACAATACACCCGGACAGGGCCAACAAGGCAGGATATAACCCCAATCACTTTGCCAAGCACAGCCCCCACACCACTAAAGGGATGTCTGTGCATAGTCAATGTTTTGGACAGTTTACTGAACATCTACCAATTTAGAACCATGGAATTACCGCAAGTCAGCACAAAGAAAACAGGAGAACTGCTTCTGCTATTCCAGCACCATTTCAACTTAAACATTTAAACATCATCAAATCAACAAGGCTATATATGCTTAGTTTAATACACTTAAAACAAACTTTATGATACCAAAAACAATTTAGTCTAATCAATGTTCTAAATGTCATGTGGCTGTCCATGATCCATGATGCTGCAACAGGACCACCCACAGTTGAGCTCAGCTCAACACTGATTGGCTAATTGTTATTTATTTTATCAAAGGATGCCAAATGCTAGTAAAATATTTGGGGAAGCCTGGCTTCCCTTGGCATCCATGAATACACACCACTGTCTCGGTCCCAGCTTTGATATACCTGTACTGTCTCCGACTTCTAGATGGTAGTGGGTTGAACAGTCCGTGGCTCGGGTGGCTGAGGTCCTTGATGATTTTCTTGGCCTTCCTGTGGCAATTGGTGCAGTAGATGTCCTGGAGGGCAGGCAGTGTGAGTTGGACTGTCCACACCACGCTCTGGAGAGCCCTGTGGTTGAGGGAGGTGTAATTGCCTTACCAGGCGGGGATACAGCCCGACAGGATGCTCTCAATGGTGCATCTGTAGAAGTTTGTGAGGATCTTGGGGGCCAAGCCAAATTTCTTCAGCCTTCTGAGGTTGAAGAGGTGCTGTTGCACCTTCTTCACCACGCTGTCTGTATGAAGAGACCATTTCAGGTTGTCAGTGATGTCCACGCCAAGGAACTTGAAGCTTTTGACCCTCTCCTCTGCAGCCTCATCTTCGATGTGGATGGGGGTGTGCTGTCTCTAAAGTCAGGCCTACCACTGTTGTCCTCAGCAAACTTGATTGAGTTGGAGACGTGCTTGGCCACTCATTCATGGGTGAAAAGTGAGTACAGGAGGGGGCTGAGCATGGATCACTATGGGGGCCCCTGTTTTGTGGGTCAGCATGGTGGAGGTGTTGTTGCTTACCTTCACCACTACATGAGGAATATCATGTGCACAGTACGTGCATGTGTCTATACAGAAGAATAGATTTAAACCGACAGACAATAATTTGTGAAATATATGATATTACTGTAACTACAGTATCTTGCCTACTCAAACGTAATTCTTCCGTTGCGCTATGTTCGCTACATACTTCAGAATAAACTAACGACTGTTGGCTTGGCTTAGCATTTGGCTGGAGCAAGGAGTCCCACCTAGCAAAATGTGGTTGAAAAGACGACTATGCCCGACGTCGAATCTGCATTCGGTTGATGTTGAAAAGACGTCTTTTTCATGTCGTTGAAAATACATATTTTATGTCGTTTAAAATATGACTATACAAAGACGTCCGTCTACGTTTGCTTTTGGTTGAAAGTGAAAATACATCATACAATCATACATCACTGCAGTACTTACCCAGAGTATTTATTGACAACATTCAAGTGCTAAATGTCTTTATTCCACTACTGAAGAAGCATGACTCAAATCACCTACTCATGCTGTATTTCAAACATCCAAAATATACATGTTTAACTATTCCATGCCTCACCATTATTATTGCCAATACATATTAACAAAAGGGGTTTCCATTTGGTTCATATTTACAGTTCATGTAACATTTAGTAATCATCATTATGCAACCAACAGAATTTATTTGCCCAATTATATTTATAAACAATGGAGTAAAACAAGCTTATATTTTGGATTGGACATTGCATCCTATTCTTTCTCTTTTAATCAATGGCATCAACATATTGGAAAACCAATGAACCGACCAATCAACCAACTCTTGCAAAAACCAATGAACAAGTTGGTTCATCTTAGTATCAAAAACAGTATAAATTCAGTATGCATCTTCCACCTTGTCAAAATTGTGCATGGTACAGGATGTGCTCTTAGTGTACAAAACATTATTTACACCTGCTCTTTCCATGAGACTGACCAGGGGAATCCAGCTATGATCCCTTATGGATGTAACTTGTTAAATCAGTATAGATGAAGAGGAGGAGACAGGTTGAAGAACCTTAGGTACCGGTTTGTGTCAAGAACTGCAACACTGCTGGGTTTTTAACACAACAATTTTCTGTGTATATCAAAAATGGTCCACCACCCAAACGACATCCAACCAACTTGACACAACCGTGGGAGGCATTAGAGTCTACATGGGCCATGTGGAACGCTTTCGACATCTTGTAGAGTCCATGCTGTGATGAATTGAGGCTATTCTGAGGGCAAAAGGGGGAGGCAACCCAATATTAGGAAGGTGTTGTTATTGTTTTGTACACTCAGTGTACGTTTAGTATCACTTTTAAACCAATTCAGTGTATTTTTATAGAGAAAAATGTGGAGAATCAACAATACGTCAAGGGATTTAAGCATTGATTGATAAGCTTAAAAGTCAATCTCCCACCCATAGAGAGACCTATATACTGTAGCTTACCCTCCAGTCTTGGAGGTAGCAAGGCAGGACGTCTTGGCTCATCTCCTGGTCAGTAGGGGGTGAGCAAATCATCACTGGTTCATACACACAAAGGACAGTGACATAAACCTTAGTTAATACAACACTACTATAGAGAGAAATAGAAATGGCGTATTTTTGTAGACACTGACTCCGCCATGGATCGTTGGACAAAGCATACAGGTAGGGTTTTTAGATACAGTTGAAGTCGGAAGTTTACATACACTTAGGTTGGAGTCATTAAAACTCATTTTTCAACCACTCCACAAATTTCTTGTTAACAAACTACAGTTTTGGCAAGTCGGTTAGGACATCTACTCTATGCATGACACAAGTAATTTTACAACAATTGTGCACAGACTATTTATTTCACTTATAACTCACTGTATCATAATTCCAGTGAGTCAGAAGTTTACATACAATAAGTTGACTAAGCCTTTAACCAGCTTGTAAAATTCAAAAAATGATGTCATGGTGTTAGAAGCTTTTGATAGGTTAATTGACATAAATTGAGTCAATTGGAGGTGTACCTGTGGATGTATTTCAAGTCCTACCTTCAAACTCAGTGCCTCTTTGCTTGACATCATGAGAAAATCAAAAGAAATAAGCCAAGACTTCAGAAAAAATATTGTAGACCTCCACAAGTCTGGTTCATCCTTGGGAGCAATTTCCAAACGCCTGAAGGTACCACGTTCATCTGTACAAACAATAGTACGCAAGTATAAACACCATGGGACCATACAGCCGTCATACCGCTCAGGAAGGAGACGCATTCTGTCTCCTAGAGATTACGTACTTTGGTGAGAAAGTATAGGTGAGAAAAGTGCAAATCAATCCCAGAACAACAGCAAAGGACCTTGTGAAGATGCTGGAGGAAACAGGTACAAAAGTATCTATATCCACAGTAAAACGAGTCCTATAACCTGAAAGGCCGTTCAGCAAGGAAGAAGCCACTACTCCAAACCCGCCATAAACAAAAGACAGACTATGGTTTGCAACTGCATATGGGGACAAAGATAATATTTTTGGGAGAAATGTCCTATGGTCTGATGAAACAAAAATAGGACTGTTTGGCCATAAGGAGGAAAAAGGGGGAGGCTTGCAAGCCAAAGAACACTATCCCAACCGTGTGGCACGGGGGTGGCAGCATCATGTTGTGGGGGTGATTTGCTGCAGGAGGGACTGGTGCACTTCACAAAATAGATGACATCATGAGGTAGGAAAATTAGGTGGATATATTGAAGCAATCTCTAGACATCAGTCAGGAAGTTAAAGCTTGGTCGCAAATGGGTCTTCCAAATGGACAATGACCCCAAGCATGCTTCCAAAGTTGTGGCAAAATAGCTTAAGGACAACAAAGTCAAGGTATTGGAGTGGCCATCACAAAGCCCTGACCTCAATCCTATAGAAAATGTGTGGGCAGAACTTAAAAAGCGTGTGCGAGCAAGGAGCCCTACAAACCTGACTCAGTTCGACCAGCTCTGTCAGGAGGAATGGGCCAAAATTCACCCAACTTACTGTGGGAAGCTTGTGGAAGGATACCCGAAACGTTTGACCCAAGTTAAACAATGCAAAGGCAATGCTACCAATGTCATGTATTGTCATGTTGTGTCTTGTTCCTGTCCTTTCTCTTCACTCCGTCTCCCTCTGCTGGTCCTATTAGGTTACCTGTTCTTCCCCTCTTTCCCCCAGCTGTTCCTTGTCTTCTCTAAACTACCTCGTTCACCCCTTTTCCCACCTGTTCCCTTTTTCCCTCTGATTAGGTCTCTATATCTCTCTCTGTTCCTGTTCCTGTCTTTGTCGGATTCTCGTTTGTGTTACTCATGCCTGAACCAGACTATCGTCGTGTTTGCTGCAACCCTGTCCTGTCGGAATCTGCCTGTCCATCTGAGCCTACGTGTGTTTCGTCATTAAAGAAACTCTGTTTTGTTAATTCGCTTTTGGGTCCTCATTCACGCACCTGACAGAAGAATCCGACCAAGAATGGACCCAGCGACTTCGGATCCTCTCCACTCTGCCGTCGAGATCCAGGGAGCGATGCTAGGCAGACACGAGCAGGAATTGTCTGCTGCTCGACATGCCGTTGAGACCCTGGCCGCCCAAGTCTCCAACCTCACAGAACAGGTTCACCATCTCCGCCTCGATCCACCGGCCACTTCCAGGGCTTTCGAATCTCCGGAGCCCAGAATCAATAACCCGCCGTGTTACTCTGGGGAGCCCACTGAATGCCGCTCGTTCCTCACCCAGTGTGATATTGTGTTTTCTCTCCAGCCCAACACTTACTCCAGGAGCACAGCTCGTATCGCCTACGTCATATCTCTCCTTACTGGACGGGCTCGTGAGTGGGGCACGGCAATCTGGGAGGCAAGGGCTGAGTGTACTAACCAGTATCAGGACTTTAAGGAGGAGATGATACGGGTTTTTGATCGTTCTGTTTTTGGGGAGGAAGCTTCCAGGGTCCTGTCTTCCCTATGTCAAGGTAATCGATCCATAACAGACTATTGACTATTGACTATTGACTATTGAGTTTCGCACTCTTGCTGCCTCCAGTGGCTGGAACGAGCCGGCTTTGCTCGCTCGTTTTCTGGAGGGTCTCCGCGCAGAGGTAAAGGATGAGATTCTCTCCCGGGAGGTTCCTTCCAGCGTGGATTCCTTGATTGAACTCGCTATTCGCATTGAGCGACGGGTTGATCTTCGTCACCGAGCTCGTGGAAAGGAGCTCGCGTTCTCCGTTGCCCCCCTCTCCGCATCACTACCATCTTCCTCTGCCGGCTCGGGTGCTGAGCCTATGCAGCTGGGAGGTATCCGCATCTCGACTAAAGAGAGGGAACGGAGAATCACCAACCGCCTCTGTCTCTATTGCGGTTCCGCTGGTCATTTTGTCACTTCATGTCCAGTAAAAGCCAGAGCTCATCAGTAAGCGGAGGGCTACTGGTGAGCGCTACTACTCCTGTCTCTCCTTCAAGATCCTGCACTACCTTGTCGGTCCATCTACGCTGGACCGGTTCGTCAGCTTCCTGCAGTGCTTTGATAGACTCTGGGGCGGAGGGCTGTTTTATGGACGAGACCTGGGCTCGGGAACATGACATTCCTCTCAGACAGTTAAGGGAGCCCACGGCCTTGTTCGCCTTGGATGGTAGTCCTCTCCCCAGGATTCAGCGTGAGACGCTACCTTTAACCCTCACTGTCTTACAAACTGAACATCAGGTGCCGCGACTAACCTTCAGCGGACTTTAACTGGGTTTTTACACCCAATCAACATCAAGTGCCAGCGTAGTACTTATAGGCTTGAGAACCAAATACCCATCCCAGTATCTAGCGGCACCTTCAACCGGGTGTCGGAAGAAGCAACAGAAAATAATCATTGTCTTTCAATCATTTGCTTGCCCAGACAGCCCTCTGGGACAGAGCCATAGGAACCACTTTTACCAGTGCTTCATTGATATTCCTCACTTTGAAATGAGGGGGTCACAGTCACCCCACAGGTGATTTGAGTGCCCCCAAGTGGGTACGCTCCTTTGAATTTCATCAAGTTGACATTCAGTGATCCGTGCCCAGTAGGAACCTAGGCTTCTTCCGTCCGTTTTATGGTTCCGCAGCAAATCAATGGGCGTGGATGGTCCTACCCACATCAGATGTAGGCCTCCCTCCCCAGACAAGCTGGAGGTACCTCTCCCCACTTCATAGGGCATGAGCCAGATCCATGCAATGCCCTATCACTGCGGGGCCAATAGGTTAAGTCGCTGCCTCAAGTCTAGTGAGCGTAGAGGAGACCTCCCCACCTACAATGTGTGGGGCCGGCGAGCGCTGTAGCTGGGGAGATCCGTGAGAAGGGCCCGGCGCTCGTCCAGAGTTTCCGCCGCCAACCACCGGACCCAACCGTTCGCCCTACTCTCTGTAGCGCCTTACGGGCAGATGCCGAGCAGTTGCCACACCAGGCGGTGATGCAACCGATCAGGATGCTCTCGATGGTGCAGCTGTAGAATCTTTTGAGGATCTGGGGATCCATGCCAAATCTTTTCAGTCTCCTGAGGGGAAAAGGTTTTGTCGTGCCCTCTTCACGACTGTCTTGGTATGTTTGGACCATGATAGTTTGTTGATGTGGACACAAGGAACTTGAAACTCTCGACCTGCTCCAGGTGATGTTGTGCCCTCTTCACGACTGTCTTGGTGTGTTTGGACCATGATAGTTTGTTGATGATGTAGACACCAAGGAACTTTAAACTCTTGGCCCGTTCCACTACAGCCCAATTGATGTTGTTGTCCACGATCAGCTCCTTTGTCTTGCTCACATTGAGGGAGACGTTGTTGTCCTGGCACCACACTGCCAGTTCTCTGACCTCCTCCCTATAGGCCGTCTCATCGTTGTCGGTGATCAGGTCTACCACTGTTGTGTCGTCAGCAAACTTAATGATGGTGTTGGAGTCGTGTTTGGCCATGCAGTAGTGGGTGAACAGAGAATACAGGAGGGGACTAAGTACACACCCCTGAGGGGCCACAGTTTTAAGTATCAGCGTGGCAGACGTGTTGTTGCCTACTCTTACCACGTGGGGGCGGCCCGTCAGGAAGTCCAGGATCCAGTTGCAGAGGGAGGTGTTTAGTCCCAGAGTCCTTAGCTTAGTGATGAGCTTCGTCGGAACTATGGTGTTGAACGCTGAGCTGTAGTCAATGAACAGCATTCTCACATAGGTGTTCCTTTTGTCCAGGTGAGAAAGGGCCGTGTGGAGTGCGATTGAGATTGACGTCCTCTGTGGATCTGTTGGGGCGGTATGCAAATTGGAGTGGGTCTAGGATGTCCGGGAGGATACTGTTGATGCCATGACTAGCCTTTCAAAACACTTCATGGCTACCGACGTGAGTGCCACGGGGCGGTAATCATTTAGGCAGCTTACCTTCGCTTCCTTGGGCACAGAAACTATGGTGGTCTGCTTGAAAGTGTGGTCTACAGCTTATCATAAGGTACTCTACCAAAGGCGAGCAATACCTAGAGACATCTTTAATTTTAGACTTCGCACACTAGCTGTTATTGACAAATAGACACACACACCCACCCCTCGTTTTACCAGAGGCAGCATCTCTGTTCTGCCTGTGCACGGGAAATCCCGCTAGCTCTACAGTGAGGGAAAAAAGTATTTGATCCCCTGCTGATTTTGTGCGTTTGCCCACTGACAAAGAAATTATCAGCCTATAATTTTAATGGTAGGTTTATTTGAACAGTGAGAGACAGAATAACAACAAAAGAATCCAGAAAAACACATGTCAAAAATGTTATAAATAGATTTGCATTTTAATGAGGGAAATAATTATTTGACCCCTCTGCAAAACATGACTTAGTACTTGGTGGCAAAACCCTTGTTGGCAATCACATAGGTCAGACATTTCTTGTAGTTGGCCACCAGGTTTGCACACATCTCAGGGGGGATTTTGTCCCACTCCTCTTTGCAGATCTTCTCCAAGTCATTAAGGTTTCGAGGCTGACGTTTGGCAACTCGAACCTTCAGCTCCATCCACAGATTTTCTATGGGATTAAGGTCTGGAGACTGGCTAGGCCACTCCAGGACCTTAATGTGCTTCTTCTTGAGCCACTCCTTTGTTGTCTTGGCCGTGTGTTTTGGGTAATTGTCATGCTTGAATAACCATCCACGACCCATTTTCAATGCCCTGGCTGAGGGAAGGAGATTCTCACCCAAGATTTGACGGTGCACGGCCCCGTCCATCGTCCCTTTGATGCGGTGAAGTTGTCCTGTCCCCTTAGCAGAAAAACACCCCCAAAGCATAATATTTCCACCTCCATGTTTGACGGTTGGGATGGTGTTCTTGGGGTCATAGGCAGCATTCCTCCTCCTCCAAACACAGCGAGTTGAGTTGATGCCAAAGAGCTCCATTTTGGTCTCATCTGACCACAACACTTTCACCCAGTTGTCCTCTGAATCATTCAGATGTTCATTGGCAAACTTCAGACAGGCATGTATATGTGCTGTCTTGATCAGGGGGACCTTGCGGGCGCTGCAGGATTTCAGTCCTTCACCGCATAGTGTGTTACCAATTGTTTTCTTGGTGACTATGGTCCCAGCAGCCTTGAGATCATTGACAAAATTCTCCTCATGATCATTGCAACTCCACGAGGTGAGTTCTTGCATGGAGCCCCAGGCCGAGGGAGACTGACAGTTCTTTTGTGTTTCTTCCATTTGTGAATAATTGCACCAACTGTTGTCACCTTCTCACCAAGCTGCTTGGCGATGGTCTTGTAGCCCATTCCAGCCTTGTGTAGGTCTACAATCTTGTCCCTGACATCCTTGGAGAGCGCTTTGGTCTTGGCCATGGTGGAGAGTTTGGAATCTGATTGATTGATTGCTTCTGTGGACAGGTGTGTTTTATACAGGTAAGAGTGTGCTCCTAATCTCAGCTCGTTACCTGTATAAACGACACCTGGGAGCCAGAAATCTTTCTGATTGAGAGGGGGTTAAATACTTATTTCCCTCCTTAAAATGCAAATCAATTTAGAACATTTTTGACATGCGTTTTTCTGGATTCGTTTGTTGTTATTCTGTCTCTCACTGTTCAAATAAACCTACCATTAAAATTATAGACTGATAATTTCTTTGTCAGTGGACAAACGTACAAAATCAGCAGGGGATCAAATACTTTTTTCCCTCACTATATATTGTCCGTATTGTCATTCAGCCACATCTCGATGAAACATAAGATGTTACAGTTTTTGATGTCCCGTTGGTAGGATAATCTTAATCCTAGATTATTCAAGATTCTCAGAAGGCTGCCCGATCTGCGGCCCCTTTTCCTGCATCTTCCGTCAAGCAAAATACCTTGATATGGGCCTGTTCCAGTGAAAGCAGGATGTCCTTCTCGTCGGACTCGTTAAAGGAAAAGGTTTCTTCCAGTCCGTGGTGAGTAATCACAGCTCTGATGTCCAGAAGTTATTTTCGGTCATAAGAGACAGTAGCAGCAACATTATGTACACAATAAATTTAAAAACAAGTTACACAAAAAGCAAAAAAACTAACTAAATAGCACAATTGGTTGGGAGCATGTGCCATACATTTCCACGTTTATTAGCTTTGCAAAGCGAATTATTGTCCAAATCATGAAAATAAGACCTGTGTAATGTTGTGCGTAACGTTTCCAACATCGTGGCACTTATTTGGAGTCTGTGGTTCAAGTGGTTTGAATGAACGAATATCCTTCGAAAGTCCAACCTGAAACTGTCTTTACCTCGGTGTCAATTTACCCAACCCCACTATTAGCGCCATTTGGCCTTCTGGTGTACCAAAATGCAATGACACTGCCAGTGTGATCTAGGCGTAAAGGAAATACCGCAGTGCATTCTGGTATAGCATATACAGCGAGAGGTCAGAGGAACGTTGTTCAAGATGTCGGTCGTTTGTCTCTCGTCCTTGGGTCGCTGTAGCGCCGTGGCATTCCGATCTTCCGCCGGAATGGTGGTAAGGCTGTGTTAAATACGTCTGTGTCCATTTTAACGATTACCTAAACGGAATGTGTTTTGTTGACCGTTTCTAACGATATGCGTTTGTCGGCTAGTTATCTAGCTGCTTGCTTCGTCCCTCAACGAACTATTGTTTACAGACCGCTCGTTGCGGAAGCTTCCGTAGCCTGACATACTTGATCAACCAAATCTAAACTATTCGGTTTCACCAGAATAACGTTTCCAGTCAGAGGCATATTCAGTATCTCCAGGAACAAAATGTGTGGAATGTGGCCTTCGCTATCAAATAAGCGTTTTAAACACGCTTTTATCCGGTCTCCCATTTGACGCCCGTGGTGGGTGGGCTGTCACTGTAGTCCATTTTAGACCACGTAGTCACGCGAGAGTAAACTACAACATCTACAGCCGAAAATGGGAGATTTGTGGAATTTCTTTCCTTAATGCGTTTGAGCCAATCAGTTGCATTGTGACAAGGTAGGGGTGGTATACAGAAAATGGTCTATTACCAAATAGGGCTAAGTCCATATTATGGCAAGAATAGCTCAAATAAGCAAAGAGAAACAACATTCCATCATTACTTTAAGACATGAAGGTCAGTCAATATGGAACATTTCAAGAACTTTTGAAGTTTCTTCAAGTACAGTCGCAAAAACATTAAGCGCAATGGTTAAACTGATTCTCATGAGGACCGCCACAGGAAAGGAAGACCCAGAGTTACCTATGCTGCAGAGGATAGGTTAATTCGCGTTACCAGCCTCAGAAATTGCATCCCAAATAAATGCTTCACAGAGCTCAAGTAATAGACACATCTCAACATCAACTGTTCAGAGGAGACTGCGTGAATCAGGCCTTCATGGTTGAATTGATGCAAACAAACCACTACTAAAGGACACCAATAAGAAGAAGATACTTGCTTGGGCCAAGAAACATGAGCAATGGACATTAGACCAGTGGAAATCTGTCCTTTGGTCTTATTCCAAATTTTTGGTTCCAAGGTGAACGAATGATGTCCACATGTGTGGTTCCCAATGTGAAGCGTGGAGGAGGTGGTGTGGGGGTGCTTTGCTGGTGACACTGTCAGTGATTTATTTTGAATTTGTGGCACCTTTAACCAGGAAGCAGCGACACACCATCCCATCTGGTTTGCGTTTAGTCCCACTATCATTTGTTTTTCAACAGGACAATGGCCTCCACAATCCACCGACCTCAACCCAATTGAGATGGTTTGGGATGAGTTGGACCGCAGAGTGAAGGAAAAGCAGCCAACAAGTGCTCTGCATATGTGGGAACTCCTTCAAGACTGTTGGAAAGCATTCCAGGTGAAGTTAGTTGAGAGAATGCCAAGTGTGCAAAGCTGTGTAATTGCTGGCGATTCTTTAGATGCAAAAAACGTCTGAGCTCAAGTCCTCCCACACCAGTCACCGGTACACACCGGTCAACTCCATCATAAATCGTTGAGTTTAATCAGCTAGAGTCAGAGCTGACAGTAAGCAAAGACTTGTGGATGTTTTAGCAACGGCTGCCAAAATAGCACGGTAATGTTAACAGGATGGCCGACTTTGCTTAGTCCTTTTTAAAGGCACTTTTGTTCTATTGTTTGATCTTGCTTCATCTGTTTCTTGTCAATACTTCATATTGTGTCCATTGGAGATGGTGCTATTGTTCACATGTTTAAAATGAAGTAAATGCATTATGTGCGGAATGAGTTGGGTTAGTGGTGTAAGGTTAGATGATCCTGTAACACTTGATGTAATGTAGTTATGTGATCTGTAGGGGGACGGTATGGGAATGGCACAAAATGTCTGACCTTGCTCCACCGGGTATTACGCTTCCTCTGATGTAGCATAATGTTAAACAATTCACTCAACACTGTTTATACAATCCTCATGCCAGGAACATTGTCGTCATTCGTGTGTTTTGTTATGACACGCATGGAAGAAGCAGTCCTCCTCACTCGCCTCTCTTACTGTTAGGCGGTTCGGTATGCCCAGACAGCAGCGGCCACAGCCCCACAGCCTAGAATCAAGAAGTTCCAGGTGTACCGCTGGGACCCAGACACAGTTGGGGACAAGCCCCGCATGCAGACCTTCGACATTGACCTCAACACGTAAGTACAGCCCACCTTATCAGCTGCACACTTCCATTAGGTTGTTGGACCAAGGACTTTGTCATTTATTGAACGTTATCACAAACCATGTTTCCATCTACAGTTTTTATGTGAGTAAAGTCAAGCCGTATAAATGTATGATGGAAACAGGAATTGTTGGTAGATTTTTAATAAATGTCGACAGACAATTTGTTAATTCGACATGGTGGGATATTTCTGTCGGTAAAATTAATTATGCAACGAATTGAGGTGGAAATTATTTCTTGTGCATACTTTTCCAAGAAATTGCACAGTTTAGGCTACTGGGTGGTGAAAGTGCACGGTTATGAACTTGATGCTCCTTTCCAATAAAATTGTGGGTCTTAATTTGTATGCTAGTGACATGATGATTGGTGCTTAAGCTGACAATTCACAAACAAAAATGGTCTTGCTCTTATCCATGTCATCATTTAACCTAACCAGTCCAGTGCCCACTTTATCAGTAAACTGTTATCTCGAGAGTATGCTCGAAAACCAGATTAAGTTTGTCGCAACAGTTTGTCTGGCAACTCTATCGGTATAGCAAAAAATACAATGGAAACTCATTTAACTCCTATTTTGTTTGTTCGGTACATGACAACTTAAGTGCAAAAGTGTTTTTTTTACTTTGTATTTTATGTGCATGACTTCATCACGCACAGCCTTTTATCCCTAACAAAGTCAGTCTGACACACCTCTGGTGTGGAATTGCAAGTATGATAAAATATGCGGTTAATTTGTTTGCATGAGAATCTGTCGCAAATTGAATGGAAACCTAGCTACTGTGCTAGATCTTTTTAGTACCGAGCTCCCCTTGTGATGGAAGACTACCCCTCTAGATCAGACTGGCTGTTGACTGGTCCTGGGCATTGGCATGTTCTGTTGATGTTAATCTCCTTTCATTTAGGAGTTTGCGACTTGGGAGTTACAGAATGACTTCACATGTCTCAAGGCGGCCAACTATATCTCTCGATACAGTTCTCAGAAATAGAAGATCGTGTTGCAGTGGTGTTCAGGGCATTAAGTATTAACTCAAATGATGACACTGTTTGAGAGCGAATCATGAGCACCCTTCATATGGAATTAAGGAGGATAACCCTGATACTCTGGACAGGTTCCCAGTCCTACTTATGTTCTTTCTCTATCTGTTCAGACCTATTGGCTCACCTCTGGCAATGAGGCACCGTGACAGTACACCACGGTATTTTTGTCACAAGTTCACAGCATGGATATGTATAGTATGTGTCAATCCTGTTGTCATATTTCTTCAGTGTACAGCTGTCAAATCTAATTTAATTTGTCACATGCTTTGTAAACTGATGTAGACTAACAGTGAAATGCTCATGCCAACATGCAGAGAGAAAGAAAATAGAAAAGTAATAATATATTCAAATTCAAATTCAAATTTATTTTATATAGCCCTTCGTACATCAGCTGATATCTCAAAGTGCTGTACAGAAACCCAGCCTAAAACCCCAAACAGCAAGCAATGCAGGTGAAGAAGCACAGTGGCTAGGAAAAACTCCCTAGAAAGGCCAAAACCTAGGAAGAAACCTAGAGAGGAACCAGGCTATGTGGGGTGGCCAGTCCTCTTCTGGCTGTGCCGGGTGGAGATTATAACAAAACATGGTCAAGATGTTCAAATGTTCATAAATGACCAGCATGGTCGAATAATAATAAGGCAGAATAGTTGAAACTGGAGCAGCAGCACAGTCAGGTGGACTGGGGACAGCAAGGAGTCATCATGTCAGGTATTCCTGGGGCATGGTCCTAGGGCTCAGGTCCTCCGAGAGAGAGAAAGAAAGAGAGAATTAGAGAGAGCATATGTGGGATGGCCAGTCCTCTTCTGGCTGTGCCGGGTGGAGATTATAACAGAACATGGCCAAGATGTTCAAATGTTCATAAATGATCAGCATGGTCGAATAATAATAAGGCAGAACAGTTGAAACTGGAGCAGCAGCACAGCCAGGTGGACTGGGGACAGCAAGGAGTCATCATGTCAGGTAGTCCTGGGGCATGGTCCTAGGGCTCAGGTCCTCCGAGAGAGAGAAAGAGAGAAGGAGAGAATTAGAGAACGCACACTTAGATTCACACAGGACACCGAATAGGACAGGAGAAGTACTCCAGATATAACAAACTGACCCTAGCCCCCCGACACAAACTACTGCAGCATAAATACTGGAGGCTGAGACAGGAGGGGTCAGGAGACACTGTGGCCCACTCCGAGGACACCCCCGGACAGGGCCAAACAGGAAGGATATAACCCCACCCACTTTGCCAAAGCACAGCCCCCACACCACTAGAGGGATATCTTCAACCACCAACTTACCATCCTGAGACAAGGCTGAGTATAGCCCACAAAGACCTCCGCCACGGCACAACTTAAGGGGGGGGGGGGGGGGGGGGGGGCGCCAACCCAGACAGGATGACCACATCAGTGACTCAACCCACTCAGGTGACGCACCTCCTCCAGGGACGGCATGAGAGAGCCCCAGTAAAGCCAGTGACTCAGCCCCTGTAATAGGGTTAGAGGCAGAGAATCCCAGTGGAAAGAGGGGAACCGGCCAGGCAGAGACAGCAAGGGTGGTTCGTTGCTCCAGAGCCTTAATAATATACAATGAGTAACTTGGCTATATACATGGGGTACTGAGTCGATGTCCTATCACTAGGCAACAGGATAGAAAACGCCGTAGCCGCAGTGTATGGGATGAGTAAAAAAGGGTCAATGCAGATAACCAATAGTTACCCGGACTGACTATTTAGCAGTCTTACAGCTTGGGGGTAGAAGCTGTTCAGGGTCCTGTTGGTTCCAGACTTACATCGGTACTGCTTGCCATGCGGTAGCAGAGAGAACAGTCTATGACTTGGGTGGCTGGATTGTTTGACTTTTTTTGGGGCCTTCCTCTGAAACTGCCTGGTATTGAGGTCCTGGATGGCAGGGAGCTCGGCCCCAGTGATTGACTGGGCGATCCGCATTCATAGCGCCTTGCGGTCAGATGCCAAGCAGTGTCCATACCAAGTGGTGGTGCAGCCAGTCAAGATGCTCTCAATGGCTCAGCTGTACAACTTTTTGAGGATCAGAGGGCCCGTGCCACACTTTTTATTTTCTTCAGCCTCCTGACTGGAAGAGGCGTTGTTGTGCCATCTTCACGACTGTTGGTGTGTGTGGACCATGATAGATCCTGTGTGTGTGTGGACCGTGATAGATCCTGTGTGTGTGTGGACCGTGATAGATCCTGTGTGTGTGTGGACCATGATAGATCCTGTGTGTCTTGGGAAACAATAAGTTGACTGTGCTTCCCTCCTTTCCACAGCTGTGGCCCCATGGTATTAGATGCCCTCATCAAGATCAAGAACGAGATGGACGGCACTCTGACTTTCCGTCGCTCCTGCAGAGAGGGTCAGTGTGGGAAGGGAAGTGGGGTTAGTTTGGGACACTGATGAATAGATAAAATTGTTGGAATGATTCTAGTAATGAATCACTAAATGTTCTGTGGGGAGTGAGAGAACAGCTGGGATTAGTGTTCTTAAAGGTTGACTTACTGTATTTTTGTTAAGTGAGGGGATTTGAGTAGCATCAAGGTTGGAAAAAGATTGGAGAAGAGGTTGGGAGTTTGGTATGACTCGCTCAGTGATCAAAGACTGTAAAAATGGGACCCGTTGCGTCTCTGCTTGGCACTCTGCATTAAGGAGATAGATTGGGGCTAAGGCCCTGCGGTAGACTAGCGTCCTGTCCAGAGGGTGTAACTTGTACATCAAGTTGCCTCATGCTACAGAAACAGGAGATAGGCTCGTGCTCCTATGAGCCGTCACGGCTCACACACGCCAAGGCTACTAAGGTTGGAAAGTGTGTCCAGGATGGAATTATCTAAGAACAGGATGTCCAGGGATGATACCAGGGCAGCTTAGTTCTAGTGACTGGCTATCCTCAGATGGATATGCTCTAGCCAAGGAAACCTAACACGTGTCAATTCCTTCTACAACTTCATATAATGTCTAAGGGGTCTAATACAGTGTGTATGTGGGTTTGCTATGGATCAGGTATCTGTGGATCCTGTGCAATGAACATCAATGGAGGCAACACACTGGCCTGCCTCAACAAGATTGACACCAACACCAGCAAGGCTACCAAGATCTACCCTCTGCCACACATGTACGTGGTCAAGGACCTGGTGCCTGTGAGTGTCATGACATTCCATACAAGCTCTTCACAAACTGGCTGGATTCCTTTATACACCATTATGGCTTTCAATGTTAGAAATTGCAATGAGTTTTGTGATTGGGTTCTGTTTTGGTTGCAGGATATGAGTAATTTCTATGCTCAGTACAAGTCAATCGAGCCCTACCTGAAGAAGAAAGATGAGACAAATGAGGGAAAGGAACAATACCATCAGACTGTGGAGGACAGACAAAAACTGGTACACCCAAATTACCTTTGTTCAATTTGCAATGAGCATAATTTAGACGTATGAACTTAGGGCTGCTATTGTGTCCATTCTGCACTCTTCTCCCTTTCCTCCTCATGACTTGATAATTCTCTCCCTCCCAGGACGGGCTGTATGAATGTATCCTGTGTGCGTGCTGCAGCACCAGCTGTCCCAGCTACTGGTGGAATGGAGACAAGTACTTGGGACCTGCTGTCCTCATGCAGGTCTGTGTATTTGAGTTTAGACTAGTCTGAGAACTTTTTTGTTTAGAGTTGTTGTATTTTGATCAACGGGACACTGATGGGTGAATGTGTGTATGCACCTTGGACTGTTTGTGAGCTCACATGTCCGTCCTCCCTCCAGGCCTATCGTTGGATGATCGACTCGCGAGACGAGTTCACAGAGGAGCGTCTTTCCAAACTGCAGGATCCTTTCTCTCTCTACCGCTGTCACACCATCATGAACTGCACTAAGACCTGCCCCAAGGTAACCTCAGTCTAGTAAACAGCACTACTCCCTTCCAAGGGCTAACAGTAAACCTCACTGCTTACTAGCACACTTCTTCCTCATTGTACTCAAATGCATCACTTCTCTCCTACTCTTACAGGGCCTTAACCCAGGGAAGGCGATTGCAGAAATTAAGAAGATGATGGCCACTTACAAGGAGAAGAAATCAGCTTCTGCTTGAACCCCCCCCCCCCCATAAATTATACTATAATTAAGATTCCCTACCAGTAGGTTCTGCTGGGCCTACACACCTGTTCAACACCTCCACACTCTAGCACTACTGACTGACACTGGACTCCAAGGGCAATGGGTGCATGGTCCACGCCGGATTGGTGTGTGTGTACTGTAGCGCGAGAGCGTGTGTTTGTGTGTAAGAGAATGCATGGGTGCATACTGTATGTGAGACTTGACCCACTGACTTAAATTGTGCATTCCTTAGTTCATATACCCATTGTTTGGTCTCGTAGGTGTGTGTGGGGGTGGGTTTGAGTTCAGAGTGTGATGTATTCACAGATATTAAATATGTATATGATCTGCAGCTCTTCCGTCATACCTATATCTATCAGGAGTCTGCTTGTAATAAATCCAATGCTTTAATGCCTGCTGTTGTTTCCCTTGTTATTACGCTTGCTTCAGACCAGATGTCTCTCATTTTATTCCTTTAGTAATAGTTATCACCCCTCGGCTTTATCAGCATCTTCATTGAGTGGCGTGATTCTTTGTACAGCATTTGAATGGTGATGGGTTTTTAGGATCAGCTAAATATAAAAAATACTGTATGTGTGCTACAGTGAGTAGTGCCGTAATTTCAATCTATATCCTCTAGGTGTCAGTCTTTCACATACTTAACTGGAGTTGCGTGAAAAGGGAGAACAAATAAGGACCCTGTCCAAAAAAAGCCCCTTCAGTGTACGCAATTTGGCGAGTCTCCCGAAGCCTATTGTTGCGCATGTCATTAATGCACAATGGCAAATTAATCAATAAAATAGAACCATGAATGTATCTGCCATTTTTAAATGGTTCATGTTCTGTCACACGGTACTGCCCTGCTAATTGACTGTCCCCTATTATGAACAATGACGTGGACAATCAAAATCATACACGAAAAGTGATATGCCTTGAGATCAATTATGTGTGTGTACTGCTTTCAAACATCCCTATATATCCATCCTTGAGGGCAGGGGGTTTATGTGCAGTCAGTGCCGTGGACTCCAGTCTGTGGTTGGTGGGGGTCGGCGATGTGTCGACAGAGGCGGGAGAGGGGGCTTGAAGGCGGGGCGCTACAATATGCGGTTCGGTCAGAAGTTGCTGAAGACGGACGCATTAAACTTGCGGATCGCCAGAGCTAAATTGAAATAGAGGTAAGAACTGCAAGTTGTTTAAATATATTTAGAAATGAAATAATTGCAGTGTTTGTAAGCATGTCCGCTTATTTTGATTACTTTGAATATTGACCATTAATCAATGACCAAGGAGTTGGGCTACATTTCTTAACTTTTACCATGTGTCAGGGTGGTGTGGGTTTTTGATCACTTATCAGTTATTTGAAATATACATATTTGTATCCATCATCAGTACCGAGTTATAGGCCCTCCTGAAGAAAAAAAAACTATAAAATACGAAGTCTACAAGTTCAATAATAGCAAGCAAGCAGACCTGTCAACTAAGCTGATTCTGTGTCTTTTCTTTACAATTCACGACATGATTGGGCCTCATGTAATTATTCAACAGGTACTTAAATCTTTCATTTATTCAGATTGTTATAGGTTGACATGAGGTTGTCTATTTGTTGTCTGTTTACACTGTTGTGGAGAATGGGGCAATCTGCAATCCAGGGGGTGGGGTTATAGCTGGGGGCAATGACAATACAATGGAGAGGGGCTGGCCAACATAAATAAAATGAGAGGACAAGGGAGAAAAAGAATGCGGACTAATGGGGGGTTGTTAAGAGGGGAGGAGATTGGAGGCAGGGGAAGAGATGGAGAGAGAAATCACATATGTTATATATATATTTATATAGTACTTGAAAACACACTGTGTTTAGTAGGAGGAGGCATGAAGAGTGGGAGCTCTCCCTCTTCATGTTTGCATTGTTCCGAAGTCCCCATGCTTTGGGGGAGGGGGGCAAAATGGGGTTGAGGAGGAGGGTGTAATAGCTCCCAGATGTGTGCTGTGAAAACATATGGTTTTCGATAGCCACTGTGATGCACAAGAGGAATATCTGAACACACACACTTTGGTGACATGTACCTTCATACATACATGTACACTCTGAAACACTACCGCCAGACCTCATAGTATGAAACATTAAATGTGATGATACTCACACATATACACACTGATGATCACATGATAGCACACTCGGTGCACAAAAAAACACACACAAGCTAGACTGTCTGATTGTGTGCAGTACAGAAGGGGAGAAGTATTTGTTCATTCCACAAGGAAAGTAGCCTAATATTGTGGTCTGCACAGTTACTTATAAACAGTCTTATAAACTGTTCTCAGTTTATAAGTGGTTTATGAACTTTTACCGTGCCATTGTCATGTACTTGAAAAATGTAATAAGCATTATTGCAGCAGTGTACTGCTATCCTCTGAGAATACAGTCCTCTCTCTCTCTCTTCACTAACTCCCCCTTCCTCACTCTCTCTCTCTCTCTCACTCTGTCTTTTTGGCGTGGCATACAGTGGTCATACTGTACGAACTCAACCTGGCCAGCTCTCTGCTTGTTAGAGAGAGAGAGGAGTAGAGAGGGGGAGGGGTTCAGGGAAATGACAAGAGAGGGCGACATAGAGGAAATGAGAGACGTGGAGGGAGGAATATGGAAGATGGGGAGAGAAGGAGGGGTGGGGTGGAGGGGCTCAGTGGTTCTTTTCCTGGAATTTAGCCCCTGGTCTGTCTGCTTTAGAGTGTTTCGTAGTGGAATGGAGAAAAGGAGAAAAACAGAGGGATTGTTAAGAAAGACAGACGTGCCACATTCTTGCTGTCAAATTTTTCCTTTTTCCCCCTGACTGTTTGGGGCCAGGGGAGGGCAGAGTGGAGGGTAAAAGAGAGAGGGAAGAGGTGAGGTCAGAATGCAGGATAGGAGAGAGATGGAAGGGAAAAGACAAGAGGCCCATGGATAAAAGACTGTGATGAGGCCCATGGGTAAAAGACTGTCACAGTTGGGAGTCTGAAAAACGACACACAGCAATACATCTATGACACAGCGAACACTATGTAACAGATGTGTGTTTCTGTATCACTTGGAATCAGTAACCTTTTGAAAATGTATACAGTCTTCTCTCTCCTCCTCAGTGTCAGTCTACCTCCACAGAGACAGCGATCATGAGAGTCCTCCTACTGCTCTCCATGCCAGGTGAGTCCAGCA
The DNA here is from genome assembly GCF_013265735.2 of Oncorhynchus mykiss. NCBI lineage: Eukaryota > Metazoa > Chordata > Actinopteri > Salmoniformes > Salmonidae > Oncorhynchus > Oncorhynchus mykiss. Next base: position 64,131,112 of record NC_048581.1, read on the forward strand.
CAGTCACACTGAACACTGCATAATGTACGCAACACTCTTAATGTACACACAGCAGTAGACTAACCCAATAAACATTCTATACAACAAAACACTTGTCCAGCACCTTTGCCTAAACATTTAGGCAACTTTGCCTCAACAGTCCTCCTGCTAGCTCAGCCCCCCCTCTACCAAGAACCATTTCCTTTCCTGGGTGAGTTCATCCATGTCATTATTACACTGTCTGTCCACGTGTACAAACACACCGTGACTCAGTACAGTGTCTCTTCACATGTGGTCATTATTTCAATGTCTTTTGTCTACCCACCCCGAGAGTATACCATTTTACCAGGTAGATGGAAACATTGAATGTCCTGTGTATTGTAATTTGTTTATTGTAAATACTTCAATGACCACTTACTATCTCAGCACTTGTTAACATCTTGATTATGAAGTCATGCACAAAGACAATCTACCGTACATTTCCTCCCAATTTTAAAAGCAGGTGGTCGATGTTATATTCTTGCAAGACTTGCAACAATCCCCACTGTGCTTGAGAAGATCTCTGCTATTCATCTGTCACATAAAGAGTTGCTTGCCTGTCTGTCAGTCTGCCTGCTGTACATTTATCACAATATGTTATCAATGTAACAAAGGAATATCTCATACTGTACCTTTGTTAATTTTGCTTCACAGAGGACTATGGCCCTGATTATTTCCCAGGTAAGATACTTGTGTGATCTTGTTACCTATTCTACTCCTGGAGTATCATTAGTTTTGATAGACTGATGTAGAGAGCTTCTCTGCCCTTTGGTGATGTACTGAAAGTTCTGCTCAGTACCTCCAGTTTCCTTGAGAGAATTCAGCAATTCCCTTGTTGCTCACCATCTCTCTCTCCCCCCTCCTATCAGATAATCCTGACACGGATGTCCAGCAGCAGATTCTGTCACAGGTTCCCCAAATGTTCCCTGGTCCCGAACGTCCTGGTCTGTCTGGTACACACACACCTTTCATTATCTACTATTCAACATTTATTATCAACGGGTATGTTCAACATCTATATCCACTGTCCTGTTCTTCTGTCGTATTAGTAGGGTTATTCCATTAAAATGTGAGTTTCTGTTTTGTTTCAGAGCAAGAGACAGAGCCCACAGAACCTGGCCCCCTAGGTAAAAAACAGAGAGGGAGGGTCCGTGTGAATAGTTTTTGATGGATGACTGACCTGGACTATTATGCTGTGTGTAGATGATTGTGTTGGATGGCTCATATGTTTTCTGTTGTGTAGATTGTCGAGAGGAGCAGTACCCCTGCACCAGACTCTACTCTGTTCACAAACCATGCAAACAGTGTCTGAATAGCCTCTGCTTCTACAGGTCTGATATTGAACACCTAACCCTTAACTTATCATGGTTACATTGAACATGGATTATAAAGTGTTCAACATCCCACTAACACCGTTCCTCTCTCCTCAGCTTGCGAAGGGTGTATGTGGTCAACAAGGAGGTGTGTGTCAGGACCGTGTGTGCGCATGAAGAGCTGCTAAGAGGTGAGGTGTTCTTGTATACAATGCACAACCAGCTGTCCCCACTAAAGAAACACACACACCCGTTCAGTTTTGTATTCACCTCTGTGAAGGACAAAGGCTGTAACACTTCTCTCTCTCTGTAGCTGACATGTGCCGTGACCAGTTCCCTCGTTGTGGTGTAGCGGCGGTGAGTGGCCAGTGTGGGTCACTGGGGAGCAGCTGTGGGAAGAGCTGTGGAGGCTGTTGAGAACATGGGACACATCAGAGAACACCAGCCCAAATACTGCCACATCTCTAGGGTCCACATCCCACCTCCTTCCCATCCCATTTTCTGTTTAATCTTTGACTGTATTCCACTTTGGTACCAAAGAACTCCCATGTTTCTTCTCTTTTCATCTCTCCTCCCTTTCAGAATTCCATACATAATGAGAAGTGGGATCAGTAGAACGTGTGTATGGATAAATATATATTCTTTTATACTCAACAGAACATTGATGACTGTATAATGTCACTGGTGCTATAAAATCACTACCACACTGGTGCTAAGGAATGGAAATCAGCAATCAGAGGCACATAAAAAAGCAACATTTTTATCTTGTTTTTTATGCCTAATTTTATCCTATATTCTAAATCATTGTGTGATGTTTGTTGTTTACTATACCTGTGTTGAAAAGCAGTCATAGTAATGAGGGGACAGCCAGAGTGACAGCTACTGCTTACTGACCTCAACAACAAAGGCATTAGCAAAACTCAATCATCCATAACCATCCCACTGCCTTGGCACTGACTGGGTGGCAAGCAGCGAAAATCAGACTTGAAGAGACGGGTGCTGACCCCTGACCTCTCGAGTGTTATTGTGTAACATGGTCAACGTGACTAGAGCTACAGTGGCTGGTGACCTTGCAGTGAGTGCATAGGTTCACATATCAGTGGCAAGAAGTGCTTTGAAATGCGGCTCACAAATTGTTACTGTACTACTGCTTTGTAAAACCCTTTCACTATACTGTATGAAAAAAATACATGTTTTTTACTACAACTTTACCTTGGTGTGACTAATTCTGATGAGTTGGATTGTTTGTGCTTTATGTGGATCAAACAAACAAGCAGTGTTGTCAAAGATTCTTTATCAACATTCATTTCTTACAGAACACCACTGTTCTCTCATTTCAATTCCCTTACAATGTGTATCCATCCCCTAAACATCATCCTGATAGTTATCATAAATGTACCTCGATATGTGCTATTCCTAGTTAGTTACAAGTATATCAATCTAAATTCACAAACTGATATACATACAGCACATACAGTGCCTTGCGAAAGTATTCGGCCCCCTTGAACTTTGCGACCTTTTGCCACATTTCAGGCTTCAAACATAAAGATATAAAACTGTATTTTTTTGTGAAGAATCAACAACAAGTGGGACACAATCATGAAGTGGAACAACATTTATTGGATATTTCAAACTTTTTTAACAAATCAAAAACTGAAAAATTGGGCGTGCAAAATTATTCAGCCCCCTTAAGTTAATACTTTGTAGCGCCACCTTTTGCTGCGATTACAGCTATAAGTCGCTTGGGGTATGTCTCTATCAGTTTTGCACATCGAGAGACTGACATTTTTTCCCATTCCTCCTTGCAAAACAGCTCGAGCTCAGTGAGGTTGGATGGAGAGCATTTGTGAACAGCAGTTTTCAGTTCTTTCCACAGATTCTCGATTGGATTCAGGTCTGGACTTTGACTTGGGCATTCTAACACCTGGATATGTTTATTTTTGAACCATTCCATTGTAGATTTTGCTTTATGTTTTGGATCATTGTCTTGTTGGAAGACAAATCTCCGTCCCAGTCTCAGGTCTTTTGCAGACTCCATCAGGTTATCTTCCAGAATGGTCCTGTATTTGGCTCCATCCATCTTCCCATCAATTTTAACGATCTTCCCTGTCCCTGCTGAAGAAAAGCAGGCCCAAACCATGATGCTGCCACTACCATGTTTGACAGTGGGGATGGTGTGTTCAGCTGTGTTGCTTTTACGCCAAACATAACGTTTTGCATTGTTGCCAAAAAGTTCAATTTTGGTTTCATCTGACCAGAGCACCTTCTTCCACATGTTTGGTGTGTCTCCCAGGTGGCTTGTGGCAAACTTTAAACAACACTTTTTATGGATATCTTTAAGAAATGGCTTTCTTCTTGCCACTCTTCCATAAAGGCCAGATTTGTGCAATATACGACTGATTGTTGTCCTATGGACAGAGTCTCCCACCTCAGCTGTAGATCTCTGCAGTTCATCCAGAGTGATCATGGGCCTCTTGGCTGCATCTCTGATCAGTCTTCTCCTTGTATGAGCTGAAAGTTTAGAGTGATGGCCAGGTCTTGGTAGATTTGCAGTGGTCTGATACTCCTTCCATTTCAATATTATCGCTTGCACAGTGCTCCTTGGGATGTTTAAAGCGTGGGAAATCTTTTTGTATCCAAATCCGGCTTTAAACTTCTTCACAACAGTATCTCGGACCTGCCTGGTGTGTTCCTTGTTCTTCATGATGCTCTCTGCGCATTTAACGGACCTCTGAGACTATCACAGTGCAGGTGCATTTATACGGAGACTTGATTACACACAGGTGGATTGTATTTATCCTCATTAGTCATTTAGTTCAACATTGGATCATTCAGAGATCCTCACTGAACTTCTGGAGAGAGTTTGCTGCACTGAAAGTAAAGGGGCTGAATAATTTTGCACGCCCAATTTTTCAGTTTTTGATTTGTTAAAAAAGTTTGAAATATCTAATAAATGTCGTTCCACTTCATGATTGTGTCCCACTTGTTGTTGATTCTTCACAAAAAAATACAGTTTTATATCTTTATGTTTGAAGCCTGAAATGTGGCAAAAGGTTGCAAAGTTCAAGGGGGCCGAATACTTTCGCAAGGCACTGTACATATTTAGGTGTTATGGCTTGGGGGTAGAATCTGTTCAGGGTCCTGTTGGTTCCAGACTTGCATCGGTACTGCTTGCCGTGTGGTAGCAGAGAGAACAGTCTATTGAATTGAATTGTTTGACCATTTTTTGGGGCCTTCCTCTGAAACTGCCTGGTATTGAGGTCCTGGATAGCAGGGAGCTCGGCCCCAGTGATTTACTGGGCGATCCACACTGCTCTCTTGTAGCGCCTTGCGGTCAGATGCCAAGCAGTGTCCATACCAAGCGGTGGTGCAGCCAGTCAAGATGCTCTCAATGGCTCAGCTGTACAACTTTCTGAGGATCCGAGGGCCCAAGCCACATTTTTTCAGCCTCCTGAGGGGAAGACGTGTTGTCGTGCCCTCTCCACGACTTGGTGTGTGTGGACCATGATAGATCCTGTGTGTTTGTATATCACAAACTGATATACATACAGCACATAAATACTTCATCTCATGTGGTCGCTTCATGTGCTCTACATATAATAGTGTCTATTGGTCCAGACAAAATAGTTGGTTCAATCTCAACCAGATGGACAGTACAGTAGTTCCTTCATATGGCCGATCAATTTGTTGCCTAGTGCTCAAACAGTGACTCAGACTCGGTTCTCCCTTTGTATTCTGTTTTGCTGGTGTGTGTGGGAGGGAATCCAGGCCAACTGTATACTGGCAGCTGAGGATCTCATTCCTCCTCTGTTGTACCGGATGACACTTCTATCATCCACAGTCTCCTCCCGTGGTGTCGCTGACTTTCTCCCTGAGTAGGAGAGGCGTGTGTCAAATCATAGGAGATGATTGGATATTGGTTCTTGGAGCTGTTAGTGGGCTTTAGTACCCATGGAGGGACACAGGTGAACTGCTCAGTGCTCAGTTCCCCCCAGACATCAGGGAGGTGGGTAGAGATGGCTGCCTCCGCCTCATTTCCTGCTGCAGCTGCTCCTTCAGAGTGGACACCTGTGGGACAGACAAACAGACAGACGAGGTCAGAGACAGACATTAAGGGTATGTCTTCTTGCCCTTTGACCTCACGGCTGTATCTACCTGCTCCTCCAGCCCTTTGACCCGGTGGCGGTGGGCTCTCTCCCTGGCGGCCAGGGTCCTCTCTGCCTCCCTCTGGGCGACCCTCAGCCTCTCCGCCTCACGCATCACCTCGTCACGCTGCCTCACAGAGCTCTCACTCACATTGTGGGACTGCTCCATCTCAGCCAGCTGGGCCTGGATACACAGAGAAATATATATACACAGATAAAAGAGTGTTAGTCACTGGGCCACAGCAACAACAAGTCACAGTGTTAGTGACATGGTGTCACACTGACAAACTCAAATCCCAGACAGAGATATGTCTCAGTGTTAACACAGGGTTGGGGTCGTTTTCTAGATGCTAACAAGAGGTATGTCAACACTACATGGGATACCATAAACACACAGCTGGTGGGGCTGGGAGAGGTCTGACGACAAATGGTTAATAGCCCGTCTGTGGTGGTCACTGGTCACGTCTGCTTCTTGATTGGCTGACACAATGAAAGGAAAAGCTATTCTCATTGTTCACATGCATGACCTTGATAAATTAATCTGTTGACGAAGGATTGAAAAATAATCTAAAATGGACTAATCAGTAATATAAGGTGCATTCGGAAAGTATTCAAACCCCTCGACCTTCTCCACATTTTGTTACATTACAGCCTTATTCTAAAATGGATTTTAAAAATCCTCAGCAATCGACACACAATACCCCATAATGACAAAGCAAAAACAGTTTTTTAGACATTTTTGCAAAAGTATTTTAAAATAAAAAACAAAAATACATGATTTACATAAGTATTCAGACCCTTTGCTATGAGACTCAAAATTGAGCTCAGGTGCATCCTGTTTCCATTGATCATCCAGGTACAGATCTGGGGAAGGGTACCAAAAAATGTCTACAGCATTGAAGGTCCCCAAGAACACAGTGGCCTCCATCATTCTTAAATGCAAGACTCTTCCTAGAGCTGGCCGCCCAGCCAAACTGAGCAATCGGGGGAGAAGGGCCTTGGTCAGTGAGGTGACCAAGAACCCGATGGTCACTCTGACAGAGCTCCAGAGTTCCTCTGTGGAGATGGGAGGACCTTTCAGAAGGACAACCATCTCTGCAGCAGTCCACCAATCAGGCCTTTATGGTAGAGTGGCCAGACGGAAGCCACTCCTCAGTAAAAGGCACATGACAGCCTGCTTGGAGTTTCCCGAAAGGCACCTAAAGACTCTCAGACCATGAGAAATGGCCTGAATGCCAAGCGTCACTTCTGGAGGAAACCTGGCACCATCCCTACGGTGAAGCATGGTGGTGTCAGCATCCTGCTATGGGGATGTTTTTCAGCGGAAGGGACTGGGAGACTAGTCAGGATCGAGGCAAAGATGAACGGATAAAGTACGGATAAACGGATAAAGCCTGCTCCAGAGCACTCAGGGCCTAAGACTGGGGTGAAGGTTCACCTAACAGGACAACGACCCTGACAACACAGGAGTGGCTTTGGGACAAGTCTCCGAATGTCCTTGAGTGGCCCAACCAGAGCCCGGACTTGAACCCGATAAAACATCTCTGGAGAGACCTATAATAGATGTGCAGCGACGCTCCCCATCCAACCTGACATACATTGAGAGGATCTGCAGAGGAGAATGGGAGAAACTCCCCAAATACAGGTGTGCCAAACTTGTAGCATCATACCCAAGAAGACTCAAGGCTCTAATCACTGCCAAAGGTGCTTCAACAAAGTACTGTGTAAAGGGTCTGAATACATATGTAAATGTATGTATCAGTTTTTTATTTGGAATAAATTAGCAAACCTTTCTCATCCGGTTTTTGCTTTGTCATTATGGGGTATTGTGTGTAAACCGATGAGGGAAAAAACGATTGAATCCATTTTAGAATAAGGCTGTAACCTACCAAAATGTGGAAAAAGTAAAGGGGTCTGAATACTTTCCAAAGGCACCGTATGCTGAATAGTAGATCTTAAAAATGAAATCAAAAGGAAATGAAAACCCGCAGAACACTATTCAACAGTGCCCTCCTACCTAGGCTATATCATGTAGTTTTCATACTACATTTATTTTCAACAAGTTGTGCACGTTCTTGTAAAACTTTCTTAACTTCATCCGTAACAGAAACCATAGGGGTCCAGATCAAGAACAAACAAGCCAAACAATTCTGCTCAACATTAGGGGTCTAACTAGCAGCAGATGCATTCAGAGCCCGGGGCTACAGCCATTTTGTACGGATCCCAACTCACTTAAGCCTGCATGAGGTTTCATTTGGCTGCCTTTAAAGGGAGCTCTGGGAACAACATAAAGGCGCTGTGGGAGGGTTAAACTAATGAAAAAGAATGTACAATAATCTGCAACAAAAGCACTGTCTCGCCTGACTAACCCCTCACCTGAACTGAGAATTTCAGAGTAAAAACTACCAAGAAGAACACACTAGCCTCGTCTTCTCTTACAGGACATTCTGCTAATAGTGATAGAGGCTATGGTGATCAACTGCTTATGGTGATCAACTGCTTATAGTGTTAAAATTGTTCTGCACGGATTTGATCACTCAAAGAGGAGTGCACTGACTGTATAACAATCACTTGAGAAATAGACACTCACCATAGAAAAAGTGATCTTCTTTCTTACATCCACCAACTCCTCCTTCCACAAAGCAGCCAAATAAAGAATAAACACCTCCAACATCAGCCAATCACGTCAGTAAATGAGGTTTGTTATTGTGGTTTGACTAGAAGATAAGTGGGGGAGAGGTTAAGTCTATTGGACCTTACTTTGATGAATGCTGGGCATTATCAAATGAGTTTGACCCCAGAAAAAGACTAGCGGGTGACTAGGGAAAATGGTAATAGAAATAATGATCTCCTATCTCATTACCATATTCCAGATACAGTTCATGGCCTTTTTGGACTCAAACTGAATTTGTTGTGATACTGACCTACACAGAAAACCAACTGACTGACACAATTAACTAAAGGCTGAATGAATAACTAAATCTTGACTCCTTTGATCATTCTGCCAAAGGGGAAATAAGCAGAATGACAAACTCAAATGCTAAAACTGAACTAGGGCTGGGTGATGGTATGGAGGTATTTGATGTTTCTGAATAATAAAATCAGCAAAAAAAGAAACGGCCCTTTTTCAGGACCCTTCTTTCAAAGATAAGAATTCAAATAACTTCACAGATCTTCATTGTAAAGGGTTTAAACACCGTTTCCCATGCACGACACTAAAGAGGCCTTTCTACTGACTCTGAATAACACCAAAAGAAAGATGCCCAGGGTTCCTGCTCATTTGCGTGTAGGTGCCTTAGGCATGCTGCAAAGAGGCATGAGGACTGCAGATGTGGCCAGGGCAATAAATTGCAATGTCAGTACTGTGAGACGCCTAAGACAGCGCTACAGGGAGACAGGACGGACAGCTGATCATCCTCGCATTGGCAGACTGTGTAACAACACCTGCACAGGATCGGTACCTCCGAACATCACACCTGCGGGACAGGTACAGGATGGCAACAACAACTGCCTGAATTACACCAGGAATGCACAATTACCCCATCAGTGCTCAGACTTTCCACAAAAGGCTGAGAGAAGCTGGACTGAGGTCTTGTAGGCCTGTTGTAAGGCAGGTCCTCACCAGACATCACCGACAACAATGTTGTCTATGGGGACAAACCCACTGGACCAGACAGAACTGGCAAAAAGTGCTCTTCACTGATGAGTCACGGTTTTGTCTCACCAGGGGTGATGTTCAGATTCACGTTTATCATCGAAGGAACGAGCGTTACACCGAGGCCTGTACACTGGAGCGGGATCGATTTGGAGGTGGAGGGCCCATCATGATCTGGGGCGGTGTGTCACAGCATCATCGGACTCAGTTCGTTGTCTTTGCAGGCAATCTCAATGCTGTGCGTTACAGGGAAGACATCCTCCTCCCTCATGTGGTACCCTTCCTGCAGGCTCATCCTGACATGACCCTCGAGCATGACAATGCCACCAGCCATTCTGCTCGTTCTGTGCGTGATTTCCTGCAAGACAGGAATGTCAGTGTTCTGCCATGGCCAGCAAAGAGCGTGGCTCTCAATCCCATTGAGCACGTCTGGGACCTGTTGGATTGGAGGGTGAGGGCTATGGCCATTCCCCCCAGAAATGTCAGTGAACTTGCAGGTGCATTGGTAGAACAGTAGGGTAACATCTCACAGCAAGAATTGGCAAATCTGGTGCAGTCCATGAGAAGGAGATGCACTGCAGGACTTAATGCAGCTGGTGTCCACACCAGATACTGACTGTTACTTTTGATTTTGACCCCCCCTTTGTTCAGGGACACATTATTCAATTTATGTTAGTCACATGTCTGTGGAACTTGTTCAGTTTATGTCTCAGTTGTTGAAACTTGTCACGTTCATACAAATATTTACACATGTTACGTTTGCTGAAAATAAACACAGTTGACAGTGAGAGGATGTTTCTTTTCTTGCTGAGTTTACAAGTTCTAAATATGTTTTATGAGTAGTGCAACTTGTCATTTAATTTAGCAATGAATACAAATATTGTTATAGAATCCATACCGGTATGTGGATCAATAACGGTCACGATATACCACCTAGCTCTAAACTGAATCCACATTTTCTCTGTCACCTTTCAGACAAGCGTGAAATCAACAGCAGCTGAGGAAACGCACTCAGTGGTAGTGCTCAACATGGTCAATGTCACCTCACTGTTATCTTAAAGTTAGCCTTCCTTTGCCTGACCCAATGGTCTTCACATAAAAGTTTCCAAGTCTTAACAGTTGGGGTTGTCCCACCTTCTGTAGTTTAGGGAGTCTCAAGTGTTTCTCCAATGCCTGTATCTCTCTGCCTACATGTTTCAGTGCTATGTCTCTATGCATCTCTCTGTCCAGCTGTAGCAGTGCTGTCTCTCTTTATCTCTCTGTCTACCTGTAGCAGTGCTATGTCTCTCTGTATCTCTGTCCAGCTGTAGCAGTGCTGTCTCTCTTTATCTCTCTGTCTACCTGTAGCAGTGCTATGTCTCTCTGTATCTCTGTCCAGCTGTAGCAGTGCTGTCTCTCTTTATCTCTCTGTCTACCTGTAGCAGTGCTATGTCTCTCTGTATCTCTGTCCAGCTGTAGCAGTGCTGTCTCTTTTTAGCTCTCTGTCTACCTGTAGCAGTGCTGTCTCTCTTTAGCTCTCTGTCTACCTGTAGCAGTGCTATGTCTCTCTGTCTACCTGTAGCAGTGCTATGTCTCTCTGTATCTCTGTCCAGCTGTAGCAGTGCTGTCTCTCTTTAGCTCTCTGTCTACCTGTAGCAGTGCTATGTCTCTCTGTATCTCTCTGTCCAGCTGTAGCAGTGCTGTCTCTCTTTATCTCTCTGTCTACCTGTAGCTGTGCTGTCTCTCTTTATCTATCTGTCTACCTGTAGCAGTGCTATGTCTCTCTGTATCTCTGTCCAGCTGTAGCAGTGCTGTCTCTTTTTAGCTCTCTGTCTACCTGTAGCAGTGCTGTCTCTCTTTAGCTCTCTGTCTACCTGTAGCAGTGCTATGTCTCTCTGTATCTCTCTGTCCAGCTGTAGCAGTGCTGTCTCTCTTTATCTCTCTGTCTACCTGTATCAGTGCTATGTCTCTCTGTATCTCTCTGCCTACATGTTTCAGTGCTATGTCTCTCTGTATCTCTCTGTCTACCTGTAGCAGTGCTATGTCTCTCTGTATCTCTCTGTCTACCTGTAGCAGTGCTGTCTCTCTGTATCTCTGTCCAGCTGTAGCAGTGCTGTCTCTTTTTAGCTCTCTGTCTACCTGTAGCAGTGCTGTCTCTTTATCTCTCTGTCTACCTGTAGCAGTGCTGTCTCTCTTTATCTCTCTGTCCAGCTGTAGCAGTGCTGTCTCTCTTTATCTCTCTGTCTACCTGTAGCAGTGTCGTCTCTCTGTAGCAGTGCTATGTCTCTCTGTATCTCTCTGTCTACCTGTAGCAGTGCTATGTCTCTCTGTATCTCTCTGTCTACCTGTATCAGTGCTATGTCTCTCTGTATCTCTCTGTCTACCTGTAGCAGTGCTATGTCTCTCTGTATCTCTCTGTCTACCTGTAGCAGTGCTATGTCTCTCTGTCTACCTGTAGCAGTGCTATGTCTCTCTGTCTACCTGTCTACCTGTAGCAGTGCTATGTCTCTGTCTACCTGTAGCAGTGCTATGTCTCTTTGTCTACCTGTAGCAGTGCTGTCTCTCTGTATCTCTCTGTCTACCTGTAGCAGTGCTCTGTCTCTCTGCATCTCTCTGTCTACCTGTAGCAGTGCTATGTCTCTCTGTATCTCTCTGTCTACCTGTAGCAGTGCTATGTCTCTCTGTATCTCTCTGTCTACCTGTAGCAGTGCTATGTCTCTCTGTATCTCTGTCTACCTGTAGCAGTGCTATGTCTCTCTGTATCTCTGTCTACCTGTAGCAGTGCTATGTCTCTCTGTATCTCTGTCTACCTGTAGCAGTGCTGTCTCTCTGTATCTCTGTCTACCTGTAGCAGTGCTATGTCTCTCTGTCTACCTGTAGCAGTGCTATGTCTCTCTGTCTACCTGTAGCAGTGCTATGTCTCTCTGTATCTCTGTCTACCTGTAGCAGTGCTATGTCTCTCTGTATCTCTGTCTACATGTAGCAGTGCTATGTCTCTCTGTATCTCTGTCTACCTGTAGCAGTGCTGTCTCTCTGTATCTCTGTCTACCTGTAGCAGTGCTATGTCTCTCTGTCTACCTGTAGCAGTGCTATGTCTCTCTGTCTACCTGTAGCAGTGCTATGTCTCTCTGTCTACCTGTAGCAGTGCTATGTCTCTCTGTCTACCTGTGGCAGTGCTATGTCTCTCTGTCTACCCTATAGCACTGCTATGTCTCTCTGCATCCCTCTGTCTACCTGTATCAGTGCTATGTCTCTCTGCATCTCTCTGTCAACCTGTATCAGTGCTATGTCTCTCTGTATCTCGATGTCTACCTGTAGCAGTGCTATGCCTCTCTGTATCTCTCTGTCTACCTGTAGCAGTGCTATGTCTCTCTGTATCTCTCTGTCTACCTGTAGCAGTGCTATGTCTCTCTGTCTACCCTGTAGCAGTGCTATGTCTCGCTGTCTACCTGTAGCAGTACTATGTCTCTCTGTATCTCTCTGTCTACCCTGTAGCAGTGCTATGTCTCTCTGCATCCCTCTGTCTACCAGTATCAGTGCTATGTCTCTCTGCATCTCTCTGTCTACCTGTAGCAGTGCTATATCTCTCTATATCTGTCTACCTGTAGCAGTGCTATATCTCTCTATCTCTGTCTACCTGTATCAGTGCTATATCTCTCTGTATCTCTCTGTCTACCTGTAACAGTGCTATGTCTCTCTGTCTACCCTGTAGCAGTGCTATGTCTCTCTGTCTACCCTGTAACAGTGCTATGTCTCTAAGCATCTCTCTGCCTACCTGTAACAGTGCTATGTCTCTCTGCATCTCTCTGTCTACCTGTAACAGTGCTATGTGTCTCTGTGTCTCCTACCTACTTGTAGCATGGCTATGTGTCTCTGTGTCTCCTACCTACTTGTAGCATGGCCATGTGTCTCTGTGTCTCCTACCTACTTGTAGCATGGCCATGTGTCTCTGTGTCTCCTGCCTACCTGTTGCAGTGCTTTCTGTCTCTGTGTCTCCTACCTACCTGTAGCAGTGCTATCTGTCTCGGAGTCTCCTGCCTACCTGTAGCATGGCCATGTGTCTCTGTGTCTCCTGCCTACCTGTAGCAGTGCTATCTGTCTCCGTGTCTCCTGCCTACCTGTAGCAGTGCTATCTGTCTCCGTGTCTCCTGCCTACCTATAGCAGTGCTATCTGTCTCTGTGTCCCCTGCCTACCTGTAGCAGTGCTATCTGTCTCTGTGTCCCCTGCCTACCTGTAGCAGTGCTATCTGTCTCTGTGTCTCCTGCCTACCTGTAGCAGTGCTATCTGTCTCTGTGTCTCCTGCCTACCTGTAACAGTGCTATCTGTCTCTGTGTCTCCTGCCTACCTGTAGCAGTGCTATCTGTCTCGGTTTCTCCTGCCTACCTGTAACAGTGCTATCTGTCTCTGTGTCTCCTACCTACCTGTAACAGTGCTATCTGTCTCTGTGCGTCCTGCAGTTCCTGCTCTGCGGTAGTGAGGGAGCGATCCAGACGGCCTTTCTCTGCAGACAGACGCATGCTGCCCTCCTCCGTCTTTAGCTTCTGACGCTCCACCTGGAGAAACAGTCATACATAGTCATAATCACCTCAATATCATTCAACAGTAGATATTGGGGTCAAAACAGCAGCCATCCCTAATGGCGCCGGCGGGGATGGCTGCCGTTTTATGGGCTCCTAACCACCTGTGCTATTTAGTTAGTTTTTTCGCATTGTTTGTAACTTATTTTGCACATAATGTTGCTGCTACCATCTCTTATGAACGAAAATAGCCTCTGGACATCAGAAGAGATTACTCACCTCAAACTAGACGCAGTCCGACGCAAAGGATATACTGCTTCCCCGAGACCAGGCCCAAATCCATGTAATTTACATGAAGAAAAGGCAGAGATACTGGGGGCAGAGGTCGTGGTGCCTTGTGAGAATTTGTCGGCGAGTGGGTGTTTACCCACTACCATCCGTCCTATTGGTCAACGTGAAATCACTGGAAAAAAACTGGATAACCTACGTTCAAGACTATCCTAGCAACCGGACATTAAAAACTGTAATATTTTATGTTTCACCGAGTCGTGGCTGAACGACGACACGGATAATATAGAGCTGGCTGGGTTTTCCATGCATCGGCAGGACAGAGCATATATACGTCTGGTAAGACAAGGGGTGGGGGTGTGTATCTATTTGTCAATAACAGCTGGTGCACAAAGTCTCAAGGTATTGCTCGCCTGAGGTAGAGTACCCCATGATAAACTGTAGACCACACTAACTACCGAGAGAGTTCTCATCCATATTATTCGTAGCGGTATAGTTACCATCACAAACCGATGCTGGCACTAGGACCGCACTCAACAAGAAAATTCTCATCCAGAAGCGGCACACAGAGGCGCATACAAAGCTCTCCCTCGCCCTCCATTTGGCAAATCTGACCATAATTATATTCTCCTGATTCCTGCTTACAAGCAAAAATTAAAGCAGGAAGTACCAGTGACGACAAAGGGAAACCCAGCCGTGAGCTGTCCAGTGACGTGAGTCTACCAGACGAGCTAAATTCCTTTTATGCTTGCTTCGAGGCAAGCAACACTGAAGCATGCATGAGAGCACCAGCTGTACTCAGAGCATGCACGGACCAACTGGCAAGTGTCTTCACTGACATTTTCAACCTCTCCCTGCACGAGTCTGTAATACCTACGTGTCAAGCAGACCACCATAGTTCATGTGCCAAAGAAAGTGAAGGTAAAATGACTACCGCCCCGTAGCACTCAAGTTGGTAGCCATGAAGTGCTTTGAAAGGCTGGTCATGGCTCACGACAGCAGGTAGCCTAGTGGTTAGAGCGTTGGGCCAGTAACCGAAAGATAAAATCCCAGAGCTGACAAGGTAAAAAATCTGTCATTCTGCCCCTGAACAAGGCAGTTAACCCACTGTTCCTAGGCTGTCATTGTAAATAAGAATTTGTTCTTAACTGACTTGCCTAGTTAAATAAAGGTTAGATTAAAACAATTAAATAAAAACATCAACACCATCATCCTGGAAACCCTTGACCCACTCCAATTCGCCTACCGCCTAAACAGATCCACAGATGACGCAATCTCAACTGCACTCCACACTGCCCTTTCCCACCTGGACAAAAGGAACACCTATGTGAGAATGCTGTTCATTGACTACAGCTCAGCGTTCAACACCATAGTGCCCACAAAGCTCATCACTGAGCTAAGGACTCTGGGACTAAACACCTCCATCTGCAACTGGATCCTGGACTTCCTGATGGTGGTAAGGGTAGGCACAAACACATCTACTACGCTGATCCTGGACTTCCTGATGGTGGTAAGGGTAGGCACAAACACATCTACTACGCTGATCCTGGATTTCCTGATGGTGGTAAGGGTAGGCACAAACACATCTACTACGCTGATCCTGGACTTCCTGATGGTGGTAAGGGTAGGCACAAACACATCTACTACGCTGATCCTGGACTTCCTGATGGTGGTAAGGGTAGGCACAAACACATCTGCTACGCTGATCCTGGACTTCCTGATGGTGGTAAGGGTAGGCACAAACACATCTACTACGCTGATCCTGGACTTCCTGATGGTGGTAAGGGTAGGCACAAACACATCTACTACGCTGATCCTGGACTTCCTGATGGTGGTAAGGGTAGGCACAAACACATCTACTACGCTGATCCTGGACTTCCTGATGGTGGTAAGGGTAGGCACAAACACATCTGCTACGCTGATCCTGGACTTCCTGATGGTGGTAAGGGTAGGCACAAACACATCTACTACGCTGATCCTGGACTTCCTGATGGTGGTAAGGGTAGGCACAAACACATCTGCTACGCTGATCCTGGACTTCCTGATGGTGGTAAGGGTAGGCACAAACACATCTGCTACGCTGATCCTGGACTTCCTGATGGTGGTAAGGGTAGGCACAAACACATCTACTACGCTGATCCTGGATTTCCTGATGGTGGTAAGGGTAGGCACAAACACATCTACTACGCTGATCCTGGACTTCCTGATGGTGGTAAGGGTAGGCACAAACACATCTGCTACGCTGATCCTGGACTTCCTGATGGTGGTAAGGGTAGGCACAAACACATCTGCTACGCTGATCCTGGACTTCCTGATGGTGGTAAGGGTAGGCACAAACACATCTACTACGCTGATCCTGGACTTCCTGATGGTGGTAAGGGTAGGCACAAATACATCTACTACGCTGATCCTGGACTTCCTGATGGTGGTAAGGGTAGGCACAAACACATCTGCTACGCTGATCCTGGACTTCCTGATGGTGGTAAGGGTAGGCACAAACACATCTGCTACGCTGATCCTGGACTTCCTGATGGTGGTAAGGGTAGGCACAAACACATCTACTACGCTGATCCTGGACTTCCTGATGGTGGTAAGGGTAGGCACAAACACATCTACTACGCTGATCCTGGACTTCCTGATGGTGGTAAGGGTAGGCACAAACACATCTGCTACGCTGATCCTGGACTTCCTGATGGTGGTAAGGGTAGGCACAAACACATCTACTACGCTGATCCTGGACTTCCTGATGGTGGTAAGGGTAGGCACAAACACATCTGCTACGCTGATCCTGGACTTCCTGATGGTGGTAAGGGTAGGCACAAACACATCTGCTACGCTGATCCTGGACTTCCTGATGGTGGTAAGGGTAGGCACAAACACATCTGCTACGCTGATCCTCAACAATGGGGCCTCCTAAGGGATGCATGCTTAGTCCCCTCCTGTACTCCCTGTTCACCCACAACTGCGTGGCCAAGCACGACTCCAACATCATCACTAAGTTTGCTGACGAAACAACAGTGGTAGGGTTGATCAATGACAACGATGAGATAGCCTATAGGGAGGAGGTCAGAAACCTGGCAGTGTGGTGCCAGGACAACAACCTCTGCCTCAATGTGAGCAAGGCAAAGGAGCTGATTGTGGACAACAACATCAATTGGGCTGTAGTGGAACGGGCCAAGAGTTTAAAGTTCCTTGGTGTCTACATCATCCACAAACTATCATGGTCCAAACACACCAAGACAGACGTGAAGAGGGCACAACACCACCTTTTCCCCCTCAGCATCCTGACCGGTTGCATCACTGCCTGGTATGGCAACTGCTCGGCATCAGACCGTAAGGCGTTACAGAGAGTAGTGTGAATGGCCCAGTACATCACTTGGGCCAAGCTTCCTGCCATCCAGGCCCTATATACTAGGCGGTGTCAGAGGAAGGCCCAAAAAATGGTCAAAGACTTCAGTCGCCCAAATTGTATTTTTTACTTTAGTTTATCTAGTAAATATTTTCTTAAATCTATTTCTTGAACTGCATTGTTGTTACGGCCTTGTAAGTAAGCATTTCACGGTAAGGTCTACTACACCTGTTCTATTCGGCGCTTGTGAAAAATACTATTTGATTTGATTTCCATGTTTAATCCAATTAATTGAGGAAGTTAATTGAAAACCGGCCATTATTTTCAGAGGATTTTTTCATTCATGAATTGCATTTAAATTCACTTCCTGAAATGAACTGATTGAAAATCAATACTCCCAACTTTTTTCGACAGTCATCATATTCATCTTAGGGGCTTGTAAAGTAAGCATTTCACTGTAAGGTCTACTACACCTGTTGTATTTGGCGCATGTGACTAATACAATTTGATTTGATATTCCTAATGTTCTGTGTGTGGTTCATATTTCTCTCACTCTTGTCTCACCTTGTCCAGTGTATTTCTCAGTGCGTTTTTGTCCTTCTCCAGGCGGATGGCCTGTCTCTCTGCATCCTTCTTCTCTGTCTCCAGCACGGCCACGGCCCTCTGCAGCCCCCGCAGCCTTTCCTCTGCAGACACCCTCTCTGTCTGGGCAGACTGGGCACTGCGCTGGGATTCTGTCAGACTGGCAGACCGCTGACGCAGGGCCTAAAGGAGAGACAGGGTGAGGGAACAGCTATTCAGATGAGATACAGGCCTATGTCTCCCGCTCTTTTTCGTTACATGTTTTTTAATGTAAATTCTTCACATGCCCCCGCTATGTCCTTACCACTCTCCTCCTGTGTGTGTATAAGGTTAGTGTTGAGGAAATGATTATGTATGAGTAAAAGTCTCTTTCATTCTCGTTCTTTCTCTCCCTCCCTCCCTCTCACCTCCTGTGTGTGAGCCAGCTCTGCCTCCAGCTCTCCTCGTCTCAGGTCGCTCTGAGTCAGCTCAGTCTGTAGGCTCTGGATGCGCTCAGTGAGGGCCGTCATGCCTCTCTTCCCGTCCGTCAGGGACGCCCGCGCTCCATCCACTCGCTCCTGAAAACAGCAACACTACATTCAGTTTCATGGGTTCAATCTAGACTACTCATTACAATTTGCCCTAATCCTATTTAAATTACAGGGATGAACCTTGACAAAAACAAACACTTGAATTTCAGCCCACTGTCATATCAATGATTCCTCCTCCACCTACCTGTAGATGCCTGCGGTCCTGCTCGGCCAGCCCCAGGGTCTTCTGCAGTGCGACAAGGCGCCCCTGGGTGGCGCTGTGGGCAACGGTGGCCTCCTGGAGGCTCTGGGAAAGGCTCTGGTTCTTCTCTCTGAGACAGACCTCTCCCTCCTGGGCTTTAGACAAAGCCTGGCTCAGCCTGTCCACCTCTCTCTGGAGAGACGCCACACAGCTCTCCCCCTCCGCCACCTGGGACAGATGCACAACTGAGTGTGTGAGTGGTTTAAGTCAGTGTGTCTTAGTGTGTTTCCGTTTAAATCTGGTTAAATCTCAGGATGATGTGCCTCTATGGAGGGTGTACTTGTTCCTCTATAGTAGATTGATTGAGTTTTTATTCAGTGTGCTACCTGTTTGACTAGTGCATCATGGCGCTCCTGGGTGGCCTGGTTCTCGGCCTCCCTGTCCCCCAGGCTCAGTTTGAGTCTCTGCAGCTCCCCTTCCAGGCTGCGTCTCCCCAGCTCCACCCTGGTCCCCCGGGCCTCGGCAACCTCCAGGGCCTCCCGCAGACGCCTCCGCTCAGCCTCCAGACGCACCTCGCCCGCACGCTGCTTACTCAACTGGTCCTACAGGGAGGGAGGAGGGGAGGGGAGAGTGAGGTGAGAGAAAGGGAGACAGAGGTAGAGAGTGAGAGAGTGACTGAAAGAGAAGGAGAGAGCTAAAAGAGATGAAACTGGCAGACTGGCACATGTCAAAGCCAGCCATGTCAAAGCCAGCCAGCCAGTCCATACAGTTACAGTATGTCATGGTGACCCAGTCTGGCAGCAGAATGGCTGCTCTGTAGAGAGATATAGAACTAGACACAAGGGGAAATCAGAGACACTCCACAAACACACTCTCAGAGAGGCCAGGCCAGATAGACAGTTGATCCACAGATGGCCACATCCCTTCTTTCTTCTCTCAACTCCCCATAATGCTGAACCCCCCCCCTGCTCCCGAACTTCCTCCCCTCTCTTTCCAGCAACATAAATCATTTGAGTCTTTTCCCAGGAATACAGTCTATTAAATAATCTACTATTTGATTCTGTGGCTCCTAACTATAATCTCTATAATCATAAATACCTACCCTCCTTTCCCTTGGTTCGTCTTTTCCATTGCACTTTATCCCACTAACCCTCTCAATCTCTCTATTTCCTTCTCACTCAGCCAGTCCCTTTCTCTCTCCCTCTCCCTCCTGCTCCCTCTGTTGTCGGCTATGGGGAGTGTTTTCTAGGGTGGTGTGAGGGTTGGACTTAGAGGACTGGACATATGGACAGTTGCTTTGCCCAGAAATATGACATGGAGTTTTGTTTAATGACTCAGTATTCTGTGGCATCTGTTGTTATGACAGTTTTCTGCTTCCACCTAGTGCTTCCTGCAGGGTCACCATATGGCAGTGTTGGCAGGTCAGTGGTCAGCACTGTCTGTTAGCAGACACTAGAATCCTTGTCAGGGAAGATATTCTACAGTAAGTATGTGTTTGTGTGTGTGCATGTCTACCTGTGTGTGTTTTTTCTCTGTCTCGACAGTCTGCAGGGCTCTCTCCAGCTCCTTGACTCTGTCAGTGAGGGTTCTCCTCTCCCTCTCTCCCCTCCTTGCCGTCTCCTCCTGCTGCTGGAGCATGGCCTGGGTGGAGCTCAGACGCCCGTCAACACCACGCTTACCTGGACGGAAACACAGACAGTCACAACACTGGAGCATTCACAGACAAGGTCTTTACGCTAACGTGTTCCTAACGTGTTCCTAACGTGTTCCTAACGTGTGCTCTCCCCGGGTCTTTGTATGTCTGTCAATGACTTCACTGTGTAAATGATTCTCTTGGCCTTCTTATGGTTTGCGTGCAACGTGTGTGTGTGTCTCACCCTCCTGGCACTCCTGCAGTGTGTTGTGTAGCTGAGAGAGGCGGTTCTGGGCGGAGTCTCTCTCCCCTGTCACCTCCTCCAACTCTCTCTGTAGCGCCCCCAACTGGCAGCGAGCCTCGTCCTGAAAACCAACACCAGGAACACATTTCAACAACATGCCTTCAGACAATCTGACAGACTTTTAGCATTTCCTACAGTCACATATCAGTGCTGCAGAAATGTTTACAGCACAATGTTGAGATAATTCATCTAAAAGTGAAGAGTGAAAAGGGACTTCAATCTGTTAGAATAGGAGAATGTGTATAAAATCTAAATATGTGTACTGCTCTGCCCATGTAGTGTGGCTGTAGTACCCGGTCTCTCTGAGCTTCTCGGAGCTCCTGGAGGAAGTCTCTGAGGCCGCAGCGCAGCGTCTCAGGGTCCAGCTCAGGCAGGGGCATGGGGAGGGGGGTGTCACCCTGCTCTGGGGAGATAGGCCTTGAGCAGCCCAACGTGTTGTCAGGGGTCGAGCCTCCAAAATCTGGAAGAAAAGATTATATACAGTATAACTCCTCACAATTTATGTCCCACTTTCACACTGTTTTGTGATATGTGAGCATTTTATCCTCACCTTTTGGGGGTGAAAGTGAGCAGCGTAGAGGCGAGAGGCTGCGGGGACGTGTAATGCTGCTGTAGAATGCTGCTGGGGGGCTCCCTCTGGGGCTCCTGCCCCTGCCCCCACTGGCACTTCTCCGCCCCCCTGCCCCAATACCCAGCGTACGGGTCAGTGCCGACTGCAAGCTGCCCAGGCGGAACTCTAGCTCCCTGCGTCCGGCCTCGGCCCGGGCCAGCTCTACCTCGGTGGCAGCCAGGCGGCCCTGGGCCTCGCTGAGCTGCAGGCTGGATTGAGTGAGGGAGTCCTGGGATGTCTGGGCCCGCAGGGACAGGTTCCTGGCCTCATCCTGGAGCTTCTTCTCACAGCCCCGGGCATCCTGAAGCTGGGCCGTCAGCTCCCTCTCACATCCCCGCCAGCCTGACTCTGACTCTGTCAGACGCCTCTGGAGGATGGACAGCTGGAGGGAGGAGGGAGGGAGGGAAGAGGAGGAGGGGGAAAGATAGAGATGGGAAGAGAAGTACAGTAGAGAGAGATGTGTAGACGGCAATTGATTAAGTTTTATGTTTAAACAAGCATAAATACAATCTAACCTCTCACTCTACTCCACCCACACCTCTCCCTCCCTCCTCACCTCTTTCTTGATGGAAGTCCTGGCTGTGTCAGCCTCGGCCAGCTTCTGTTTGAGAGAGAAGATCTCCCGCCCTCTCTCCTCCTCTCTCTGCTCCTCCAGGGAGAGACGCGTCTGCAACTCAGCCACCTCCCTCCCTTTCTGTTCCTTCTCTCCATCCAGTACCTTCACCTGATGCAGTGATCGAACGGAGGACAATTTCTAGAATATGTCTAAGCCAAGCCAAGGCCTGGTAAGATCCAGGGGATAGCAAGAACTCAATGCCCTAGTGAAATTCTGAGTTCTCTACAGCAGGTAAGGTAAACCAATAAGTGTAAAAGAATAAACAAAGTGTTTCAGAGATGTGAGGGTATGTGTGACTGACCTGTCTGCGTAGCTCCTGCAGCTCTCTCCGGGCCTCCAGCCGTGACCTCTCCACCTCTCTCAGACAGCTGCGGAGCTCCGTCACCTCTCTCTGTGCAGATGACAGGCTCTCCTCCAGAACAGCCAGCCGCTGCTCCTTCTCCTCACACTGACGCTTCACACTGACACACACATATTTCGTCCTTTAGTATACAGTTGATGCCTTCTGAGTTTAATTTTTACTACCTAACAGAGAGTGATACTAGTAAATTAACATTTGAAAGGTGACAATCAGGGTCAGAGGTATGCAGCGAAGTACTACCTGATTCTCTCAGTCTCTGCACTTCTCAAAGTCTCCCTCAGCTGGGTATTTGATAGGCTGAGAGTGTCTCTCTCCTTGGTGACATCAGTGAGGGTGCGCCGTAGCTCTACCCCATCCCTTCTGTACCCTTCCCCGGTGTCACGGGTTTGGTTGAGGCGCCTGTCCATCTCCAGCATGTCCCGCCTCACCTGGTCTCGGCTCTCCTCACTGGCTGAGAGAGAAGCTCTGCACTCCTCCAGCTGGAAGAGGAAGTTAGGGAGAGTGGTGAAGAAATGTTGAACCAGAAATGGTCACCGGCTCCATCCCTGACTCTAACCGCCTCTTACCTCTTTGAGGGCAGCATCAGTGTGTGTCTGCAGGTCAGAGCTGTTCTCCTGCAACCGGTGCAGCTCCCGCTCATGAACACTGCCAGCCTCCTCCAGCTGAGAGCGAAGCTCCAGTAACTCACTGGTCAGAGCTCCCACTGTGGCCTGCCGACAAAGTCAGGGGAACTTTAATGTCTTTAAAAAAAGTTCACGGTAGTACAGAATGGGAACAGAGTCCTAAAACGGTCTATAATTACCCTCTCCTGTTCTTTGTAATGTGCTGCCTCTCTGGCCAGTCTGTCCAGCTCCAGGGTTGCAGTACCCAGCTCTGCCTGCAGGATGGACACTCTCTCAGACAGCACTGCCTTCTCTGCCTCCTTCTGGGACAACATCTGAGAGAGGGAGAAAATAGAAAGGGCCTCTAGAAGTGGGGATATGGATCACAACCTCATGAGAGTAGTCATCTCTTATCCACATTTGCTCTGCACTTCATTACAGACGAATGTAACGCAATGTTAAATCTAAGCACTGGCAGTAGTGCTATAGGTCCAGGGGTGTAAGAAATATTTTTGCTATTTTCACAGACGGAATTAAGAGTGCAATAGCTGCAGGTGGCTCTAAATGGCTAGGTTTGGATTAATACACAAGTTGAAGGTGTGAGAAGGGCTTGGCAGCAGGTAGGGGCAGCAGGTAGACTAGTGATTAGAGCATTGGACTAGTAACCGAAAGGTTGCAAGATCTAATCCCCGAGCTGACAAGGTAAAAATCTATCGTTCTGCCTCTGAACAAGGCAGTTAGGCCATCATTGAAAATAAGAATTTGTTCTTAACTGACTTGCCTAGTTAAATAACGGTCAAATAAAATAAGGGTTTGGCCATTCTCTGGTTAAAATCCCTAAGAGTCTGATTGATGCACGCGTGCGTCAATCTAAGTAACATCATTTTAAAAATCTAGAGATGTAACCTAGAGATTTTGGTTTTTTGAATCGGCTACTTCTCAATCCACAACATCCTCCTCTGTCTGACAACGGTGTCTGTCAGACCCATCCGAAAATCGGTCTTCTCATGAAAGCGTCAGAACGATTTGGCATACAAACTAATGAGACACTCACGATAGTGTTCTCCGTTTTGCTCTACAACCCCCACAAAGGTAGCCCATGCAAATGAATGGATGTATGGAGGTAGTTTGTTCCAACAAAAATAAGGGGTTAAATATGTGTCCCAAAAAATATATATAATCCTGAGCTTTCTTAAATCTCCTAGATATAGGACAGACACTTCAAAGCCTTATTCATTATGATATGTTTTTACTGTCTCTTTGGGCCATTTATCAATGTGTTATTCAATGTGTTTCTATGGGCTATAGTAGTAAAGGCCAAATTCAATATTTTATTAAATCATTTTTTTTATATAATAGTTGATACCTAAAGGGTCCTAAAATTCCAAATCAAATAGCTAAATTATCCATGGTTTGACCATCTTAAAACAATTACATATTTTAGCATTGCCCAACGGCTTAGACTTTTAGAGGTTTTAATCAACACATTCCATAGCTTAATACTGCATGTGCTTGTCTCAAGTTTTGTAGGTTACTGATGGTATTTGCGTTGCCCCCAACTTCACTTAGGCTGGGGGCTCGGATTATTTTCGTCCTGGTCCATTGTGTATTGATATACTACAGTTCATTAAATAGCATACGCTACAGTAACGTGTAGGCTAATAGCAACAGTAAAAAAACATTCAGTGTTTGCTTAATGCCCTATGTCTGGCATCAACGAGCTTAGACAAGCCTACATGTCTTTACGCATCACCCCTTCCCTGCTTTGGTAACCGGATGAGAGGCGCTCTTTGAAGATGGGGATGGATACTTGAACAAGCCAAATTAAGTATGCAGGTAGGCATATGTGTGTATGTTTAAGGATGTGCAGTACTGTATATTTTCAAATCAAGACACTCTGACGAATAGATGATTTAAGGCCGGCACTACAGGCTGAAATGACATTTTTGCAAATACCTATGCATTTTGAGATTTGTTGGTATTTTGGCTCACTAATATTAGTATTTAAACACATAAAACGATCAAAATCTTGATGAAAATGTGTATTTTCTTTTATTTATCTTACCATCAAAGTTTCATGAATTTGATCCACTTTATAATGGTCATACATCCATAATTTCAAAACTCACTATTTTTAATTACACTTAAGTTAAAAGCCATTTTCATAGAGAATGTAACAAATTGGAATACATATATATAGTAACTTAGTTTAAAGAGATGGTGATTGGATCTAAAAAGGTGTTTGGTAGTCTAAATTCAGTGTACTTGCCTTTAACTGCCATTTCCTGAAAGTCAGACTCTTCCCACATGCCAACTACATTTCCTCAGCTTCAGTAGCATCTACTTTCACCAAATTGTGTGTGGTAATACTTAGACATATTCTCGAGACTTGCCCAGAGGGAATTGTTGATATGTTGTAAAAAAAAAAATAATCTCTCGATAATACATTTGCCAAAAATGCATTTTATAAACATGGCTTTAGTATTTTACAGCTAGAAATATGAAGAAAAACAATATGTATCCACAATCTGCTCTGAGTCAGTCCTGTCCTGGAGGGTCTTAACAAAATGAAACCAAAATATTTAGGGTACACGTAATCCAGTGTCCAGAAAAATGGATTTGCAAATATGTGCATATTTAATGAGTTATTGCCTCATTTGCATATTTTACTACAATATTTCAGAACATTTCAGTAGACCATTTAAAACCTTATTTATTTATTGATATACTTGGTTAATGGCTAGGACAACAATATGCACCTATGTGATACCTCTAAACCAGCCTTGATTAAGGGGAAGGTAGGCAATGCTTGGTTTTTAATCTATTTAAACGGGATGGAAACCAATCGTTTTTTTGTTTCTACACTGAACAAAACTATTAAAAACGCAACATGCAACAATTTATAAGATTTTACAGTTCATATTAGGAAATCAATCAATCAATTGAAATAAATAAATTAAGCCCTAATCTATGAATTTCACGATTTATAGATACATACAGATACATTATGCATCGGTTGGTCACAGATACCTTTAAAAAAAAGGTAGGGGTGTGGATCAGAAATCCAGTCAGTATCTGGTGTGACCACCATTTGCCTCATGCAGCGCGACACCTCTCCTTCGCATACAGTTGATCAGGCTGTTGATTGTGGCCTGTGGAATGTTGTCCCTCCCCTCTTCAATGGCTGTGCAAAGGTGCTGGATATTGGCGGGAACTGGAACACGCTGTCGTACAGGTCGATCCAGAGCATCCCAAACGTGCTCAATGGGTGACATGTCTGGTGAGTATGCAGGCCATGGAAGAACTGGGACATTTTCAGCTTCCAGGAATGGTGTACAGATCCTTGTGACATGGTGCCGTGCATTATCATGCTGAAACATGAGGTGATGGCGGCGGATGAATGGCACGACAATGGACCGCAGGATCTTCTCACAGTATCTCTGTGCATTTAAATTGCCAGCGATAAAATGCAATTGTGTTTGTTGTCCATAGCTTATGCCGGCCGATACCATAACCCCATCGCCAGCATGGGACACTCTGTTCTCAACGTTGACATCAGCAACTCACCCACACGATGCCATACACGCTGTCTGCCATCTGCCTGGTACAGTTGAAACCGGGATTCATCTGTGAAGAGCCCACTTCCCCAGCGTGCCAGTGGCCATTGAAGGTGAACATTTGCCCACTGAACTCGGTTACGACGCTTAACTGCAGTCGGGTCAAGACCCTGGTGAGGATGACGAGCACGCAGATGAGCTTTTTGAGATGGTTTCTGACACTTTGTGCAGAAATGATTGTGCAAACCAACAGTTTCATCAGCTTTCCGGGTGGCTGGTCTCAGATGATCCCACAGGTTAAGAAGCTGGATGTGGAGGTCCTGGGCTGGCGTGGTTACACGTGGTCTGTGGCTGTGAGGCCAGATGGACGCACTGCCAAACTCTCTAAAACGATGTTGGAGGCGGCTTATGGTAGAAAAATAAAAATGATGTTATCTGGTAACAGCTCTGGTGGACATTCCTGCCGTCAGCATGCCAATTGCACGCTCCCTCAAAACTTGAGACATCTGTGGCATTGTGTTGTGTGACAAAACTGCACATTTTAGAGTGGCCATTTATTGTTCCCAGCACAAGGTATGTCCAGTGTAATGATCATGCTGTTTAATCAGCTTCTTTATATACCACAGCTGTCAGGTGGATGGATTATCTTGGCAAAGGAGAAATGCTGACTAACAGGGATGTAAACAACTCTAGCCACCACATTTGGGAGAAATATGCTTTGTGTGTGTATGGAACACTTCTGGGATTTTTTATTTCAGCTCATGAAACAACACCTTACATGTTGCGTTAATATTTTTGTTCCGTATAAATACAAGATTCACTGGCACAAAATGCACGTCTCTCTTCCATGGGCACTGTGCGTCGTGGCTGGATAGGCTATGGGTCTTACAACTTCCCATTAGCGCTGCATAAAATGGTTACTTCTGCGCTTGTTTTTAAGGACACACTTCAAATATTGCCATCCCTCCCACCTCAGTGCAAGCGAGCTGATTTAAGACAGGTTAATTGCCAAACCTGGCGTTAGGGCTGGAAAATGCCTGTGCACAGGTTTTAGATGACACTTGCCCCTCAGACCTTAGCGCCAGCTGAAAATAGATCCCGCATTGTGTTTGTATGGACTCTCAGATGTGCCTGACCTGTTGTTTCTCTGTCTCTGCCTGTAGCAGACTCTGGTCTCTGTCGTGCTGCAGACTCCTCACTTCATCTTTCAGGTCCTCCCGGTCTCTCTCGGCTCTGAGGAGCTGCTCTTCTGCCTCCTGTCTGACCTGTCGCAGTGCCCCCTCCTGTTCAAACTCCAAACTGCGACGCAGGGCCTCCTGGAGAACAAACACACTCAGTTGTTCATGTTCATTGCATGGGTTAAACCAGCCCAAATAAAGAACATGAACAACTGAGTAGAATCAAGACCTACAGTGAGACACCTTGGGCAAAGCAAGAAAAAGCAAGAACACATTTCTTTACAGTAAAACCATCCAAATAGTACTCTTACTGCTAGCACAAACACTTCTCCAAACAGGCCTAGACAGACAGACACAATCCAGCCTGAGCCCTCCTCACCTTTTCAGCGGTCAGTCTCTCTGCCTCCTCCTGGTGGTCAGTGATGGCGGTGTGGAGGGCCTGCTGGGACTCCTGCTGGGTGGTAGTCAGGGCCTGGCTCAAAGCCTCTCTCTCCCTCTCACTCTGCGCCAGCACATTCTCCCCATCCGCGCGCACACGTCTCAGCTCCGCTACACAGGACAATATCAGACATGATGACCGGTTTCACACCTGTGTTTATACAGACTCAGTCATACAACAGATACACCATCAAACGCAGCAACAGTTTTTAAATAAGGGCTGTAACCCTCTCCACTCACAGCCCCGTTCATATATGGGTTGAAAATGGCAGATTTTGTCATTGTAACATGCTATATATGACACCAGAGCCCCGGTTCTCCACTTCACAGAGCTGTATGGGTTTTGGCTGACAGCCTTTATAAACTTGAGCACCGTGCACGACTTGAAGAGACCCATCCCTCCGAATAATCAGCTACTTTTGCACATTTGTTGTTGTCCGAGCGAGGGAAATGCTGTAAATCGAGAGGAGTCGATGTGTTTTGAAAGAAGAGACGTTGAGAATTATAATAAATACCGCTTTGATGTCATACAAGCAAACCACACAGCCGTGAGTCCAAACGTTTACTTCACATTTCCGTATTAGAAAACTCATGTCATTTACAGTATCAACGTTTATGATCACTATGGCATGTGCTATACCCCGGGTTGTCCTGAACATGTGCTATACCCCGGGTTGTCCTGAACATGTGCTATACCCCGGGTTGTCCTGAACATGTGCTATACCCCGGGTTGTCCTGAACATGTGCTATACCCCGGGTTGTCCTGAACATGTGCTATACCCCGGGTTGTCCTGAACATGTGCTATACCCCGAGTTGTCCTGAACATGTGCTATACCCCGGGTTGTCCTGAACATGTGCCATACCCCGTGTTGTACTGAACATGTGCTATACCACCGGGTTGTCCTGAACATGTGCTATACCCCGGGTTGTACTGAACATGTGCTATACCCCGGGTTGTCCTGAACATGTGAAATACCCCGGGTTGTCCTGAACATGTGCTAATCCCCGGGTTGTCCTGAACATGTGCTATACCCCGGGTTGTCCTGAACATGTGCTATACCCCGGGTTGTCCTGAACATGTGCTATACCCCGGGTTGTCCTGAACATGTGCTATACCCCGGGTTGTACTGAACATGTGCTATACCCCGGGTTGTCCTGAACATGTGCTATACCCCGGGTTGTCCTGAACATGTGCTATACCCCGGGTTGTCCTGAACATGTGCTATACCCCGGGTTGTCCTGAACATGTGCTATACCCCGAGTTGTCCTGAACATGTGCTATACCCCGGGTTGTCCTGAACATGTGCCATACCCCGTGTTGTACTGAACATGTGCTATACCACCGGGTTGTCCTGAACATGTGCTATACCCCGGGTTGTACTGAACATGTGCTATACCCCGGGTTGTCCTGAACATGTGAAATACCCCGGGTTGTCCTGAACATGTGCTAATCCCCGGGTTGTCCTGAACATGTGCTATACCCCGGGTTGTCCTGAACATGTGCTATACCCCGGGTTGTCCTGAACATGTGCTATACCCCGGGTTGTCCTGAACATGTGCTAATCCCCGGGTTGTCCTGAACATGTTCTATACCCCGGGTTGTCCTGAACATGTGCTATACCACAGGTTGTCCTGAACATGTGCTATACCCCGGGTTGTCCTGAACATGTGCTATACCCCGGGTTGTACTGAACATGTGCTATACCCCGGGTTGTCCTGAACATGTGCTATACCCCAGGTTGTCCTGAACATGTGCTATACCCCGGGTTGTCCTGAACATGTGCTATACCCCGGGTTGTCCTGAACATGTGCTATACCCCGGGTTGTACTGAACATGTGCTATACCCCGGGTTGTCCTGAACATGTGCTATACCCCGGGTTGTCCTGAACATGTGCTATACCCCGGGTTGTCCTGAACATGTGCTATACCCCGGGTTGTACTGAACATGTGCTATACCCCGGGTTGTCCTGAACATGTGCTATACCCCGGGTTGTCCTGAACATGTGCTATACCCCGGGTTGTCCTGAACATGTGCTATACCCCGGGTTGTCCTGAACATGTGCTATACCCCGAGTTGTACTGAACATGTGCTATACCCCGGGTTGTACTGAACATGTGCTATACCCCGGGTTGTCCTGAACAGAATAAGCCTGTTTGTCGTATTGTGTCGAAAATTTGCCACAGAACAAGCACTTGAAAGCACTCATGACTCCATTTCTATGTGCACCAAAATTACAATCTGTTGGTCTGAAGTGCCTTCTGAAAGCCTAAAACTGTAAGATCGTATTTTATAACTTAGTTAGCCATGTTGGCAATAGAATAAGCTTTCAAATCATGCCCAACTGACCCAGATTGGGATTTACAGTATAATGGAACATTTTGGATTGCGTGTTTTCTTATTTTGCACCTATTCCAAAATGTCAATGGATATTCCTATTATGTTACTGAATGTATTTTCAGATTTCGTTATTAAAAATGCTGTAATATGTCCAGTAAATGTAAAATGCACATAAAAGCAACAGTGTAATGTCTGGATTCAGTCTTGTGTCAGGTGAACTGTTGTGTTCTTTCCCCATAATCTCCAAAGTCTTTTCTTTCAATTGCTACCCTGGTCATGCTTTTTATAGTTCTGTTAGAACCATTTCAATTTGGCCATATCCATATAGCCCAATTTCCACGAGTGTAAGGGGTTAAACACAGGTTTCTAATTCCTGATCTATGGCTCTCTCCCTCAATGTTCCTTAATCATTTTCTTCCATTCTAACATATCCATCCTCCCCTCTTCCTTTCTTACTCTCACAGACTTTCTCTCTCTCCTACCTATTCTCCTCTTCTCACTCATTTATTTCATTTCCCTCCACATGGTCATTTATTTCTCATCCTCCTCTCTGTCTCTCTCCATCTCTCACCGGTGGTGGTCTCCCTGAGTAGCCGCAGGCTCTGGTTCTCTGCTTCTAGCTGCTCTCTGCGAAACTCTATCTGAACCAGCTGCTGCTGCACCTCAAACAGGCTGGTCTCCAAGGCCTCCCGCTCTGACCTGCAGGGGCATGGACACTAATATTAGGGACCAATTCGTCAACACACACACAGAAATACACACACCGTCGTTCAGACACACAGATCTCTCACCTGAATGCGGCCAACTCCTCTGTTAGTGTGGCGTTCTCTCTCTCCGATGCAGTCAGCTGGACCACCAGCCCCGCCCTCTCCCTGATAAGCTCCGCCCGGCCCCGCCCTACTTCCTCCAGAGCCACGCCCTGTCTCTGTTCCTCACCGCGGGCCATGCCCAATTCCGCCCCCAGAGAGCTCACCTCGCCACACAGCTGTCAGCAGAGCGATACACAGGTACATGCAGTAAAACTGTACACATTTACAGACAAATGTTCACTGGAACAATGAGGTTTCAGAACCCAGTGATTTTCATGCACTGTTAATTACTTATTAGTCCAGAGTGACAGAAGCTCTTTCTTGCCACATTCCCATTCAGAGTGGAGAGGACATTCATCATTTACCTGAGTGACTTTGTCCTGCAGCTTCACTCTGTCGGCCCTGAGGCTCTGAAGCTCCGCCTCCATCCCCACCCTGCTCAGCTCAGACTCCTGCAAGGACTGGTGGAGGGCGAGGCGGGCGGAGTCCAACTCTAGCCTCTCCTGTTCCAATCGGACGAGCTCATCTCTGATGG
Organism: Oncorhynchus mykiss; assembly: GCF_013265735.2. NCBI lineage: Eukaryota > Metazoa > Chordata > Actinopteri > Salmoniformes > Salmonidae > Oncorhynchus > Oncorhynchus mykiss. The sequence goes on from NC_048581.1 coordinate 64,162,653, forward strand.
TCATCTTCTCCTGCTCCGCTTCATGTTTCTGGGCCTGCAGGTAGGCCTTCTCCTCTTCAAGCTGAGAGAGAAACATGGACACATAAGAGAGACAGGACGGGTGTGCAAGGCTTACATTTAAAACTACAAGCAATCCTGATAGGCAATACGCATACCATGATACCATGGCTTACAGAAAACATATTAGCAAGGGTAATGCTTTGATTTGATGAAGATGACATGGTCACTCTTGCATCAGTTCTATATGACATCCACCACAAGTGTCAGTCAAATGTTGATCACGGTGTTGGTCCCACCTGGCTGATGATGGAGTTGAGGTCAGACTTGTCCTGGGCCAGGCCCTCATTCATGCTGCCCATCTTGGCCAGAGAGTCCCGGAGGGCAGCCTCCTCAGAGTGAAGCTTGTTGACCAGCAGAGAGAGCTCTGCATTACTGCTCTCAGCCTGGGGCACCGGGGACAAAACATACAAGGATATGTAACACAGAGGATAGGTAACCTTTCAACATAGAACAGAGAGGAAGTTAAAGGGACCAAAAATATGACAAGCAAACACAAGAGGAGCCAGATAGTTATAGTGACATCCGTATCCGTATCTGTGTGTGTCATACCCGGGCCAAAGCCTCAGTGAGCTGGGTCTTCTCTCCTTCCAGCAGCTGCCTCTCCACCTCTGCCTGGTGGTGAGTCTCTCTCACTGTAGACAGCTCCCCTCTCTGGACAGACGCCCGGCTCTCACTCTGCTCCCACTGCTTCTGACTGTGGGACAGGTACCAGGGACAGAGGACAAGGATAGGAATACAGTTATATACAGTAAACTTGCAATATCCTCCTTCTAATTCTCATCATTTACTTCCCTCGTCTCCTCCTTTCTCATAATTTCATCATTTACTTCCCTCGTCTCCTCCTTTCTCATAATTTCATCATTTACTTCCCTCGTCTCCTCCTTTCTCATAATTTCATCATTTACTTCCCTCGTCTCCTCCTTTCTCATTATTTCATCATTTACTTCCCTCGTCTCCTCCTTTCTCATTATTTCATCATTTACTTCCCTCGTCTCCTCCTTTCTCATAATTTCATCATTTACTTCCCTCGTCTCCTCCTTTCTCATAATTTCATAATTTACTTCCCTCGTCTCCTCCTTTCTCATTATTTCATCATTTACTTCCCTCGTCTCCTCCTTTCTCATAATTTCATCATTTACTTCCCTCGTCTCCTCCTTTCTCATAATTTCATCATTTACTTCCCTCGTCTCCTCCTTTCTCATAATTTCATCATTTACTTCCCTCGTCTCCTCCTTTCTCATAATTTCATAATTTACTTCCCTCGTCTCCTCCTTTCTCATAATTTCATCATTTACTTCCCTCGTCTCCTCCTTTCTCATTATTTCACCATTTACTTCCCTCGTCTCCTCCTTTCTCATAATTTCATCATTTACTTATTTTTCCCCCCATCACTCTCTCCCTTCCACCTTTATTTTCACACATTCTCACTCACACTCTGTCGGTCTCTGCCTTGGCCCGGTCTCTCTCCTGCAGCGCGTCCACCTTCTCCTCTCTCTCGTGATCCCTCTCTCTCTGGGCCGACGTCACGGCCTGCTGCAGCTTCTCACAGTCCATCTGCAGAATCTGGGCCTTGATCAGAGCTGCCTGGGCTGCCTTCTCCACAGCCACCTTCTCACTGACAGGATAGAGACCAAGACACAGAACACAACAGGACAATGGATACATTAGAAATATAGACTGAAATGTAACCATTTATATACATAGAGTAAGTGTTCTTTAACTAGGGCACTGAGGGCAGACACTTCCTGGTCCTAAAGGGTTTTCCATCACCCAAGTTGTGTTAGAAGTCTGCCTGAGCCCTCCTGGTTGTACCTAGCCAGTGTGTCCCTGTCTTGTTTCAGACGGTCTCTCTCTCTCTGTGTGGTGTCCTTCTCTCTCTGAACTCCATCCCTCTCTCCATGCAGGGTCTGACTGCGCTGTTCCGCCTCCCGCTTGGCTGATTCCGCCTCTGCTAGCTGCCTGCGCAGCAATTGTACTGATGACTGGGAAGAGGAGAGACGCCCTCGGACCTCCTGTGGACCAGAGAGACAGAGGCAGATGAGAGAGTGGGACACTGAACACTGAAAGTGATACAGAGGAACGAAGAAACTCAAGATAACTTTTATAGAAAAAGTTTGTATAGGAACGTTTGACAATGTAACATTGGAATAAAGCAACCTCAATTTCCAATCCCAGAGAATAAATATAGTAAACCCATATAGATAGTAGTAGATGTGTTAATGTGTCCAGTTGCAACAGAGGGACAGTGTGGAGGGGGTACCTGCAGCTGGAGATGTCTGCTGTTGACAGCAGACCGCAGAGCTGACAGGCTGGCCTCTGGGACGGTGGCCAACGAGGAGTAACGTCTGGGAGAGGTGGATCCCCATGGTGATGAGGAGCGGTGAGGGGAGGAGCCACGGAGAAGAGCCAATAGAGGAGCCCCAGTGTTCTCCTGGTCTGCTTCTGATGACGAGTCCCCATCGGATAGGACAGTCTGGGAAGAGGATTCAAAAAAGGGTTTTGGTCAAAGTTTCCCTTTGTTTGTTTGTGGTGTGGTGTGGTGTGGTGTGGTGTGGTGTGTGTGATGGCTGTACCTGGGCAATGTCTCTCAGTGTGTCCAGTAGTGTTTCAGTATGAGCCCTCATCACCTGCATGTCTGTCTCATCGTTGCCACTCTGCTCCTGCAGGAGGATAGAACCATAGTGAGAAGGGAGGGGTATGATGGCTAATGGCTACAGGAAGTATCTCTGCTGGGTTCACACAGGCCAGTCTCTCACCTCCAGTCTCCTGGTCAGTGAGGCCACGTCCCTGTCTTTCTCCTCACTCTGGCTCTTCAGCCTCTCCACCTCTCGCACTGCATCTGACAGCCTGACCATAAACACACAGATCACTTAGCATACCATGGAATCTCTACGATGCACGTTACACTCCTGATTTGTCTACCACCACCAGGCAGATCAGGCTGCCACTTACTAAACACAAAGACACAGACAGACAGACAGACAGTGTCTGAATCCCATAGGGCTCTGCTCCAAACTATTGTACTATGTAGGGTGCCATTTGGGACCAGACAGTGAATGAGCAGTGTTCAGTTCTCTCTCTGACCGGGGGCCTCATTTATAAAACTGTGCGGAGGATTCACGTCAAGAGGTGCCGTACGGACGAAACGCAAACATTTCTTAAGCACAAAAATATTCTGATTGATAACACAGTGCGCACACATGTCCCATGCCGGTTTCCTTTTATGAATCACAATCAACTCGAAATTGGGCGCACGTGAGCGAGCGTCTTGTTCCACCCTTTTAACGCCTATAGTTGCCTATAAATAGTCAGCGAAACGCCCCCAATTCATTTTCATCGGGATTTGCAGACGATGACGGCAAATCCTGACAGAAAGGCCGAAATGCGCAGCCGCACACAGACAAAGTGTTTGTGCCAAGGTCGGGGGAAACGAACGACTTGCCGGTATTATAGGGGAATCCCTCCTGAGTGGAGTAGTGACGGAGGTGCAGGGGGACAGACGCACCGGATGATCCAGGTATTAGTATTCCCTACTTTGAAAAGAGTAAACCAAATGCATTCAAGTTGTGTTTAAAAATGTATTTACACAAACAATTGTGACATTTTCTATTGTTTTTAGTCGCTGCGTGTTCTACCGGGGCAGTGGTGCTGCATCTGAGCAGGAGCTGAGTGCGCCCAGCCCCGGCGACTCTACTGCACCTCGTGTGTCACAACCCTCCAGCGGCCGTGTCCTCACAGATGCAGTCCTACAAACGCAAAGAGACACCATCGATGCTATTAACGAGGTTGCCAAGGAGTTGAAGTGGGACAGGCACGGCTAAATCTTCCAGCAGTGCCAAAGCAGCCGTTGTGCGTCATTACGCGTTGTAATTGCATGACTTCTTATATCCAACCATTTGATTGTCAAAGCCACCCAGTTGCGTAACACCTTCAGGTGTGGTAATTACCCTGATTGTAACTGACAATGACAAGGCCATTACCACACTGACAGTTCTGCGCAACGAACATGTGATAATAATATATGAAACTGTATACTGGTATCTGCCCGACTGAGGCATCGTAAACAGCATCAGTTTAAATGTAATTTGTCCAACTGTTCACCTTAATATTCATGAGAATACATTTCATAACATGCAAGTATTGTTTAAGAATTACAGATCCAATTAAATATGATTCCCGATTAAACTGTACAACATATTTGAGGGGTTCTTTTGCAAAAACAGATATCTCCGTTTGTAATTATTATCCTAAATCATGTTTTTTGTCTGTTTTTTGTGTGCACTCCAGGGAACTCTTCATATATAATACGTGAGAGGTAATATTTTGATTTATTTTACACAATGGTATCAATTTCAAAGCGTTTCTCGAGTTTCATCCTTCTGCCATCAGAGTCGCAGTTTCTAATTCGTACGTATGGGTCATAAGTGTCCGTGGAGGACCGCACATTCTCCGGTCAAGTTTGTTTTTATAAATCCCAAAATCTGCTTCGAAAGTGGCATAGACCTTCTTTTGTGCCTACGTAACGTTTATAAATGAGGCCCCTGGTGTTCAGTTCTCTCCCTGACCTGGTGTTCAGTTCTCTCTCCCCTGACCTGGCGTTCAGTTCTCTCTCCCCTGACCTGGCGTTCAGTTCTCTCTCTCTGACCTGGCGTTCAGTTCTCTCTCTCTGACCTGGTGTTCAGTTCTCTCTCTCTGACCTGGTGTTCAGTTCTCTCTCTCTGACCTGGTGTTCAGTTCTCTCTCTCTGACCTGGTGTTCAGTTCTCTCTCTCTGACCTGGTGTTCAGTTCTCTCTCTCTGACCTGGTGTTCAGTTCTCTCTCTCTGACCTGGTGTTCAGTTCTCTCTCTCTGACCTGGTGTTCAGTTCTCTCTCTCTGACCTGGTGTTCAGTTCTCTCTCTCTGACCTGGTGTTCAGTTCTCTCTCTCTGACCTGGTGTTCAGTTCTCTCTTTCTGACCTGGTGTTCAGTTCTCTCTCTCTGACCTGGCGTTGAGCTCAGCCCTTTCAGCGTCAGTCCTGGTCTGCAGGCTCATCATTTCAGCCACCCGTTCTCTGAGCTGCAGCTCCAGCTGCCCCCGCAGCACCACCTCCCGCTCCAGGGCCAGAGCCGCCCCTCCCTCCCGGCTGCGCAGCGTGGAGGACAGGCCGGAGCAGGACGACTGGACAGAGTGGGAGGCCCGGGCCAGCTCGTTACGCATGTCTGACAGGTCCCTGGCAGGGAAAAAGGGGAAATATGAAAGAATTCAAAGACACAAGCATGCAACTATATAATGTAGTGCATTAATGCAGTGTGTTGTGAGTTAATTGTTCGGACCTCTCTGTGGCGCTCTTCAGCTCACAGATCTGTCTACGGAAGCCCACCACCTGTCGCCACACGGATAGCAGACGACTGTGCTCACTGCTGAAATAACTGTGGAAAGACTAAGTGAGAGAAATTGTGAAATGTCAATGTCACGTAACAGAAATAAGAGAAGTGCTTCTAATATGAAAATTGAAAACAGCCATCCACAAAAACTATAATACACACTTCCTCCTCCCTCCTCCAATCAGACTCCCTCTGCTCCAGCTCCTCCCTGGATTTGGACCAATCAGCAGTGAGTCTGCGTATGTCCTGGCTGAGTGCCTCATTGGCCAGTCCTGCCTGCTCCAACTGCTCTCTCAGCATGGCGTTCACTGCAGACAGACTGCTGCTCCTGTGGAACATAACACGGCATTGCATCAATTGCATTGAATTCTGTACGTCATTAGTTTCATTGCTGATTAGCCCAGGCAGATTCCAATCACTAACCTTTGCTGCTCCTCCTCCAACCGGATGAGAGCATTTTCCAGGTCGCCGCATGGATCCTCCTCGTCTCGATGGTGGCTGTTGCTGGACATATCACAACGACCCTAAAGGGAAATAAGAATGACAGTCATGCATCAGATTGAATTGTAGATTAACTCAATGTTGTTACTAAATGGCATGGTTAGTTGTTTCAGAATGTCTCCATAGTGGTGTAGAGCAGTACGAACACTCAGTCTGTGCTGCTCCAGCTCTGAGGACTTCTCCACTAGAGTCTGCTCCAGGTCTCCACACCTCTTCTTGTACTGCAGGACCTGGAGGGGAGGACACAGTGAGGTGATCTGCTCTCTGACTGGTGACATAATATAGACTAGGTAATCAGCATCAGGTTCCCATTTGTCAGCATCAAATGTTTTCATTCTTAGTAAGAGAGTCTGTAGGACAGTGATGTCATACAGGAAGACATCTATGAGGTTCATGAACTTACATCCCGTATTACAACCACGAAAAGAAAACACTGCCACCACCTGCTTTATGTTCATGTGTGTGTTCTTCTGTTGACAACTGAGAGGGTTGACAGACAATTACGGGCCTATAAATGAACTAGTAAAACACCCTTTAACCTCCAAATATATGGGAGGTGAATGGAAACAGATGCATCATAGTGTGATACCTTGGCCTGCAGTTTCTGCACCAGCTGAGCCTGTCTTTGCTGGCCCTCCTGGTAGGCTGTGAGTTTACGCTTGTAGGCTGCCTGTTCCTCGTCCAGACGCCGGCGCAGGTCCATGTTCTGCTGAGCCTGGCTGCGAGACTCTGGTGAATCCCGCTCCCCGTCACCTGTCTCCAGGCGGAGAGCCTGCTCTAGCTATGTGGATGAGAACACATGGGGGGGATGATTTGATTTGTAACCCCTGTCTTTCTTCAGGTTTGCCAGGTATGCTATAGAAAATAAATAAAATAAAATATGCTGAAATGTTTTACCATAATTCTATGTTATAAATTCAGAATTATTGCATGGTGCAAGGTAGTTACATCTACCTACCCGTATCTGACCAAAATGGTTTCTCTGAGGGCTCTGTGATTGAGGAGAGTTGTAAACAGCACTGTAATGAATGTTCAGGGCCTCTCCATGGAGAACACCACAGTTCAGTCTAAGCAGTAAACACAAACCTGTCTCCATAGGAACCTCTGTAGGTCTCAACAACTGGGTCTATACAGATAAGCCTCTCTGTATTCTACAATTTAGCCATAAAGCACTGACGTGAAGTCATGTTATAGTAGCCTGGGTGTTGGATTTTAGCATTACATTTACATCAGTGTCATTTGTCAGAAGAGTCATTTTAACTGCAGGTTATCTGAATCACCATTTGAAGAACATTTGAAGATCAAAGGTAACATAGGAGATATATCCGGTTTGTTTTAGAGCTGACACCTTGCATGTACAACCACAATAAGTTAGGCTAAATTCTAACGCGATACTACTGACCCCCCCCCCCCCCCCCCCCCCCCCCCAGCCTGATCCCCCCCTCTCCTCCCCTCTGAAGCCTCTGTTTACAATCACCAGGGGTGACGAACGCCATAGCAACATGCCACTTCACTTCATTCCAGTCCCGTAACCAAGGAGACGGACAAAACTCTTCCAAGCAGACAAAGAAAATAGTAAAAGGAGAATTGAGATAGGGGTACATTGGTATTCCGTATATGTGTCTGTGAAATGCCCCTACGGAATTCCCCTCTGTGGCCTACTTTGTCTTTAGTGTTTGGTGTATGGCAACTCCTCTGACTAGTCCTCTATGGGAAAGATTTCAGACTACATTGGTGGGTCAAGAATTTAAACCCACCAAATATTTTCCTCTAGCAACCAGGTTAGTGTAGTACTACAACAAATGCATTCATTCTCCCTCTCTCAACCTCCATTTACTTATTTACTTCACATCTAATCCTGTTATCTTTTCCTGGATAATCTAATTTTATCTTTTACTTACTTCTCTCTCTCTCTCTCTCTCTCTCTCTCTCTCTCTCTCTCTCTCTCTCTCTCTCTCTCTCTCCCCCTCTCTCCACTCAATCTATTTTTCCTGCCTTCTCTTCTCTGTCTCTTACCCTCTCGCTGATGGCGCTGTATTTGATAGCCAGCTCATCTCGGTCTGCCCTGCTATGGGCCAGCAGATCCTCCAGCCTTCCCAGCTCTACCTGCAGCACCCGGTTCTCCTCTTGGACAGACATCACGGAGGACATGGCTCCTGGTGCTGGGGTGGGGAGGGGAAAGAGAGAGGCGCAGACAACCACTTGTGTTAATGAAGAGCACAGCACTTCATTCAATATTCAGGACACTACTTTGAAAACATCTGTGATTTTTTTGAATAATCAGGTGATTGGACACTCAATTCAAATCGTATTTGTCACATGCGCCGAATACATCAAGTGTAGACTTTAGCATGAAATGCTGACTTACGAGCCCTTTCCCAACAATGCAGAGTTAAAAATGATGAGAAATGTGTAAAAAAAAAAAAAAAAGGGAAATAGTAACACAAAATAACAATAACGAGACCATATACAAGAAGCACCGGTACCGAGTCAATGTGCAGGGGGACAAAGTAGTGGAGGTAATATGTACATGTAGGTAGGGGTAAAGTGACTAGGCGATCAGTATAGATAATAAACAGAGTAGCAGCAGCATATGTGAAGAGTGTGAAAGTGTGTCTACATGTGAGTGTGTTTTGTGTGTGTGAGAGTATGTAGTGTGTGTGTTGAATTGTGACTGTATAGTATGTGTGAGTGTGTGGGTAGAGTCCAGTGAGTGTGTGGGTAGAGTCCAGTGAGTGTGTGGGTAGAGTCCAGTGAGTGTGTGGGTAGAGTCCAGTGAGTGTGTGGGTAGAGTCCAGTGAGTGTGTGGGTAGAGTCCAGTGAGTGTGTGGGTAGAGTACAGTGAGTGTGTGGGTAGAGTCCAGTGAGTGTGTGGGTAGAGTCCAGTGAGTGTGTGGGTAGATTACAGTGAGTGTGTGGGTAGAGTCCAGTGAGTGTGTGGGTAGAGTCCAGTGAGTGTGTGGGTAGAGTCCAGTGAGTGTGTGGGTAGAGTCCAGTGAGTGTGTGGGTAGAGTACAGTGAGTGTGTGGGTAGAGTACAGTGAGTGTGTGGGTAGAGTACAGTGAGTGTGTGGGTAGAGTACAGTGAGTGTGCATAGAGCCGGTGCAAGAGAGTAGGTGTAAATAAAAAGGGGGTCAATGCAAATAGTCAGGGCAGACATTTGATGAACTGTTCAGCAGTTTTATCTCTATCCCACTCACGGCTCTCGTTGAGGTTCTTGGTAACGATCTCTCGGACTCGTGCAGGTAAACACGTAGGTGGGTCTTCAGGGGAGGCGCCTCGGACTGTCAGCCTCTTCTCTTCAGACAACACACTCTCCTCCAGCCTCTGGTAGAAGACAGACACAGAAGCATTTATATTGGAGAAAGGAGAGTTAGGGGGAGAGAAAGCGAGAGAGCATGTACATTGAAGATAGGATAACAGCTGTTGCAGCCACCTACTAGTATTGTGTGAGGCTACTTTGATTATCCTGTTGAATGTGGACACTTTTGACAAATAAAATCTCCAATTTCCATTTGATTACCCTTTCTGCAATCCTTATCTTATTTGTGAGTTCATGTCCTCAGAGACAGACTAAAGCTCAGGGCCCTGCAGTGCACAGTGCCATGAGGACAGGTGGTGTCTCAGCAGTCACTCCTGTCTACCACAGAGCTGCGTTCAGAATAGAACACTGACCTCACACTCTCAGAGTGCACATACACATTTTCAACACACAACATAGAGCAGAATGTATGGCATCTCTGTCGAAGTGTTAAACCATCAGCATCCCCAGTGAAGAAGTCTATTGTAATTACAACTAGCCTACATAATTATAACATATTGGTGGCATATTGATATTTCTGTAAATCAATTATTTACAGGAGAATACCAATTCACCATAAAAAAGAACGATAAATCAAAGTGCAATCATGCACTGGCCATGACATCACCTGTATGACAGATTCCAATTTGGAATCCGTGTTGGAATTATCTGTGTCGCTCATCGAGGAATATCTCAATAACAGCAATATCTTCAGGCCTGAAAAACACACTTTTGTCGCTCCAGTCCCGTGCGCTGGGAGCGTTATCAAATAGGATTAACCGTTCGATGTAGATCGCAATTAACGGATGCACGCGAGTAAATGCTTATCTAAATTAACGACACATTAGCAACTATAAAAATAAAAGCATATGTATGCTATACAGACAGTCCAGAACGTTGTGATAGTTTGCTGTAATCTCAGGATTTCTTACACGTCCCACAGGTGACTGCCCTGCTCGGTCCTTCTCTCCAGAACTGTCGAAAGATTGAGGACAGGGGGATTAGCAGATTTTAAATCCCCCCTCCCTCCCGAGGAGCGCTTCCGTTTGCATTCTTTGCCTGGCCACCCATGCAGTTTAATTAGATTTAAAAAAAAATACAGTTGAGTGTAGGGCTAACTAAATAAATTGTTATTGGATAAAATAAATCTGCTGCAAATGTTAGTGGTTATCAACAAAATGTTGAGGAAATTTGTAGGCCGCACAAATTTCACAGTTCCTGCAGGATGTGCTTTGTATGGGTTTTTCAAGGCCCAGTGCAGAGAAAAACGTGATATATTTCAAAACTATGAGGTTGGAATAATACTGTGAAATTGATTATAATGCCCTTGGTGTAAAAGCTGTTTGAGAAGTTTTGGTGGGATGGAGTTCTGGCCTGCCTGGTGACATCAGCAGGGGGTGAATTAGTTAATAGATCAATAAGAAAGAGACTTCTCTGCCAATAACTATACTGTACAAAAATATAAATGCAACAATTAAAGATTTTACTGAGTTACAGTTCATATAAGGAAATCAGTCAACTGAAATAAATTCATTAGACCCTAATCTATGGATTTCACATGACTGTGCAGGGGTGAAGCCAATTAAAATGGCCAAAAAGACACAATAGCTTCACAAAAAAGAAAACGAATTCTGATTGGCTGGGCCTGTCTCCCCACTGGGCCAATCAGAATTAGTCTTTCCCCACAAAAGGGCTTTATTCCCAGACATAAATACTCCTCAGAACTTTACTGGGATTTTTAAAGAAGCTATTTTTATTTTAAATTAAATTGGTCAAAAAGACACAATCCCAGTAGGGTACATACTTGTTAAACAGAAATGATTTGATATTGAGATAAAAACAGCTGCATTGGACATTTAAGAAGTCTGTGTGTCCTTTCATCAGGCCTATTAGTGACATACAGTACTTTCTTCTGTCATATAGAATTAGACAAGGAAGTGTTGTTAGGCTACACAGTATGAATAATGATGAGGGCGGCCACGTTAAGGGGTATCCATGATCCCTACACCCCTCTGTAAATTGGAAATTTGGTGACAGTGACTACATGTCGGTCACTGTTTATAATGTTACAATATATTAACACACACAACACATGACCAACAAGGAAGGAAAAGCAGAACAAATGTGTTCCCCTTTTCAGTATCTGGGGGCCCAGCTTGATCACTGTGCCTGCCACACCACTTCAATGCTTTAATTACCATGGTAACAGACATGCCTACAAAAGAGAGGGACTCAGAATGTCAATAACAGACCCCTCTATTCACAAAGCTCAGCCTTAACCACACCTCCACAACCTTCAGCATGTTGTCATTTTGAAAGGTGTGCATAAAATATTGAGACATTTTATACTGCCACATAACTACTGTATATTCGGACAATGTTAAATATTACAGCCCAACATTCAGTTGTTAGGGTTTGTTTTGGGTTTAAGGGCCCTCTTGTGGTGTCCTGGCAGAGCTGCATTGTATAGAGGCAAGGGTAATAGATACTTTTTTGAGCATGCAAGATCAGCATTTTAATCTTTGTGAGTAAGTTGACTTGGAAACATAACCTTAGGTTAATCATAGAGCACATCTTAAGGTCTACAACAAAGGCCCCACAATTTTTCCTGGTCAAGTCATGAGAGTAAAAACTCCAGGCCCTAAGTGATCCTATTACCATGCAATTACCAGTACTGTAATAATAAGCAAGTTAGCAAACTAGGCCTAGCCTATTATAGCTCAGACAGGTTATAAGGATTCATTAATTTGTCAGTTATAGCCAAACTCTCTGCTGTAACCCCTGGAATGTCTATGTAATACTGTACAGTGGTATCTAAACTAGAGCGAGCACGAGTAGTCTTTGCATTCTACAAATGTAAGCTGTTCTGCTATAAATTATGAATAAATTGTGGTCAGGCAGAATTACAAACGACTAATACTAACTATTATTATTGTGAATATATAAATTAAGATAGTCTTTTGGGGAATATTACATTGTTATAGGCTACAGTTAGGGTGTATTGTCAAAAGCTTCAAGTTACTTGGCTTTCACATCACTGAGCGTTGGGCCAGTAACCAATCGAATCCCCAAGCTGACAAGGTAAAAATATGTCGTTCTGCCCCTGAGCAAGGCAGTTAACTCACTGTTCCCCTAGCGCTGAAGACGTGGATGTTGATTAAGGCAGCCCCCCTCTCTGATTCAGAGGCGTTGGGTTAAATGTGGAAGACACATTTCAGTTGAAGGCATTCAGCTGTACAACTGACTAAGCTTCCCCCTTTATGGTCCCGCCACACCGGCGAACAAGGCGCAATAGCGCCTCTTCAACCCCAGGAAGCTGAAGAAATTCTGCTTGACCCCTTCCGAGCCATGGCCTATTTACCCCACTACCATCTAGAAGTCGGAGACAGTTCAGGTGCATCAAAGATGGGACTGAGAGACTGTTAAACAGCTTCTATTTACAGACCATCAGACTGCTAAACAGTCATCACTTGCCACCCATGCCCAGTACCCTGCCCTGCCTGACACTGTCACTACCCTGCACCTTAGTATCTGCTGCCCTATGTACATAGTCATCCAACACTGGTCACTTTAATAATGTTAACATGCTGTTTTATATATAGGTTCAGAAATGTTGTGAAATAGCCCGGTTACAAATACAAATCAAACTGGATGGACGTAAGAAATAGAGGAAGGACTAAAAACAAAATAACTATTGTAAAATAGATTGTGTCTGTAAAATGTGCATGAGATGTATTAGTTTACTCCAATTGGGGGAAGGGTAGTAGGGTTTGCAGGGAATAATAAAGGTATATTCTAAAACAAGTATGTACAGTGGGGCAAAAAAATATTTAGTCAGCCACCAATTGTGCAAGTTCTCCCACTTAAAAAGATGAGAGAAGCCTGTAGTTTTCATCATAGGTACACTTCAACTATGACAGACAAAATGAGAAAAAAAATCCAGAAAATCACATTGTAGGATTTTTAATGAATTTATTTGCAAATGATGGTGGATTGGTGGCACAATTGGTGGCTGACTAAATACTTTTTTGCCCCACTGTATATAGGTAAAACAAGTATTTGATACACTGCCGATTTTGCAGGTTTTCCTCCTTACAAAGCATGTAGAGGTCTGTCATTTTTATCATAGGTACACTTCAACTGTGAGAGACGGAATCTAAAACAAAAATCCAGAAAATCACATTGTATGATTTTTAAGTAATGAATTAGCATTTTATTGCATGACATAAGTATTTGATCACCTACCAACCAGTAAGAAATCCATCTCTCACAGACCTGTTAGTTTTTCTTTAAGAAGCCCTCCTGTTCTCCACTCATTAGCTGTATTAACTGCACCTGTTTGAACTCGTTACCTGTATAAAAGACACCTGTCCACACACTCAATCAAACAGACTCCAACCTCTCCACAATGGCCAAGACCAGGGAGCTGTGTAAGGACATCAGGGATAAAATTGTAGACCTGCACAAGGCTGGGATGGGCTACAGGACAATAGGCAAGCAGCTTTGTGAGAAGGCAACAACTGTTGGCGCAATTATTCGGATGGAAGAAATGGAAGAAGTTCAAGATGACGGTCAATCACCCTCGGTCTGGGGCTCCATGCAAGATCTCACCTCATGGGGCATCAATGATCATGAGGAAGGTGAGGGATCAGCCCAGGACTACACGGCAGGACCTGGTCAATGACCTGAAGAGAGCTGGGACCACAGTCTCAAATAACTTTTCTGCAAAGGGGACAGGACGACTGCACCGTATTTAGGGGAGGATGGATGGGGCCATGTATCGCGAGATCTTGGCCAACAACCTCCTTCCCTCAGTAAGAGCATTGAAGATGGGTCGTGGCTGGATCTTCCAGCATGACAACGACCCGAAACACACAGCCAGGGCAACTAAGGAGGTCCTGGAGTGGCCTAGCCAGTCTCCAGACCTGAACCCAAAAGAAAATCTTTGGAGGGAGCTGAAAGTCCGTATTGCCCAGCGACAGCCCCGAAACCTGAAGGATCTGGAGAAGGTCTGTATGGAGGAGTGGGCCAAAATCCCTGCTGCAGTGTGTGCAAACCTGGTCAAGAACTACAGGAAACGTATGATCTCTGTAATTGCAAACAAAGGTTTCTGTACCAAATATTAAGTTCTGCTTTTCTGATGTATCAAATACTTATGTCATGCAATAAAATGCAAATTAATTACTTAAAAATCATACAATGTGATTTTCTGGATTTTTGTTTTAGATTCCGTCTCTCACAGTTGAAGTGTACCTATGATAAGACTTCTACATGCTTTTTAAGTAGGAAAACCTGTGAAATCGGCAGTGTCTCAACTAGTTCTCCCCACTGTATGTATAAATGTTTATGTATGCATATGTTTGTACATGTATATATTTACCAAAAAAAGATATGGGGACTGGAAATGATGCAGACAATTACACTGATGGAAGCAACAATCTTTCCGCTATACTAAGCTGATCCACCCCTATTTAAAACAAAATACCCACTTTATATGTATATATTGTAGTGATGGCTCATCCTATAACTACTGCTGTACACACCTATATATTAATATACTGTCTATACACAGCATTATATCCCTGAACAAAAATATAAAAGCAACATGTAAAGTGTTGGTCACAGATTGGAGAAATTTTCCAAGCAAATTTCGTGCACAAAATTGTTTACATCCGTGTTAGTGAGGATTTCTATTTTGCCAAGATGATCCATCCACCTGACGGGTGTGGCATATAAAGAAGCTGATTAAACAGCATGATCATTAAACAGGTGCACCTTGTGCAGGGGACGATAAAAGGCCACTAAAATTTGTCACAGCGAGATGCTGTTAGCAAGCTGGCTATGGCCATCCAACACTGGAACGCGTCCAAGTCAAGGTAAACTTCTGTTTTTATTAAGTTATTGCCACTGGGGCCTGCTGGTGTAATTGCCACGCTGAGTGTACTGCATGCTTTTTGCGTTCGTTCTTGTAGCTATGTTGACTATGACGTTAATTTCTTAATGGGATTGTGTGTATTGGTAGATATTACTGCACTGTTGGAGCTAGAAAACACAAGCATTTCGCAGCACCTGCAAATCTGTGTACACGACCAATAAACTTTTGATTTGATGAAACCCAGACTTCCGTGACCAACCACAATGGCCCCCCACTGACGCGCCCAGTCAACGTTTAAAAAACTTGGAAACAATGTTGCAAAGCGAGAAGTTAGGTCACCCAGAGTAACGCCAGCCTACTGATGTTACAATCATCTTATTCGCAAAACACGCCTATTGCTTGTTAACCGGCAACATTGTTGCAGAATACATGGATTTCCAAAACACACCATTTCAGTGACAAATGTGATGATCCTGCGTGCACGACGGGTACGTAAACATGTCGTGCATTAAAATCGCATCACCGATACGGTTGCATCTGCCTGCCTCCATGGAGGCCATATGCCGCCTTAACGCTTCTCTGAATTTATGGACGATGGTCCCAATTAAACGCGGACATCCAGTGAAAATAGTATTTCCTTTCGTTTCCCGTAATAAACAGAGTAGCCGATACTCTGCGAAGGACATTCACCACTTCCTTTCCAAAATCACAGCCCATTCAAACGAGTGCCATTACCTTACCTAGAATGAATAAGGGTTGAGTGCATAGTTGTCAACTCCATTCGTATTCGAGAGCAGGATACTTGGACTACCGTTTCGGATTTTAAATGTTTTACTAGACTAGTCAGCCAACTTGCAGCAATATGCTGCTGACGTCGATTTGCTTCCAGCTCTCCCCCAAACCCTTTCCGGGGAGGGACTTGATACCCGAGATCGGCACTGTACTGTACCATAAGCATGAAAGTCTAAGTCCAGTAAATCATGAGCAATGTCTCTTCTAGGGCCAAGCAAATATTAAGAGCGATAGCCCAATGTTTTGTAGAAAAGTACTCAGTTGTATGTGACATGTAGCCTTCAATCCACCTTGCAGTGTCATTAGGCTAACAACTTTATCTAAAAGTAAATGCGTAGAATATGGTACATTTAATCTAATATATATATTTAATACCCACTACTCACCCTAGCACCTTCTCCAGTTACCAGTGACAGTTTCAGTCCAAGCAGTCTTAACACCTTAATAAAACAATATAATCCTGAATTCTGGTGTCAGATGACATACACTGGCATAGTTCCTTCTCTTGTACACTGAAGCAAAACGTTTGCGGAGAGGCTTGTGTCAGTCATACTTCACCAAACAAACACCAGTCATGGAGACGGAACCAAGGAGACAGACCTAGTCTAAAGTCAAAATAACTACCTGTTAAACACGCTTACCCCTGTTTCCTTACCTGTGTAGTGGGAAGTCAACCTGACAATGAAAAAGGAAAAAATGAACAACAAATGGTTTATTTACAATAGTGTTGCTTTACATTTTATACAGGTGATTTTGATTTGCGTAAAAGGCACTTTTGGCTTTAATTTGTGACATATTTGCTCAAACATCCAACTGTCCGTTCGCTGAAAGGCACTATTAGGGTAAAGTATGGGTTGACAAAGGCCACTCAACAAAAAGGAACAGGAAAGGTAGCTAAAGATACATGATATGCTATGTAAACAAATAAAATAATTGTCAATGTTGCCTTTCTCCAACCTACCACCACATATTAACCAAAATCCAAACTAGACATTGGTTTGACCTGGCTGCCCAAGAGACTGATATGAACAGATACTATATGTTCTCTTAAGCCAAGAGTACAGTTTGAAAGAGGTTGGAAAGCAACATTGAAGTAGACAACTCCCAACCTTGTGACATGACAGACATACACCTGTCCTTCATAAGAGTGACATGTTATACTTGAACATAAAAACTAAAAATATTCACCCTATTCAACAACATAAGGCATACAAATACTAAACTTTACACCTAATCATGTTGGATGACTCAACGAGATGATGGTACTGGGCTGTAGCGAGGAGTAGTGTAAGGTGAAGGGTCAGATGACAGTTATGAGGAGAAAGGTTGACATCCAGATTTGTGTAAAATGAAGAGAAATTGAGGGAGGGACAGAGATGAGTAGACCACCTGAAGGTGTCATTAACATGGAATGCATCATTTTCAGGTGGTCAGAGTGACAGAAAAATAATACATACTTGATCAGCAACAACATGGTCACTTCTGACTGCATAGTTAAAGTATCTAAAAATAGTAATATTGTCTTTATCTAAAAAGGACGTGCTGGTCAATCACTGACTTGTGACAGTTTGAATCTATACATTTGTGTAGGCAAACAATGAGTATGTAATGTAGAGCATCATTTGTGCCAAGCAACCTGTCAGTTGACTGAGCTCCCCACATTTCATTTCTCACAATCATTCTGTCCAGGGAATGTTAGGAGCCTGTGTGTGTAGTCCATCTCACAGTTAAAACTGCACCCATCCTTTAGCAGTGTCTTGACTGGAGCTGTGGTGAGGGGGAGAGGATGATGTGTGAATGTGAGAAGGTTAACAACATGAATGGAGACAAAATGTTGATATGGCCCCCCCATCAAACTGTTTAAAAGCTTTACCCAAAGGGATGAGAGAGTTAAACTCATCATGGATTTGAGCTAGTAACCCTGTGATCTCTAGTCAGTTTCCCTTGCCACAACACAATGCATAAGGCCTGCCAACTTCCTCAGTCGGGGTCTTAACTTACTGTTGCCAGTTAGAATAGTAGAATACACAATAGTACAGTAATAGTGGCTCCCAAGTAATTTATGGCTCCCGAGTGACGCAGCGGTCTAAGGTACTGCATCTAAGTGCTAGAGGCGTAACTGTAGACCCTGGTTCGATTCCGGGCTGTATTACAACCGGCCATGATCGGGAGTCCCATAGGCCGGCGCACAATTGGTCCAGCATCATCCGGGTTAGGGGAGGTCAGGGTAGGCCGTCATTTGTAAATAAGAATTTGTTCTTAACGTACTTGCCTAGTTAAATGAATACAAAAAGGGTAACAGAATAGTAGAATACACAAAGTGCGATTTCGAAATTTGGTTGTGCAGCGGCAGTTTCTTTTGTTATGAGAGTCAGTCAATTAGCCCATGTCAGCTAAAAACAAAGTCCGATTGCTAAGTGAATTTTGCAGCCAGCTATCATAGTAGAATTACCATCGGGGGGAAACCCCATTGATTTTGTTAGTCTCACTCAGATATAATACTAAAAACTGCAAACATTTCCTGCCACTCTGGCAAAATGTGTATAATTACAGGAAATTAGCTGTTTGTGTACGCAGAATTGCGAGCTACTGCGGCCCATCATGATGAGTTCTGATTTGTGTGGCCTCCACGCCCATCAAAGTTGCCCATCTCTGGTCTAAACCATTAGCTCTAAGACTGACCTGGCACCAGCTGCTGTGAAGTCTCCCCACAGGTCTGCAGTGGGCAGGGCGGCAGGGACCGGGCCTCCAAAATCTAATAGAGAGGCTGGAGGGGGTGGGATAAAAACAAAAGTAGATTTAGAATTATCCATGTTAACATGTTCTTGAGCAGTGGTAATGGAACATTGGGTCATTGAGCTCTATAGCCTAATGAGGTTACCTGTGTTAGACTGCGTAGGTGGAGGTGATTGCTGGCCTCCAGGAGGGGATACAAGGACTGCACCCTTAGCCATTGGTGGAGGAAGGAGAAGGCCACTACCCATGGGCCTAGACTTGGCACCTGGATCCTTCTTCTTTATGTTCTAAGACAAAGAAAATCCCTATCCCTTCTTAGCATGTCCGTATCACCTTTTCTTCATCCCATTTTTGTTTCTCCTCATTCCACCATTTATGCTCACCCCAATGCTGATCTTGATAGTCTGTCCGTCTTTAAAGCCTAGGTCCAGTTTGGGTGCTGTGCTCTGAGATGCTTCCTCTTTCGCCAGCTCACCTTCCTGTTTTACCCACCTGTAGAAAAAGGGGCAGATAGATTTGTTAGATTGTACATAATGTTCCAATGTGAAATGGATGTTGATGCCAAAACCAAAGAGGATAGACATGAGGTTGACTCACTTGAAGTGGTCTTGAAGAGCTACATTGAAGTCAAAGGAGTCCCCACGATCAGCAAACCCCAGGCCGATAAATGCATGTCGTCCTTTAAAAATAGAAGTGCATGAGAAGACCGATGTACTAGCTAGAATACTGTATTGCAATTAACCTTTCAAACTACAATGGATTTTTTTGCCCAAAATATATATATATTTTTCAGCATATCAGATCGCATGGTGACGTATTTCTGCTGGTGTCTTTCTGATTGTGATGGCATCTTACCATTGCCGTCCTCTATCCGAACCACAAAGTATCTGCTGGAATCTGTGACTGCCTCCACCACACATCCAGGATACTGCTCCACTGGGGCTTGGGCAAACAACTCTCCTACGAAATACAGAATTCAGTTAGACTAAAAGCTGGAAATCATATATGAATATGAGAGAGAGAGCGAGAGAGCGAGCGAGAGAGAGAGAGAGAGAGAACGTACAGTTGAAGTCGGAAGTTTACATACACTTAGGTTGGAGTCATTAAAACTCGTTTTTCAACCACTCCACAAACTTCTTGTTAACAAACTATAGTTTTGGCAAGTCGGTTAGGACATCTACTTTGTGCATGACACAAGTCATTTAGCTAACAATTGTTTATAGACAGATTATTTCACTGTATCACAATTCCAGTGGGTCAGAAGTTTATATACACTAAATTGACTGCCTTTAAACAGCTTGGAAAATTCCAGAAAATTGTGTAATGTCTTTAGAAGCTTCTGTTACGCTAATTTACATCATTTGAGTCATTTGGAGGTGTACCTGTGGATGCATTTCAAGGCCTACCTTCAAACTCTGTGCCTCTTTGCTTGACATCATGGGAAAACCAAAAGAAATCAGCAAAGACCTCAGAATTAAAAAAAAAATGTTTAGACCTCCACAAGTCTGGTTCATCCTTGGGAGCAATTTCCAAACGCCTGAAGATACCATGTTCATCTGTACAAACAATAGTACGCAAGTATAAACACCATGGGACCACGCAGCCGTCATACTGCTCAGGAAGGAGACGCGTTCTGTCTCCTAGAGATGGACGTACTTTGGTGCGAAAAGTGCAAATCAATTCCAGAACAGCAGCAAAGGACCTTGTGAAGATGCTGGAGGAAACAGGTACAAAAGTATCTATATCCACAGTAAAACGAATCCTATATCGACATAACCTGAATGGACACTCAGCAAGGAAGAAGCCACGGCTCCAAAACCACCATTAAAAAAAGCCAGACTATGGTTGGCAACTGCACATGGGGACAAATATCGTACTTTTTGGAGAAATGTCCTCTGGTCTGATGAAACAGAAATCTAGCTGTTTGGCCTTAATGACCATCGCTATGTTTGGAGGAAAAAGGGGGATGCTTGCAAGCCGAAGAACACCATTCCAACTGTGAAGCACGGGGGTGGCAACATTATGTTGTGGGGGTGCTGTGCTGCAGGAGGGACTGGTGCACTTCACAAAATAGATGGCATCATAAGGGAGGAAAATTATGTGGATATATTGAAGCAACATCTCAAAACATCCGTCAGGAAGTTAAAGCTTGGTCGCAAATGGGTCTTCCAAATGGACAATGACTCCAGTATACTTTCAAAGTTGTGGCAAAATGGTTTAAGGATAACAAAATCAAGGTATTGGAGTGGCCATCACAAAGCCCTGACCTCAATCCAATAGAACATTTGTGGGCAGAACTGAAAAAGCGTGTGTGAGCAAGGAGGCCTACAAACCAGACTCAGTTACACCAGCTCTGTCAGGAGGAATGGGCCAAAATTCACCCAACTTATTGTGAGAAGCTTGTGGAAGGCTACCCGAAACGTTTGACCCCAAGTATAACAATTTAAAGGCAATGCTACCAAATACTAATTGAGTATGTAAACTTCTGACCCACTGGGAATGTGATTAAATAAATTAAAGCGGAAATAAATTACTCAATTTCTCTGACATTTCACATTCTTTAAATGAAGTTGTGATCCTAACTGACCTAAGACAGGACATTTTTACTAGGAATAAATGTCAAATTGTGAAACTGAGTTTAAATGTATTTGGCTAAGGGTTATGTAAACTTCCGACTTCAACTGTATGCATGCATACATGAAGCAGACAAGGTGACAGACATGAGCGCAGCAGCTCTATTGACAGATGTAGCCATGACAGTCTGACAGATTTAGTTACCTGAGTTTTTGTCCTCTAGCTTGATATAGGCAAGCTTTCCTATGGAGATAATTTTCATCCTGCCAGTCCATGCTGGCTCATCCAGCTTCCAGTCAGCAGCTCTGCAAAAACAAAGTGAAGCACCCTTCCTGCATGTCATGACTGCTTTGCTACAAAGCTTTTGGGCTTACTAAAACCCATCAAACTGTGTAATGCAATAATTGCAATCTCAAACCATGCAACAGAATGGGAGTCTTAGGCTACATAAAGAACATCAGTAGCTTGCTCTTTCTAAAGAGCATGGGATGCAGGGATTGACATGAAGGTGAAGTCAGGAGTATTTTTTGGTTTCTCGATGATTATGATCACTTGGATAAAAATGTACCTTCACCTACACACAGGGGAGGAACCAAAAAGCAGTGGGGTAAAGTACTACTTAAGTAGTTTTGGGGGGTATCTGTACTTTACTACTACTATTTTTGACAACTTTTACTTCAATACATTCCCAAAGAAAATGTACTTTTTACGCCATACATTATCCCTGACACCAAAAAGTACTCATTACATTTTGAATGCTTAGCAGGACAGAAATGGTATAATTCACACACATCAAAGACAACATCCCTGGTCATCCCTACTGCCTCTGATCTGGCGGACTCACGAAACGCATGCTGCGTTTGTAAATGAATGTCAGATTTGGATCATGCCCCTGGCAATACGTAAATTAATAACAAAACTAAAATGTGGCCGCCTGGTTTGCTTAACATAAGGAAATTGAAAGGATTTATACTTGTACTTTTGATACTTAAATATATTTTAGCAATTACATTTATTTTAGATACTTCGTATATTTACAACCAAATACATTTAGACCTTTACTCAAGTAGTATTTTACTGGGTGACTTACTTTTACTTGAGTCATTTTCTATTAAGGCATCTTTACTTTTACTCAAGTATGACAATTGGGTACTTTTTCCAAAACTGACAAAATGACTAACCTTCTGGAATTCTTTGTATATTGGTTGTTAGGAGGAAATAAATCTAAAATCACCTGCCCAATGGAGTAACCACAAAGCAGGCTGAACTTGAGGTCATTTGCCCTGGGAAATAGGGCAACTCCTTAGCCTAATTAACTTTACCTGCTACATTAAGTATACTAACCTGATATGAAAAAGTCGTAGCTGTATCGAAGTGCCATGCTTAAGGAACCTCAAACAAATCTGCTCTCAAATAATGTGACAGGAAATGTTAGTGTTAGCTGGGAGCACGGGACATTCTACAGAGGCTCAAACATGCAGACAGTCAGTCATGGTTGGTAAGTGGTTGTTACTGTTGGTACAGTCATGCAACATTACATAGGAAGGTGGGAAAGTGTTTCTTGTGAAAGGCAATTTTGGTTCTTATGTAAGATATGTAATACCATTATAGCTAGATCTATATTCTCTAGAGTACAGTCACCTTTTATTATTTCAATGTTGAGAGTTTCACCCAACTGTCCATTAATTGTCCCAACTGTAAACCCCCAAAATGTTTCAAATCTTATCTGTCACATGCGCCGAATACAACAGGTGTAAACCTCACTGTGAAATACAAATTTAACAGCTTCTACCCCCAATCCATAAGACTGCTGAACAATTACTCAAATGGCCACCCAGATTATTTACATTGATACACATTTAGGCCACTAGATTGCGGCAGTCTGTGCAAAGTTTTAGAATGATCCAATGAACCATTGCATATCTGTTCAAAATGTATCAAGACTGCCCAAATGTGCCTAATTGGTTTTTAAATACATTTAAGTTCATAATTATGCACTCCTCAAACAATTGCATTGTATTATTTCACTGTAATAGCTACTGTAAATTGAACAATGCAGCTAGCTTAAATTGTTGTTAAACTTTCTGCCCTAGCCTTTAGATATGTCTATGTCCGGGGATGTTTTGTTTAGTTACCTCACGCTAATCACACTAGCCTACGTTAGCTCAACCGTCCCGCGCGGGGACGACGACACTGATCCCATAGATGTTAAGGAGCCTTTTGGTCCTAGACATGGCGCTCCAGTACCGCTTGCCGTGTGGTATTAGAGAGAACAGTATGACAGTTGACTGGAGTCTGACAACTTTTGGGGCCTTCCTTTGACACCGCCTTGTATATAGGTCCTGGATGTCAGGAAGCTTGGCCCCACTGATGTACTGGGCCGTACACACTACCCTCTGTAGTGCCTTATGGTTGGAAGCCGAGCAGTTGCCATACCAGGCGGTGATGCAACCGGTTAGGATGTTCTCAAAGGTGCAGCTGTATAACTTGAGGATCTAGGGACCAGTGCCAAATCTTTTCAGTCTCCTGAGGGGGAAAAGCTGTTGTCGTGTCCTCTTCACAACTGTCTTGTGGTTTGGACCATGATAGCACCACTTCAGCCCTTTCAATGTTAAATGGGGGGCCTGTTCGGCCCTCCTTTTCCTATAGTCCATGATCAACACCATAGTGCCCACAAAGCTCATTACTAAGCTAAGGACCCAGGGACTTAACACCATCCCCTTTTAGTCTTGCTCACATTGAGGGAGATGTCCTGGCACCACACTGCCAGGCCTCCGACCTCCTGTGTTGTTGCCTACCTTTACCACCCGGGGGCGGCCGGTCAGTAACTCCAGGATCCAGTTGTAGGGGATGGTGTTAAGTCCCTGGGTCCTTAGCTTAGTAATGAGCTTTGTGGGCACTATGGTGTTGAACGCTGAGCTGTAGTCAATTAACAGCATTCTCACATAAGTGCTCATTTTGTCCAGGTGGGAAAGGGCAGTGTGGAGTGCGATTGAGACTGCGTCATCTGTGGATCTGTTGGGGCGGTATGCGAATTGGGTATTAGACTCGGTCAGGGAGAGGTTGAAAATGTCAGTGAAGACACTTGCCAGTTGGTCCGAGCATGCTTAGAGTACATGTCTTGGTAATACATCTGGCCCCGCATCTTTGTGAATGTTGACCTGTTTAAAGGTCTGGCTCACATCAGCTACGGAGACCGTGATCACACAGTCGCCCAGAAGAGCTGGTGATCTCATACATGCTTCAGTGTTGCTTGCCTCGAGGCGAGCATAAAAGGCATTTACCTCCATCTGTAGGCTCGCATCACTGGGCAGCTCGCGGCTGGCTTTCCATTTGTAGTCCGTAATATTTTTCAAACCCTGCCACATCAGATGAGCATCAGAGCCGGTGTAGTAGGATTCAAGCTTGGTCCTGTATTCACGATTTGCCTGTTTGTCTGAGGACATAGCAGAATTTCTTATAAGCGTCTGGATTAGTGTCCCGCTCCTTGAAAGCAGCAGCTCTAGCCTTTAGCTTGGTGCGGATGTTGCCTGTAATCCATGGCTTCTAGTTAGGAAATGCACGTACGTTCACTTTGGGGACGAAGTCATCGATGCACTTATTGATGAAGCCGGTGACTGAGGTGGTATACTCAATTTCATTGGATGAATCCCAGAACACATTCCAGTCTGTGCTAGCAAAATAGACCGAGTCATCTGTTCACCTACCTCTTCGTTATCGTTCAGGGGACGTGCTGCTGTAAGTTATCTGGCAAACTTCCTTTCCACTCCCTCGCTGTATTTCCAGAGCGTGCACTGATGATGTAACTATCAAATTGGTTGTCTCTTCTCTTCAGTCTCGTGCTGCATTCTGTTGTGTGAACCTTGGATACAGCCAGTATTGGTCCAAACGCGCATCACGCATCCTTGTAACTAACATCAAAGTAGATCATGCAACACTACAAATCCCTGCAAGCTTCTACACGTCATCTCTACCTGACACCTTTGCTAACAGGTATTGGAATTGTCCATTCAAAAGACATTTAAACAATGTATTAATTACTACATTTAGCTAACATTGGATAGTTAATCCAGAGATGATTATATTCGCCTTGATTTGGCATTCGTAGTTAATGATCATTTATTTTGGGGGTAAATACAGGCAAATATATTGTTTAGTCACCTTGTCCTAGCTAATTTTCCCCCCATCATTGGACGCCCCCTAACTTCAGACACACTAGCGGTTGGAGGATTAAATCACCTGTAGCTCAACATTTAAAACGGCTTGGGAAATGATTCACTCATGTTAGTAATAAACTTATCTACCTTCTCAAAACATAAGATTAATCTGTAAAACAAATGAGACATTATTTGGTTACGACACTGAAGATGTTGGTGAAGAACCATTTAAGAGTCTACAGGAGGGCACACCAGGCTACGCAATGAAAAGTTGACAGGCAAGCCTTTGTATTTTTTACTGGAAGGCTAGCCAACTAGTCAAATATCTAGTGGATACGAGGATGGTGTTTTTTAACTAAATTATGTGGGTATTTATTTGTAATTGAGCAAAATAGTAAGGTGGCCAATAACTGTATGCAGATAATACAGGAGATGCAAATTGCTAACCCGTTAGCTAACATTTCTATAACACCAATGACAAAACATTGATGGCTTGATCACAAGATAAGACAGAAGGTAATATTTCTTAAACACTGTTGAATATGCTGATAATAAGGGGTGCTACGCTAAAGATATTTACATAGTTATCAAAACTACACGCCAGGGTAAGCCTACACAAAACACAGCCCTTATTTTAAGTTCCTAAAATCCCCTATGGGAAAAACTAATGGTTGAAAAACGATTGGAACCATTTCCCTGTTTGACCGCTAGGTTTTATGGGTATTATGACTCATACTGTGGTACTCTATTAAGGGTATGGGTTAGCGAAAATACTTTCCTAACCTGTTACAAGTCACTTGTACCTAAGTGGCATGTTTTAGGGATTCCCGATTTATTTAGCATTGCACACACTCCAAAATAAAGCAGACTTGCCTACTTGAACTTGTTAACTATGAGCAAACCATATCAGTCTAACTACTCGTTACAGGTTTATAGCTAACTAACTCGTTAAAGTTAATTGGTAACTTAACTCACCTGGCTAGCATTATTTAGAAGCTAGCAAGTTAGCTAGCCAAACAAAGGTGCCACCTCACAGCATATTGAAAGTTAACTTGCTGCATAGGTAGCAAACTAAATGAATACACAACTTTATCCCTGAAACAATATTAATCTACTCTCCATTTTATGCATTCAATAATGTAATAATTTCAAATTAACATTAGCTAGCAACAACCTTGTCTTCCTGGATCATCCAGTTTCCACTTGTTCATGTTGATTTGCTAACGCATTAGCAAGCTAGCTAATAACGAGTAGTTAGAAGAAAGTTCATCAACAAAGTGGGGTCCATAAAAGAACTCACCGATATCCACGGTTAGTGGCACGGGGTGGGATCTTGTACACATGAACCTCTGGCTTTACACAGATCACTGACTCGTAACTACCGTCGTCTGCCAGTGCCATTTTGGCAAGTAAAAAAAACTTCCAAACTTCTAACTGCTATAGGGGGAGAATGAACCCACTGCACTGTAACGTTTACAGCTCAAGAGCGTCTCTCTTGGAGAGGATGACTACTACAGTCACCTTCTCAATTCAATTTAAGGGGTTTATTGGCATGAGAAACACATGTTTACATTGCCAAAGCAAGTGAAATAGACAATAAACAAAACAAAAAAATGCACTGTAAACATTACACTTACAAAAGAATAAAGACATTCCAAATGTCATTGCATGTATACATAAAAACACACACGCATATCTTCTTTGGTATTATGGCGGTCCGCAAACAAATGTTATAGGTACATGCCGCCACCTACTGCATTGGCTGTATATCAGCCTACTATTCCGCAGGATGCAGTCATTACACTGTATGAAATAAAAATGCTCTACCTACTAACCCTGCACCCATTAACCTCCCTCCTACACACTGCTGCCACATGAGCATAAGCTTGACACCTAAAATACCATCATGGATTCGGAACAAAAGCTCTCACGGGATAATTGACACATCCTAACTTTACTTTATCTGGTAAAGACTGCATCAAAACTCAGAAGTACAGACACACTCTTCACCGGGTCTGCATTGCACCAAATGGCAGGGGTCACAGACACCAGGAATCTTCAACTTCAGTTGGTCCTTCTCAACACTTAATGCCTCTCCAGTTATCACTCCTTTCAACAGCGCCCTGCTCCGAAGAGGAAAGCAAATCACAGTTCTTGACCCCAGTCGCGTGGTGTGGAGCGCCCACTCTTTCTGGATGGCAGAAATGCTAAAAATCTACACGATTCTACATCGAGTCAGCTGTCTTACTGCCTCCACCTTCCAATAAACTACACCTGATAACTGATACTCACACAATTTACATTGGGATTATGAAATGCTATAGAGACTCAGCTCTCAATGAAGGCTCCTCTCACCTGTGAGGTAAGGCAATGTTTCATGTCCTCTATGGTGACATGAGGAGCAAGCTTGTTCTGGGCCTGCAAAGCCATGAACTCCATCGGGGCTTTTTCTGCAGAACAGATCACAAGAAGTTCTCCATGAAGAAGAGGGAACTTACTGTTAAGGTATGACTCAGAGTTCTGGATAAAGCAGAAGTTTACGCAGGAGGAGGGTCCAGTCACGCAGTTACATGTGACAAGCTGACACACTTAGAGTGACAGCTGTCACGACAGTCCTGAAAACCTCATCTCCAGTAGTCAGGGCTTTTCTCAGGGCAGTGGGGCCACCAGCCACACTCAACAGGTGTGGCTGAGGTATCACAGTAAAAAAAATATAACAATAAACAATATTCTAATAATTAACTTCTATAGCACTTTCCATAATAGAAATCTCAAAGTTTCTTAAGCAAAAAACAAACAAGCAATATATATATTTGGTTTGCAATCAAGTTTAATTTTGTTTATTCTCTTCAACGTTTACTATTTTACCTGTTGGGCATAATAAGAATTCCCAGCACAGATCTATGCTCCTCAGGTATGTATTACTTTTAGAGCAAATTACCTGGAATAGAAACATAAGCAACAACAAAAAATGTATGCAGAAAGTAAGTAGAGCTGATGTTACCCCCCTCTATCGCCATTTTATAGTAGTTAGCTTTATTCCTCCTTCGGGTAAATACATTATTTAAAAAAAAAAGCTAATATTGGTGCCACCTGCAGTGCTGGAGTCCTCAAATCAAAGTTTATTGGTCACATGCACAGGGCAATTTATTTAACCAAACAAGTCAGTTAAGAACAAATTCTTATTTACAATGACTGCCTACCAGGCCAAACCCTCCCCTAACTCAGACGACGCTGAGCCAATTGTGCGCCGCACTGTGACTCCCCGTCACAGCCAGTTGTGATACAGTCTGGAATCGAACCCGGGTCTGTAGTGACACCTCTAGCACTGCGATGCAGTGCCTTAGACCACTGTGCCACTCGGGAGGCCTACAAAAGGGTGCAAACAGTACAGTGCAATGCTTACATGCAATCTCTCCTCAACAGTGCAATAGATATTTATATAGTAAAACTAGAAATAATAAAAAGTAGTCAAATAAAAATAGTAATGTCCTGAACCAAATGTGTGTCTTAACTATTGTGGCGGCAGGTAGACTAGTGGTTAAAGTGTTGGACTAGTAACCGAAAGGTTGCTCGATCGAATCCCTGAGCTGACATGGTAAAAATCTGTCATTCTGCCCCTGAACAAGGCAGTTAACCCACTGTTCCTAGGCTGTAATTGAAAATAAGAATTTGTTCTTAACTGACATGCCTAGTCAAATAAAATAATGGTAATACATTATTACCAATCCCACAAGGTATGACTCCAAACACCCAGATAAGGCTACTCTCCTTGATGTTATCCTCACAAATAATCCTGATGGGTATCATTCTGGTGTTTTCTGTAATGACCTTAGTGATCACAGTAATGGCTGCTCAGTGAAACGACCTGTCCTGATTTGTCATAGACGCTTGCTAAAACCTTTTAATGAACAAGCCTTCCTTCATGACCTGGACTCTGTAAATTGATATAGAATCAGCTTGATCCTCTCTGTCAAAGACGCTTGGAACTTCATTTTTTAAATAATTTCAGTGGTATTGTTAACAAATATGAAAATAAAGAAAATGATCTGGCAGTTACTCCACGTCGAATTCTATTTGGCAACAGGCTCTGCACACGCACACTCTTGCTGACTGGCTCTCGTTCAGGCAAATGAGATAAGTGCACTCAGGCTATCCGGAAGGCCAAAGTGAATTACTTTAAGGAGCAGTTCTCTCTACGTGGGTCTAACCCAAAGGTTATGGAAAACGGTTAAAGGTGGAGAATAAACTCTCCTCCTCACAGCTGCCCATGTCCCTTAATGTTGATGATATGGTTGCTAAGGAGCTGTTTAATCACCACTTCATTAAGTCAGGATTCCAATTTGACTCAGCCATGCCATTTCCTCATCGCCCACCCCTTCTAATGCAACTAGACCCGATGCTCTTCCTTCTTTTTCAATGTTTCTCCCTGCAGGCAGTCACTGAGTCCGAGGTGCTAAAGGAACTCCATAAACCCCAAAAAACATCTGGGTCAGCTGGTTTAGACCCTTTCTTCTTTAAGGTTGCAAGCTGCAAGCTGATCCTAACTGTTATAGGCCCATTTCTATTTTGCCCTGTTTATCAAAAGTGTTGGAAAAACTTGTCAATAATCAACTGACTTGCTTTCTTGATGTCTATAGTATTCTCTCTATATGCAATCTGGTTTCCGCTCAGGTTATGGATGTGTCACTGCAACCTTAAAGGGCCTCAATGATATCACCATTGCCATTGATTCTAAGCAATGTTGTGCTGCTATTTTTATTGACTTGGCAAAGCTTTTGATACGGTAGACCATTCCATTCTTGTGGGCTGTCTAAGGCGTTTTGGTGTCTCTGAGGGGTCTTTGGCCTGGTTTGCTAACTACCTCTCTCAAAGATTGCAGTGTATCACATCAGAACATCTGTTGTCTCAGCCACTGCCTGTCACCAAGGGCGTATGCCAAGACTTGATCTTAGGCCCACGCTCTTCTCAATTTACATCAACAACATAGCTAAGGCAGTAGGAAGCTGTCTCATCCATTTATATGCAGATGATAGTCTTATACTCAGCTGGCCCCTCCCCGGATTTTGCGTTAAAACGCTCTACAACAAAGCTTTCTTAGTGTCCAACAAGCTTTCTCTGCCCTTAACCTTGTTCTGAACACCTCCAAAACAAAGGTAATGTGGTTTGGTAAGAAGAATGCCCCTCTCCCCACAGGTGTGATTACTACCTGAGGGTTTAGAGCTTGAGGTAGTCACCTCATACAGGTACTTGGGAGTATGGCTAGACACTACACTGTCCTTCTCTCAGCACATATCAAAGCTGCAGGCTAAGGTTTAATCTAGACTTGGTTTCCTCTATTCAATTCAATTCAATTCAAGGGCTTTATTGGCATGGGAAACATGTGTTAACATTGCCAAAGCAAGCGAGGTAGATAATATATAAAGTGAAATAAACAATAAAAATTAACAGTAAACATTACACATACAGAAGTTTCAAAACAATAAAGACATTACAAATGTCATATTATATATATATATATATATATATATATATATATATATATATATATATATATATATATATATATATATATATATATATATATATATATATAGTGTTTTAACAATGTACAAATGGTTAAAGGACACAAAATAAACAAGCATTATCATCAGCATAATAAGCATAACCTCTATCTTAGGCCTCACTCCCCCCCTCTGGGATGTCTACTGCAGCCCTCGTCCTCCACCCGTTCTGCCAGTCACATTCTGTTGGGGGTCCCCAAAGCACACACATCCCTGGGTCGCTCCTCTTTTCAGTTCACTGCAACTGGAGCGAGTTGCAACAAATTCTCAAGCTGGACAGTTTTATCTCACTCCATTCAAGGACTCAATCATGAACACTCTTGCTGACAGTTGTGGCTGCTTTGTGTGATGTATTGTTGTCTCTACCTTCTTGACCTTTGTGCTGTTGGCTGTGCCCAATGATGTTTGTATCATGTTTTGTGCTGCTGCCATGTTGCTACCATGCTGTGTTGTCATGCGTTGTTGTCTTATGTAGTGTTGTGTTGTCTCATCCTATATTTATATTGTATTTATTAATTTGTGTTAAATCCCAGGTCCTGTCCCCACTGGAGTCCTTTTGCCAGGACGTCATTGTAAATAAGAATTTGTTCTTAATGGACTTGCCTAGTTAAATAAAGGTTGGATAAATAAATATATCGTAATTGCTCCTCTTTCACCCCAGCTGCTAAACTAACCCTGATTCAGATGACCATCCTACCCATGCTAGATTACACAGACGTAATTTATAGTTCAGCAGGTAAGGGTGCTCTCGAGCGGTTAAATGTTCTTTACCATTACCAACATTCGGCCACCAATGCTCCTTATAGGCCACATCACTGCACTCTGTAAACTAGTAATCTCTGTATACCCGTCACAAGACCCACTGGTTGATGCCATTTACAAACCTTAGGAAACCAAATTTGAAGAAGACAATGGTCTTATCACTGGCGGAACGATCACAACCCATAGGAATCCCCACCCAGTTAACTTTAAAATGAAGCCCTCAATATTCATGCTAAAACGAATTACCTCGCTCAAGGGCCGCTGCCATGCAAATGGCTACCTTTATTTTGAAGCACACTTAGCGCCATGTGATATCTGATCACATGACTACTAAGACAAGGAAGTGAAACATCTCTAAAAGTGTGATGATCGTTAGTGCGGGTGAGGTGAACATAAGCAGATGTGTACGTAAGAAGCTAGCTATGTGATAATAACAACCGTCGGTGTGGTGTGATTGCACATAAAAAAGGTATGCTGTGAAATACGGATGACAATCGCTTTGAAGACATCACAACACATTGTTTTGCAGGTCGAGAAAAACTTTGCCTGATTTCGCAGACCGTAATCACAGTTGTAGTCGTACCTCTGGTCGTAGGCTACCAACCTTAACTAAACAGAGACATTGTGCAATAAAGGTAAGTCATTTTTTACCTGTAGGCTATATTCGGTTCAACCATGTCAGCGAACTGGCCCGAGAGGATCTCCGCATTCTTGCGCAGCCCGTCCCAGTTCTTGTGCAGCACGACATCGGACATCTTCCTCGCAGAGGTCCTGCACGAGCTGCGAGATGACAGGGCCAGTGACCACATCAAGGTACATTACGTTTTCAGGGCACAATTATTGTATTGAAGCCTCCCGAGTCCCTTCCTATGTATGTATCCACAGGAAGTTCCAGAGCATTTGCTATGGAGGAAGGCACTTTCATTATTAAAGTGTTTAAAAGTTAAACCATTAAACTGCATTATGTCCTCTGTTCCGCCTGCCTCAGGTCCTGCTGTTGTCCCCACTACTTGAGCACCCTACTCTGCTGTGCCCCTCTGTCTTTGTGGGCGAGGAGACCGCCCTGGAGCTCATGTCTGTGTTTGCCCAGTGCTCCCCCAAATCCCTCCCGCTCCGCTGCCACCTTCTCCTGGCCCTCACCTCTGTGCTCCTCTGCTCCTGCTGTGTTAGCTCACACACCAGCGCCTCCCAAGACTTCCTGGACCTTCTCTTACAGATGGCCCAGGACACCAACGACGCACAGGCTGGGGCTGCATTACACCCATTGAGGACAACAGCCTGCGACTGCCTTAGGGAGCTAGAGGCTTGCCTCCCGGGCCTACTATCCCAACGCTTGGAGCTCCTGAGCAGCCTGAGGCAGCAGGAAAACTCCAGGCTTCACCAGGCCTACACGGGGCTCCATGCCCTGGCACTGAGGAATGCTGTGTATCTGCTCACCCAGCAGAAAGAGGCTGGGGCTGGAGACCTGAAGGCTGCACTGGGGAGCAATGAGGGGTTTGTGTGGGGGGAGGGTGCAGACTCCGCACACCCGAACTCTGAGTCACACTCAGACTTGGCCCTCTTCTCGCCCCTCACTCTGGGCACCATGGGAAAAGTTCCTTCCCTGCAGACGGGCCTAGACTGTAAAGAGCTGAGATCGCTACTCTCCTCCCTCTTAGAGGAGTCCTACCTGCTCACATCCCTATCCCAGGCTGCCCTGCTGCGACAGCTGGTGGAGGTGCTTGCCATGGTGCCCGCAGTCTCCCCAACGATACTCAGGGCACAGTTGCTGCGTCTATTGGGCACCTGCAAGGTTAGTAGCAGTCTACTTTTCTAGGATAAGTTATGGAAGAAATAGCAGATTATCCACAGATCTAACCATGCTTGTGCTGTGGTAGAACATTATCAAACCTAGCTGTAAAATCTTAAGATTTATGACCGCATTGTTTAATCTCTCTTGTTGTTGCAGGTGTGTCTTCTTCATACCACTCTGCTGATGAAGGCTGCTTTCACAGACAGCCTGTTCAACGCAGAGGATGAAGCCTTCCTTCTAAAGCGTCTCGTCGGCCTGTCCCAACACCCCCTACTGAGCACGCCTGAGAAGCTCTTCTACATTGACTGCATCCTGCACTTCCCAGAGAACCGACCTATCAGCAGTGGCGACGAGAGCCTGCCCGTGCTCTTGACCCCTCGGCTGGCCGCAGCCCTAGTGCCCACTGTGTTCAATGATAGTGTCAGCATGCTGGCTAGACTGAACCTACTCTCGCTGGTCTACCTGGAGGAAGGAGAAGAAGACAGGGAGGGACAGGGGGGGAGAGGCCTGGCCTACCTGTACGATCACCTAACCTCCCTTCTCCGTATCGTGGAGAACCAGGCCAGTAGGGAGATGGTGGTGACCTTCTTCAGGGCTTCCTTCCTCTTCCTCCTTCACTTCTGCCACGTGGAGCGCTACTCTGAGGACCTGTCTCAGAGGCTGTGTGACCTGTACCTCAGACGCACTCGGCTGGCCCCTCACCTCATCAACCTAGCTGACCGGACCCAGGACCGGCTGGAGGAGTCAGGCTGGGCTGTGGCACTGCTTAGAGCCCTGCAAAGAACCATCACAGAGGCCCCACTGTCCCAGCTCACCTTGCAAGACCTCCGCTGGCACCTCAGGATCCTGGCCCGTGTGGCAGAGGAAGGGGAAGTCCTCCAGAGGGCCACTCTCAACTTTCTGCTGTGCGTCATCACTTCCTCTTCATCCGCGCTGTGTGTGAGCGGGGACTGGCGTCTGGGGAACAGCGTGCTGGGGGTGTGTCGACGCCTGCTCCTGCACCCCAGCTTAGACTCCCTTCTCACACCGCTGGCTGATCTCCTACAGCACCTCACCTGCCATTATGGTGAAACAGACATCCAGGACCACGCCCGCTTGTACTACACCCTCCTCACCACTCTTTCCCAGGAGAAGCTGGCTGGGGTGTTAGCACAGAGGGGAACAGAAAGGGGGCGGCAGGCCAAAGTGCGCTCGCTGTCTGCCATCATGGGCGAGAACGAGGAACTGACCAGCGGTCTGACCGTGCACCAGACAGAGCGACCGCTGCTGAGGCTGGTCAAACTGGACAAACATGAACCAGATGAATGCAGACCAGAGCATAAACCAGACAGTGAACCAGCCTGTGAGACTGAGAGTTCCCCAGGACAGGGTGGGATAGAGGACTACAGAGCCCAGTTCCAGAGTTCCAGCTTCGCCTCTGAAATCACCCTCCAATACCACCTCACACACACTGGAGTTCACGACCCCCATTTCGACAAGCTCTTCAGCATCCGCTTGCACTTTGATCTCACAGACGGCCACTATGAGGAAGTGAGTGACATCAGCGTGCCTTGCCTGTTCAGGACCAGGAAGCCCCCTACAGTGAGGCTGAGGCTGAAGCCCAAGCAGCCGTACCACACCACCCTGAGAGCTAGCGCCATCTTCACCACGGAGGACGGCCTCTCCTGGCACTCCCCGCTGGCAGACCTACATGTGGCCTTCCCTGAGGTGTTTCTGCCCCTCCTCACACCCCTAGGGTGGGCCAGGGAAAAGAAGCAGAGGGTGTTTGAGGGGATCTGGGGTGAAATATGCTCAGGGCAGTCTGAGGGGGATTTGACCAACACTGCAACTAGCCTGTTCTGTGATCAGTTGGAGGATTCGGCTGTGGGTGAGCTGGTGGAGAAGTACTTTCAGAGATATCTGGTCTCAGACTTGGATAAAGGCAGGTGTAATGTGCTCTTCTTCCTCCCACCCCAGTCTCACGTGCTGCTGAAGGTTATCACAGAGGAGGATGCCGTCCAGGTTCATATTGCTACAGACAACTGGAAGCTTCTGCCTTATATTAACTCTTATCTAGAGGACATTACCAAAGAGATTCACAGCACACAGCAAGTCAATGGTGATGTCTGATTCTGAAAGTGGTGGGCTCCATAAAAGAGATGGCTTGTTTTTATGAAATATTGCCCTTTTAACACTTGTCTGATTTCAGTGCTTCCTTTTGTCTCTGCTTTTGAAATGTTGCGTGATACATTTACTTATGACAATATGTTTCGAAGCTGCACTCAGTAAACTGATAATTTGAATCATGGATTTTTGAAAACATTTTAATTTAACTTGTAAATAAAGTCAATGTGTGACTGACTTCTGCTTGTTAACCTCATGCTTAACACAGAAACATTCCATACTTAAACATTTTATTACAGCTGTACAATCATTTTGCAGGTCCCAAAAAACAGAAGATGCATTCTCTCCCAATTACAGGACAGGTTGCCTGTTCCCCCATGAAAATAGAATTAAGACATGGACACAAATCTATTATTAGAGATGGTCATTGGAGTGATCTAGCAGAACAAGAATTTTCCATTGTGTGAAAAGGAATATGCTTTAATTTAAGGAAGTAAATCAAATGCATTCCTTGAAAGACCTTTGGTGCAAAACTGGAAAGTATTTTGAACCTTGAATTGGTTCCTAATGCTATTGTACATGGGGTATTTCCCATTTGGGCAGTTTGAAGAATATACTCAACTGTCTTTGACACAACAAAACAGTTCTGTATGACTAAAGTTTCACATTAAAACCCTAATGGGACCAGATTTACTGAGCTTGCCTAAAGGTTTGTGCCAGATGAATAAGAACTAAATGAATTGTTTTACAATACACATTTGCCTCCCAAGTTAGCTTCTGTTTCTCAAGCTATTAAATCTGTCCCTGTATGTCCATTAAGACCATTTAATGCCACTCAATGTGGCCTCTTTAAGACAGTCCTGTTCCAGGTTGCAGCTCTACTTTGAGATGTTCTCAAAGTTGGGCTCTAAGCAAGGAGGCAGGGCTGTCTGCTGGCTTAGGATTTTGTCCATGATGGCGATTTCAGCGTCCTTCTTCGCCACGTCATCTATAGGGGTCCAGGACATGTCGTATTGAAGCTTGAACGCACCACAAGGCTTGTGAGGGCAGCCGGCACCCCAGTCCTTCAAATGAGAGATGGGTGAGAGGCCATTACGCAATTTCATAAAAGAAGCCAAAAAAGTGTAGTGGTGGGTCAGCATAAAAAAGTACTTCCAGCCTTACTCCACTAGGCTTTTCTGAAGAGAGACATTTTAGTGGACCTACACCAGTTATTGAGTAACCAGTAGAGTAAATATTAGCGCCATCTTTTGCTAAAAGGGTTATGGGTTTGGCAGACACCCAATGGGCCATTTCATTCCTATATTCAAATTAAAGTGGGACTATGTTAATCTTCCTATATCCATTAAATGTTCTGTGTGTGCTACTGTGCTTACACAACCATGCTGTGGCCAATGCATGTGCACACAAAGACCCAAGTGGTCAGTCAGCACCACCTCTAACTGGCTAAAGAGAACATTATCAACTCCCTTCAGGGTCACATGCAGACTGAGCATCTAAATGTCCAAACTCATATCATTATGCGCCACATGGTGGTAGACGTTCTGTAACAGTTACTCAATCTTTCAGCTGCTGTATGTGCTGGGGGCTTTCCCGGGTGATTGAAATTTTAGAAGTGTTGCAGATGGAAATGTGACGTGATCTTTAGGAGTAGAGTAATATCTCAACGCTCCAAAGTATTGTGCCCTGCTGAAAGCCGCCCAGGTGCGATGTACTTACCTGAGGCGAGAGGATAGAGAAGTATTTCTGTCCGGAGGGCCGCTCGTACAGGTAATACATGTTCCCTGGCTTCTTGACTACATTACATGCAGCGTGGTGCAGCTCAGCATCCTTCTTGGCATCCTCTAAAACCTACACCAGAGAACAAAATCATTCAGATCAAACCAACTTGCATCACTAATGCTACTTAATTATCTCCCTATATCAATTACATAGATTGGTTACATAAAGTCAAATATAAGCCATCACCTTTCTGGCTTGTTCCTGCAGGTATCTAATTTGATCAGCAATGACTGTCAGTCTGTTGCAGGCGTTGGCTCTGACAAAGTCATCTCCCTAGGAACCAAACAAGGTTAATCTCAAACAGAATGTCTTCATCATTATGATACATTCTTTATGGGGCCACGTCAAACCAAAGTTAAGGTTCAGAATAGCTCAGTTGGCAGGGGAATGCTCCTGGCAACACCAGGGGTTTGTACAGTGTCTTGCAAAAGTATTCATCCACCTTGGCGTTTTTCCTATTTTGTTGCATTACAACCTGTAATTTAAATGGATTTTTATGTGGATTTCATGTAATGAACACACACAATAGTCCAAATTGGTGATGTGAAAAAATGAACTTGTTTTTTTAAAGTCATAGGTATTCACCCCCTTTGCTATGAAGCCCCTAAATAAGATCTGGTGCAACCAATTACCTTCAGAAGTCACAATTAGTTAAATAAAGTCCACCTGCGTGCAATCTAAGTGTCATATGATCTGTCACATGATCTCAGTGATCTATATATACACATACACACCTGTTCTGAAAGGCATCACCACCAAGCTAGCAGTACCATGAAGACCAAGGAGCTCTCCAAACAGGTCAGGGACAAAGTTGTGGAGAAGTACAGATCAGGGATGGGTTCTAAAGAAAATAATCTGAAACGTCGAACATACTACAGAGCACCTTTAAATCCATTATTAAAAAAGGGAAAGAACATGGCACCACAACAAACCTGCCAAGATAGGGCCGTCCACCAAAACTCACAGCCCAGGCAAGGAGGGATTTAATCAGAGGAAACAAAGAGACCAAAGACAACCCTGAAGGAGCTGCAACGCTCCACCTCAGAGATTGGACTATCTCTCCATAGGACCACTAAGTCGTACACTCCACAGAGCTGGGCTTTACTTAAGTGGCCAGAAAAAAAAGCCATTGCTTAAAGAAAAAAATAAGCAAACATATGGAGCCCAATAAGCAAGATGTTTGGTGTTTGCCAAAGGGCATGTGGGAGACTCCCCAAACATATGGAAGAAGGTACTCTGGTCAGATGAGACATTTGAGCTTTTTGGCCATCAAGGAAAACTCAGTCTGGCGCAAACCCAACACCTCATCACACGAGAAGATCATACCAACCGTGAAGCATGGTGGTGGCAGCATCATCATGCTGTGGGAATGTTTTTCCATCAGCACAGACTGGGAAACTGGTCAGAATTGAAGGAATGATGGCCGGTGCTAAATACAGAGAAATTGTTGAGGAACACGTTTCAGTCTTCCAAAGACTTGAGACTAGGACAGCGGTTCACCTTCCAGCAGGACAATGACCCTAAGCATACTGCTAAAGCAGCACTTGAGTGGTTTAAGGGGAAACATTTAAATGTTTTGGAATGGCCTAGTCAAAGCCCAGACCTCAATCCAATTGAGAATCTGTGGTATGACTTAAAGATTGCTGTACACCAGCGGAACCCATCCAACTTGGAGTTGGAGCAGTTTTGCCTCGAAGAATGGGCAAAAATCCCAGTGGCTAGATGTGCCAAGCTTAGAGACATTCCCTAAGAGACTTGCAGCTGTAAATACTGCAAAAGTTGGCTCTACAAACTATTTACTTTTTTTTTGGGGGGGGGGGGGGGGGGGGGGGGGTGTACGCTCAAGTTCTGTTGGTCTTATTTGTTTGTTTCACCAAAAATATTTTGCATCTTCAAAGTGTTAGGCGTGTTGTGTAAATCAAATGATACAACCCCCTCCCCCCAAAAAAATATTTTAAGGCAACAAAATAGGAAAAATGCCAAGGGGGGTGAATACCGTCGCAAGCTACTGTACATGAGTCTGCTTACTATGATCATCCTTATCATTATTCCATTAGGATCATTGCAATGCCATTCATTTAATTACCCTCTGTACTTGTGTTGCCAGAGCAACCAGGTCCATGGGGTCTCCCACCCTGTTGGTCTGGTAGGAGCTGACTAGTTCTAGCCCATTGGGGTTGCTGCTGCTCTCCACCAACTGCACTGCAAACACACAGGGACACTTGAAACTTGCATAACACAAACTGAGGAAAGGTGACAAAGCTAGACATTTTTGTGAAGCTTTCTGCATGTCTAGACTACATGGATTTACTGATTGCAACACCCATTTACGTAGGCCTGTAGTCTTAAATGTCTGTCCTCCCCTCCACCAATAATCTCAGCCAGACTGACTATAATACATAACCTGCTCCACATCTCATGATTTGAGTGACTTGTGCCTTGCTTCCTGACCTGCAAGCAAACACTTTCTGTTCACGTTTAGCAAAAGCCAGCTGCTAAAACGTAGGCAAAATTGCTGACACCGAACCAGGTGTATGACGGTGGAATATCCTATTGTAAAATGTGAAACTGTAATGTAAAAAAAGTTAGTGTTAAATAAAAATTCCCTTTGAATGTGACCAGCTAGAACGAATAGTCGAGCTAAAAGCCTACAAGAGTTCTAAACTACAACAATGAATCAAATGATACTTAAGTTAACATTCCATTCACACCCTATACAGGACATTGATTGAGAACAATTAAAAACAACTATCAATGCTAAACAGCAGGAAGTCTTACCTGTGGTTGTTTTGTCTGGTTGATTCGGGAGGCTAACTGTCCTGTCCATTTTCTTTACTGTAACTAATTTGGTGTACAATGTAGCAAAATGCTCTCAGAAATAACCAGTTGCAACTGGAGCTCAGTAATAGGTTTTGTAACCGCTGTGCTGTGTGAAAGTTTGACTGGCCAGCAGGGGGTTGTTTTAAGGTCTTGCGTCTCCACCTACCTACAATAGTAGGCCATTTAGTTGCCAGTCTGAAAATGATTACAAAACGTTATTTCAGTATAATTGTTGAACAATTATAATAATAACAATAATTTAAATATCACATTAAACGCTAGATATAATTAATTGCCATGCTGGCGGATGTTTATTGTCATTATTGAGTGAAAGGGAGACTTTTATTGTAGGGCTTAGAACACAGGGGAAGGTGTAACTTGTGTAACAAAATTGTTACATACATACGCTATTTTGGAAGGAACGTGGAGAAAGATCTTATGAAATTCAATTGCAGTGAAATATATAATGTGTGAGACCGAAATCCTGCAAAGTAAACAACCAATAAAAACACAGAATGAGGACCTGACATGAGTGTGGTCAAGACTCATGACTGAGACTGGTTTGGGAACGTGGACTGTTCCCAGACAGGAAAAAAATATTTGCTGTTTATCACTGCAGAGTGCATGCTCTTCTATCCTAGGTTTCAATGCACATGTAGTAGAAATCTACTTTAAAATGGAAATGTCGAATATTAGGGATGGTACATTCTGACAGGCCTAATTTCTCAGCCTATTGCAAGAAGGCTACACGTAGCCTAACTGAACATATTATTAGTACTATTAGTACATACTATTAGTCATTTTGGGACAATAGGTCGATAGGCTATAAGGGAGCTTTGGCTCTTGACGAGGTTGTGCTAGTTTTTGTTATTTTTCCTTCAAAAAAAGTTTTATATGGCTATACAGACGAGTATGGCACAATATGGGTGTCACCTTATCAACAAATTCAGAACATTCCAAATGATGCATTTAAACCCATAGGTGTATTGTGACAGATTCGGGTCCAGGTCATGGACACCAACATTTTTTTTGGTTGTGGGTAATAACAAGTGTCAAAAGTCTAGGTGAGGTCAGTCACACTGCACAAAAATAGATGGGAGCTGTTGTCAAACCAGCTGTGGGACGACTTTTTCTTGAGCAGATGGTCTGGCCGGAACATAATTATATGAGGGGCCTGCCATATACACATTCACAGTTGTATATGCTCCTCTGGTTGCTTCAGCTTTGTGAAAAGACAATATTTTATTTAACTAGGCAAGTCAGTTAAGAACAAATTCTTATTTACAGGGGCAGAATGACAGATTTATACCTTGTCAGCTCAGGGATTCGATCCACCAACCTTTACAATGCTTTAACCACTAAGCTACCTCCTAGCCAGGAGGAAGCCCCTCGACATCATATGTAATTGACTCTGACCTCCAGAAACTTTGTAACAACATTGAGCTGACTGCAAATGTCCCCTCTCAACCACAAAGCTCTTGATGACCTACACCAGGGATCATCAACTAGATCCAGCTGTGGGACGACTTTTTCTTGAGGGGATGATCTGGCCGGAACATAATTATAAATATATATATATATTTTTTTGGGGGGGGGGGTTGAGAACCTTATGTTCTCCAACACTTGTAAGGACTTGCAATTATAAATGTCCAGACATGATTTACAGGTTGAGTATCACATTTATTGTAATAATGTGGAATATTTATCATGTGGAATATATTACCTTCAACCTTTATTGAAGTTGTATTGTCAATTTGGTAATTGGTAGGGTTTGTGATGCATTATGGGTATGGCTACAAGAATCTTGTCATTGCTTTGTTTGTTAGACGAGATGAGACAGATGAACAGGCAATTATTGAGTCTGGGTTTTCATTTGAGTTTATTATTGCCTACTTTTGTTAATTGTCGTTGTCACCCCCTGACCTTAGAGAGCCGTTTTATTTCTCTATTTGGTTAGGTCAGGGTGTGATGTGGGGTGGGCATTCTATGTTTTGTATTTCTGTGTGTTTGGCCGAATGTTGTTCCCAATCAGAGGCAGCTGTCTATCGTTGTCTCTGATTGGGAATCATACTTAGGCAGCCTGTTTTTCCACCTTAGTTGTGGGTAGTTGTCTTTGTTAGTGGCCTGTAGCCCTAGTAAGCTTCACGGTCGTTTTTATTTTTATTTTTATTTTTATTTTATTTTTTTATTTTTTTTTTAAATGTAAATGTTTTTTCATTTTTTTATTGTTTCTAGTTTTGTTGGCGACATTTAAAATTAAGAGAAATGTACGCTCACCGCGCTGCACCTTGGTCCGGTCATTTCCCTGACGAAGTTCGTGACAGAACTACCCACCACAAACGGACCAAGCGGCGTGGCCGGGAGGAGCAGCGTTTTCTGGAGGATTGGACATGGGAGGAGATCTTGGAAGGCAAGGGACCCTGGGAAAAGGCTGGAGAGTATTGGCATCCAAGTGAGGAGATAGAAGCGGCGAAAGCAGAGCGGCGACAATACGAGGAGTTGGCACAGCGGAGCAGGCACGAGAGATTGGCTGAGTCAGGTTGGAGACCTGAGCCAACTCCTCGTGCTTACCGTAAGGGAGCGTGGTACTGGTCAGGCTCCGTGTTATGCGGTGGAGCGCACGGTGTCTCTAGTGCACGTTCAAGACTGGACTTTGGCTGGGCCACTCAAGGACTTTCACATTCTTGTTCCCAATCCATTCCAGTGTTGCTTTGGCTGTATGCTTGCAGTCATTGTCCTGTTGGAAGTCAAATCTTCAACCCACTATAAGGTCGTGTGCACTCTGAAGCAGATTCTCATCAAGGATTTGCCTGTATATGGCTCCATTCATTGTTCCCTCTATCCTTACCAGTCTCCCAGACCCTGCTGCTAAAAAGCATCCACAT
The DNA here is from genome assembly GCF_013265735.2 of Oncorhynchus mykiss. Taxonomy (NCBI): domain Eukaryota; kingdom Metazoa; phylum Chordata; class Actinopteri; order Salmoniformes; family Salmonidae; genus Oncorhynchus; species Oncorhynchus mykiss. The sequence continues at coordinate 64,205,722 of NC_048581.1, forward strand.
AGCATGATGATGCCACCATCATGCTTCACGGTAGGGATGGTGGTAGACGGGTGATGAGCTGTGCCTGGTTTCTCCAGACAAACATTTTGGAGTGACAATGGAATCAACCAATCACATTTTGACTTAATGGTTGGGACCTTAATGGAGGACACTTAGAAGAAGAAAAAAAAGATTTGACAAGCGACCACTTAGATATGGTCAATTTAACTTTTTCATAAATTCTTAGAACGTTAGGGAATTTACGTATACTTGTGAAAATTCTATAGCATTATAGAATGGGAAAGCGGCCATCCATTTGGATAATTTAATAGACACTGCAGTAAATAAAACCAAATAAAAACCTCTGTCTTGTTCAAGACTGGAGTCTACACAGACCGATGTGCTATAGCCAATCAGAGCAACAGTAGTTCTTTATACAAACAAGCAATTTACCACACGGGCCTGCCATCATTCACTTTGTACTGGACTGTGTGTTTACAGGCAGTTGCCTGTCACGGGTTACTTTGTGTGCTAAACGTGAAATGTTTTTTTGCAATGGGAAGTAATAGTTCTACCGATGTCATTCTTCTGTGAGCTATCAGCATGTTAAATGTGCAACCAGAGGCAAAAAAAAATCTGGACCACATTTACTCCACACACAGAGACTCATACAAAGCTCTCCCTCGCCCTCCATTTGGCAAATCTGACCATAATTCTATCCTCCTTATTCCTGATTAAAGCAAAAATGAAAGCAGGAAGCACCAGTGACTAGATCAATAAAAAAGTGGTCAGATGAAGCAGATGCTAAGCTACAGGACTGTTTTGCTAGCACAGACTGGAATATGTTCCGGGATTCCTCCGATGGCTTTGAGGAGTACATCACATCAATCATTGGCTTCATCAATAAGTGCATCGATGACGTTGTCCCCACAGTGACCGTAGCTCAACCAGAATCCATGGATTACAGGCAACATCCGCACTAAGCTAAAGGCTAGAGTTGCCAGTTTCAAGAAGCAGGACTCTAACCAAGAAGCTTATAAGAAATCCCGCTGCCCTCCAACTAACCATCAAACAGGCAAAGCATCAATACAGGATCAAATCGAACAACACCGGCTCTGACGCACAGCTTGCAAACCATTAGACTACAAAGGGAAACACAACTGAGAGCTGCCCAGTGGCACGAGCCTACCAGACGAGCTAAACTACTTCTATGCTCACTTCGAGACAATCACTAACCTTTGATGATCTTCATCAGATGGCACTCATAGGACTTCATGTTACACAATACATGTATGTTTTGTTCGATAAAGTTCATATTTATATCCAAAAAATCTCAGTTTACATTGGCGCGTTATGTTAAGTAATGTTTCACTTCCAAAACATCTGGTGATTTTGCAGTCACATCAATTTACAGAAATTCTCATCATAAATGTTGATGAAAATACAAGTGTTATGCATGAAATTAAAGATATACTTCTCCTTAATGCAACCGCTGTGTCAGATTTCAAAAAAGCTTTAGAGCGAAAGCACACCATGAAATAATCTTTGTACAGCGCTCAGAGACCAAACAAGCTATACAGATACCCGCCATGTTGTGGAGTCAACAGAAGTCAGAAATAGCATTATAAATATTCACTTACCTTTGATCTTCATCGCAATGCAATCCCAGGAATCCCAGTTCCAAAATAAATGTTTGTTTTGTTCGATAAAGTCCATCATTTATGTCCAAATACCTCCTTTTTGTTCACGCGTTTAGTTCACAAATCCAAATTCACAAGGCGCGAGCACTAGGTCCAGACAAAAAGTCAAAAAAGTTATATTACAGTTCATACAAACATGTCAAACGATGTATAGAATCAATCTTTAGGATGTTTTTATCATAAATCTTCAATAATGTTCCAACTGGACAATTCCTTTGTCTTTAGAAATGAAAGGGAACGCAGCTCGCTCTCACGGCCGCGCGTGTGATTTATCTCATGGCATTCTGCCAGACCCCTTAGTCAAACAGCTCTTATTTGCTCCCCCTTCACAGTAGAAGCCTGAAACAAGGTTCTAAAGACTGTTGACATCTAGTGGAAGCCTTAGGACGGACCACATTTACACTGTATCTTGGATAGGCAAAGACTTGAAAACCTACAAACCTCAGATTTCCCACTTCCTGGTTGGATTTTTTCCCAGGTTTTTGCCTGCCATATGAGGTCTGCTAGTATAACAGAAATAATTCAAACAGTTTTAGAAACTTCAGAGTGTGTTCTATCCAAATCTACTAATAACATGCATATCTGGGCCTGAGTAGCAGGCAGTTTACTCTGGGCACCTTATTCATCCAAGCTACTCAATACTGCCCCCCAGCCATAAGAAGTTAAACAGGTCAACATTCACAAGGCTGCAGGGCCAGACGGATCACCAGGATGTGTACTGCGAGCATGAGCTGACAAACTGGCAAGTGTCTTCACTGACATTTTCAACCTCTTCCTGTCCAAGTCTGTAATACCAACATGTTTTAAGCAGACCACCATAGTGCCTGTGCCCAAGAACACTAAGGCAACCTGCCTAAATGACTATCAACCCGTAGCACTCACGTCTGTAGCCATGAAGTGCTTTGAAAGGTTGGTCAGGGCTCACATCAACATCATTATCCCAGAAACCCTAGACCCACTCCAATTTGCATACCACCCCAGCAGATCCACAGATGAAGCAATCTCTATTGCACTCCACACTGCCCTTTCCCACCTGGACAAAAGGAACACCTATGTGAGAATGTTGTTCATTGACTACAGCTCAACATTCAACACCATAGTGCCCACAAAGCTCATCAATAAGCTAAGGAACCTGGGACTAAACACCTCCCTCTGCAACTGGATCCTGGACTTCCTGATGGGCCGCCCCAGTTGGTAAGGGTAGATAACAACACAATATATTTCATGTGCTTTGCGATTGTGTAGGCTACTTTGTGTATGATTTCTCTATTGTACTACAGAATTGATAAGTCTTATACCGACACTACACTACTTTGATATGCATCAATAGGGATTAAGAAGTGAGTATATGCAATGCCCACTGACAAAAAGTGGTTATATGTCTTATACATGCGTACAGTGCATTCGGAAAGTATTCAGACGCCTTGACTTTTTCCACATTTTGTTACGTTACAGCCTTATTCTAAAATATATCCGTGAAGACAACCTCTTCCATGGCAATAGGAGACACCATATTTATCTCTTTACTCAACCAGGGGGCGGAATAATCGTGTATAAACCAATTTAGAATGAGGCGAAATGCTAGTGCCTCGAAATACTACGTATTTAAGGTTTGGGACGGATAGTAATAGCTGTGGGAAGTAGGGGTGCTGAGGGTGCTGCAGAACCCCCTGATAAATCAGAATTAAAATATTTTTTTTCTCCAAATTAGTGTACTAAACAAATAAAATACAATTGTGCCATTTGGTTTGTTAAATATATAAGCAATTTGAAATTATGTATACTTTTACTTTTGATACTTGGGTAGCCTAGTGGTTAGAGTGGTGGACTAGCATCCGGAAGGTTGCAAGTTCAAATCCCTGAGCTGACAGCACCGTCTGTCGTTCTGCCCCTGAACAGGCAGTTAACCCACTGTTCCTAGGCCGTCATTGAAAATAAGAATTGGTTCTTAACTGACTTGCCCAGTTAAAAAATGTTTTACATTTTCTTTTGATACTTAAGTATATTTAAAACCAAATACTTTATTACTCTTGTATGAGCAGAGAAAAATGATCATCAGCAGAGTAGGGTGAAGAACTTCCTCAGCTTCTTCATCTTCCCCTTTCCTACCTTTTAATTAATTTTATCTGGGATTGCTTACCTTGCCATATGAATTTTGTAACTGCACTATGAATTTTATCCCAAAAGCCAGAAGGGGGAGACATGGAAAGCATTGAATTACAGAAATTCAGCCATGGCAGAATATTCATTTTGACATTAGATATTCTGCCATTTAAAGCCAACAGATATAATATTTGAATAAAACTAATAATTTCAAACCCTGCTTACATTTGTATACGATCACATGTCTCTCTATTAGAACTATGTGTGGGAACAGATTTCCAAAATTAAAATCACTTGGAGCTGAATTCCTGGTGTTTTTACAGTCTTGTATATCCAACAATGAAAATGTTTTGGGACAAATAGAGGCTGTATCACAACCGGCAGTGATTGGGAGTCCCACAGGGCGGCGCACAATTGGCCCAGCGTCGTCCAGGTTTGGCCGGTGTGGGCCGTCATTGTAAATAAGAATGTGTTCTTAACTGGCTTGCCTAGTTAAATAAAGGTTAAATAAAAAAATAGATATAATAATTGGCTGCCATTTGGGAAACCGTGACCTACACCAAAATTGTTGTGAGACTCTGTGCCTATTTTTCTTCTGCGATGTTATCACACTGTAATAGTGAAGTCAAGCAATTGGATATGAGCAATTTATTATTTTTCTACTGGACCTGGATGTTGTCTTGCAGCTGCTGCTGCAGAATGAACAGGGGCGCTGTGCGCCCTGGGCTGTTCAGCTCAGCGGCTCTGCGTTAACTCCACCCCCGACAGAAGTTTGCAGCCCCGGATAAACTTCCAGTTCCCCTCTCTACCGACGAGTGCTCTTTTCCAGCTTACCATCCCACGTAGAGGCCCCATTTTCCAGAATGGAGTGCCGGTTGGGTTTAGCGATTTTAGTCGTTTGCCTCATCTCTTATGGCCTTTCGGATGTGCAGCTCAGTAGTAATGTTATTCTCGAGCCGTATGATCTGCTGTTCGACACAGCGGTAGAAGCATACTACAAGGGTGACTGGATGACCGTCATCCTGAACATGGAGCGGGCGCTTCGGAACAAGGCTGCGATACGCAGGGTGAAGGCGCATTGCCGGATAATTTGTGCAAACCAGAGCGCTTTCGGAGAGCCTTTATCCAGCATAGTTGTGACAATACCAGGCGCTGGTTCTGTGGAAGATCTTGGTTTTTTTCAAAAAATTATGAAAAGGGCTGATTGTGTAAATACCTGTGAAAGTGATAAAATTGGACCACCAACTATCCATAAAATCACTGAAGATGTGGACCTCGAGTTTAAGAAGAGAACCCCTTACAATTATCTGCAAGTCGCATACTTCAAGGTAAAAATTGTCGATCAAATGGGTCCTATGCATAATACATGTTCATATCTTTCATCGTGAAAAGAGTCGACAATATAGGTTATTTGCATAATAAATGTTCAGACATTGTATAGGCTTGAAACAAATACAGCCAGTAGTAGTAGCCTATTCAATGTTGTGGATAAGATTCGCCTGCGTCATCTTATTGCACTTTTTGAAGTGGTCTACCATGCACATTTATCAACCACACTTGCATGTCAATATAAGAGCAATGTCACTTTTTATTTTGTCCAATTTCATTTAAACTAACACTAAGAAGCAAGTCGTTCACTATAAGTGCTCTGTTTTCCCCAACCCCCCAAGCCAAGCCGGCCGTGCCACGTCTCTAGGTGGAGTCTAGCTGTGTAGACAATTTACGTCCTACACTGGATTCTTCTCGATTTTGGGGCTTGTCATCAACATGCGCTGTAGATCTCATGCATGCTACTGTGCCATTCAAGAATTTATTCAACTTTTGACAGAATAGTCATGTTGTCACGCTCTGACCTTTAATATCTCTGTTTTCTTTATATTTTGGTTAGGTCAGGGTGTGACGAGGGGGTCTGGGTTGCTAGTTTTGGAATTGTCTTGTAGGTCTAGGTATTTATGTCTATGGTGGCCTGATATGGTTCCCAATCAGAGGCAGCTGTTAATCGTTGTTTCTGATTGGGGATTATATTTAGGTGGCCATTTTCCCTTTTGTGTTTGTGGGTTCTTGTTCTATGTTTAGTTGCCTGTCTGCACTACTCATATTAGCTTCACGGTTCGTTTTGTTATTTTGTTAGTTTGTTCAGTGTTCGTTCTTATAATAAGAAGAATGTACGCTTACCACGCTGCGCCTTGGTCCGATCATTATGACGAACATGACACATGTATATATTTATTTGTGTTGTCTGTTTATAAAATGGTTATTACGTTGTAATAAGAGTAGTTGGCCCTATAAATTAAGTAAATACATGTAGCCTATAAGATGTTCCTGAATGTCAAAGGTCATATTCATAGCCTGTTTACGAATTTCAATAGATCTGGGAAAAAATATGTAGGCCTTATGGCTTACATATTGGCTCCAATGCAGTCGTTTTTAACTCAATATTAAATCATTTCTGGATAACAATTAAATACCTTACTGTGAATGTTATCCATTAAAATGGTGAAAAAGAAAAAAAAATAGCTTCTTAGCAAAGAGCAATTTCTCAAGGAATAATTATGACTGTGAGTGTTCTGAGTGGGGTCTCGCTGTTATAGTAGTTTGTTTCTGTACACCACTTACTGACTTTGTCAGGTATGGGTGTGTGCAAATCAAGGATGCAGAAAGACTGCCATCCCATCTGCCCCCATTTAATATAGCGTACGTTAACATAATTATTACTTCTAAACAAAAACACCTTTTGCGTTCTTATACGCTTACATGTTGGTATTATTGCAGTCGCTAAGATTATATTTGATTATATTTGCAGTCGCTAAGATTATATTTGATTATATTTGCAGTCGCTAAGATTATATTTGATTATATTTGCAGTCGCTAAGATGACCTATTTTGGACGCAGCAATTGTTAGCTAGACTGCTAACGTCATTGGCTGTAGCAAAGGCAATCGAAGAGCCATTTTACTGGTTGAAGACAAAGTTGATTATGTTTTTATGTATAATGCAGTTGATTTGTGATGATAACACAAACATTATGTTAAGCAGGACATTCATACAAGCCTTAAATTACAATTATAATGCACTCATAAGCAACATGTAAATGGAGGCTTTTTTTGCTGGCATTCAATGGAAACTCCCAGAATTATTATTATTTGTTGACTGAACTGGGCCTTTAAGTTAAACCAACTATAAAATAGACATATGGCCCCTGATTGAAGACTACTTACTATATTAAATAGGAGATTGACTAGTTTCCGAAAACAGCATGTTGGTGATTGCAGCTCACACATTTCTTACACCATTCCAGGGGGTCTTGTAAAATACTTCTGAGAAGTGGAGCATTTAGGGAAGCCTTTGGAGTCACAATGTGTATAAGGTTTATACAGATACAGTATGCTGTATTAATGATTTGTTCACTAAATATCTCTCTTCCTTATGTAGATCAATAAGCTGGATAAGGCTGTGGCAGCGGCCAACACATTTTTCCTGGCCAACCCAGACCACATGGAGATGAGGCAGAACCTGGACTACTACAGGATGATGTCCGGAGTACAGGAGGAAGACTTTAAAGACCTGGAGGCCTGGCCTCACATGGTGAGACTGACACCACTGATCCCCAGTAATGCACCCATTATCCCAGTGACAATGCACCTGTTATAACGGTAACTATGCACCAGTTATTCTAGTGACAATGTATCAGTTATCCCAAGAACAATGGACCAGCTATATACCATTTACAACATTTGGAACTGCACATAGTCAGACTGTAACCACTTAACAATTTGCCTACTTGGAACTGCCAAGCATATGGGACAGGGAAAGGGGCAAGGGACCTTATTGGCACCAGGTTAGGTAGGGTCAACGGGTTGAATTAGAATGTGGCTGGGCTGCTGACTCCCTGCTTTGCTCTTTCCTCTATCTCCCAGGCAGAGTTTCTTGCAGGGAAGCGGTACTACAGCTCAGACTCGTTCGGTCTGGCCATCGACCACTTTGAGGCAGCGGTAGAAGAGTACTTCAGCGCGGACCAGGAGTGCCGGGCGCTCTGCGAAGGAGCTTACGACTACGACGGATACAACTACATGGAGTACAGTGCTGACCTCTTCCAGTCCATGACAGGTGTTAAGACAGACTAAATCCCAAAAGAACACCATGCTAACATTTTGGATAAAAGCTTCAACCTTGTACTCTTGTGTCTGCCCATGTCACTGTCAGACCACTACATGCAGATTCTGAACTGTAAGCAGAGCTGTTCTGTGGAGCTAGCCTCCACCGCAGGAAAGGACAAGCCATTTGAGGATTTCCTCCCTTCCCACTTCAACTACCTACAGTTCTCCTACTACAACAGTGAGTCTCAGTCCCTATTCACTCTGCACCTACATGCCTTTTTAGAATCAGGGTGATTTGCTTTCACAAATCAACGTGTCCTCTGCCTGGCTGTCTGCTCGTCTGTCTGTTTGATGTCTCTCTTTCTCTCACCCCCCCCCCCCATACTTTTCAGGTAAAAAGTATGAGCAGGCCATAGAGTGTGCTAAGACCTACCTGCTGTTCCACCCAGAAGAGGAGGTAATGAATCAGAACCTGGCCTACTACTCCGCTGTGCTGGGAGAGGACAAGGCTGCAGCCATACCTGCTAGACAGGTACACACACACACACACACACACACACACACACACACACACACACACACAAACAAACAAAACCTGCACCTTCCTACCTATCCCTCATGCCTCCAACCCACTTCTCTCCATCTCTTCTCCCTCCCAGGTGGTAAAACAGCACATTCAGCAGTCCCTGTTGGAGAAGGAGCTGCTTTACTTTGCTTTTGAAGTGTTTGGAATCACCTTTGTTGATCCAGTAGGTTACCATGTCTCTTATCTTCTCTTGTGTCTCACTGTTTCTACCAGCAAGACATCACCCTGATAGGGGACTGCTGTCAGGTGGGTTTTAGCATGTGTGATCTCACATCCTTCCCCTTCCTTTGCAGGATTCCTGGACCCCTGCAGACATTATGCCCCTCAAACTGAGAGAGAAGCAGAAGTAAGAGAAACACACACTTACAGACTAGAAGAGGCTGCTGGAGGGAGAAATTGGAAGAATGGCTCATTTTAATGGCTGGAATGTAATGAATGGAAATGTATCAAACATGCTGTTCCATTCAAGTCATTACAATTATCCTGTGCACCAGCCTCCACTAGTACATGCATGCTCTCAATATCAGACTAGGATCTGCTCCCCATTATGTTTGGGCTCCCGAGTGGCGCAGCGGTCTAAGGCACTGCATCTCAGTGCTAGAGGCGTCACTACAGACCCTGGTTTGATCCCGGGCTGTATCACAACCGGCCGTGATCGGGAATCCCATAGGGCGGCGCACAACTGACCCAGCATCGTCCGGGTTAGGGGAGGGTTTGGCAGGGTTAGGACGTCATTGTAAAATAAGAATTTGTTCTTAACTGACTTGCCTAGTTAAATGTTAAATTAAAAAAAGTTTTATCTTGTAACCTCTTCTTTGGCGCCCTCTGCAGGGCAGACAGGGAGACTGCAGCAAGGATCACTGAGGAGATTGGGAATCTGATGAAGGAGATTGAAACTATGGTGGAGGAGAAGAATAAGGAGTCGACTGATATTGCCAAGATCGTACGAGAAGGTAAGATTTCCTGATAGCATTCTTTGTCCATAGTTTTTTGGAGGGTCACCGCATGAATTTTGGGAATGTCAGTGGACTGTCTAGCACACTCTGACTGTACACTCTATATTAATTCCCCCTGTCTCCCTTCCAGGTGGTCCTCTGTTGTTTGATGACATCAAGATTACCATGTCGTCTAAGCAGCTGAATGGGTCTCAGAGGGTTCTACTGGATGGATTTATCTCGGAGGGCGAGTGCAGAGAGCTCACCCGCCTCTCTAATGTGAGTGGGAGCCTGGGTCAGGACTATCTGTCTGTGTGTTATTGTGTGTGTGTATGTTGACTGTGTGTTGGAGCGTGAGCTTCTGATGGTCTGTGTGTTAAAACTGTGTGCATGCTTCTGTCATTGTGTGTGCTGATGCTGTGTGTTTGTCTGTCAGGCGGCTGCGCTGAAAGGTGATGGGTACCGAGGCCTTCCCTCCCCACACTCCCCCAGCGAGAGCTTCCAAGGAATCACAGTCCTCAAGGCTATTAAGGTACATCACTGACCCTACACACTAAAGCCCTGATAACCCAACCATAACCAAAACACCACCAGCCCAGCACTGCCAACACTGACTCTAAACCAGCATGGTCAACTTCACCCAAACCCAACCCCCAACTAGTTTCATCTCTTAGCCTCAGCTTTATCTCCAACCTTTCTAAAGCCTCAGCCTAATGGCATCCATGTACAGTGACCAGTGAGTTGTCTACAAGAAAGCACCTATTTCTGATGATATTGTCCTGTTCTACAGTTTGGACAGGAGGGAACTGTGCCCCTGAAGAGTGCCCGTCTGTTTTTCGACATGAGTGAGAAGGTACGTAGGGTCCTCGAGTCGTACTTCCGTCTGGACTCTCCTCTCTACTTCTCCTACTCCCACCTGGTCTGCCGCTCCGCCATCGACGGTGAGAAACTCCACTACGACGGCCCTCAGGGGACAGTATTGTTGTGTATATCGAATCCAAGATGGGGCATTTAACCCCACATTAACCACCTGTCTGTATGAGTATATAGACATACAGTAAGATATGTTTCCATTCCTCTGTCTGTACAGAGAAGCAGGATGACCGTGACGACCTGAGTCACCCGGTTCATGCAGACAACTGCCTTCTGGTCTCTGAGCTCAACAAGTGCATCAAAGAACCACCCGCATACACACACAGAGACTACAGGTACACACACACACACACACACACACACACACACACACACACACACACACACACACACACACACACACTGCATATGCTTATAACATAGGTATCAGCAGCAAGTCTCATCATGCACCACTGTCTTTAAGACCCTTCTCTTGTTCCTGTTGTGTTTTAGCGCCATCCTCTATCTAAATGATGACTTTGAAGGAGGAGATTTCATTTTCACTGAACTGGATGCCAAAACTGTCACAGTAAGTTTTAATCAATGATGAAGGATTGAGGGATGCAGAGTAAAAACAGTTGATTTACTCTAAGGTGCAAGTTAATTGACTTGACTGATGACTGATGTCACTGCCCTGTGTTGCCCAGGCGGAGGTGCGTCCTCAGTGTGGTCGTGTGGTTGGTTTTGGGGCTGGGGAGGAGAATCCTCACGGCGTGAGAGCGGTCACTAAGGGACAGAGGTGTGCTGTGGCCCTGTGGTTCACCCTTGACCCCAAACACGAGGAGAAGGTAACATATCTATTAGTCAATCCATCTGGATTTAAGTATAGTCTTTGTTTCTATCATGCTATATATTGTTTTCTAATCTGAGAGAGGGAGAGAGCAATGCTTTCCACTTATTGATTCATCTACATTTAATCAGTTTCTCTTGCTTCAGTCTTAGCTAATTTGTGTGTGTGTGTGTGTGTGTGTGTGTGTGTGTGTGTGTCTCCAGGAGCGGATCCAAGCTCAAGAGATGCTGAAGATGTTCTCCACTCCTACGGACGCAGAGTTCACAGAGACAAAGACAGAGAGCTCAGAGCCACAGCTCACACTTCCTGACCAGGCTGTGCTTCTTGGTCAAGCTGCACCCCCAGTACAGGTGCAGGCAGACAAACCAGATGACAAACCAGCAGAGAAGAAGCCTGAGGAACCAGCAGAGAAGAAGCCTGAGAAACCAGCAGAGAAGAAGCCTGAGGAACCAGCAGAGAAGAAGCCTGAGGAACCAGCAGAGAAGAAGCCTGAGAAACCAGCAGAGAAGAAGCCTGAGAAACCAGCAGAGAAGAAGCCTGAGGAACCAGCAGAGAAGAAGCCTGAGAAACCAGCAGAGAAGAAGCCTGAGGAACCAGCAGAGAAGAAGCCTGAGGAACCAGCAGAGAAGAAGCCTGAGGAACCAGCAGAGAAGAAGCCTGAGGAACCAGCAGAGAAGAAGCCTGAGAAACCAGCAGAGAAGAAGCCTGAGGAACCAGCAGAGAAGAAGCCTGAGGAACCAGCAGAGAAGAAGCCTGAGGAACCAGCAGAGAAGAAGCCTGAGGAACCAGCAGAGAAGAAGCCTGAGAAACCAGCAGAAACAGTCATTGAAAACCCAGAAGATAAAAAGGATGAGAAGCCGACAGAGAATCGGGGAGAAAAACAAATTGCTAAAGAGGGTGAAAAACCTATGTTGAAAGAGGCGGTCAAAACGAAAGCCAAAGCAGCCGACGCATCAAAGGCCAAAGCGAGGACTAAAACAGCGGCTAAAGCAGGGGACAAAGCCAAGGCTCAACCAGCAGCCAAAACAAACGTCAAACATGCAGCAAGCAAAATGAAACCTAAAGCGACAGACAAAAAAGAGCAGAAGCCAGCTACAAAGAAAGCAGAGAAAGCCCCTGTCAAAAAGGTTTCCAAGGACTCTAAAACTGAACCCAAATCAGCCTCGGACTCACAGACAGACAAGGTTGAGCTATGAGACCAACAGCACCTGTGACTCTTACTCTGTGGTGTCTCTATTTTTCTACCGTTTGAATATATTTGCTAAGGTTTTCTCTGTGGGTGTGCTGGATAAAGATATGTAGTTGTTGATGGATATTGTTTTGGATGTTATTTGTCTGCCCAGTGGCTGTGAAAAATGAACCAGGATAAGGTGTTGTAATGTAAGCCATACCATAATACCAAGGGACTGCAAACTCACTCTGATGGCTGATATCAACTAACCAATCAATCAAATCAATGAATCAACCAATCAAATTGGATTTGTATAGTGCATTTCACAAATGCATATGTCACAAAGTGCTAAATAGTAACCACCTTTAAATTCATATCCCAGACTCATGTGAACATACTGTGTTGTTTTTATAGTGTTACTTTTTTGTATGATTTGGAATTCTCTGTGCTATTTTGTACTGATTTTAAATAAACTGTTCTTTGCCTCAGGAATGGAAAGATATAATCTCCCAACAAAAAGAGATACAAAAAAACAGGAAATACTGAAACTTGGATTCATGTGGATACATTAAAAAAGTCATGTTTTCATACTGAACAAAAATATGAACGCTACATGTAAAGTGTTGGTCCCATGTTTCATGAGCTGAAATAAAAGATCCCAGAAATGTTCCATATGCACAAAAAGCTTATTTCGCTCAAATTTTGTGCACAAATTGGTTTACATCCCTGTTAGTGAGCATTTCAACTTTGCCAAGATAACAGGAGTGGCATATCAAGAAGCTGATGAAACAGCACGATTATTAATTACACAGGTGCAAATTGTGCTGGGGGAAATAAAAGGCCACTCTAAAATGTGCAGTTTTGTCACACAACACAATGCCACAGTTTTGAGGGAGCATGCAATTGGCATGCTGACTGAAGGAATGTCTATTTGTTCATTTTTCTACTACAAGCCACCTCCAACGTAATTTTAGAGAATTTGGCAGTACATCCAACTGGCCTTACAACTGCAGACCACGTGTAACCACGCCAGCCCAGGAACTCCACATCCTGCTTCTTCACCTGCGGGATCGCCTGAGGAGGGGGAGGGGTGCTGAGGAGTATTTCTGTCTGTAATAAAATCCTTTTGTGCCGAAAAACTCATTCTGATTGGCTGGGTCTGGCTTCCCAGTGAGTGGATCTTGCTCCCAAATGGGTGCCCATGGCTATGCCCCTGCCCAGTCGTGAAATCCATAGATTAGCGCTTAATGAATTTGTTTACATTGACTGATTTCCTTCTATGAACTTGAAATTGTTGCATGTTGCGTTTATATTTTTGTCCAGTATACATTGGTGTTGCGTTTTCATGTAATAACTCAAGAGAACACTAGGTGGCAGAGAGGAACTACCATGCCATCTCATGTACACCAGACAACACACATTTTTCTTTCTACTGAATATGTTGCATGTATGGACCCTCAGGGTTTAACTTCATCCTTAGGGTCCGGTAACTCCTTAAATCATAGCTATGATTTTGTTATGGCTCTGTGGAGGTAATTTGAACACCCAGGAGACCAACATAAGTTGTATGAAAGCCTGTTCAGACTATTGAGATGGCCCCTGGCCAACATGTCTGTTGTTGATCTCTGGTTAGTTAGCTACAGTATCTCCTCTCTTAGGATCCTGTTTATATCAAAATGCTGCTCCACCCTACGACCACTTTCTTAGTTTTAAATAGTTGAGCTGTATCAGGTCATGATAAGGTCTTTGGGGAAGTGAGATGAGCTGCTGAGTTTCCCTACAGAATTAGAATGAACAGAATGAACATTCCAATTCAAAGCAAATTTCCATGGTGTTGGCAGCCATACTGGTTGTGAACAGTTTGAAATTGATCAATTAATTCATAGAAATTAATGGAGATACCAGAACAGTCATGGATGTTCCGTGGACATAACAGCAGAACAACCATATCCAGGGTTCCTTGTCAAGACAATCAGCAAGTAATATTGACATACTTGTCTGTTGGCCATATTGGTTGTGTCTAGAAAGATCATATAGATTTGAGTTTGTCCATTCTGGGCATTATGTTTCTATGGTTTCCTCAGCCCTGAGCCTGTTGGTGGACCAGTAATAATGCTGGGTCCTGTGCCGGAGCGTCTGTGTGGGTTTAGCATGTGGATGAAGTCATGCCTGCACAGAGTAGAGCAGCTATCTACACACACATGGACGCACTCACGAACACACATGTACTGTAACAGGTCAAACATCCCAGTTATTCAGCAGCGCAGAAAAGGAGGCATTTGTCAGACCTATTGCCCATGTGGAGATTAGTGTGTATGTGTGTGTTAATGTCTATGTGTATGCGTGTGTGTGCATGTGTGTGTGTGTATGCGTGTAGACTTGTGGCTAGTTATTTTGAAATCTTCATCATCTCCCTAAAGGAAAGCCTTGGGGTGGTTGAGGGTGATTTGGGTGGCTTCAATGAAGGTCTTCAAGCAGCTGTGCTGGGTATGAACTGGCCCTCTTCCCCTACTGCCTGGGTGGTGGCCTCCTGTGAGTGAGTGAGTGAGTGAGTGACAGAGTGAGAGAGAGAGTTTGACTGTGTGTGTCTTTGTCTCTGTATCTCTCTCTGTGCTTTCTTTGTGTTTCTCTGTGTTCTGGGTTCTGATCCAGAAAGAGACACAGGCCACTTTGTCTCTCTGTGTGTTTGTGGTGTATGGGTTTGACCATTGTTCCAAAGACCTGTAGAGAGAGAGGAGTGTGAGAGAAAGCGAGAAACAAGAGTACAGTAGACATAGAAGGAAAATCTGAGATTAGTACAAGTCTTGCAGGCCGATGTTGGAGCCAGCTTTCTCAAGTGTCTCCATGTGTGTGTATCTGTGTGTGACTGTATCCGCAACTGTGGATATCAAACATTGTGTTGTTGCACGTACATTACTTTTACATGTGTATTTGTGTGAGTGTGGATTGTGGTGTATCTGCATGTGTGTGTGTGTTGTGAAGTGAATTCCCGTTGGTCTAGGACAAGGCCACATATGAAAGACAAAAAAGTAGAAAATTCCCCTTTCTGGTTTCCATGGAGATAGAGTGGGCATGGAGACGGCAGTGGCAGGATTGGGCCGCAAACAGCGGGATGTGGTGCTGAGATTAACTACGACTTTTTGTGTGTGTGAGAACGAGATCCAACTCCGAGACATACTGTAACAGTGTTCAAATTGGGCTGGACACAGCAGGAAGAGGCGCTGAGATTAACTCCCACTCTCCTACTCTGTGAGTGTGAAAAGTGGAGACTAAAGTGGAGGCTAAAGTAACAGGCTAAAGTGGAGGCTAAAGCAGTAGGCTAAAGTGAAGACTAAAGTAGAAGGTTAAAGTGGAGGCTAAAGTGGAGGCTAAAGCAGTAGGCTAAATTGAAGGCTAAAGTAGAAGGCTAAAGTGGAGGCTAAAGTGGAGGCTAAAGTAACAGGCTAAAGTGGAGGCTAAAGTAACAGGCTAAAGTGGAGGCTAAAGTAACAGGCTAAAGTGGAGACTAAAGCAGTAGGCTAAAGTGGAGGCTAAGGTGGAGACTAAAGTGGAGGCTAAGGTGGAGGCTAAAGTGGAGGCTAAAGCAGCAGGCTAAAGTGGAGGCTAAAGCAGCAGGCTAAAGTAACAGGCTAAAGTGGAGGCTAAAGTAACAGGCTAAAGTGGAGGCTAAAGTAACAGGCTAAAGTGGAGACTAAAGCAGTAGGCTAAAGTGGAGGCTAAGGTGGAGACTAAAGTGGAGGCTAAGGTGGAGGCTAAAGTGGAGGCTAAAGCAGCAGGCTAAAGTGGAGGCTAAAGCAGCAGGCTAAAGTAACAGGCTAAAGTGGAGGCTAAAGTGGAGGCTAAAGCAGTAGGCTAAAGTGGAGGCTAAAGCAGCAGGCTAAAGTAACAGGCTAAAGTGGAGGCTAAAGTGGAGGCTAAAGCAGTAGGCTAAAGTGGAGGCTATAAAGTAGAAGACTAAAGTAGAAGGCTAAAGTGGAGGCTGAAGTGGAGGCTAAAGTGAAGGCTAAAGTAGAAGGCTAAAGTGGAGGCTAAAGTGGAGGTTAAAGTAACAGGCTAAAGTGGAGGCTAAAGTAGAAGGCTAAAGTAGAAGGCTAAAGTGGAGGCTAAAGTGGAGGCTAAAGCAGTAGGCTAAAGTGGAGGCTATAAAGTAGAAGACTAAAGTAGAAGGCTAAAGTGGAGGCTGAAGTGGAGGCTAAAGTGAAGGCTAAAGTAGAAGGCTAAAGTGGAGGCTAAAGTGGAGGTTAAAGTAACAGGCTAAAGTGGAGGCTAAAGTAGAAGGCTAAAGTAGAAGGCTAAAGTGGAGGCTAAAGTGGAGGCTAAAGTAACAGGCTAAAGTGGAGGCTAAAGTAACAGGCTAAAGTGGAGGCTAAAGTGGAGGCTAAAGCAGTAGGCTAAAGTGAAGGCTAAAGTAACAGGCTAAAGTGGAGGCTAAAGTAACAGGCTAAAGTGGAGGCTAAAGTAACAGGCTAAAGTGGAGGCTAAAGTAACAGGCTAAAGTGGAGGCTAAAGTGGAGGCTAAAGCAGTAGGCTAAAGTGGAGGCTAAAATAGAAGGCTAAATTGGAGGCTAAAGTGGAGTCTAAAGCAGCAGGCTAAAGTGGAGGCTAAAGTAACAGGCTAAAATGGAGGCTAAAGTAACAGGCTAAAGTGGAGACTAAAGCAGTAGGCTAAAGTGGAGGCTAAGGTGGAGACTAAAGTGGAGGCTAAGGTGGAGGCTAAAGCAGCAGGCTAAAGTGGAGGCTAAAGCAGCAGGCTAAAGTAACAGGCTAAAGTAGAGGCTAAAGTGGAGGCTAAAGCAGTAGGCTAAAGTGGAGGCTATAAAGTAGAAGGCTAAAGTAGAAGGCTAAAGTAACAGGCTAAAGTGGAGGCTAAAGCAGCAGGCTAAATTGGAGGCTAAAGTAGCAGGCTAAAGTGGATTGACATGGTCTCCCATGACACCTCCTTTTGGGGAAGACAAGAGGACCGAAAGAAGACTTTCTGTTGTTGATAAGGGAGGCTGGGTGGACTAGTACTGGTTCTTGGTTTGTATTGAAGAAGCATTGCAGTCACTACATTGCCCCAGGGTGTAAGTGTTTAAAGTGCAGTACTGAGCTCTATTTGATCTGTATTCTGTTTCACTGAACAGTTTCCTGTGTCCCCTCTAGCTGTGTGGCACAAATTTCTGCCCATATCCACCAGTCCACCAAGAGAGAAGCACTGCCCTTCTACAGACCACACCAATCCAGAACACTGCCCCTCTATACACCACCCCAATCCAGAACACTGCCCCTCTACACACCATCCCAATCCAGAACACTGCCCCTCTACACACCACCCAAATCCAGAACAGGTACACTCCCTTAAGCTTCAGACAGCATTTTGAGGACTATTCACACTCAGACATGAGCAGTTGCAGTATGGTTGAGGACATCCCGGTCAGTCCAGATCTGCTGTAAATGATCACTAAAGCTGCCTAGCTGCCTGGTCTCATATCTAAAACCAACCTTCTGTTAGTGGGACAGAGGAGCTTATTGTTGGCTGTTTATTCGGACGGATGCCAGCTCGATGACTTCAGGCTTTGCCATGAACTGTCTCCTTATTCCCCCTAAGACTAGGATCACGGCCGTGCTGGCTTCGGGATGGGACCAGTGGTATAGGCCTGGCTGCCTGGGGCTGTCTTACAGCTCTATGGAGCTGGGTTAGAAGGGTCCAGGAGTGGGCCTGGGGATGGAGAAACTGGGTCATAACGGGCTTGGGCTGGGATCACACTGGTATGGTTGGGGCCTGGCTTATAGAGGTCCATGGAGGGTCAAAGGGGTTGAGGACATACAGTTGAAGTCGGAAGTTTACATACACCTTAGCCAAATACATTTGAACTCAGTTTTTCACAATTCCTGACATTTAATCCAAGTAAAAATTCCCTGTTTTAGGTCAGTTAGCATCACCACTTTATTTTAAGAATGTGAAATGTCAGAATAATAGTAGAGGGAATTATTTATTTCAGCTTTGATTTCTTTCATCACATTCCCAGTGGGTCAGAAGTTTACATACACTCAATTAGTATTTGGTAGCATTGCCTTTAAATTGTTTAAACTGGGTAAAACTTTTGGGTAGCCTTCCACAAGCTTCCCACAATACGTTGGGTGAATTTTGGCACATTCCTTCTGACAGAGCTGGTGTAACTGAGTCAGGTTTGTAGGCCTCCTTGCTCACACACGCTTTTTCAGTTCTGCCCACACATTTTCTATAGGATTGAGGTCAGGGCTTTGTGATGGCCACTCCAATACCTTGACTTTGTTGTCCTTAAGCCATTTTGCTACAACTTTGGAATTATGCTTGGGGTCATCCACCTCTACGCAGACGACACCATTCTGTATACTTCCGGCCCTTCTTTGGACACTGTGTTAACAACCCTCCAGGCAAGCTTCAATGCCATACAACTCTCCTTCCGTGGCCTCCAATTGCTCTTAAATACAAGTAAAACTAAATGCATGCTCTTCAACCGATCGCTACCTGCACCTACCCGCCTGTCCAACATCACCTCTCTGGACGGCTCGGACTTAGAATACGTGGACAACTACAAATACTTAGGTGTCTGGTTAGACTGTAAACTCTCCTTCCAGACCCATATCAAACATCTCCAATCCAAAGTTAAATCTAGAATTGGCTTCCTATTTCGCAACAAAGCATCCTTCACTCATGCTGCCAAACATACCCTTGTAAAACTGACCATCCTACCAATCCTTGACTTTGGCGATGTAATTTACAAAATAGCCTCCAATACCCTACTCAACAAATTGGATGCAGTCTATCACAGTGCAATCCGTTTTGTCACCAAAGCCCCATATACTACCCACCATTGCGACCTGTACGCTCTCGTTGGCTGGCCCTCGCTTCATACTCGTCGCCAAACCCACTGGCTCCATGTCATCTACAAGACCCTGCTAGGTAAAGTCCCCCCTTATCTCAGCTCGCTGGTCACCATAGCATCTCCCACCTGTAGCACACGCTCCAGCAGGTATATCTCTCTAGTCACCCCCAAAACCAATTCTTTCTTTGGCCGCCTCTCTTTCCAGTTCTCTGCTGCCAATGACTGGAACGAACTACAAAAATCTCTGAAACTGGAAACACTTATCTCCCTCACTAGCTTTAAGCACCAACTGTCAGAGCAGCTCACAGATTACTGCACCTGTACATAGCCCACCTATAATTTAGCCCTATCAACTACCTCTTTCCCAACTGTATTTAATTAATTTATTTATTTTGCTCCTTTGCACCCCACTATTTTTATTTCTACTTTGCACATTCTTCCATTGCAAAACTACCATTCCAGTGTTTTACTTGCTATATTGTATTTACCTTGCCACCAAGGCCTTTTTTGCCTTT
Organism: Oncorhynchus mykiss; assembly: GCF_013265735.2. Lineage (NCBI taxonomy): Eukaryota > Metazoa > Chordata > Actinopteri > Salmoniformes > Salmonidae > Oncorhynchus > Oncorhynchus mykiss. The sequence continues at coordinate 64,225,358 of NC_048581.1, forward strand.
ACCTCCCTTCTCACCTCATTTGCTCACATTGTATATAGACTTGTTTATACTTTATTATTGACTGTATGTTTGTTTTACTCCATGTGTAACTCTGTGTTGTTGTATCTGTCGAACTGCTTTGCTTTATCTTGGCCAGGTCGCGATTGTAAATGAGAACTTGTTCTCAACTTGCCTACCTGGTTAAATAAAGGTAAAATAAAAATAAATAAATAAATTGTTAATTTGGAAGACCCATTTGCGACCAAGCTTTAACTTCCTGACTGATGCCTTGAGATGTTACTTCAATATAGCCACATCATTTTCCTACCTCATGATGCCATCTATTTTATGAAGTGCACCAGTCCCTCCTGCAGCAAAGCACCCCCACAACATGATGCTACCACCCCCGTGCTTCACGGCGGGGATGGTGTTCTTCGGCTTACAAGGCTCCCCCTTTTTCCTCCAAACATAACGATGGTCATTATGGCCAAACAGTTCTATTTTTGTTTCATCAGACCAGAGGACATTTCTCTAAAAAGTACAATCTTTGTCCCCATGTCCAGTTGCAAACCGTAGTTTGGCTTTTTTTATGGCGGTGTTGGAGTAGTGTCTTCTTCCTTGCTGAGCGGCCTTTCAGGTTATGTCGATATAGGACTCGTTTTACTGTGGCTATAGATACTTTTGTACCTGTTTCCTCCAGCATCTTCACAAGGCCCTTTGCTGTTGTTCTGGGATTGATTTTCACTTTTCGCACCAAAGTACGTTCATCTCTAGGAGACAGAACGCGTCTCCTTCCTGAGCAGTATAATGGCTGCGTGGTCCCATGGTGTTTATACTTGTGTACTATTGTTTGTTCAGATGAACGTGGTACTTTCAAGCATTTGGAAATTGCTCCCAAGGATGAACCAGACTTGTGGAGGTCAACCATTTTTTTTCTGAGGTCTTGGCTGATTTTTTTGATTTTCCCATGATGTCAAGCAAAGAAGCACTGAGTTTGAAGGTAGGCCTTGAAATACATCCACAGGTGCACCTCCAATTGACTCAAATTATGTCAATTAGCCTACCAGAAGCTTCTAAAGCCATGACATAATTTTCTGGAATTTTCCAAGCTGTTTGAAGGCACAGTGTATGTAAACTTCTGACCCACTGGAATTGTGATACAGTGAATTATAAGTGAAATAATCTGTCTGTAAACAATTGTTGGAAAATTACTTGTGTCATGCACAAAGTAGATGTCCTAATCGACTTGTCAAAACTATAGTTTGTTAACAACATCTTTGTGGAGTGGTTGAAAAATGAGTTTTAATGACTCTAACCTAAGTGTATTTAAACTTCCGACTTCAACTGTAAATGGTGGGGGCTAGGGATGGGTCTGGGGAAGGTACCACGGCAGTTGGTTCCCTGTGTGGGTACTCTGTGTACTCTGAGACAGTGTCTAGTGCACTTGAGAAACAGGGCTGCATAGTTTTTGAAGGTCTTTGTGATATATTACTCGTATTTCCTGGTGTCACCCTCCATCACCAAGCCCATGGTATGGTGTAGAACAGTGTAGAACAGGGGAAAATATACACAGGCCCCTGGAGAGCACCCGGGATTCTGGGAGCTTCTTTGTTTAACAGAAGATGTCACCACTGGTTGTTATGACAACAGCATAACGATGCCTGGCCCTCCGTCAAAAAGCTAAAGAGACAGATGGCAGGAAAATGGCAGAGGAGAGAGAGGGAGAGGGGGAGGGAGAGAGGAATGTGTGAGAGATAGAAGAGAACATGTTAAGTATAGAAAGGGTTATTATTGCCTCTAAACGTACACTCTGGAAATATTCATACAGTGCCTTCAGAAAGTATTCACACCCCTTGACTTTTTGTGTCACTGGTCTACACTCAATACTCAATAATGTCAAAGTGGAATTATGTTTTTTGAAAATGTTAAATTAGTCAATTAAATTAATAAAAAATGAAAAGCTGAGTCAATAAGTATTTAACCCCTTTGTTATGGCAAGCCTAATAAGATCAGTAGAAACAAATTGCTTAACAAGTCACATAAGTTGCATGGACTCACTGCGTGCAATATTGTGTTTGACATGATTTACAAAGTTTAATGGCTGTGATTGGAGAAAACTGATGATGGATCAACGACATTGTAGTTACTACACAATACTAACCTAATTGACATAAAATAAGGAAGCCTGCACAGAATACAAATATTCCAAAACATGCATCCTGTTTGCAACAAGGCACTAAAGTAATACTGCAAATAATGTGGGAAATAATGTCCTGAATACGAAGTGTTATGTTTGCGGCAAATCCAATGCAACACATTACCGAGTACCACTCTCCATATTTTTAAGCATAGTGGTGGCTGCATCATGTTGTGGGTATGCTTGTAATAGTCAAGGACTGGGGAGTTTTCAGGATAAAAAAGAAACAAATGGAGCTAAGCACAGGCAAAATCCTAGAGGAAAACCTGGTTCAGTCTGCTTTCCACCAGACACTGGGAGATGAATTCACCTTTCAGCAGGACAATAACCTAAAACACAAGGCCAAATCTACACCGGAGTTTCTTACCAAGAAGACAGTGAACATTCCTGAGTGGCCGAGTTACAATTTTGACTTAAATCTACTTGAAAATCTATGGCAAGACCTGAAAATGGTTGTCTAGCAATGATCAACAACTGATTTGGCAAGAAAAATGGGCAAATGTTGCACAATCCAGATGTGGAAAGCTCTTAGAGACTTCCCAGAAAGAGTCACAGCTGTAATCGCTGTCAAAGGTGCTTCTACATAGTACTGACTCAGGGGTGAGACAACTTATGCAAATTCAATATTTCTGTATTTTATTTTCAATAAATGTGCAAACATTTCCAAAAACATGTTTTCACTATCATTATGGGGTATTGTCATTATTTAATCCATTTTGAATTGAAGCTGTAACACAAGACAATTTTGAATAATTCAAGGTGTATGAATATTTTCTGAAGGCGCTGTAGATGCATTTTACCAAGCAATTGCTACTCATGCCATCAACCGCAACTCTCTTCACTCTCTTTCTGACATCAGCTACATTACACATATTTGGGATGGCAACGAATAAAACGTAGTGTGGAGTGTGAGAAAGTTCATGCAGACTGCCATGGGTCACGTACACGTACACACGTACACGTACACACACACACACACACACACACACACACACACACACACACACACACACACACACACACACAATCAATCTAGGGACGTGACCATCCGTTCTTTTGTTTACATCCAACATAACAAATAAAACCCTTTTCAGGGATTTGTGGATCTTTGTTAGGTGGATGGAGGTAAGGCAGACGACACAGACCTCCCCCTTCCTGGTCTCCATATATTGTTTTCCTCCTCATTTCCTCTCTCTCTCTCTCTCTCGCTCTCTCTTTAAACGTGAAGTTTAAGGAGGTATGTGAGGATGAGAGAGGAGGGTAGGCAGTAGGATAAGGATGAGGGTATTCCTCCAGTATTTGGTTAAGGCCAGATGGCTGGAGAATGGTGTCTGTAGCCCCTAGTCTGTGTACTCTGCTTCGAGGGCAGAGAGAGGAATGCCTGTCTTTTCTTTGGTCTTTGGCTGAGTGGAGAGTTTGAGGGCTGCTCTATAATACTGGATTAGCATCCACATTCCCCCCTAATCTCCCCATTCTCAGCCTCAGCTGTTCACCCCCAGGCCCATGCCACTATACCACCAAGACCTGCGTGTTGATGTTGGGACTAGCTAACCCCCTCTCTGACTCTCTCCCTTAGCAGCCGGAGAGCCAGAGCCAGCTGGACCCACTAGAGAGAGGGCTTCCAGAGGTGAAGGGTGGTAGAGACAGGTTGGAGAGGGGCAGAGTGGGTGGAGGAGAGCAGAGAGGGGGCCAGAGAGTGGTGAATGGAGTGCAGAGAGGGTTGGAGAGGGGCAGAAGGGGTGGAGGGGGCAGAGAGGGTTGGAGAGGGGCAGAGAAGGGGTGGAGGGGGGCAGAGAAGTGGTGGAAGGGGGCAGAGAGGGGCTGAAGGGGGCAGAGGGGATGTCTGAAGAGGCATCCTCCAGACTAAAATAGGCTTTTCCGGGGAGTAGGGTAAGAGTGGGGACCCAGGGGCCTCGGATGAACTGTTGGCTACAATGGCTCCATCCGGCCCCAAACAAATGTACCTCAGCCCCCTATGAAAGGGCCCCTCTTACCCTCTTTCTACCCCTCTTATTCTCCCCCCTTTCCTCCTCTATTGACCCTTCTTCTCTCCTCTTCTCCACTCCTCCCCACTCACACACTTTCCTGTTGCCAAGTCACTTTACCCTTGCCTATATGTACAGTACATACTGTAGCTACCTCAATTACCTTGAAACCCTGCACACCAACTCAGTACTGGTACTCCCTGTTCTCATGTTCGTCGTATTGAGCAGACCAAGGAGCAGCGTGATATGAATACATATTACTTTTAATAAAGACGGACACTAAACAAACTATAAAAAATGAACATGACACTATACTACAACTGTGCAGACACAGGCAACTAGATATAGACAATAACACACAAAATACCCAAAGAAGATGGCTGCCTAAATATGGTTCCCAATCAGAGACAACGATAAACACCTGCCTCTAATTGAGAACCAATCTAGGCAACCATAGACATATATAAACACCTAGATGATAAACAACCCCATAAACCTACAAAACCCCTAGACAGTACAAAAATACATACATCACCCATGTCACACCCTGACCAAACCAAAACAATAAAGAAAACAAAGAATACTCGGGTCAGGGCGTGACACCTGTACATAGCCATGTTATTTTTGTTTGTTATTCACTGTGTATGTATTCCTTGTGTCTCTATTTATATTTTTTATTGTATTTAAAAAAATCTTATCTTTAACTCTGCATTGTTGGAAAAGGACCCGTAAGCATATCACTGTTAGTCTACACCTGTACATTTTATTTTATTTTGATTTGATTTGATTCTCCTCCAGGTCCCTTTGAGAGGTCCCCACTGCCAAGGGCTCTCAGAGTCACTGGGAAACAGATGGAGTGTACACTCCCTGTAGTAGAACCCTTTTGGGTTCCCTGTAGAACCCTCTGTGGAAAGGGTTCTACCTGGAACCAAAAATGTTTCTTCAAAGGGTTATCTTAAAAGGGGACAGCCGAAGAACCATTTTAGGTTCCAGATATCACCTTTTAAGACACTCAGCCTGCACACGATGGAGAGAGCAGAGAAAGTCCCCTGGTCTGGAGATGGGGAGGAGAGAGAGAAGAGGAGGAGAGGAAGGGGTGGTGAAAACAGGCATGGTGATGAGAAGAGTAAGAGAGGGAAGAGAAGGAGGAGATGGGGGATGTGGAGAGGAAGAGGAAGACGAGAGGGAAAGGGTAGGAGAGGAAAGAGATTTTTGTGCTCTTTCCCACGTAAAGGAGCCAGCGGGGCAGTGAGGTGCGACTCAGACCTTAGAACTACAGTTAGTAGAACTAACGTTCCCTTTGAAAGCATTGTTCCATGGTGGGTGGACCTGCTGCACCAGTCAGTGTACCCTTCATCTCTCAGACATCAGCCTTTTTTCTTAGCATTCTGCGCCTGCAATAAAGGCAAGTTCTACTGTAATGCCACTATTGGTGGACATTGAGAATGAATTAGTCCACCTGGACCATAGCCTCTTTCTGCTCAAGGTCAAGATGAAAAGTTTTGTTGACCATTTGAAATTGATATCTTTGTCTGGTTTACATTACATGCCTCAGTCACATACAGTACATAGCATGTAGTGCTGCGCGATTAGTGCTTTTTGAGGTTTGTTCGGTTTTGGTTCAATTCTTAAAAAATAATCACAGTTTTCATTATTCTTTAAACATTAAATGCATTATGAAATAATGGTGTTTTAATGATTTTAGAGCTTTCTAAAATAAATTCCAAAGCCACGAATAGTGAATATTTGTCAGGGATTTCGTCCTCTTCTTCCGAAGAGGAGAGGCAAAAAGGATCGGAGGACCAATATGCGGCGTGGTAAGTGTCCATGGTTCTTTTAATAAGAAATAGTACACATGAACAACTGAATACAAAAACAATAAACGTGGAATGAACGAAACCCAAAACAGTACCGTGTGGTGAAAAACACAGACACGGAAACAAACACTCTCAAACACACAGTGAAACCCAGGCTACCTAAGTATGATTCTCAATCAGAGACAACTAATGACTCCTGCCTCTGATTGAGAACCATACTAGGCCGAAACATAGAAATCCCCAAATCATAGAAAAACAAACATAGACTGCCCACCCCAACTCACGCCCTGACCATACTAAATAATGACAAAACAAAGGAAATAAAGGTCAGAACGTGACAATATTCAATTGTCAAAACACATTTTCCATTCTCTGTCTGGCCCACATTAGGTAGACATCAATAGAAAAATATGAAATTACTATGAAATAATAAAATATTTCAGATAGTGTATATTACTTAGTTTATATTTGATGACTTTATTATTTTTAATTCCTTAAAGTCATCATCTCATCTCTGCTCAGGCAGTAGCAGTCAGCCAGACAGTTATCTATGTGCTCCCTGTACTGTACTGTCTTTAGTCATCCTATTTAGTTAGCCCGCCTAAATATGCTGCAGTGCAGAGCTGTCTGACAAAATCATTTTACTAGTTCTTTAAAGTCTCTGGCCTCATCATTGTGTTGTGTACATTCCTCTCTCATGCGGTCTATGCGGTCTGTGTCTATCTAACCTAATGTAGTAGGCATAAAAGTGTTTCCGTCCAGAGATCTGTATATAATGACGAGATGCTCATGTCTCCGCCATAACAATAGAAGTTGTTGTCCCAAAGGCAGGAAGGCAGGTAAAAGTTTATTTCCAAAATAAACCAATAGAAATGCATTGGGATTATTTTGGACAATTTTTTGGCAAGAGTGAAATCTCTTGCTTCGCCTCTTCCTCTCTGATCCATCTCTGCCCTAGCTGGAAAAAAATTGCGCAATCGATTATGGTCATTATAGCTAATAAGAATGTTTACGTGATGAACTAGGTTGAATATTTGTTCAATGAAAACTACAACTCCCTTCAGCACAGCGTCCCATATAGTTCTAGAGTTGATTTTTCTCATTAATTATTTGATTTCTCCCTAGAGCTCACAAAACTAAAAAACTAAATGGAATTCAAGTAATTTTATTAGTTGATTATTAGTTGATTAATAACCAAACCCCCCCATAATGTTGCCACTACCGTCTCTTATGACTAAAAATAACTTCTGGACGTCAGGACTGCGATTACTCACCACAGACTGGCAGAATCCTTTTTTTCCTTTAATGAGTCTGACGAGCCCGACGCAAATGATATACTGCTTTCACGAGAACAGGCCCAGATCCCCGTGATTTGCGTGAAGACAAGGCAGAGAAAAAGAGGCCAGAGGGCGGGCTGCCTTCTGAGAGTTCGTAGGCGACCAGATAAATCTCCACATCCTTCCATTCTGCTAGCAAACGTGCAATCTTTGGAGAATAAAATAGATGACCTACGCGAAGATTAAACTACCAACGGGACATTCAAAACAGTAATATCTTATGCTTCACGGAGTCGTGGCTGAACGACGACACTATCAACATACAGCTGGCTGGTTATACGCTGTACCGGCAGGATAGAACAGCAGCGTCTGGTAAGACAAGAGGCGGCGGACTAGGGCTGGGCGATATATCAAGTTTTTTAGAGCAATATGGAAAATGCCTATATCGCAAGAATCAAGGTTTTGTTATAATGTTGTATGTTTTACAAATACAGCATCTCACTGTCTCTTCTCTGTCAGCCCAATGTCGAATCATGTCCCAATTGCGTGACAACACGTGCACAGAGGTTATCCACCAATCACAACCCTAGACAGCCTTTCACAAATTGTAACCACGCTGGAGAAGTGTAGCGGTGGTAAAACGTCCACCAAAATGGAAAGAGAAGAAGCCAGCTCAGCCTCTCGTGAGGATGAAATCATCCCCAAAAAGGGCAGCAATATTTTTTCAGTAATATGGAAGTGGTTTGTGTTTAAGAGATCTGATGTTCAGCAAACAAATGTCCTGTGCAAAATGTGTCGAAAGACAATTGCTACGAAAAGCAGCAGCACAACAAACCTCTTCCATCACCTGCAACTGAAACGTGCTGTGGAATGGGAGGAATGCGTGAGACTACGCAATGCCGATTCCAGTTTCCCAATTCCCAAAACGTCTGCTGAAAGACAAACTATTATAGCTGCATCCTTTACAAACATAATCCCTTATGAGAAGAAAAGATTGAGGTGGAAGGAGATAACGGATGCAGTGACCTATTACATAGCGAAATATATGGTCCCAATCTTTACAATAGAAAAGCTAGGCTTTTAAAAGCTGCTAGGTACAGTTGACCACAAATATCAGCTGCCAAGCTGCATGCTTTACTTGTCACATTATTGAAAATGCTGCCATTCTTCATTCTTTTCAGAGAATGGTGTGAAAGACTCCCGAGTTGACCGCTCCATTGGGTTGTGCAAGAAGGTGGTCAGCACCTTTTCCTTCAACTGGAAGAAGAGGAGAGACTTGTCTGTAGCACAGGCTGAGCTCAGTCTACCCCCTCACCAGCTCATCACAGAGTTCACAACCAGGTAGTTGTCAAGACAGAAGATGATAGAACAAATCCTGGAACAAGAAAAGGCCATAGCCCGGGTCCTGGACTCAGAGAAGAAAAGCAGGCACCTGGTGCCCAACTATCAGGTTTTTGATGTGTTGGAGTCAATGAACAAAGCCATAGGCCCACAACAGGAATTCACTAACGTGCTGTCAGGGGAGAACTATGTTAGCGTCTCCTACCTCAAGCCTGTGCTAAACCTGTTCAACCGCAGCCTCCTGCAGCCAGAGGAAGGTGAGGGCACGCTCACAAAGAATATCAAAAGTGCCACACTACAGTATCTCAACGACATGTACGAAGATCCTGCCACAGGTGAACTCCTTGATATGGCCTTGCTGGTGGATCCCCAGTTCAGGACAACATATATAGCAGATGACAAGATTTAGAGCATTCAAACAAAGAGCTGTTTTGGAGCTGAAGTCTCTGCTAGCGGAAGAAAGCACACTGGCACAACTGTTTGCCAAGAAGAAGAAAGCGAACCTGTGTCTAAGAAGGGCAAGAAAACACTTTCAAGCTTCTTCAAGAAGACAGCACTGTCAGGCCCACAGTCAGAGGAGGACAACATCAAAACTGAGTTGTCAAGTTACTTGATGACGTCCCCTGACACAGACTCAGACAAAGACCCACTTGAGTGGTGGAGGCTCCATGAGGCCAACTTCCCAAGACTGAGTAAGCTTGCTAAAAAGTACTTGTGCATTCCTGCTACAAGTGCTCCTTCGGATAGGGTCTTTAGCACAGGTGGGAAAATTGTGACATGTCACAGGGCATGCCTCAAGCCAGAGTCAAATCAAATCAAATCAAATCGAATTTTATTTGTCACATACACATGGTTAGCAGATGTTAATGCGAGTGTAGCGAAATGCTTGTGCTTCTAGTTCCGACAATGCAGTAATAACCAACAAGTAATCTAACTAACAATACCAAAACTACTGTCTTATACACAGTGTGAGGGGATAAAGAATATGTACATAAGGATATATGAATGAGTGATGGTACAGAGCAGCATAGGCAGGATACAGTAGATGGTATCGAGTACAGTATATAAATGAGGTGAGTATGTAAACAAAGTGGCATAGTTAAAGTGGCTAGTGATACATGTATTACATAAGGATGCAGTCGATGATATAGAGTACAGTATATACGTATGCATATGAGATAAATAATGTAGGGTAAGTAACATTATATAAGGTAGCATTGTTTAAAGTGGCTAGTGATATATTTACATAATTTTCCATCAATTCCCATTATTAAAGTGGCTGGAGTTGAGTCAGTGTCAGTGTCAGTGTGTTGGCAGCAGCCACTCAATGTTAGTGGTGGCTGTTTAACAGTCTGATGGCCTTGAGATAGAAGCTGTTTTTCAGTCTCTCGGTCCCAGCTTTGATGCACCTGTACTGACCTCGCCTTCTGGATGATAGCGGGGTGAACAGGCAGTGGCTCGGGTGGTTGATGTCCTTGATGATCTTTATGGCCTTCCTGTAACATCGGGTGGTGTAGGTGTCCTGGAGGGCAGGTAGTTTGCACCCGGTGATGCGTTGTGCAGACCTCACTACCCTCTGGAGAGCCTTACGATTGTGGGCGGAGCAGTTGCCGTACCAGGCGGTGATACAGCCCGCCAGGATGCTCTCGATTGTGCATCTGTAGAAGTTTGTGAGTGCTTTTGGTGACAAACCAAATTTCTTCAGCCTCCTGAGGTTGAAGAGGCGCTGCTGCGCCTTCTTCACAATGCTGTCTGTGTGAGTGGACCAATTCAGTTTGTCTGTGATGTGTATGCCGAGGAACTTAAAACTTGCTACCCTCTCCACTACTGTTCCATCGATGTGGATAGGGGGGTGTTCCCTCTGCTGTTTCCTGAAGTCCACAATCATCTCCTTAGTTTTGTTGACGTTGAGTGTGAGGTTATTTTCCTGACACCACACTCCGAGGGCCCTCACCTCCTCCCTGTAGGCTCGTCGTTGTTGGTAATCAAGCCTACCACTGTTGTGTCGTCCGCAAACTTGATGATTGAGTTGGAGGCGTGCGTGGCCACGAAGTCGTGGGTGAACAGGGAGTACAGGAGAGGGCTCAGAACGCACCCTTGTGGGGCCCCAGTGTTGAGGATCAGCGGGGTGGAGATGTTGTTGCCTACCCTCACCACCTGGGGGCGGCCCGTCAGGAAGTCCAGTACCCAGTTGCACAGGGTGCTCGAGCTTGATGACGAGCTTGGAGGGTACTATGGTGTTGAATGCCGAGCTGTAGTCGATGAACAGCATTCTCACATAGGTATTCCTCTTGTCCAGATGGGTTAGGGCAGTGTGCAGTGTGGTTGAGATTGCATCGTCTGTGGACCTATTTGGGCGGTAAGCAAATTGGAGTGGGTCTAGGGTGTCGGGTAGGGTGGAGGTGATATGGTCCTTGACTAGTCTCTCAAAGCACTTCATGATGACGGAAGTGAGTGCTACGGGGCGGTAGTCGTTTAGCTCAGTTACCTTAGCTTTCTTGGGAACAGGAACAATGGTGGCCCTCTTGAAACATGTGGGAACAGCAGACTGGTATAGGGATTGATTGAATATGTCCGTAAACACACCGGCCAGCTGGTCTGCGCATGCTCTGAGGGCGCGGCTGGGGATGCCGTCTGGGCCTGCAGCCTTGCGAGGGTTAACACGTTTAAATGTCTTACTCACCTCGGCTGCAGTGAAGGAGAGTCCGCATGTTTTCGTTGCAGGCCGTGTCAGTGGCACTGTATTGTCCTTAAAGCGGGCAAAAAAGTTATTTAGTCTGCCTGGGAGCAGGACATCCTGGTCCGTGACTGGGCTGGATTTCTTCTTGTAGTCCGTGATTGACTGTAGACCCTGCCACATGCCTCTTGTGTCTGAGCTGTTGAATTGAGATTCTACTTTGTCTCTATACTGACGCTTAGCTTGTTTGATAGCCTTGCGGAGGGAATAGCTGCACTGTTTGTATTCGGTCATGTTACCAGTCAACTTGCCCTGATTAAAAGCAGTGGTTCGCGCTTTCAGTTTCACGCGAATGCTGCCATCAATCCACGGTTTCTGGTTAGGGAATGTTTTAATCGTTGCTATGGGAACGACATCTTCAACGCACGTTCTAATGAACTCGCACACCGAATCAGCGTATTCGTCAATGTTGTTATCTGATGCAATACGAAACATGTCCCAGTCCACGTGATGGAAGCAGTCTTGGAGTGTGGAGTCAGCTTGGTCGGACCAGCGTTGGACAGACCTCAGCGTGGGAGCCTCTTGTTTTAGTTTCTGTCTGTAGGCAGGGATCAACAAAATGGAGTCGTGGTCAGCTTTTCCGAAAGGAGGGCGGGGCAGGGCCTTATATGCGTTGCGGAAGTTAGAGTAACAATGATCCAAGGTTTTTCCACCCCTGGTTGCGCAATCGATATGCTGATAAAATTTAGGGAGTCTTGTTTTCAGATTAGCTTTGTTAAAATCCCCAGCTACAATGAATGCAGCCTCCGGATAAATGGATTCCAGTTTGCAAAGAGTCAAATAAAGTTTGTTCAGAGCCATCGATGTGTCTGCTTGGGGGGGGATATATACGGCTGTGATTATAATCGAAGAGAATTCTCTTGGTAGATAATGCGGTCTACATTTGATTGTGAGGAATTCTAAATCAGGTGAACAGAAGGATTTGAGTTCCTGTATGTTTCTTTCATCACACCATGTCTCGTTAGCCATAAGGCATACGCCCCCGCCCCTCTTCTTACCAGAAAGATGTTTGTTTCTGTCGGCGCGATGCGTGGAGAAACCAGCTGGCTGCACCGATTCCGATAGCGTCTCTCCAGTGAGCCATGTTTCCGTGAAGCAAAGAACGTTACAGTCTCTGATGTCCCTCTGGAATGCTACCCTTGCTCGGATTTCATCAACCTTGTTGTCAAGAGACTGGACATTGGCGAGAAGAATGCTAGGGAGTGGTGCACGATGTGCCCGACTCCGGAGTCTGACCAGAAGACCGCCTCGTTTCCCTCTTTTTCGGAGTCGTTTTTTTGGGTCGCTGCATGGGATCCATTCCGTTGTCCTGGGTGAAAGGCAGAACACAGGATCCGCGTCGCAAAAAACGTATTCTTGGTCGTACTGATGGTGAGTTGACGCTGATCTTATATTCAGTAGTTCTTCTCGACTGTATGTAATGAAATCTAAGATCACCTGGGGTACTAATGTAAGAAATAACACGTAAAAAAACAAAACACTGCATAGTTTCCTAGGAACGCGAAGCGAGGCGGCCATCTCTGTCGGCGCCGGAAGTAATATATGCAAATCAAATAAGTCAGTAGATAGGCTTGTGTTCCTCACCAGAATCTTGTGAAGAACAAAGTAAAGGAAGATATTTTGTTTAACAACATTTTATAATTTGATTTATTATTGTGCAAATTCTTCTTAGGGATACATTTTTTCATTCATAATTTTTTATTTGATTTGCATAAAATTATGACAGCCTGTCAAGCATTGTTGTTAATTTGTTTTGCACAATAGGCCTTGAGGCCTTATATATATATATATATATATATATATATACACATATTTATTTTTTTTAATAAAGAAAATTAAATGAAGGATTATGTCTTGGGCTTTTTTTATTTGTTTAGAGAAAAAACTGAAAAATCGAGATATATTTCGTGAATCGTCCAAACCTCTGATTTTTTTTTTTAGATATTACTTTTAGGCCATATCACCCAGCGGACAATGTATTTTTGTAAATACAGCTGGTGCATGATATCTAAGGAAGTCTCTAGCTATTGCTTGCCTGAGGTAGAGTATCTCATGATAAGCTGTAGACCACACTATCTACCTAGAGAGTTTTCATGTGTATTTTTTGTAGCTGTTTACATACCACCACAGTCTGAGGCTGGCACTAAGACAGCATTGAATGAGCTGTATTTCCGGCATAAGTAAACAAGAAAATGCTCACCCAGAGGCAGTGCTCCTAGTAGCTTAAATCCTCCTAGTAACTTAAATCCGTTTTACCAAATTTCTATCAGCATGTTAAATGGGCAACCAATGGGGAAAAAACTCTGGACTACCTAACCGATTTCTGCTTACAAGCAAGAATTAAAGCAGGAAGCCCCAGTGACTAGATCAATAAAAAAGTGGTCAGATGAAGCAGATGCTAAGTCACAGGACTGTTTTTCTAGCACAGACTGGAATATGTTCCAGGATTCCTCCAATGGCTTTGAGGAGTACACCACATCAGTCATTGGCTTCATCAATAAGTGCATTGATGACATTGTCCCCACAGTGGACTGTACGTACATATCCCAACCAGAAGCCATGGATTATAGGCAACATCCGCACTGAGCTAAAGGCTAGAGCTGCCGCTTTCAAGGAGCGGGACTCTAACCTGGAAGCTTATAAGAAACCATCAAACAGGCAAAGCATCAATACAGGACTAAGATCGAATCGTACTACACCGGCTCTGAGGCTCGTCGGATATGGCAGGGCTGCAAACCATTACAGACGACAAAGGGAAGCACAGTGACACGAACCTACCAGACGAGCTAAACTACTTCTATGCTCGCATCGAGGCAAATAACACTGAAACATGCATGAGAGCACCAGCTGTCATGCAAGACCTTTAAACAGGTCAACTGACTACAGCTCAGCGTTCAACACCAGTGGCGGGTGTTAGGGGAGATGGAGAAAGGTGAGGGGTGAGTTATAGTGGGAATGGTGAGGGGTAAAGGGATAAGGTAGAGGGAGAAGAGAGGGGTGGATAAAGCAAGGAACTCATTTACCCATGCCTCCAAATTGTGTATAGCAGTGGTGTGAAGTACTGAAGAAAAAATACTACTTATATGTTTTTTGGGGGTATCTATACTTTACTATATTTGCAAACTTTTACTTCACTACATTCCTAAAGAAAATAATGTACTTTTTACTCCATACATATTCCCTGAAACGCTTTGACAGGAAAATGGTCCAATTCACACACACCAAGAGAACATCACTGGTCATCCCTACTGTCTCTGATCTAGCGGACTCACAAAACACAAATGCTTCGTTTGTAAATTATGTCTGTATGTATTGGCTATCCGTCAAAAAAAAAAAGTTCAGTTTGGTTTGCTTAATATAAGGAATTTGAGATGGTATATACTTTTTATTTTGATACTGTAACGGTCGTCGTCAGTGGAAGAAGGTGAGGACCAAGGTGCAGCGTGGTGTGTGTCCATATTTATTAAATAAACACGGAAATAACAAAGAGAAACGACCGAAAACAGTTCTGGCTGGTGCAGACACACGACAGAAAACAATCACCCATGAAACACAATAGAAAACAGGCTACCTAAATATGGTTCTCAATCAGGGACAACGATTGACAGCTGCCTCTGATTGAGAACCATACCAAGCCAAACACAGAAATAGCAAATCATAGAAAAACTAATATAGACAACCCACCCAACTCACGCCCTGACCATACTAAAACAAAGACATAACAAAATAACTAAGGACAGAACGTGACAGATACCTAAGTACATTTGAGCATTTCCATTTACTTTCGATACTTAAGTACAGTGCCTTGCGAAAGTATTCGGCCCCCTTGAACTTTGGGACCTTTTGCCACATTTCAGGCTTCAAACATAAATATATAAAACTGTATTTTTTTGTGAAGAATCAACAACAAGTGGGACACAATCATGAAGTGGAATGACATTTATTGGATATTTCAAACTTTTTTAACAAATCAAAAACTGAAAAAATGGGCATGCAAAATTATTCAGCCCCTTTACTTTCAGTGCAGCAAACTCTCTCCAGAAGTTCAGTGAGGATCTCTGAATGATCCAATGTTGACCTAAATGACTAATGATGATAAATACAATCCACCTGTGTGTAATCAAGTCTCCGTATAAATGCACCTGCACTGTGATAGTCTCAGAGGTCCGTTAAAAGCGCAGAGAGCATCATGAAGAACAAGGAACACACCAGGCAGGTCCGAGATACTGTTGTGAAGAAGTTTAAAGCCGGATTTGGATACAAAAAGATTTCCCAAGCTTTAAACATCCCAAGGAGCACTGTGCAAGCGATAATATTGAAATGGAAGGAGTATCAGACCACTGCAAATCTACCAAGACCTGGCCGTCCCTCTAAACTTTCAGCTCATACAAGGAGAAGACTGATCAGAGATGCAGCCAAGAGGCCCATGATCACTCTGGATGAACTGCAGAGATCTACAGCTGAGGTGGGAGACTCTGTCCATAGGACAACAATCAGTCGTATATTGCACAAATCTGGCCTTTATGGAAGAGTGGCAAGAAGAAAGCCATTTCTTAAAGATATCCATAAAAAGTGTCGTTTAAAGTTTGCCACAAGCCACCTGGGAGACACACCAAACATGTGGAAGAAGGTGCTCTGGTCAGATGAAATCAAAATTTAACTTTTTAGACTGTTGTGAAGAAGTTTAAAGCCGGATTTGGATACAAAAAGATTTCCCAAGCTTTAAACATCCCAAGGAGCACTGTGCAAGCGATAATATTGAAATGGAAGGAGTATCAGACCACTGCAAATCTACCAAGACCTGGCCGTCCCTCTAAACTTTCAGCTCATACAAGGAGAAGACTGATCAGAGATGCAGCCAAGAGGCCCATGATCACTCTGGATGAACTGCAGAGATCTACAGCTGAGGTGGGAGACTCTGTCCATAGGACAACAATCAGTCGTATATTGCACAAATCTGGCCTTTATGGAAGAGTGGCAAGAAGAAAGCCATTTCTTAAAGATATCCATAAAAAGTGTCGTTTAAAGTTTGCCACAAGCCACCTGGGAGACACACCAAACATGTGGAAGAAGGTGCTCTGGTCAGATGAAATCAAAATGTAACTTTTTGGCAACAATGCAAAACGTTATGTTTGGCGTAAAAGCAACACAGCTCATCACCCTGAACACACCATACCCACTGTCAAACATGGTGGTGGCAGCATCATGGTTTGGGCCTGCTTTTCTTCAGCAGGGACAGGGAAGATGGTTAAAATTGATGGGAAGATGGATGGAGCCAAATACAGGACCATTCTGGAAGAAAACCTGATGGAGTCTGCAAAAGACCTGAGACTGGGACGGAGATTTGTCTTCCAACAAGACAATGATCCAAAACATAAAGCAAAATCTACAATGGAATGGTTCAAAAATAAACATATCCAGGTGTTAGAATGGCCAAGTCAAAGTCCAGGCCTGAATCCAATCGAGAATCTGTGGAAAGAACTGAAAACTGCTGTTCACAAATGCTCTCCATCCAACCTCACTGAGCTCGAGCTGTTTTGCAAGGAGGAATGGGAAAAAATGTCAGTCTCTCGATGTGCAAAACTGATAGAGACATACCCCAAGCGACTTACAGCTGTAATCGCAGCAAAAGGTGGCGCTACAAAGTATTAACTTAAGGGGGCTGAATAATTTTGCACGCCCAAATTTTCAGTTTTTGATTTGTTAAAAAAGTTTGAAATATCCAATAAATGTCGTTCCACTTCATTATTGTGTCCCACTTGTTGTTTATTCTTCACAAAAAATTACAGTTTTATATCTTTATGTTTGAAGCCTGAAATGTGGCAAAAGGTCGCAAAGTTCAAGGGGGCCGAATACTTTCGCAAGGCACTGTATATTTAAAACCAAATACTTTTAGACTTTTACTCAAGTCGTATATTAGTGAGTGACTTTCACTTTTACATGAGTCATTTTCTATTAAGGTATCTTTACTTTTACTCAATTATGACTATTTAGTACTTTTTCCACCACTGTTGTATAGTGCACTCACATGCCCCCCCCCCAACCCCACTAGTCCAGTGGTAAAGGGAATGATATGGAAGGTCAGCTACAGAAAGTTTGGTGAAAATTAGGATGAGAGAATTACTCTAAGAAGTAAGAGTAAGGGTAAATAAATTATAAATAAGAGTAAGGGTAAGGTGTGGGTTAGAGTAGACATAGTATTTGCAGTTGTAGTCAGAAAGCCCCAATAACACAGTCCTTTCCAGCATGTCAGATAACGATAGCAGTTTAGAAAACTGACTGTACAGTTATGACCTAAAGCGCACCCAGTCAGACATCTCAGACAGGGCAGAACGACAACATTATCAAGACAATCACGGCATTAATTAACAACAGAACCTCCAAAAACCATTCAACCCACTGGGCAAAAACTGGTTTAATCAACATTGTTTCCACGTCATTTCAACTCAAAATATCTATGTAATGACCTTAAATCAATGTGGAAAACTAATTGGAGTGCAAAAATTCATCAACAAAAGGGCATTTCGTATTTCTTTCACCCATTTTTAACATAAATCCAATGACATGGTGAAATGTTGTTGTTGATTTCACACTGAATTCATGTTAGTTGACAACTCAACCAAATGTAAATCAAAACTAGACGTTGAACTGATGTCTGTGCCCAGTGGGAAGCCTCACATTTTTGATGATTAGTTAAGTGAGAGGTCCAAACTAAGCCCTAGTCCTTCACTGTAGTGTCATCTCACTGCTCTTGTTGCTGCTCTTCACATTAGTGGAGGGAAACAATGTTGACCTGGTGAATGAACAGAGCAAACAACAGTCTCTTCAGAGCTACTTGAGGGCAATTCCACAGTAACAGAGTGACGCTGAGACTCAGATCTTTCCCTTTACAGATGTAAGATCTTAATTTGATCACTCTGTTGCCGGATAACTTTCCTACAATGCAGGACATTTCAAACTTGTAGTGAATTTTAAGTTTTAAGAGGCTTCTGAAGTTTGTAAAATCCACTTATACAAAGTTTGGTAACATTGCATCTGCAATGTTCTTCAAGTAAATGTGTTTTTGTAAAAATGTCTGTTTAAAAAAATCTTAGTCTTAGCATCACTCTGTTACCATGGAATTGCCCTTGACCCCTATGCTCCTCCGCTAGCAGAGGAGAGGAGTCCTCCTCGGGACACAATCATACATTATTCATCACTGGCCTCAATTAGGAAACTGTTCATTCAAATGGCTGCTCCTCCTCTGTAGGTTGTGTGTTCTGGATATAATACATTCAACTCTACTGCGCAGTACTGTAGATTCTGTGTTCTGAACATAATGTTAAATTCTACAAGTTTCATCCCTAGTAGGGCCATATTTCCCAGCTGACCACATGGCCATTGTCCTTGTTATAAGAATTTCACAAAGTGAATAATACATGTTACATCTTGCTTGTAGAAAACAAAATGTAAACAGCATTAATTAACTGGATGAATGCTGATACCTACTAGAATTTCAGAGTTATGGGCCAACCTCAGTACAGGCAATGGTTCAATTACTAGAACAAAACTTAAAGTCAACTTGTAAAGACGCCTCTGTTTTTCTACCATCTCTGAGCTCTGACTGTGAGTTCAGGGGAAACACTCTTTTCACATCACTTCGATACCGGAGTGACTTTTCGTAGCAGGTTAGGAGAACTGACATAGCAGGTTATGAGAATTAACATAGCTGGTTAGGAGACTGAGGTTAATGTTAGGAAAAGGAGATGTCTAGTCAGTTGCACAACTGAATGCATTCAACTGAAATATGTCTTCCGCATTTAACCCAGCCCCTCTGAATCAGAGAGGTGTGGAGTGCTGCCATAATCAACATCCATGTCTTCGGCACCCAGGGAACAGTGGGATAACTACTATTTTTTGTTAGCAAAAAAATGCTCTCCTAACCTGCTACGAAAATCACTTCTTGTCGAAGTGGTGTGAAAAGAGTGTGTCCTTTGAGTTCAGCTAATCCAAAACCAAAGCAGCTCAACAGCCAATGAGAATGGCCCGGTCACTGATGTTATGCAATCCCACCCCAATAAGGTTTACATGTACACACACACACCTCGCGGTAACCCTGACAACCATAGCACGGGCTAATTTGATAGGGCTGTAAATCTCTAACCTTGTCTGTCTCATTAGCTGGTTTCCTGTTTAGGAGAATAACCTGCAGGAAGGAAGCCTGGGAAAACAGCCTGGATGACTCCCAAATGACCCCCTTCCCCTTGCCTCTCCATTTGCGCGTTCATGCGTGCCTTTGCCATTTGCACAAGTGTCCCAAAGCTGAGGGAGTGAAAATTGTCAAGGGGGTAGGGGCTAATTAGTCCATAAGACAGCCACCTCTGACGAGCCAACAAGACTGCAAGTTTAAGATCCCAATATTTTTGCTTAAGAGCGAAGTGCTATCCCAATATTTTTAGAGATCGCACAATTTCATAAAGAATAATGGAGAGGGCTGCCTAATTATACTGCACAAATATATAAATGCAACATGCAACAATTTCAAAGATTTTACAGAGTTACAGTTCATATAAGGAAATCAATCAATTGAAATACATTCATTAGGCCCTAATTTATGGATTTCACATGACTGGTAATACAGATATGCATCGGTTGGTCTGTACGTTATGCGTTGAATCTACTATACATCGCCCAGAAACCTGCTCCTTTCACTCTCTGTTCGGAATGTACTTGACGACCAGTTCTTGTGGCCTTTAGCCGTACCCTTATCCTACTCCTCCTCTGTTCCTCTGATGATGTAGAGGTTAATCCAGTGCCTAGCTCCACTCCCATTCCCCAGGCGCTCTCATTTGTTGACTTCTGTAACCCTAAGTTTGTTTTATTCAATGCTTTCTTTAGCACACTCTAACAACCCGGATGTCCTAGCCGTGTCTGAATCCTGGCTTAGGAAGGCCACCAAAAACCCTGAAATTTCCATCCCTAACTATAACATTCTCCGACAAGATGGAACTGCCAAAGGGGGCGGAGTTGCAATCTACTGCAGAAATAGCCTGCAGAGTTCTGTCTTACTATCCAGGTCTGTGCCCAAACAATTTGAGCTTCTACTTTTAAAAATCCACCTTTCCAGAAACAAGTCTCTCACCGTTGCAGCTTGCTATAGACCACCTTCTGCCACCAGCTGTGCCCTAGACACCATATATGAATTGATTGCCCCCCATCTATCTTCCGAGCTCGTGCTGATAGGTGACCTAAACTGGGTCATGCCTAACACCTGGTTATTCTTTAAAAGTGCTTTCCTCACCATCTTAAATAAGCATGCCCCATTCAAAAAATGTAGGACCAGGAACAGATATAGCCCTTGGCTCACTACAAGCCTCCCTACCATTGACCAGCACAAAAACATCCTGTGGAGTTCTGCATTAGCATCGAATAGCCCCCGTGATATGCAACTTTTCAGGGAAGTTAGGAACCAATATACACAGGCAGTTAGGAAAGCAAAGGCTAGCTTTTCAAGCAGAAATTTGCATCCTGTAGCACAAACACAAAGTTCTGGGACACTGTAAAGTCTATGGAGAATAAGAGCACCTCCTTCCAGCTGCCCACTTCACTGAGGCTAGGAAACACAGTCACCACCGATAAATCCACTATAATTGAGAATTTCAATAAGCATTTTTCTATGGCTGGCCATGCTTTCCACCTGGCTACCTCTACCCTGGTCATCAGCCCTGCACACCCCACAGCAACTCTCCCAAGCCTCCCCATTTCTGCTTCACCCAAATCCAAATAGCTGATGTTTTGAAAGAGCTGCAAAATCTGGACCCTTTACAAATCAGCCGGGATAGACAATCTGGACCCTCTCTTTTTAAAATGATCTGCCAAAATTGTGGCAACCCCTATTACTAGCCTGTTCAACCTCTCTTTCGTATTGTCTGAGATCCCCAAAGATTGGAAAGCTGCCGCGGTCATCCCCCTCTTCAAAGGGGGAGACACTCTAGACCCAAACTGCTACAGACCTATATCTATCCTACCTTGCCTTTCTAAGGTCTTCGAAAGCCAAGTTAACAAACAGATCACCGACCATTTCGAATTCCACTGTACCTTCTCCGCTATAAAATCTGGTTTCCAAGCTGATCATGGGTGCACCTCAGCCATGCTCAAGGTCCTAAACGATATCATAACCGCCATCGATAAAAGACAGTACTGTGCAGCTGTATTCATCGACCTGGCCAAGGCTTTCGACTCTGTCAATCACCATGTTCTTATCGGCAGATTCAATAGCCTTGGTTTCCCAAATGACTGCCTCGCCTGGTTCACCAACTACTTCTCAGACAGAGTTCAGTGTGTCAAATCGGAGGGCCTGTTGTCCGGACCTCTGGCAGTCTCTATGGGGGTGCCACAGGGTTCAATTCTCCTGCTGACTATTTTCTCTGTATACATCAATGATGTTGTTCTTGCTGCTGTTGATTCTCTGATCCACCTCTACGCAGACAACACCATTCGGTATACTTCTGGCCCTTCTTTGGACACTGTGTTAATTGACCTCCAGACGAGCTTCAATGCCATACTCCTCTCCTTCCGTGGCCTCCAAATGCTCTTAAATGCAAGTAAAACTAAATGCATGATCTTCAACCGATCGCTGCCCGCACCTGCCCGCCCGTCCAGCATCACTACTCTGGACGGTTCTGACTTAGAATATGTGGACAACTACAAATACCTAGGTGTCTGGTTAGACTGTAAACTCTCCTTCCAGACTCTTATTTTTTTTTTTTTTTTGCTCCTTTGCACCCCACTTGCACATTCATCTTCTGCACATGTATCACTCCAGTGTTTAATTGCTAAATTGTAATTATTTCACCCTATGGCCTACTTATTGCCTTACCTCCCTTATCTTACCTCCTTTGCACACACTGTATATAGACTTTTTCTATTGTGTTATTGACTGTATGTTTGTTTATTCCATGTGTAACTCTGTGGTGTTGTTTGTGTCGCACTGCTTTGCTTTATCTTGGCCAGATCGCAGTTGTAAATGAGAACTTGTTCTCAACTAGCCTACCTGGTTAAATAATGGTGAAAAAAACCCCTTAAATTAAAGGTAGGGGCATGGATCTGAAAACCGGACAGTATCTGGTGGGCAGCTTCATGCAGCACTACATATCTCCTTCAGAAAGAGTTGATCAGGCTGTTGTGGCCTCTGGAATGTTGTCCCACTCCTCTTCAATGCCCGCGCAAAGTTGCTGGATATTGGCGGGAACTGGAACACACTGTCTTACATGTCGATCCAGAGTATCCCAAACATGCTCAAAGGATGACATGTCTGGTGAGTATGCAGGTTATGAAAGAACTGGGACATATTAAGCTTCCAGGAATTGTGTATTATCATGCTGAATCATGAGGTGATGGAGGCGGATGAATGGCATGACAATGTGCCTCAGGATCTTGTCACGTTATCTCTGTGCATTCAAATTGCAATAGATAAAATGCAATGGTGTTCGTTGTCCATAGCTTATGCCTGCCCATACCATAACCCCACCGTCAGCATGGGGCACTCTGTTCACAACGTGGACATCAGCAAACCTCTGCGGTTGTGATGCCGGTTGGACGTACTGCCAAATTCTCTAAAACGACGTTAGAGGCGGCTTATGGTAGAGAAATTAACATAAAATTCTCTGGCAAAAACTCTGATGGACATTCCTTCAGGCAGCATTCCAATTGCATGCTCTTTCATAACTTGAGCCATCCGTAGCATTTTAGAGTGGCCTTTTATTGTCCCCAGCACAAGGTGCACCTCTGTAATGATCATACTGTTTAATCAGCTTGTTGATATGCCACACCTGTCAGGTGGATGGATTATCTTATCAAGGGGCACCATGCATGAATTTATGGTTGGATCAGAATTGCTGTTATAATCCTTGGCCAGTACGGACAGCTCAGTAAAACCTCAAGTCCAAATAATTGGGATTCTGAGTGGCGCAGTGGTCTAAGGCACTGCATCTCAGCACAAGAGGTGTCACTACAGACCCTGGTTCAATTCCAGGCTGAATTACAACCGGCCATAATTGTGAGTCCCATAGGGTGGTGCAAAATTTGTTCAGGTTTGGCCGGGGTAGGCCGTCATTGTAAATAAGAATTTGTTCTTAACTGACTTGCCTAGTTAAATAAAAGGTTAAAAATCCCTATCTCCATCCATGGTGAAGTTGTGATTTTAGCTAGCGAGCTAGCCACCGGAGGCCAACAAAACAATAACGTTTTTTTCTGTCCATGACGTTTGACTTCTGTTGTGATGTGGTTGGTGTGAAGCCAAATCCAAACAGTTCCCTTGGCACTTTTTTTTGGTACGCCAGGACCATTCACAGCTGAGCTCACTCAGTTTAGCTCAATGCTGATTGGCTATTATGTTATATTTTTTCTATCAAGGGAGACCACGCTCACTGGCTTCCCTTGCATTCTATGCTGTGGGTGACAACAGTTTCATACTCTTTTTGACCAGACAGAATCAGATAGATGGGCTACACATACTGAGACAGAGGGGACACTGTTTCGTTCACTCGGATGAGATACTTTCAGGAGTCGCCTCTTCACTGTTGACGTTGAGACTGGTGTTTTGCGGGTACTATTTAATGAAGCTGCCAGTTGAAGACTTGTGAGGTGTCTGTTTCTCAAACTGTTTCTCAAACTAATGTACTTGTCCTCTTGCTCAGTTGTGCACCGGGGCCTCCTACTCCTCTTTCTATTCTGGTTAGAGGCAGTTTGTGCTGTTCTATGAAGGGAGTAGTTCTCAGCGTTGTACAAGATCTTCAGTTTCTTGGCAATTTCTCGCATGGAATAGCCTTCATTTCTCAGAACAAGAACAGGCTGACAAATTTCCGAAGAAAGTTCTTTGTTTCTGTCCATTTTGAGCCTGTAATCGAACCCACAAATGCTGAAGCTCCAGATAGAAGGCCAGTTTTATTGCTTCTCTAATCAGAACATCAGCTTTCAACTAAGCTAACATAATTGCAAAAGGGTTTTCTAATGATCAATTAGCATTTTAAAATGATAAACTTAGATTAGCTAACACAACGTGCCATTGGAACACAGAAGTGATGGTTGCTGATAATGGGCCTCTGTACGCCTATGTAAATATTCCTTTAAAAATCAGCCGTTTCAAGCTACAATAGTCATTTACAACATTAACAATGTCTACACTGTCTTTCTGATCAATTTGATGTTATTTTAATGGACAAAACTTTTTGCTTTTCTTTCAAAAACAAGGACATTTCTAAGTGACCCCAAACTTTTGAAAGGTGTGTACATAATGTTACATAATGTCTAGTCTTGTGCCGATAAAATTCAAAATTTAAGGTAGGCTTACACATTGTTTAAATGATCGCTTTAGATAAATGAACAGAAAACAAACTAATTGAGCAAAAACTCTCTGATCAAATTGGTAGGCCCCCCAATGGGTGTGTTTTCTGGGGTTTAATTAAACGTATTCCGTGCGTGCAAGGGAGCCACACCCGCAAACCTTGGTACTCGCCTCCAAGATGAGTCTGAATACCAACTACTAAGAAATGTTTAGGAAAAGCATGTGTAGGAAAGGCGTACATTTCTTAATTCTAAATCGGCTCCCAGTTGAAGGAGGTGACGAGAATACAGTGAAACGTATTGTAAAATGAATGATCACCTTTTCTTCTTCAAAGAAAAACACTACTCATTTCTTTTGGGTTATAAAAAGTCAGCCTCCTGCAAAGTCCCCAACACAGCTGCATCACTCATAAAGTGGGTTCAAAAGACAAGTGTGAAGACATGTCCCACTGGCCACACACTGGTTGAATCAACGTTGTTTCCAAGTCATTTCAATTAAATTACGTTGAACCAACGTGAAATAGACGTGGGGTGTGTCATTGGATCAGTGAGGTCAGGTGTTTGTTCACGTGTTCAGGTTCTGTGTTATGTGGTCATAAGGTAATAGGGTAAGGGAGAGGGGAGAGGGAGAGAGGTAGAGGGTCTAGAGAGATGAAAGACAGAGAGAAAATGAGAGAGGGTAAAGGAGTCTGGAGAAAGGAATGACCAGGAACAAAGAAGGGAGAAGAGAGAGAGGAGAGGTGGAAGAGAGGGATGATCAGGGGGCCAAGGAAAAGGAAGGAAAGAGAGAGTGGGGAGAGGGGGTGTGTCCATCCAAAGCTGCACAATACAGTGGACTCAACTCAAACGTAAACATGGGGTAAGTAGAGCAAGGAGGGGAGTGTCAGTGTGTGTTTGGGGTGCAGCTGGTCTTGTGATCAAGATCAAGATCATGAATATCTGGGTGATTAACTCCTCCCCACTGTGAGACCAACCAATCCCCATAGCCCCAGCCTGTCTCAAGACCCCGGCGTGTTTAAAAAGTTGGTGAAAGGGTATGACTAGTGTAGATTGCCTCTAGGTTGTGTTTGGACCGGCCTCCATATGACCACTGGCAAAAATGTATAGTATAGTATACAGTAGACTACATACAGTGGGGCAAAAAAGTATTTAGTCAGCCACCAATTGTGCAAGTTCTCCCACTTAAAAAGATGAGAGAGGCCTGTACTTTTCATCATAGGTACACATCAACTATGACAGACAAAATGAGTAAAAAAAACAACAGAAAATCACATTGTAGGATTTTTAATGAATTTATTTGCAAATTATGGTGGAAAATAAGTATTTGGTCACCTACAAACAAGCAAGATTTCTGGCTCTCACAGACCTGTAACTTATTTGCGAGGCTCCTCTGTCCTCCACTCGTTACCTGTATTAATGGCACCTGTTTGAACTTGTTATCAGTATAAAAGACACCTGTCCACAACCTCAAACAGTCACACTCCAAACTCCACTATGGCCAAGACCAAAGAGCTGTCAAAGGACACCAGAAACACAATTGTAGACCTGCACCAGGCTGGGAAGACTGAATCTGCAATAGGTAAGCAGCTTGGTTTGAAGAAATCAACTGTGGGAGCAATTATTAGGAAATGGAAGACATACAAGACCACTGATAATCTCCCTCGATCAAGATCTCACCCCGTGGGGTCAAAAGAGCTGGGACCAAAGTAACAAAGCCTACCATCAGTA
Organism: Oncorhynchus mykiss; assembly: GCF_013265735.2. Taxonomy (NCBI): domain Eukaryota; kingdom Metazoa; phylum Chordata; class Actinopteri; order Salmoniformes; family Salmonidae; genus Oncorhynchus; species Oncorhynchus mykiss. The sequence goes on from NC_048581.1 coordinate 64,251,742, forward strand.
ACACACTACGCCGCCAGGGACTCAAATCCTGCAGTGCCAGACGTGTCCCCCTGCTTAAGCCAGTACATGTCCAGGCCCGTCTGAAGTTTGCTAGAGAGCATTTGGATGATCCAGAAGAAGATTGGGAGAATGTCATATGGTCAGATGAAACCAAAATAAAACATTTTGGTAAAAACTCAACTCGTCGTGTTTGGAGGACAAAGAATGCTGAGTTGCATCCAAAGAACACCATACCTACTGTGAAGCATGGGGGTGGAAACATCATGCTTTGGGGCTGTTTTTCTGCAAAGGGACCAGGACGACTGATCCGTGTAAAGGAAAGAATGAATGGGGCCATGTATCGTGAGATTTTGAGTGAAAACCTCCTTCCATCAGCAAGGGCATTGAAGATGAAACGTGGCTGGGTCTTTCAGCATGACAATGATCCCAAACACACCGCCCGGGCAATGAAGGAGTGGCTTCGTAAGAAGCATTTCAAGGTCCTGGAGTGGCCTAGCCCGTCTCCAGATCTCAACCCCATAGAAAATCTTTGGAGGGAGTTGAAAGTCCGCGTTGCCCAGCAACAGCCCCAAAACATCACTGCTCTAGAGGAGATCTGCATGGAGGAATGGGCCAAAATACCAGCAACAGTGTGTGAAAACCTTGTGAAGACTTACAGAAAACATTTGACCTCTGTCATTGCCAACAAAGGGAATATAACAAAGCATTGAGATAAACTTTTGTTATTGACCAAATACTTATTTTCCACCATAATTTGCAAATAAATTAATTAAAAATCCTAAAATGTGATTTTCTGGATTTTTTTTCTCATTTTGTCTGTCATAGTTTAAGAGTACCTATGATGAAAATTACAGTCCTCTCTCAGCTTTTTAAGTGGTAGAACTTGCACAATTGGTGGCTGACTAAATCCTTTTTGCCCACTGTATACATATACAAAAGTATGTTGCAATAAAATGCACATTAATTACTTAAAAATTATACATTGTGATTTTCTGGATTTTTGTTTTAGATTCCGTCACTCACAGTTGAAATGTACCTATGATAAAAATTACAGACCTCTACATGTTTGTAAGTAGGAAAACCTGCAAAATCGGCAGTGTATCAAATACTTGTTCTCCCCACTGTATATATATCTGCTCTGTCTCCAGCACACATGTCTCCACCTACACAATCACACACACACAGAGAGGGAAAGCGAGAGGGAGAGGGAGAGAGCACTGGGGGAGTGGCGGCAGGTCAAGGAGACACAGGATGAGCAGTAGTGTCACGACTTCCTCCAAAGTCGGTTACTCTCCTTGTTCGGGCGGCGTTCGGCGGTCGACGTCACCTGTCTTCTAGCCATCGCCGATCCACCTTTTATTTTCCATTTGTTTTGTCTTGTTTTCCCACACAATTGGTTTACATTTCCCTCATGTCTTTAACCCTCTGTTCCCCCCATGTCTGTGTGTGGAATTGTTTATTGTTTTGTGTATGCGCACGTTAGACTGGTTGCACGGGGTTATGTCAACCTATATTGTGTTTAGTGTTGTTTGTGCCGTGTGTTTTGTTCGCCTAAATAAAAGGCTCCGTTTGCTACCCAAATTCTGCTCTCCTGCGCCTGACTCCCTTACAGCCAGTTACGCATACCTAACAAGTAGAGGGCGTGGCAGGAGCAGATGTAACAGCTGCCCTTATATGCCAACTCCTCTCTTCCATATGGGTACAGTAGACAGGGCGCAAAACAACAATAATCTCATGACTAACAGTACAATGTAATGCAAACACAATGTACAGTATGAAATAGAAATGTACAGTATATCCTATAGACCTAGGCTTGCCAACATTCCTCGTGACAGCCAGGCGTTATGTATAGTACAGTGACGAGCACTTATGGAAAACTAACAGTAAAATGTTGTCAACCTAGTTCAACAAACAAAAACACATGACATACCTGATAATGACAGAAAAAACGTCCATAAACACATGCTGTGCTGCACTTATACGCCAACTCTTCTGCAAAGTACAAATCAACAACATGGGGACAGCTATGGCCAATGACGACACACACAGTAAAATGTGCAGTACCTAGCTAGCATGTACATTATTCAATAATCAACAGATAAAAAGTTAACGTTACCGAAATGACTGAACACGCCCCCATTCACATCGACGGGACTGCAGTGGAGCGGGTCGAGAGTTTCAAGTTCCTTGGTGTCCACATCAACGACAACCTATCATGGTCCAAACACACCAAGAAAGTAGTGAAGAGGGCATGACAACACCTTTTCCCCCTCTGGGGACTGAAAAGATTTGGCATGTGCATCCTGACCAGTTGCATCACTGCCAGGTATGCTCGGCATCCGACTGTAAGGCTCTACAGATGGTAATGTGTACGGCCCAGTACATCACTGGGGCCAAGCTTCCTAACATCCAGGACCTATATACTAGGTGGTTTCAGAGGAAGGCAAAAAAAAAATGTAAAAAACTCCAGTCAACCAAGTTATAGACTGTTCTCTCTGTTACCGCACGGCTAGCAGTACCGGAGCGCCAAGTCTAGGACCAAAAGGCTCCTTAACAGCTTCTACCCCCAAGCCATAAGACTGCTGAACAATTAATAAATTGGCCACCCGGACTATTTGCATTGACCCCACCCTTGATTTGACACTGCTGCACTCGCTGTTTATCATCTATGTATAGTCACTTTACCCCTACCTACATGTACAAATTACCTTGAGTAACCTGTACCCCTGCACAGGGTACGTTGGATTCAATTAAACTATGTTGAATTGAATAACACAATTAATTATCAAGGGAAACCTAAGTACTGACATAGAGAGTTAGACACACAGGGATGGACTTGGTTTCTATCTATCTATCTATCTATCTATCTATCTATCTATCTATCTATCTATCTATCTATCTATCTATCTATCTATCTATCTATCTATCTATCTATCTATCTATCTATCTATCTATCTAATTTCTCTTACTGTTTCAGTCTCTTATAGTATAAGACCCCCTCTCCCACTCTCCCTCCCCCTCTCCCACTCAAATCAAATCAAATTTTATTGGTTGCATACACATTTAGCAGATGGTGTCGCGAAATGCTTGTAGCACTCTTCTGCCCCCCCCCCCCCCATCTGCCCCACCCTCTCTCACTCCAGGGACTCAATTGTACAGGTTTCCATGGGGACGGGAAGAGCTTTTCTGGGCCAGACCATCATTTCCAAAGTGGTTGTCTGGGTGTGACATGTCCTTTTCACACTCTCGTCGGTTTAATGCTGACTTTTATGTGTATTTGTCAGCTTATGGTGCCGATGCTCAGACAACAGGGTTCAAACATTTACAGGGTTTGACACAGACATCATCTAACATCTGGTAGACCAGACAACATCTAATATCTGATAGACCAGACAACATTTAACATCTGGTAGACCAGACAACATCTAATATCTGATAGACCAGACAACATCTAACATCTGGTAGACCAGACAACACAACATCTAACATCTGGTAGACCAGACAAGATCTAACATCTGGTAAACCAGACAACTTCTAACATCTGGTAAATCAGACAACTTCTAACATCTGGTAACCCAGACAACTTCTAACATCTGGTAGACCAGACAACTTCTAACATCTGGTAAACCAGACAACTTCTAACATCTGGTAGACCAGACAACATCTAATATCTGGTAGACCAGACAACATCTAATATCTGGTAGACCAGACAACATCTAACATCTGGTAGACCAGACAACATCTAACATCTGGTAGACCAGACAACATCTAACATCTGGTAGACCAGACAACATCTAACATCTGGTAGACCAGACAACATCTAACATCTGGTAGACCAGACAACATCTAACATCTGGTAGACCAGACAACATCTAACATCTGGTAGACCAGACAACATCTAACATCTGGTAGACCAGACAACATCTAACATCTGGTAGACCAGACAGCACAACATCTAACATCTGGTAGACCAGACAACTTCTAACATCTGGCAGACCAGACAACATCTAACATCTAGTAAACCAGACAACACAACATCTAACATCTGGTAGACCAGACAGCATTTAATATCTGATAGACCAGACAACATCTAACATCTGGTAGACCAGACAACATCTAACATCTGGTAGACCAGACAACATCTAACATCTGGTAGACCAGACAACTTCTAACATCTGGCAGACCAGACAACATCTAACATCTGGTAGACCAGACAACACAACATCTAACATCTGGTAGACCAGACAGCATTTAATATCTGATAGACCAGACAACATCTAACATCTGGTAGACCAGACAACATCTAACATCTGGTAGACCAGACAACATCTAACATCTGGCAGACCAGACAACTTCTAACATCTGGCAGACCAGACAACTTCTAACATCTGGTAGACCAGACAACATCTAACATCTGGTAGATCAGACAACATCTAATATCTGGTAGACCAGACAACAACTAACAACAGACGAAACAAAACACTACAGAATGCAAAGACAACTTTCAGAAATGTGTACTTTCAATTTCTCCTAGTCATAGGAGTGGCAGTTAGAGCGTTGGACTAGTAACCTAAAGGTTGCAAGATTGAATCCCTGAGCTGACAAGGTAAAAATCTGTCGTTCTGCCCCTGAACAACTGTTCCTAGGCCGTCATTGAAAAGAAGAATTTGTTCTTAACTAACATGCCTAGTTAAATAAAGGTAAAAACATGTAAAAAATAAACATATCATTATAGACTTTCCTTAATATAAATTATATTGTGTAATGGAAGTTGAGAACATAGAAAGTCTACAGGCATTGGTAAAAGTTGTGATGCTTTGGGTTTGACTGCTATGGGAGGTCTTCTTGCTTGGAAAGAGAGTTTTGTGTTGTGTGGTTTTGCTTTACCTCTGAACTCCACTCAGTATAATCTCTCTCTCTCTCTCTCTCTCTCTCTCTCTCTCTCTCTCTCTCTCTCTCTCTCTCGCTCTCTCTCTCTATCTCACACTCTCTCTCTCTCTCTCCCGTGCTCGCTCGCTTTCCTTAAACCCCCCTTACCCCCATCCTGCCCCCTATCCTCTTCCCTTCCCATTGGGCGTTCCTAGAACACTGAAGGGCCAATCAGAGCTCAGCTCTTGACCCCTCTGTGCCCAGCCTGTTAGGGGATTTCTGTGTACATAAACTTTTTCTATTTTTTTTCTCTAAACCCTTGTTCAGCCCTCGAAGTGCGGAGCAGATGGAAAGAGTGTTGATGAAAGAAAGAGAGAGATAGAAAGTCAGGGTGAAACCATGCCGTATCTGAGGAAGCCTAGTGAGCGTAGTGACCGAGCCTGACGACCTGATCACCCCAGACAACCAGGAAAGAGCAGTCTGGTCAACCTCAAGACCCGGACATACACACTTCCAACAGGAGAAAGAGAAATAAACAGAGAGAGAGAGTGAGAGAGAGAGAGAGAGCGAGACAGAGATAGAGAGTGCGAAAGAGAGAGAGGAGAACGCCAGATGTGTGAGAGAGAGCAGAGAGAAGGAGATGCTCAGAGAGAGCGGACAGTGACCAGAAAGGAGACCAGAGGAAGAAAGAGAAACGAAAGAGACCACTGAGAGAGTGCCTGGGTTAGTGCTGAAATCTGGATTGTCTGTAAAGGGGTGTTTGACTTTTGGTTCTGTGGCTCTGATAGACAACGGGAGCTCTGAGAAACAGTTTGGGGGAGTTCTGTGTTTCACTCTGCCAACAGTATTACCTGTGTGTGGAAGCGAGACTGCTTCAGGTGTTCTGAAGAGGACAAAATAGTAGCCAAAGAAAAGGAGGACAGAAAGAGGACAGATAAATAAAAAGGAAAGAAAGCTATACATTTAGAAAGAAAGAACAAGAAGTAACCAGAGAGTAAGAGAGAAAAACAAAGCTAGAGACAGTCTATAACAGATAGACATAAAGACAGGATGGCAAACTCAGGATTCCAGTTACTGGGTTACTTCCTGGCATTGGGTGGTTGGATAGGCATCATCTCCACCACGGCTCTGCCCCAGTGGAAGCAGTCTTCGTACGCGGGCGACGCCATCATCACGGCGGTGGGGCTCTATGAGGGCCTGTGGATGAGCTGTGCCTCCCAGAGTACAGGACAGGTGCAGTGCAAGGTGTTTGACTCCATGCTGTCACTGGACGGTGAGTAGGACATCATAACGATCACTCCTACACTTGTGACCTGTCATTATCTGTCTTTCTATATTTCTCTCTCTCTTTCCCTGCCCCAGCATTGCATCTTGAACAAATCCACTCTCTCTCTCTCTCTCTCTCTCTCTCTCTCTCTCTATATATATATATATATATATATATATATATATATAGAGAGAGAGAGATCATGTTATGGACAGTTGTGTATCTGGAGTTGGTCATTATGAGATGCCTTATTCACTCATAACAGATCTGTTTACCCGATTCCCAACACGGGCAATTAACTGGGTTGATTTATAGAGGAAGTGTTTGAAGAAACATCATGATCAAATGATCAATTTGCCTATTTGTATGATTCAGCAACTGAATGCATAAAGAGTTCATAAAACAATCTAACTAATCCAACTGTCTGGAACACATTAAAGTCAGGCATAAATCTATTAGATAAAAAGTGCTGCTGTTGGCATGTTTAATTAGGAGAGGGAGGGAGGGAGGGAGGTAGGGAGGGTGGGAGGGAGGGGTGAGAAAGAGAGAAAGAGGTAGAGGGAGAGAAAGAGAGAGAGAGAGAGAGGGAGAGAGAAAGAAAGAGAGAGTGGGAGAGAGAGAGGGAGAGAGGAATGTGGGGTTCAGGCATAAATTAGCCCTGAATATGAGGTTCCTGGCATCTCCAATCTGTTTAGCATAGACCTACTGACTCATAATTAATGGCAGGCAGATGACATAAATTCACCCGTCTTTTCTCTCCACTGATTACCCCATTAGGGTAATGAAAAGCTACAGGGGGAGGACTTGGTCAAATAATTTCTCTGTAAATCAGAATGGTCGACACCCTTTGGAGTTTTCTGTTTTTGTTTTAGTTTTATTAAGAGACACGGATACGCATGTTACTCCCTGTGACCCACACCGCCCCAAAACAACAAATCAGGCTAACGTTTGGCCGCTGTGCAATTCATTATATCAAAACATTTTCTGCGAGTGGTGAGCTCGAGCTTGGTCTCCTTTGCTCATCGGAGTAATAAAAACAGAGTATTGTCCCTGTGATGAATAGTGGTTGTTTGGAGAAGAAAAGCCCAGTGTTGAGCCAAACATCAGAGATATTCTCAGAATGTGCTCTGTCTTCCCCACACACACGCATTGTTCCTGTCCGGCCCTAACACACCCTGTGTGTGTGTGTTTGTGTGAGTGGAAAACGAGCGAGTGAGAGCAAACAGCATAACACACTTTGGTACCAACTTTTGAAAAGTTTACCCCATGCAATACTAACATGGCTTCTGCTACTTGTTGCTGTCTGGTCAAGCAAGGCATGTTGTTGAGTGTAGGTCAGGTAACAAATCAAATTTCAATCAATCAAATTAATTTTTTAAGCCCTTCTTACACCAGCTGATGTCACAAAGTGCTGTACAGAAACCCAGCATAAAACCCAAAACAGCAAGCAATGCAGGTGTAAAAGCACTGCGGCTAGGAAAAACTCCCTAGAAAGGCCAGAACCTAGGAAGAAACCTAGAGAGGAACCAGGCTATGAGGACTGGCCAGTCCTCTTCTGGCTGTGCCGGGTAGAGAGGAACCAGGCTATGAGGGGCGACCAGTCCTCTTCTGGCTGTGCCGGGTAGAGAGGAACCAGGCTATGAGGGGTGGCCAGTCCTCTTCTGGCTGTGCCGGGTAGAGAGGAACCAGGCTATGAGGGGTGGCCAGTCCTCTTCTGGCTGTGCCGGGTAGAGAGGAACCAGGCTATGAGGGGTGGCCAGTCCTCTTCTGGCTGTGCCGGGTAGAGAGGAACCAGGCTATGAGGGGTGGCCAGTCCTCTTCTGGCTGTGCCGGGTAGAGAGGAACCAGGCTAAGAGATTAAATCACTGAACTGAACCATTTGGCACGTACTCACTCTTTTCCACTGTTGAGTGAACTCATGGTCTTACCAACATCTCTTCCTGTTATGGTATTTCAGACTCAGTACTGGTCTTGGATACAAAGTGTGTGTGTGCTCAAGCATGTGTAATGGTGTGTGTGTGTGTGTGTGTGTGTGTGTGTGTGTGTGTGTGTGTGTGTTAGGCAGTTCCTGCAGGTGCTTTTCATATTGTGCTAAATGAACCCTTCTCCTTCACTACACAGCATGAGGAACATGTGATGAGGTCTAATTGTTCACCAGACTGTGTTGTTGCAGTGGTAGAGTGTACCAAAGCACTGCAGTGGAAACTGATGGACTTTTTTCAGATTCTGATTAATTGCCCTTAAAAAGGCAATTCATTTTCAAAACCTGTGACAATGTAAACATATCGAAGCTGGAAGAAACTGTTCGGAGAGACTTATGTCAAGATCTGCACACTAGAAGGATATAAATCAGGATACTACTCCTTGTACAGATAGAACAATTCCAGAAGTATCTTGAGGTTTTTTACACCGTCTTATCCTGCTTTGTTTCACTTTAGTCTGAACAGTGGTGCTGAATGAACAGTTCTTCTACTTGTTGCTGTCTCAGAGTCTCAGAGGCAGATACTGCCTGGTATTGGTCACAAACCATCGAAGCTCTCAGTTCTCTGGGCTCTGCAGTGAATGAAACCTCTGTACTGCACTAGGCAGTGTACAATACCACACAAGCACTGGTGCTATACAGGACACAACAGGGTCATTAAACAATATACAGTTGAAGTCGGAAGTTTATATACACTTAGGTTAGAGTCATTAAAACTCGTTTTTCAACCACTCCACAAATTTCTTGTTAACAAACTATAGTTTTGGCAAGTCGGTTAGGACATCTACTTTGTGCACAACACAAGTCTTTTTCCCAACAATTGTTTACAGACAGATTATTTCACTTATAATTCACTGTATCACAATTCCAGTGGGTCAGGAGTTTACATACACTAAGTTGACTGTGCCTTTAAACAGCTTGGAAAATTCCAGAAAATTATGTCACGGCTTTAGAAGTTTTTGATAGGCTAAATGACATAATAAGAGTCAATTGGAGGTGTACCTATGGATGTATTTCAAGGCTTACCTTCAAACTCAGTGCCTCTTTGCTTGACATCATGGGAAAATCAGAAGAAATCAGCCAAGACCTCAGAAAAGACATCCACAAGTCTGGTTCATCCTTGGGAGCAATTTCCAAACACCTGAAGGTACCACATTCATCGGTACAAACAAAAGTATGCAAGTATAAACACAATGGGACCACGTAGCCGTCATACCGCTCATGAAGGAGACGCGTTCTGTCTCCTAGAAATGAGAGTACGTTGGTGCGAAAAGTGCAAATCAATCCCAGAACAACAGTAAAAATACATTGTGAAGGTGCTGGAGGAAACAGGTACAAAAGTATCTATATCCACAATAAAATGAGTCCTAAATCGACATAACCTGAAAGGTCGCTCAGCAAGGAAGAAGCCACTGCTCCAACACCGCCATTAAAAAGCCAGACTATGGTTTGCAACTGCACATGGAGACAAAGATCGTACTTTTTGGAAAAATGTCCTCTGGTCTGATGAAACAAAAATAAAACCGTTTGGCCCTAATGACCATGAGGAAAAAGCCGGAGGCGAACAAGCTGAAGAACACCATCCCAACCGTGAAGCACGGGGGTGGTAGCATCATGTTGTGGGGTTGCTTTGCTGCAGGAGGGACTGGTGCACTTCACAAAATAGATGGCATCATGAGGTAGGAAAATTATGTGGATATATTGAAGCAAATCTCAAGACATCAGTCAGGAAGTTAAAGCTTGGTCGCAAATGGGTCTTCCAAATGGACAATGACCCTGTCACGAACCTCGCCGAGGTTGGTGCCTCTTCCTGTTCGGGCGGTGCTCGGCGGTCGTCGTCGCCGGCCTATTAGCTGCCATCGATTCCCTTTCCGTTTGTTTTGGGTTATTGGTTAATTGGGTACACCTGTTTTGTATTAGGATTTGTTTGTAGGGTATTTAAGGGCACTAGGCCCGCTGGGTATTTGTGCGGGCTTGTTTTTGTTACTCTGTGTTTTGTTGGTGTGATTTATTATTGTATTTATTCTCCGGACTGTTTAGTCCTGTTGTTGTTTTGGACTAGCAACGTATTTACGCCCTGTGTGTTGGCGTGACTGTTTTTGTTGCGCTGGGGAATAAATCTGAGGAAAACGACTGAACCCTGCTCTCTGCGCCTGATTCCACCCACCACACCTAGTAGATCGTAACAGAAGCCCGCACCCACCTGAAATGGAGTCAGCAGGAGCAGCGACCACTCCTCTCCCCACTATGGAGGAGCGCGTTCATCACCATACAGCTGTCCTCCATCGGATTGGTACCGCGATGGACCAGATGATGGAGAGGATGGAACGATGGGAGCGGAGTGGTCTCCCGACATCTACCCCAGCTCCCCCACTCCCGACACCACCTACTCCACCTACATCGTCCTCTGGGTCCGGCGCACTACGTCTCTCCCCCCCGAGGGAGTACGATGGAGCGGCTGCTGGGTGCCAGGGATTTTTGCTCCAGCTGGAGCTCTACCTGGCTACCGTGCGTCCGGCTCCCTCGGGTGAGGAGAGTGTGAGCCTCCTCGTCTCCTGTTTAACGGGCAGGGCCCTGGACTGGGCTAACGCAGTCTGGAACAGTCCAGACTCAGCTCGGGACAACTACCTGGAGTTCACTCGCCGTTTCCGAGCAGTGTTCGATCATCCACCAGAGGGTAAAGCGGCGGGTGAGCGACTGTTCCACCTCAGACAGGAGACGAGGAGCGCGCAGGACTTCGCGTTGGAGTTTAGGACCCTAGCTGCTGGTGCTGGGTGGAATGACAGGGCCCTGATGGACCATTACCGGTGTAGTCTCCGGGAGGACGTCCGCCGGGAGCTGGCTTGCAGGGACACAACTCTCTCCCTGGATGAACTAATAGACATGTCTATTCGATTGGACAACCTGCTAGCTGCCCGCGGGCGTTCAGAAGGGGTCCTGTTAATTCCACCGTCCAGCTCTCCCACTCCCACTCCGATGGAGTTGGGAGGAGCTGCATCTAGGGGGATCAGAGGGGGCTCCTCCTGCTCCTATTGTGGACGGAGAGGACACACTTCGGACCGGTGTTGGAGGAGTCCCTCTGGGAGTCGAGATGGTCGGCAGAGCGCTCCTCGGCCACCCCAGGTGAGTAAGCACCAAACTCACCCAGAGCTCCCTGTTGGTCACATGTTTTTGTTAATTTTTTTCCCTGCATTTTTCCCCTCTCTTCAGCATAAGGCGCTAGTCGATTCAGGCGCAGCTGTGAGCTTTATGGATCGTGGACTCGCCCGTAAATTGGGTATTCCGTTAGTGCAGATAGACCCACCTGTCCCCGTGCACTCCTTAGATAGCCGACCGCTAGGGTCAGGGCTGGTCAGGGAGGCCACGATTCCGCTGGACATGGTAACGCAGGGGAATCATAGGGAGAGGATCAGTTTCTACCTTATTGATTCACCTGGGTTTCCGGTGGTGTTGGGGGTTCCCTGGCTGGCTATTCACAATCCCCTTATTTCCTGGAAACAGGGGGCTCTTAAGGGGTGGTCAGACGAGTGTTCAGAGAGGTGTTTAGGAGTTTCCATCGGTGCCACGACGGTGGAGAGTCCAGACCAGGTTTCCACCGTGCGCATTCCCCCAGAATATGCCGATTTGGCTATCGCTTTTAGTAAGAGGAAAGCGACCAAATTACCACCCCATCGACGGTGGGATTGCGTGATAAACCTCCTGGAGAACGCTGCACTTCCCCGGAGTCATGTGTACCCACTGTCACAGGAGGAGACGCTGGCTATGGAAACATATGTCACGGAAGCTCTGAGACAGGGGTACATTCGGCCCTCCATGTCACCCGTCTCCTCGAGTTTCTTTTTTGTGAGGAAAAAGGAGGGAGGTCTGCGTCCGTGCATTGATTATCGAGGTCTCAATTCGATCACAGTGGGTTTTAGTTATCCGCTACCTCTCATCGCTACGGCGGTGGAATCATTCCACGGAGCGCGTTTCTTCACAAAACTGGACCTCAGGAGCGCGTATAATCTGGTGCGTATTCGGGGAGGAGACGAGTGGAAAACAGCGTTTAGTACCACATCAGGCCACTATGAGTACCTCGTCATGCCGTATGGGTTGAAAAATGCTCCAGCCGTCTTTCAATCCTTTGTAGATGAGATTCTCAGGGACTTGCACGGGCAGGGTGTGGTAGTCTATATTGATGACATCTTGATTTATTCTGCAACACGCGCCGCGCATGTTTCCCTGGTGCGCAAGGTTCTTGGGCGACTGCTGGAGCATGACCTATACGTCAAGGCTGAAAAATGTGTGTTTTCCAAACCAGCCGTTTCCTTCCTGGGTTATCGCATTTCCAGCTCGGGGATGATGATGGAGTGTGACCGCGTTAATGCCGTGCGTAATTGGCCGACTCCGACCACGGTAAAGGAGGTGCAGCGGTTTTTAGGGTTTGCCAATTACTACCGGAGGTTTATCCGGGGTTTTGGCCAAGTAGCGGCGCCCATTACCTCACTGCTGAAGGGAGGGCCGGTGCGTTTGCGGTGGTCAGCAGAGGCTGATGGAGCCTTCAACCAGTTGAAGGCACTGTTCACTGGGGCTCCCGTGTTGGCGCATCCGGACCCTTCGTTAGCATTCATAGTGGAGGTGGATGCGTCCGAGGCTGGGGTTGGAGCCGTGCTGTCTCAGCGCTCGGGTACGCCACCGAAGCTCCGTCCCTGCGCTTTCTTTTCTAAGAAGCTGGGTCCGGCAGAGCGGAACTATGATGTGGGGGACCGGGAGTTACTAGCTATGGTAAAGGCCCTGAAGGTGTGGAGACACTGGCTAGAGGGGGCTAAACACCCTTTTCTCATCTGGACTGATCACCGTAATCTGGAGTATATTCGTGCAGCGAGGAGACTGAATCCGCGCCAGGCTAGGTGGGCCATGTTCTTTACACGTTTTAGATTTACGATCTCTTACAGACCAGGTTCCCTCAACACTAAGGCCGACGCGCTGTCCCGTCTCTATGACACTGAGGACCGGTCTATCGAACCCACTCCCATCCTTCCTGCTTCTCGGCTGGTGGCCCCAGTGGTATGGGAGGTGGACGCGGACATCGAGCGGGCGTTGAGGGTTGAACCTGCGCCTGCACAGTGTCCGACTGGCAGAAGTTACGTACCGCTTGGTGTTCGTGATAAGTTGATTCGGTGGGCTCACACACTACCGTCTGCGGGTCATCCGGGGATCGATAGGACAGTGCGGGGTCTTAGAGGGAAATACTGGTGGCCCACCTTAGCTAGGGACGTGAGGCTCTATGTCTCTTCCTGTTCGGTATGCGCCCAGAGTAAGGCTCCTAGGCACCTTCCTAGAGGGAAGTTACAGCCCCTCCCGATTCCACAACGGCCATGGTCCCATCTCTCGGTAGATTTCCTTACTGATCTTCCCCCATCTCAGGGGAACACTACCGTTTTGGTCGTTGTGGATCGGTTCTCTAAGTCCTGCCGTCTCCTCCCATTGCCTGGTCTCCCTACGGCCCTACAGACTGCAGAGGCTCTTTTTACCCACGTCTTCCGGCACTATGGGGTCCCAGAGGATATCGTCTCCGATCGGGGTCCCCAGTTCACATCTCGGGTTTGGAAGGCGTTTATGGAGCGTCTGGGGATCTCGGTCAGCCTTACCTCTGGTTATCACCCCGAAAGTAATGGGCAGGTGGAGAGAGTAAACCAGGAAGTGGGCAGGTTTCTGAGGTCGTATTGCCAGGACCGGCCAGGAGAATGGGCAAGGTACGTCCCATGGGCAGAGTTAGCCCAGAATTCTCTTCGGCATTCGTCCACGAATATGTCGCCATTCGAATGTGTACTGGGTTACCAGCCGGTCCTGGCTCCGTGGCATCAGAGTCAGACCGAGGCTCCTGCGGTGGAGGAGTGGGTACAGCGCTCTAGAGAGACCTGGCGGGCAGTCCAGGATTCTCTCAGGCAGGCCAGTGAACGGCAGAAGAGAGACGCTGACCGCCACCGCAGTGAGGCCCCGGTGTTCGCACCAGGGGACAGGGTCTGGCTCTCGACCCGAAACCTGTCCCTCCGCCTGCCCTGCCGGAAGCTGGGGCCGCAGTGTGTGGGGCCATTTAAAGTCCTGAGGAGGATAAACGAGGTGTGTTATAGATTGCAACTTCCCTCTTATTATCGTATTAACCCCTCGTTTCATGTGTCTCTCCTCAGGCCGGTGGTAGCTGGTCCCCTACAAGACAGTGAGGTACCGGAGGTCCCTCCACCCCCTCTGGACATCGAGGGGTCCCCGGCGTACACAGTACGAGCTATTCTGGACTCGAGACGCCGGGTGAGGGGCCTGCAGTACCTCGTGGACTGGGAGGGGTACGGTCCGGAGGAGAGGTGCTGGGTACCGGGGAGGGACATTTTAGATCCCTCCCTCTTGAGGGATTTCCATCGCCTCCACCCGGATCGCCCTGCGCCTCGTCCTCCGGGTCGTCCTCGAGGCCGGGGTCGGCGCGCTGCGGGAGCCGCGCGTCAGGGGGGGGGTACTGTCACGAACCTCGCCGAGGTTGGTGCCTCTTCCTGTTCGGGCGGTGCTCGGCGGTCGTCGTCGCCGGCCTATTAGCTGCCATCGATTCCCTTTCCGTTTGTTTTGGGTTATTGGTTAATTGGGTACACCTGTTTTGTATTAGGATTTGTTTGTAGGGTATTTAAGGGCACTAGGCCCGCTGGGTATTTGTGCGGGCTTGTTTTTGTTACTCTGTGTTTTGTTGGTGTGATTTATTATTGTATTTATTCTCCGGACTGTTTAGTCCTGTTGTTGTTTTGGACTAGCAACGTATTTACGCCCTGTGTGTTGGCGTGACTGTTTTTGTTGCGCTGGGGAATAAATCTGAGGAAAACGACTGAACCCTGCTCTCTGCGCCTGATTCCACCCACCACACCTAGTAGATCGTAACAGACCCCAAGCATACTTCCAAAGTTGTGGCAAAATGTGTGTATGTAAACGTCTGACTTCAACTGTAGGTAAATTGTAGCCAACTTCAGAGATGGATGCCATATTGCTGCTTCTGTTCAATCACTCATGTGTCAACATTTTCCAGAAGATGCTAAAATGGCTGCCATGGAATCATGTTATGTCATCTCAGTGACATCATGCTTTTTGGGATGACAGAATAATGTCCAAACTCTCTCTATCTGGCTCTGGGGAAGAAGCACTGTACAGCTAAGTTACTGTACTACTGTTAGATGAGTGCAACTGGTTTTGCCAGGTTTCAGGACCAGGGTATCCTTTTGAGGTGAACATCAAAGAGGGTTCTCTTTTCTTGACAGCTTAGTGTTGAATACTGTCCAAGTCGTAGAGCACTCTCTCCTACAGTCTAATGAATACACAGACTATGGTGTGGTCGGAGATTTAGAATAACCTAGGCAGGAGACTCCATATTGGCACAATGACATCTATACTGACATCAACGATATTTACAGTATTTTCTAGGTAAACATTTGAACTGTCAAAGAATGTTTGGTGTCAACATGGAGGGATAATTTGAACTCTATACAGTTCTGGATATTACCACCAGCCCACACAGACTGATGAGATGATGGATGGTCTGATGTCCCCCCTCCCATCACACCATGCTCTCATCCCCTGTTATCCTGCTGGCTATTGTGAGGTCATCAGTAGAGATAGTAGCAGCTATGTACGTGCACACATTGTTCATCTCCCTCTCCTACCCACCCTCCCTCCCTCTCTCTCTCTCTCTCTCTCTCTCTCTTTCCCTTTCTCTCTCTCTCTCTCTCTCTCTCTCTCTCTCTCTCTCTCTCTCTCTCTCTCACTCACTCACTCACTCACTCACTCCAGTAGTTTGTTGTCTTTCTATCCAGTATCCCTCTCTCTCTCTCGCTCTCTCTCTAGTAGTTTGCTGTCCCTCTCTCTCTCTCCAGTAGTTCGCTCTCTCTCTCTCTCTCTCTCTCTCTCTCTCACTCCAGTAGTTTGCTGTCTTTCTATCCAGTATCCCCCTCTCTCTCTCTTTCTCTCTCTCTCTCCAGTATATCGCTCTCTCTCTCTCTCTCTCTCTCCCCCCCCCCCCCCTCTCTCTCTCTCTCTCTCCAGTATCTCTCTCTCTCTCTCCAGTAGTTCGCTGTCTCTCTTTCTCTCTCCAGTAGTTAGCTGTCTCTCTATCCAGTATCTCTCTCTCTCTCTCTCTCCCCAGTATCTCTCTATCTCTCTCTCTCTCCAGTAGTTGTCTGTCTCTCTATCCAGTATCTCTCTCTCTCTCTCTCTCTCTCTCTCTCTCTCTCTCTCTCTCTCCAGTAGTTGGCTGTCTCTTTATCCAGTATCTCTCTCTAGTAGTTGGCTGTCTCTCTATCCAGTATCTCTCTCTCTCTAGTAGTTGGCTGTCTCTCTCTCCTGTACCCCTCTCTCTCTCTCTCTCTGTCTCTCAATTTCAATTCAATTCAATTTGCTTTATTGGCATGACGTAACAATGTACATATTGTCAAAGCTTACTTTTGATATTTACAATTCAAAAATAATAAGAATCAAAATGGTCAACGGGACAACAGTAAAAATAACCATACAACAGTAAAAATAACCATACATTGAACAATAACAATACGCATATAAGCAATGTTGTCTCTATCTCTCTCCAGCATCTCTCTCTCTCTCTCTCTCTCTCTCTCTCTCTCTACAGTAGTTTGCTGTCTCTCTATCCAGTATCTCTCTCTGTCTCTTTCCAGTAGTTCGCTCTCTCTCTCTCTCTCTCTCTCTCTGTCTATAGCTATTTATAGCTGTCTATAGCTGTTTGTGTTTTGTTCCCCTCCTACTGGACAGGAGTGCTGCTATGGCCCTTTGTGCTGTAGATGTCAAATATGACAATCATCATCCATATATCAGTGCCCCTAAGCTTATTCTATACTATTCCACAAAGCTTGTGTCACACTGACATTTACATTAATAGAATGAAGGTAGTTGTTTGAATGTTTTTCTGTTTTAATGGAGTGGGCAAACCATTGTTACGTATGAAGACCCACGTCATCCCACAAAGGACAATTTCCATCGTCCATATCCACACACACACACACACACACACACACACACACACACACACACACACACACACACACACACACACACACACACACACACACACACACACACACACACACACACACACACACACACACACACACACACACACACATACAGCTTGTGCCTACCAGCATTGACACAGGGTAGAGTATAGTGGGAGGAACACACACACGTCCTTGACTCCTCTATTAGTCCGTTGATCAGAGTGGTGCCTTGTACAGCCAGCCCAAACTCCCCACACACTGGATGAAAGAGAGAATGGAGAAAGAGAAAATAAAACCTCTTTCTCTCATAAACCATAAAAATTCTCCTTGAAGTAGATCCTGCCACACATAAATCTAAGTTCAAAGGCCATCTGCCCATCACTAGCCCTTTCAGAGTCTTTTCCCATCAATGTAAATTATGACTTAAGTTTGTTGGAAAGGCTATTGTTCTCAGTTGTATTTTACATATATTTTCTCACACTGTCAGTGTCAGTATTCAATTTTACTATGTAGTTCTCCTATTCTATTCTATTCTATTCTATCATATCCTATTCTATAGTAATTTGATCTGCTGAGAGATTACAATCCAGTGTAGCTCAGTTGGTAGAGCATGGCACTTGCAACACCAGGGTTGTGAGTCAAATTCCCATTGGGGACCATTACGAAGAAAGCATGAAAATATACGCACTTGCTACTTACTGTAAGTCGCTCTGGATAAGAGTGTCTGCTGAATGACTCAAATGTAAATAATTTTAGTTTTGCACTGTCAGTTCTTGGCAGTAGCTGTGGTTTTACAGTCTGTTGTCTTGCGTGTTGTTAGGGGTGATGTTCAGGGATTGAAAGGGCTCTACTAGTGGCAAATGAATCTTTATATATTGTTGTAGTTTCATTTGTTGGCAACACTGTAG
The DNA here is from genome assembly GCF_013265735.2 of Oncorhynchus mykiss. Lineage (NCBI taxonomy): Eukaryota > Metazoa > Chordata > Actinopteri > Salmoniformes > Salmonidae > Oncorhynchus > Oncorhynchus mykiss. The sequence continues at coordinate 64,269,784 of NC_048581.1, forward strand.
AAATGTGTAATGTATGATGCAGATATGTGTTGCTGTGTTCATGGTTAATGCTCGTGTTGATCTAACATTGAGCTGTGAACTTGGTGTCTTGTCTGCAGTTTGTAAGGTCTTGGTGAGTGCATTAACGCAGTATTAGTGTTGTACTGGTGTTTTTTTTCACATTCTGTTAGTGGAGTCTCTGTTGTCAGGGCTGCTGTGTGAGTGTGTGTTGCAGGCCGCAGTGTCTGATCACCGTGGCGACAGCCCTGTGAAAACAATCCCGCTTTGTGACAAAGCCACACTAATCCCACTGTGTGAAACATGTAACACGGGCCCTCCTACAGTGTGTGTGTGTGTGTGTGTGTGTGACAGAAAATGAGTATGTATGTTTCTGTGTGCACGTCGTTTCCTCCCACAGAATGTGTCCGTATGTTTATGTAGTTGTGTGTGTGCGTGTGTGAATGAGTAAATATGTCAAATGTCCCGCCCACTGAGTTATGTGTGTGTTATCCATGGAAAACTGAGCGGTGAAACCCCTGTGGTTTGATTTTGAATGATTGAGTGGGACAGTTAAGTCTAAGACTGATGTTATTATTCCATTGTGTACCATGGAAGTGGGAAACAAAATGAGTTCTTAAAGAGAAGAGAGGGAGAGAGAGCGAGATAGAAGGATAGAGAGAAAGACAGAGAAAACAATAAGGAGATGAGAGAGAAAGAGGCAGATAGTATGAGTGAGGGAGAACGAAGAGAGGAGGATAATATGTCTTTTTTTGTCTCCAGTTTTGTGTTAAAACGTTTTCTTAAGAAGTTGACTTCTGATTTCATATTGGTTTACAATGTGGTGGTTGTGTTTTGATTGGTTGCTTTTCCAGTGATGTTTTGCACAGAAATCTCTGTTCCTGTTAGGTCCGTCGTTGAATGAGTGAGACCAAAGCGCAGCGTGGAAAGTGTTCATGATAATTTAATAATGAAACACCAACAAAATATATACGACCGTAACGTTCTGCAGGGCTAGACAGCTCCTGTGAAAACTCAAGACCCCACAAACTAGGGTGGAAAACAGGCTGCCTAAGTATGACTCCCAATCAGAGACAACGATAGACAGCTGCCTCTGATTGAGAACCCTACCCGGCCAACAAAGTAACAGAAAACTAGAATGCCCACCCAAATCACACCCAGACCTAACCAAATAGAGAAATAAAAAGTCTCTCTAAGTTCAGAGCGTGACAGTTCCACTCCTGTTCTGCCCCAATTTAACCCATGAGAAATCTAGACATTTAATATGTGTATACCTATATACAGTGCCTTGCGAAAGTATTCGGCCCCCTTGAACTTTGCGACCTTTTGCCACATTTCAGGCTTCAAACATAAAGATATAAAACTGTATTTTTTTGTGAAGAATCAAAAAGAAGTGGGACACAATCATGAAGTGGAACGACATTTATTGGATATTTCAAACTTTTTTAACAAATCAAAAACTGAAAAATTGGGCGTGCAAAATTATTCAGCCCCCTTAAGTTAATACTTTGTAGCTCCACCTTTTGCTGCGATTACAGCTGTAAGTCGCTTGGGGTATGTCTCTATCAGTTTTGCACATCGAGAGACTGACATTTTTTCCCATTCTTCCTTGCAAAACAGCTCGAGCTCAGTGAGGTTGGATGGAGAGCATTTGTGAACAGCAGTTTTCAGTTCTTTCCACAGATTCTCGATTGGATTCAGGTCTGGACTTTGACTTGGCCATTCTAACACCTGGATATGTTTATTATTGAACCATTCCATTGTAGATTTTGCTTTATGTTTTGGATCATTGTCTTGTTGGAAGACAAATCTCCGTCCCAGTCTCAGGTCTTTTGCAGACTCCATCAGGTTTTCTTCCAGAATGGTCCTGTATTTGGCTCCATCCATCTTCCCATCAATTTTAACCATCTTCCCTGTCCCTGCTGAAGAAAAGCAGGCCCAAACCATGATGCTGCCACCACCATGTTTGACAGTGGCGATGGTGTGTTCAGGGTGATGAGCTGTGTTGCTTTTACGCCAAACATAACGTTTTGCATTGTTGCCAAAAAGTTCAATTTTGGTTTCATCTGACCAGAGCACCTTCTTCCACATGTTTGGTGTGTCTCCCAGGTGGCTTGTGGCAAACTTTAAACAACACTTTTTATGGATATCTTTAAGAAATGGCTTTCTTCTTGCCACTCTTCCATAAAGGCCAGATTTGTGCAATATACGACTGATTGTTTTCCTATGGACAGAGTCTCCCACCTCAGCTGTAGATCTCTGCAGTTCATCCAGAGTGATCATGGGCCTCTTGGCTGCATCTCTGATCAGTCTTCTCCTTGTATGAGCTGAAAGTTTAGAGGGACGGCCAGGTCTTGGTAGATTTGCAGTGGTCTGATACTCCTTCCATTTCAATATTATCGCTTGCACAGTGCTCCTTGGGATGTTTAAAGCTTGGGAAATCTTTTTGTATCCAAATCCGGCTTTAAACTTCTTCACAACAGTATCTCGGACCTGCCTGGTGTGTTCCTTGTTCTTCATGATGCTCTCTGCGCTTTTAACGGACCTCTGAGACTATCACAGTGCAGGTGCATTTATACGGAGACTTGATTACACACAGGTGGATTGTATTTATCATCATTAGTCATTTAGGTCAACATTGGATCATTCAGAGATCCTCACTGAACTTCTGGAGAGAGTTTGCTGCACTGAAAGTAAAGGGGCTGAATAATTTTGCACGCCCAATTTTTCAGTTTTTGATTTGTTAAAAAAGTTTGAAATATCCAATAAATGTCGTTCCACTTCATGATTGTGTCCCACTTGTTGTTGATTCTTCACAAAAAAAATACAGTTTTATATCTTTATGTTTGAAGCCTGAAATGTGGCAAAAGGTCGCAAAGTTCAAGGGGGCCGAATACTTTCGCAAGGCACTGTATATACCAGGCCGTGTGTACATATATATATATATATATATATATATATATATATATATATATATATATATATATATATATATATATATACCAGGCTGTGTAGATATTTCATATGTATATACCAGGACGTGTGTAGATATTATATATATATATATATATATATATATATATATATATATATATATATATATATATATATATATATATATATATATATATATATACCAGGCTGTGTAGATATTTTATATACCAGGCTGTGTAGATATTTCATATGTATATACCAGGACATGTGTAGATATTATATATATATATATATATATATATATATATATATATATATATATATATATATATATATATACCAGGCTGTGTAGATATTTTATATGTGTATACCAGGCTGTGTAGATATTTTATATACCAGGCTGTGTAGATATTTTACATGTATATACCAGGCTGTGTAGATATTTTAAATACATATACCAGGCTGTGTAGGTATTTTATAAGTATATACCAGGCTGTGTATATATATATATATATACCAGGCTGTGTAGATATTTTATATATAACTATAACTTCCTGACAGATGTCTTGAGATGTTGCTTCAATATAGCCACATCATTTTCCTCACTCATGATGCCATTTATTTTGGGAAGTGCACTAGTCCCTCTCGCAGCAAAGCACCCCCACAACATGATGCTGCCACCCCCGTGCTTCACGTTTGAGATGTTGTTCTTCGGCTTGCAAGCATCCCCTTTTTCCTCCAAACATAACAATGGTCATTAGGGCCAAACAGTTTTATTTTTGTTTCATCAGACCAGAGGACATTTCTAGAAAAAATACGATCTTTGTCCACATGTGCAGTTGCAAACCGTAGTCTGGCTTTTTAATGGCGGTTTTGGAGCAGTGGCTTCTTCCTTGCTAAGCGGCCATTCAGGTTATGTCGATATAGGACTCCTTTTACTGTGGCTATAGATATTTTTGTACCTGTTTCCTCCAGCATCTTCACAAGGTCCTTTGCTGTTGTTCTGGGATTGATTTGCACTTTTCGCACCAAAGTACGCTCATCTCTAGGAGACAGAATGCGTCTCCTTCCTGAGCGGTATGACGGCTGCATGGTCCCATGGTGTTTATACTTGCGTACCATTGTTTGTACAGATGAACGTGGTACCTTCAGGCATTTGAAATTGATCCCAAGGATGAACCAGACTTGTGGAGGTCAACAATTGTTTTTCTGAGGTCTTGGCTGATTTCTTTAGATTTTCTCATTATGTCAAGCATAGCGGCACTGAGTTTGAAGGTAGGCCTTGAAATACATCCACAGGTACACTTCCAATTGACTCAAATTATGTCAATTAGCCTATCAGAAACTTCTAAAGCCATGACATCATTTTCTGGAATTTTCCAAGCTGTTTAAAGGCACATTCAACTTAGTGTATGTACATTTCTAACCCACTGGAATTGGGATACGGTGAATTATAAGTGAAATAATCTGTCGGTAAACAATTGTTGGAAAAATTACTTGTGTCACGCACAAAGTAGATGTCCTAACCGACTTGCCAAAACTATAGTTTCTTTCCAAGAAATTTGGGGATTGGTTGAAAAACTAGTTTTAATGACTCCAACCTAAGTGTATGTAAACTTCCGACTTCAACTGTACATATATACCAGGCTGTGTGTAGATATATATAATATATATATACCAGGCTGTGTGTAGATATTTTATATGAATATACTGGGCTGTGTAGATATTCTATATCTATATCTATATACCAGGCTGTGTGTAGACATTCTATATAAATATACCAGGCTGTGTAGATATTCTATATATACCAGGCTGTGTGTAGATATTCTCTCTCTCTCTTTCTCTCTCTCTCTCTCTCTCTCTCTCTAAAATGCAAATTACTTAAAAATCATACAATATGATTTTCTGGATTTTGTTTTAGATTCCGTCTCTCACAGTTGAAGTTCACCTATGATAAAAAATTATAGACCTCTACATGCTTTGTAAGTAGGAAAACGTGCAAAATCGGCAGTGTATCAAATACTTGTTCTCCCCACTGTATGTATATATATACCAGGCTGTATGTAGATTTTGTACATAAATATACCAGGCTTTGTAGATATTCTGTTTGTACCCTGTAGTCTGTCTGATCTCCTTGCCATCTGAAGCCGAGTACCACTGCCTTAACATTCCCATTCTGTTGTCCTCTCTCTTCCCCTCTTTCTGTCATTCCCTTGACCCTCTCAAACTTGTTTCTCTCCCTGCTACCACTCCACCCTATATTTTACCTGCTCTCTCACTCTCCTCATACCCCCCTCATGTTTCCCCTCTTTTATTTTCTCCTCTCACCTCTTCTCCCATCTCTCTGCCTTCATCTATTCTTTTGTCTTCTCTCATCCTCTTCTTTCACCCCTCCCCCTCTATCCACAGTTCACATCCAGACGTGTCGTGCTCTCATGGTGGTGTCCGTGCTGCTGGGCTTCATAGGAATGATAGTGAGCGTGGTGGGGATGAAGTGCACTAAGGTGGGCGACAATAACCCCGCCTCCAAGGGGCTCATCGCTGTGTCTGGAGGAGCCCTCTTTCTACTCGCAGGTGAGACCACTATCAGGTGACCACCATGTGACTGTCATGTGATTAAAGAAACAAACAGAACTCTGGAGCAAGGGTGTGGGCACCTGCATGATAACACTGATTTACACTGTGTAATGTTGGTCATGTGACCACTATACTGTGTAGCTTGCTGTTTTTTTAACCACCTCAACACCCACAAATTAATCGGCTATTAGAAAATATATACTGGTGAAGTACCACTCCCTAAGTTAAAGGTTCAGACACTACAGTGAGTTGTACTTAAGAGCTTGTTATCTCTATCATTTATAAGTGTTCACTATCTTACTCTCACTTTTACTGTTTGAGTGGAACCAGTCTTTCAGGGCTCATGTCTTGCATTCCTCTGATCAGAAACTCTCACCAGCGGTCTTCTGGGTAATAAGGGTCCCAGCTGTAAACAGGAAGTGGTGATTTTTGGACACATTAGCTCCATGACCTCAGAGACAACCATGAGCCTGACAGAAAGAATAACAACCTCAGAGTCATTACACAGAGTGCTTTTACTGCTGCACTGTGTGTGTGTGTGTGTGTGTGTGTGTGTGTGTGTGTGTGTGTGTGTGTGTGTGTGTGTGTGTGTGTACATGTGCACGTGTGTGTATGTTCTTGTTTAGATTCATAATGTGATGTTGTTCCCCCCTCCTCTCTCTTTCTCTCTTCCTCTCTATGCAGGTCTGTGCACGCTGGTGTCCGTGTCCTGGTACGCCACTCAGGTGTCCTATCATTTCTTCAACCCAAACACGCCGGTCAATGCCAGGTAACCCTATCACACTGGTCACACACTGTATCTACCACTCAGTTTGTCTCTGAGTAATAGATAACATGTCTAATAGTACTGTAAAAAATGATATTAAAGACAGATTTGACCATTTACACTGCAGGTATGAGTTTGGGTCAGCCCTGTTCGTGGGATGGGCGGCGGCCAGCTTGACGGTTTTGGGTGGATCCTTCCTGTGCTGCTCCTGCTCCAATGAGGAGAGGCGAGGGCAGCAGTACTACCGCCAATCACAACCATCCACAGCCAGGGAGTACGTGTAAACCTGCCCCCTCCCAGCAGCCACCCAAACAGAGAGTAGAGGCCACACTTTGCTCCTCCCCCTTTCTCTTTAACTGATGTGTAAAGCTTACACACACACACACACACACACACACACACACACACACACACACACACACACACACACACACACACACACACACACACACACACACACACACACACACACACACACACACACACACACAAGCACAGTCTCCACCTTTGGATTTTAGAAAGTTTTAGGAATTCAGAGGCTTTTATAATGACATTACATAATGCCATTTATTCTATGGAACATATTCTTGAGCTGAAACTTGTACATTTTATTGCAATACATGTCGTTGAGAGGATGGTCATTTTGCTCAATTATCCTTTTAAAGCGTTTTATGTTTATCAAATCTGGCATGTGGCTTAAAAGTAATTAAACGTAACTAAATCAAGTATTGGAAAAGTAATTACTGTGTAGAGGAGACATAGGAATTGTTTTATGGCAGAATGCCTGAAGGTAAATTGTGGGACAAACACGATCATAGAAAAATTAAACAATTTCGTGGTTTGGTTAGCATGTCCTATACTTGCTGGTTGGAGCTGTGTCTATGTGTGTGTTGCTTTGTGTCTTCTAACACATTTTAACATTCCAATCGAATATAGTTGACATCATACAGGGCTGACATTCCAAATTGAACAGAAAATCTTCTCTGGGCTATTTTGATGCGGTTTGGATAAGCAGCATTTTATGATGTCATCAGTTCGAATCAGATATACAGAAAATGGTCAAATATGTGAGCTAAAATAAATGTTGTTTTAACGAGAGAGAGTCGCCGGTCATTGCATGCCTTAACATCACGTTCCATTTGTTAACACATCCGTGCAAGTCTACCCAATATCCATCATCCATGTGTTCTATACCTCAGAGACTGGCTGACCTCTTATAAAAACCGACTGTTATAAAACCCGTCAGATTCAGTTAAACTCATGCTTTTATTCCTTGTGTGCTCTATAGGCAAACACTCTTAAATAAAACATACATTTTTAATGGACATTGAAATTCTATTTCATACTACTCTATTCTATGCTAAATATTGTACTTTCAGTCACTCACTGAGCCTCTGCTCAGGCCATCTAGACCTCCTGAACCCCAACTCAACCCACGCATTTCTCTGCTTGAATCCACCACCCACAACTCTGACTCTTCATTGCTCTTGATCATAATTCATTTGGGCAAAAGGGTTGGTTAAATGTGCTTCCGATAACAGAACCATTGAACTTTTAAAAGAACTGTTCCATGCCCCCCGTTTTCTGGTCATCTGGCCCCTCTCCTTAGTAAAGTCCTTGTGTATGGAGTGTTCCATTGTACTCAGAATGAGGGTACATAGGCCTGAAGGACCTCCTACACTGCTAAATGAAAGGGGGAGGTTGACCATTACAAGCCTGTCAACAACAGATGTCCTCTAAGAGTCATTACCAAATTACAAATGTGACTGAACTAGCTAAAAGCCAAAAGAAAATAAATAAATATTTGTTATGTTTTTTGTAACTTTGTGTGTACCTAAAGTAGGTCTTACTGATCTGAAACAGCTAGTTTACTTACTAGCCATTACTTTTTTCTTATTTTCAATTATTTTAAATATGTTTAAGTGTTTTCAAAATGAACAATAAAGTGCTGAACCACCATCAACAATATTCTCCAGAAACGTTTCTATTAAAGACCTCAACTCCCAAACCTCAAATGAATAGGTATATGTCAACAATGAGCCAAGAGTTGCTAGCTGTCAGATGAACACGTTTCTGGTTTCAACACGACCAGTTTCTTTATTCAATGTAAGAGAAAGGTTCGGCAACTAGTCGGAAACCTGGAAAGGTTACGTGTCTAACACCCTGCTTTATGGTTTATAAAACATGGCCCTTTCTTGGCTTTTATTAAGAATAAAAATATAAAACATAAAAACAAATCAAAACCAGCCATCATAAACCCAACACATTTGGACATAATATCTGATCAATTCCATGCCATAGAACAAATTACATTACAAATGATCTGTGCGCTGTGACTCATCAGCATCCGCCAATTTCTCCATCCTTAACCCTTAATTTAGGATCAACAACCTTTCTCTTTCAAAAACACTTCAACCATCTTCACTCAGTAACTAATCACAGAGCTAGCGCAGCCTAACTAGCATGCACCTCTTCACATCTAGGGCAGCCTGGATAGCTAGCATCTCTTCTAATTTTTCCTTACTCAGCATGCAATATCAAGCACTCATTCACCCACTAATACCAGAGAGCTTCCTGTAACGGTGAATCGGTGAGGTCTTGATGTGTGTCTCTCTCTCTCCTCTCGTCTCCTCTCGTCTAATGCTGTTCTTCTCTGCCTGTCTTCTTCTCTTCCCTAATTCAGGGCAGAGTTGTTGAGTGAGACTAGTTTCCCTGACTGACCAACCCCTGCCTGTCCCCCAGGACTGTCCGAGTTCCACTCACTGTCTCCCCTTTCCTTGTTCCTTCCTAGATTCAAAATTTGGACCTTTGTCTCTCCACTATAGTATTTGTTTCTCCCCCTCCCTCCCTCCCTCTCTCCAACCTCATACCCCATTCCTAAATGTCTGCTCCTTATCAGTGTCTGATATTAAGGGTCGACACAATGTCCGCCACCCCTTTAAGAGATTGCTTCTTCCCTTCTCCCACTTCCTGAGCCTGTTTGTAAATATAGACTCTTAAAGGAGAAGTGTGGTTAGGTGGTTAGACCCCCCCCCCCCCCCCCCTTATGACTAGAGGGGCAGTATTTCACTGTATTTCAACCTGTGAACCCTTTACTAGAAAGTCCATGATATCCTTTTATCTTTTATTGACTGGACTTTAACTGAACACGTGAGACTTGTCGTGTCATTATGTTATGTTGATTTCTGCTTCACTAATATCCTGTGATTTCTGGGTTGGTAGTAATGTACATTTTGGTTTTGTTCTCTGAGTATTCAAATGTACATTTACTGAAACATGTTTTTTCTTTTAAATTGCAGACCAAATGTTAAACATTCCCCACCAGAGAAAAAGGAGGAATACTTATAGTTTGGGCGACTCCTTTGGCCCCACGATGTGTTAGATTTTTGGCAACAGGCAAGACACTGTCTAACACAAACAGACAAGACACTCTCTCAAAGAAAATAGAAGCAGACAAGACACTCTCAATAGAAAACATAAGCAGACAAGACACTCTCAATAGAAAACATAAGCAGACAAGACACTTTCAATAGAAAAGACACTTTCAGAAAGCAAACAAAATAAATCCAGAATTCACTGAATACATCTGCAGACCAACCCTAATGGGTAGCTAGTACTGTATCTTTCTTAAAGATGCCCATGTGTTAAATGTTTGTCAATGTATTTTAGAATCAGTTTTGTACACAAGCAATATTAAATGGTATTCTGCACAGGTGTTATTTGTGCTCACACATGACAAATAACTGCTATTTGGATAATTGAAAGCCAGTAAAACTGAATCTATGATTCTTTCTGTCTGTAGTCTGTCTTTAGTTTCTGGGAGAGGAAGTCATTCAGGGTGTGTTTATAGAACATAGAATACAGAAGTGCCCAGATGTTTCTACCACCACCTCCAGCCTTTCTACTACATATTCCCTACTGCAGTGCCTTATAACATGTGTGTTTGTGTGTATGTTTTTGACTGTTATACACGGATCCCACAGTGTCACATCCTATATGGACATATGGTAAAACATATCCGTGGACGTCTTTTTCTCTTGCATGAAATGTACCATTCAGACAAACTGTTGCATGTAGTTATATCTCTGAACATGAATATGTACTGTACTGTAGCTAGTACACCACTTAGAAAACAGCAGACAGACAGATTCCTAAACGTCCCTAACTGATGGAGAGCGATGGCACGCTTTGTAAAAGTTGTGAGACGGTTTGGAAGAAGTACATGTACAGTAGCCCAGATTGAGGATATTACTATACATGCATTCAATTTAGTTAAGTGCCAATATGATTTAGTGTGGATGGAAGATGTGTTTTGTTATTGACTACGGCAACTTATTCTGTACTCCGGGTGCTGAAAGCACAGTCTCCTGTACAGGTACTGTACTTAGTAACGGCCAGTTTGCTCAATGTAATCAGGTCAAACGTGTTTTTCTGTTGCCTACATTTATTTACCATGCATTTTCTTCATCTAATATTCATTATTATTATTTCAAGTATCATTTCTTTTGAAGTATACTCATGTATGTTTCTTTTAGAATAAAGTAAGAGCATAAAAACGTTGTGTTCATGCTTTGTTTGGCACACATACACCATCACCACCATCACACGCACGTAGGCACACACACACACACACACACACACACACACACACACACACACACACACACACACACACACACACACACACACACACACACACACAGAGTAGTACGAGTCAGGAGTCTACGGGCAGACGAAGGCCTCCTCCTGGGGTTCAGATATGATTTCACACCTCCTTACCCCTCCTTTTCAACCTCCCTCTCTTTCACCTCTCCCACTTTCTCTTCCACCCCAAATACCTTTCCTGCTCCCCGTCGTTCAGTAATTGCAGACGGTGGAATTCCAGTTCTGCCTCAGTAGCTCTGAGAGTCATTCTCAAAGTTAACATGCACGACCGCCACATATATTCATCTCTCAGTTATCATCAATGATAAAATGACTCCCACACACATTTATCTCTGCAATGAATTTCTGTAACAATCTTTCAATCAAGTCGACCTTTATGAAGACATTCAAGGACATGATTGACTTTTCTGGGATTAGGGAAGAAGGATGAGGGTACGGTAGTAAACAGAGTCATATTGTACACTACATCTGACAGTTTCTGGATGGATTATGGATCAACAAACAATCTATAAGAGACCATCTAAATATAGTGACACAGTTACAGCATGTACCAACCCACAGCACTAGACTGAATCCAGATACAGTGGGGCAAAAAAGTATTTAGTCAGCCACCAATTGTGCAAGTTCTCCCACTTAAAAAGATGAGAGAGGCCTGTAATTTGCATCACAGGTACTCTTAAACTATGACAGACAAAATGAGGAAAAAAATCCAGAAAATCACATTGTAGGATTTTTAATGAATTTATTTGCAAATTACACTGTTGCTGGTATTTTGGCCCATTCCTCCATGCAGATCTCCTCTAGAGCAGTGATGTTTTGGGGCTGTTGCTGGGCAACACAGACTTTCAACTCCCTCCAAAGATTTTCTATTTGGGTTGAGATCTGGAGACTGGCTAGGCCACTCCAGGACCTTGAAATGCTTCTTACAAAGCCACTCCTTCGTTGCCCGGGCGGTGTGTTTGGGATCATTGTCATGCTGAAAGACCCAGCCACGTTTCATCTTCAATGCCCTTGCTGATGGAAGGAGGTTTTCACTCAAAATCTCACGATACATGGCCCCATTCATTCTTTCCTTTACAAGTTGGGTGAATTTTGTCCGATTCCTTTTGACAGAGCATGTGTAACTGAATCAGGTTTGTAGGCCTCCTTGCTCGCACACACTTTTTCAGTTCTGCCCCAAAATTTTCTACGGTATTAATGTCAGGGCTTTGTGAAGTGCACCAGTCCCTCCTGCAGCACATTGGCTAACCGGGCTATTTGCATTGTGTCCACCACCTGCCAAACCCTCTTTTTATGCTACTGATACTCTCTGTTCATCATATATGCATAGTCTTTTTAACCATACCTACATGTACATACTACCTTAATAAGCCTGACGAACAGGTGTCTGTATATAGCCTTGCTTCTCCTATTTTCAAATGTCTTTTTACTGTTGTTTTATTTCTTTCTTTACGCACACACACACACACACACACACACACACACACACACACACACACACACACACACACACACACACACACACACTCACACACACACACACACTTAACTACATCAAGTTGTTTACTCTGCTTGTGGTTGTAGTAATTCTCATTTGCTGGCTGCCATTATACAGTAAGTACCCTTTTCACACTATTGGTTAGAGCCTGTAAGTAAGCATTTCACTGTAGACCTGTTGTATTCGGCTCACGTGACAAATAAGCTTTGACTTGATTTGAAATAATCTGTCTGTCAACAATTGTTGGAAAAATGACTTGTGTCATGCACAAAGTAGATGTCCTAACCGACTTGCCAAAACTATAGTTTCTTAACAAGAAATTTGTGGAGTGGTTGAAAAACGAGTTTTAATAACTCCAACCTAAGTGCATGTAAACTTCCGACTTCAACTGTATATAGGGCAGGTAATCAAGGAGGTGGTGGAGTCCAGGTGAGTGTCATGAGGCGCTGGTGTGCTTGACGATGGTGACAGGTGTGCGGGATAATCAGCAGCCTGATGACCTAGAGACCGGGGAGGGAGTATACGTGACAGTTCTACAGTATTAGTAAAAATGTGATCAAAACATGTGGATGATCTTGTTCCTGTAGTGTTTGAAAATATGCTGGTAGGTTGATTGATATCCTGAACCAGATTACAGGCACTGGTTACAGTGAGAAGCTTCCTCTTGAGCGGACAGCTTGAGGAAAACCAGTCAATATTCAGGTCCCCAAGAAAGTAGACATATCTGTTTACATCACATACACTATGAAGCATTTCACACATATTATTTACAGTGCCTTGCGAAAGTATTCGGCCCCCTTGAACTTTGCGACCTTTTGCCACATTTCAGGCTTCAAACATAAAGATATAAAACTGTATTTTTTTGGAAGATGGATGGAGCCAAATACAGGACCATTCTGGAAGAAAACCCGATGGAGTCTGCAAAAGACTTGAGACTGGGACGGAGATTTGTCTTCCAACAAGACAATGATCCAAAACATGAAGCAAAATCTACAATGGAATGGTTAAAAAATAAACATATCCAGGTGTTAGAATGGCCAAGTCAAAGTCCAGACCTGAATCCAATCGAGAATCTGTGGAAAGAACTGAAAACTGCTGTTCACAAATGCTCTCCATCCAACCTCACTGAGCTCGAGCTGTTTTGCAAGGAGGAATGGGAAAATATTTCAGTCTCTCGATGTGCAAAACTGATAGAGACATACCCCAAGCGACTTACAGCTGTAATCGCAGCAAAAGGTGGCGCTACAAAGTATTAACTTAAGGGGGCTGAATAATTTTGCACGCCCAATTTTTCAGTTTTTGATTTGTTAAAAAAGTTTGAAATATCCAATAAATGTCGTTCCACTTCATGATTGTGTCCCACTTGTTGTTGATTCTTCACAAAAAATACAGTTTGATATCTTTATGTTTGAAGCCTGAAATGTGGCAAAAGGTCGCAAAGTTCAAGGGGGCCGAATACTTTCGCAAGGCACTGTAGATATTGACTGTTTGCCTATAACAACACCACAAAAGAAAAAGTGTTAGACGTGCCAGGTGAACCTGCAACCACAACACTTCAATAACACTTGACATAAGATTTAGTAAAAGAGCGTCTCAGTAAATGAGGACTGTGTGTATGTCTAGACACAAACCGGTGCGCCTGGCTACTACCACACCCTGTTCAAAGGTACATAAATATTTTGTCTTGCCCATTCATCCTGTGAATGGTACATATACACAATCCGTGTCTGAAATGTCTCAAGGCTTAAAAATCCTTCTTTAACCGGTCTATTCCCCTTCATCTAAACTGATTGAAGTGGATTTAACAAGTGACATCAATAAGGGATCATAGATTTCACCTGTATTCACCTGGTCAGTCTGTGTCATGGAAAAAGCAAATGTAGTTAATGTTTTGTGCACTCAGTGTTTATCTATTTATATGACTCACAAGGGGCCAGACTCACAATTTGAGGTGTATGATTAATATGGACACATCTAGGTGTAGCTCCTATCGATTGGTATGCTCAACATGTTGACCATTGGTGTTAATCCGGCGCCGTCTTATGACCTCACTCCTGTTGGACAGACGTCTGGTGGTCAACAGGGTGACTGCTGAGGTCAGAGTGCAGGCCACACCCCCAGCAGTCAGCCAATAAGAGTTGCCCAGCTCATATGTTATCCCTGGTATCCCATAAACCACCTGTAGTAGACAGAGAAAGAGAGATCAGTCAGTGATTCCTCTCAATGATACTGTGAAAAAACAGTTATAACAGTATCTTAATAATCAATGATAGTTTACACACCTCTTCTCTGTATCTGGCGAAGGTCTCCACACCGGTCTCCACACCACAGCAGACCTCCTATTCCAAGCAGACCTGTGGGATACAGTCACACATTGATACACTGATAAGACCAACAGGCTGAACAGGTCACACACTTTATGGCATGACAGGGAGACTGCATAGAAATGGTCTACAGAAAATAAAGATATAAACAGCAAGATACCAGCATGCATTGTGTTGAATTGTGTTCCCACCATAAGTATGATTTGAATTTAGTGTGACAGCCAGCAAATGAGAATTACCACAACCACAAGCAGAGTAAACAACTTGATGTAGGTAATCCGAGTGAGTGTGCATGCTTTGTTTCATTTAATTTGATTTGTTTGGTCAGAATAGTCCACTCAGTAAAATTGTTCACTGTTTTCCAGGGAGTCCTGTGCTGTGTGTGTTTGTTGGCCTGCAAAATTCACTTCCACACACAAAGAGGGCACCAGAGAGCCAGCCTGTCCTTCTGACCTGCAGAGTCACATAACTTTGTGCATCTCAGCCCAATTACAGTGGCCAGGATGGACAGAGGAGCCATCACACAGGTCAACACTAACACAGCTCTCATGATCAGGGTCTCAGCTGCAAGGACAAAGATACATACAATAGATCAACTTCACACAGATGTAATGGAAGCACTGTATAGATTGCCCTAATCAATATAATTACAAGAGTTCAACAAATGATCTTGGGCCAGATGCATAGACATAGTCCTGGACTATCTGGCTAGCTAGCTGCCAGTGTTACAAATGGACAAGCTAAGCACATACATGTAATTTGTTGAATATTGTGTCATTATTAAGGTATGTTGCATAAATAATGTTAAAACAAATATGAATGGTTGAAACCATAGAAATATAATTACTAGAAACTGAAGGTAGTCCCAATGCTGTTTTTGCGGTTTTCATTTGAAACTGGGTTAGAAGGAAATCCGGTGGACGTGATCTCACTTGGCAGCTCTTCCAGGTAGGTTATGGTGACATCACAGGTCCACAGTCTCGCTATGCTGTCATGGAGACACTCACCCCACAGCCCCCTGCACCGCGAGCTCAGGCCCACTGAGGAGAACTGGTCTTTAGCATCCCGCTATCACAACACACACCAATGAATGATATTATATTCACACATATTGCCAATGGCACAGAGATTTCTCTGTAAGACTCTGGGAAGTAGAGCGCACCCTGGTGGTTATAAAGCCTATAACAGTTTAAGGACAACTAGGCTCTCTGCAACATAAACAAATCTTTGAGTCTCGGTTTTTCAAATACAGATGAAGCCTAGTCTGATTGAAAAGCATGCTCAATCATTTCAATCTAAGAATCAAACAATAACGTGGTCACCCTGACACTTTTTTGGTAATTAGCTGAGGGATTGGACTGGAGGAAATGTAACCACTCTCAAATTCATAGACAGTCATAGACCGAGCTGTGGAATCAAGGCCTGACCATCCATGAGATGAAAATGATCGTTTTTAGGTTGTAATGTTTTGGAGCCATACAGTGTTTGTTTTAAACAAGGTTATATTTTGGGTTCTAATGAGGTAAAACAGATGCACTATATTCTTCATGTTATATTTTTCAAGAATAAATTGCTATATATCATTCATTAAAAAGTACAACAATTTATGTACTAATCCAAAATTGACCTTTTAATCTGTGCCCAGGGAATCGCCCCCTGGAGTTTATCTCAAACAATAAAGAATGGTGTTAATCCGTTCTCTTACCCTCCAGCAATCAGTAACACCAGCCGATACCAGCAGCTTGGCACCAAAGATCCCCAAAAGCAGCCCAAGTACCTCAGTCACAGCCTCACTCATTCCCATGGCTCAGTCGGTTCCCAATGACATGGGCGATGTAGAACTTTAAGATCTACTTTACTTTACTCTACTCAGCTATAACAATAATCTACAGTATAACAGATCAGATATGTATCTGTTCATAAAAGAACACCTTCCACTGGTTCGAGTATTATACTATGGTCCATAGTATTTATAGTCTGTTCTGTCTTGCATGACAGGGAGACTACATAGAAAAGGCCAACAGAAAATAAACATATAAACAGCAAGAAACAAACCAACACTATGTGTTTCAACCATGGTATGATTTGTCTGTATAATGGCAGCCAGCAAATGAGAATTACTACAACCACAAGCAGAGTGAACAACTTGATGTAGGTAAGTATGTGTGTGTTTGTCTGTGTGTGTGTGTGTGTGTGTGTGTGTGTGTGTGTGTGTGTGTGTGTGTGTGTGTGTGTGTGTGTGTGTGTGTGTGTGTGTGTGTGTGTGTGTGTTGGCCTGCAATATTCACTTTCACACACAAAGAGGGCACCAGAGTGCCAGCCTGTCCTTCTGGCCTGTAGAGTCACATTTCTTTATTCATCTCAGCCCAATTACAGTGGCCAGCATGGACAGAAGAGCCATCACACAGGTCAACACTAACACAGCTCTCATGATCAGGGTCTCAGCTGCAAGGACAAAGGTACATACAATATATCAACTTCACACAGATGTAATGGAAGCACTGTATAGATTGCCCTAATCAACACAATCATATGAGTT
The DNA here is from genome assembly GCF_013265735.2 of Oncorhynchus mykiss. Taxonomy (NCBI): domain Eukaryota; kingdom Metazoa; phylum Chordata; class Actinopteri; order Salmoniformes; family Salmonidae; genus Oncorhynchus; species Oncorhynchus mykiss. The sequence continues at coordinate 64,287,084 of NC_048581.1, forward strand.
CAGCAAATGATCTTGGGCCAGTTGCATGAACATAGTCCTTGACTTTGACTTACGTAAGAGAAAGTAGCCACTGATTAGTGCATCAATTTAGCATGAGTGACTTTCAGCAACTACAACAAAATATAGCATGGAAGCTTGCAAATAATGTAAAAAACATGAATAAATCTGACATTTCATCTTAGCCTTGCTTCCAAAATATGAAATGGTATGGTTGTCCCAGGGGGTCCTGTTATGTAAAGGTTAAAGTTGAGATTCTAAAGGCGTTAAGCACACATTCCCTTCCCAACACTGTGACCTCCACTGTATTTCCACCCTGTCCGTTCCGCTCTGTTCTGTTCTCTCTCTTCAGCCCCTTTCAGTCTTTCCCTCTACCCCCCACTGCTAACTTCACCTTTACAACTTCTTATCCTCAAATAAATAAATGCTGCTGAAGGAACATTTGTTTCACTTCAAGACATTCTCTTCTATTTAAGAATGTTCAAAGGTTCTGAGATAATCTTTATGCTGAAGCGATGATAAGATAAAACAGGAAATAGTACATTTTAAGACATCAGAGAGACAGACGCAGGCAAACCATATAGAGATGTTTCGATTGATTACCACTGAATTAAAATGCCATCTCTGTCACTACGTGGCACGCTGAGTATTTCTGATGCCCTGTAGAGGGCAGTGTTTGTCTATGATCTACATATTCCTGGTCAGAAAACCCAGCTCTACACTCCCCAGTACAAATTCCCTGACTGAAAGTCAGTGCAATGTATGATTCGCTTCAGTTGTGTGGCTGGGAAGTGACACTACAGATACTCAGAGTTGGCTCACAGTAAGAGAGAACTGCCTGTACTGGTTATTCTGGGCAACCAGCCGTGTGTGTGTGTGTGTGTGTGTGTGTGTGTGTGTGTGTGTGTGTGTGTGTGTGTGTGTGTGTGTGTGTGTGTGTGTGTGTGTGTGTGTGTGTGTGTGTGTGTGTGTGTGTGTGTGTGTGTGTGTGTGTGTGTGTGTGTTATGAGAATTATGTTCTCAAGGTTCATAACCCAATTCAATTATACTACTCAGTATGCAACTCAGAATTTGTAAGATACTGGTCGAATGAAACAGACGGAGGCCCAGCTAAAATAGTCAAAAAGGTTTATTCAGGAGAGCGCTGGTCTGTTGTACAAAACCATACATTTTATACTGGCTTCTTACGCACATACAATGGGGAAAAAAAGTATTTAGTCAGCAACCAATTGTGCAAATTCTCCCACTTAAAAAGATGAGAGGCCTGTAATTTTCATCATAGGTACACTTCAACTATGACAAATTAGAAAAGAAATCCAGAAAATCCCATTGTAGGATTTTTTATTTATTTATTTGCAAATTATGGTGGAAAATAAGTATTTGGTCAATAACAAAAGTTTATCTCAATATTTTGTTATATATCCTTTTTTGGCAATGACAGAGGTCAAACGTTTTCTGTAAGTCTTCACTAGGTTTTCACACACTGTTGCTGGTATTTTGGCCCATTCCTCCATGCATCTCCTCTAGAGCAGTGATGTTTTGGGGCTGTTGCTGGGCAACACGGACTTTCAACTCCCTCCAAAGATTTTCTATGGGGTTGAGATCTGGAGACTGGCTAGGCCACTCCAGGACCTTGAAATGCTTCTTACGAAGCCACTCATTTGTTGCCCGGGCCACCCCCATGCTTCACAGTAGGTATGGCGTTCTTTGGATGCAACTCAGCATTCTTTGTCCTCCAAACACAACGAGTTAAGTTTTTACCAAAAAGTTATATTTTGGTTTCATCTGACCATATGACATTCTCCCAATCTCCTTCTGGATCATCCAAATGCTCTCTAGCAAACTTCAGACGGGCTTGGACATGTACTGGCTTAAGCAGGGGGACACGTCTGGCACTGCAGGATTTGAGTCCCTGGCGGCGTAGTGTGTTTCTGATGGTAGGCTTTGTTACTTTGGTCCCAGCTCTTTTGACCCCACGGGGTGAGATCTTGCGTGGCCCCAGATCGAGGGAGATTATCAGTGGTCTTGTATGTCTTCCATTTCCTAATATTTGCTCCCACAGTTGATTTCTTCAAACCAAACTGCTTACCTATTGCAGATTCAGTCTTCCTAGCATGGTGCACGTCTACAATTTTGTTTCTGGTGTCCTTTGAAAGCTCTTTGGTCTTGGCCATAGTGGAGTTTGGAGTGTGACTGTTTGAGGTTGTGGACAAGTGTCTTTTATACTGATAACAAGTTCAAACAGGTGCCATTAATACAGGTAACGAGTGGAGGAAAGAGGAAACAGAAATCTTGCTTGTTTGTAGGTGACCTAACACTTATTTTCCACCACAATTTGCAAATAAATTCATAAAAAATCCTACAATGTGATTTTCTGGATTTTTTTCCCTCATTTTGTCTGTCATAGTTGAAGTGTACCTATGATGAAAATTACAGGCCTCTCTCATATTTTTAAGTGGGAGAAGTTGTACAATTGATGGCTGACTAAATACTTTTCTGCCCCACTGTACTTTACACATAAACATTAGGTATCCTACGCACACACTGTCCTGCTACCCAGCCGACAAAGATTAGGGGAGTCCGTGAGAATCACTCCCCGTCCTCCCTCAAGATATGGAGATCCTGGGAAGTACTCTCAGTGGCCCCCAGCGAAGGTCGGCACCGAATCCTGCTCAGACAGTCTGTTTTTAGACATATTGTACAGATATATTGTTATACCCTAATTCTGACTAAAAACTACACTCACGGATATATAATTCTACTGACTAAAACCATTAATCTCATGACTCTAATCAATTTCATACAATCATATGGTTTCAGGGTGGAATATTCTAATCATTAATTTAAACATATAAATCCCATTAACAGTGTGTGACAGAGAGAAGGGACTGTCTGAATTGTTTAACCTGGGTAACCAAAGAACAGAAATAGGACAGAACTCTGGTAAATACACTTAGATGTACAGTTTTTTTTGGCCGCACAAATGTTTTGAGTATAAGCCCTTTTTCAGCGTGCAAGGCAATGTCAGAACAGCAATACCACATACAGCAGAACTATAAATTCACAGTCAGTATTGGCCCAATCAAGAGAACCCAGCAGAGGGAGCTGTAGTGGAAACATGAACATCAAATGAATTAAGATATATAGACACGAAATGAAAATACATTATGAAGTCATTACCTAAATGTTTGGCCTACTTATAACCTAGTACAAAAAACATACCACAAAAAAACAAGAAAAACAACATTACTCATTGAGGCCTGCTGGGGCTAGAGTGGCCAAGCTGTCTATCCAATGTGCCTCTCTCTGGAGGTCATTTATCCCTGTCTCCTCCCATGTGTGGTTCCTTCACCAATTCATTACACATATAACGTAAGACACTTAGTTCATTGTTATTGCTATTGAAATGCATGGCAACAGGAGATCTTATGCTCACGTCTTAAGTTCACGTTTGGTCTCACCCACATAATCAAAGTGACAGGAACACTTAAGGAGATACAGTATGCAACATATTTTGTATGACATGTTATTCTACCTCAAACCTTTATCCTCTCACTGGAATGGAGATGAATACGCCTGTTCCCTCTGATAATGGCATAGCTGTGGATACAGTTGTGACAAGGGAAATAGCCATCAGGAATGACAGACAAATCTGGCCTTACTAAAAAATGCCGTAAAGTTGAGGGTCTCTTATAGCAAAACCTCGGGGGTGATTCAAACGCTGTAATTCTGGCTGCACTGTTTGATTGCCATTGCCTTTTGCATTTCATACCTGAAATGTTTGTGGCAATAAAAATACGTAATTGTACGTTTATTTACCAGAGTGCTGTCCTATTTCTGTTCTTTGGATTTTATACGAGGATCCAGCACTCAATTTACATATATATAAGGCATGTTCTGTATCTTTTCATAACCTGGATAACCAGCTATTTCCAGCATAAGAAGCTCTCCTACGATTATGCGTATTTGGGTGTGTGTGTGTGTGTGTGTGTACAGTATGCGTGTGTGAGCATTGACAACATAAGCACTTCAAAGTTGGTTTCAAAGCAAAGACAAACTCATTCCAGAACACAGCAGATGCTATTTACAAACTGTGTGTGAGCAACAGCAATAGCAAGCGGGATATCTGCCTAAATCAATGGCAACTACAATGTGTGGGCTTTTCATTACCAACGTCTGCCTGTATTACATTTAATCTGCTTACATTATGGCCAAGGCCTTATAATGAGGTATTGATCATTACAGTTTCTACTGTATATGAGGTGCTGATTTGAGTGTGGGATTGAGGTGGTGTAGCTATCTGGACTGCTGATCTCAGAACAAGGTCAGAGGAATCGATTCCCTTTGATATAGGAGTTACATGCAGAACAAACAAATCTCCAAAGACACTTTCAACACAGCCCACAGATACATGCATAAATTCACAGGCATGCACACAAGTGCACACATGTAGCTAGTCGTAGTTGATCATCATGCAGAGGTGTAACCTTCCCTGAGACCTGAGGGAACTGACACCCCGTAGCAGAACTGATGGGAGCTTTAGGGTGTGTACCATCTGGAGAAAGTAATCAGAGTTTCTCCCTCTCTCTCTCTGTTCTTTCTCTATCTCTCTCAAGAACACACACCATCCAGTTGAAAGTGTGTTGAAGAGCTTTCTGCAGCTGCAGCCAAGTCCAGCAGCTGACAGCTGGCGCGAATGCTGGTGTTGGAGTGTGTGTGTGTGTGTGTGTGTGTGTGTGTGTGTGTCACATGGCCTTGTCCAATCTCCATGTAAGGGTCTTAGAGACAGAAATACATAGTATCAAGGTTTCAGTGGCAACGACAATGACCCTCTGAACAGATACCTGTCCTCCATACCGCCACCCGTCCAGTGTCCTCTTCTTCCTAGTTGGAGTTCTAAAATGATGGCAAACACACATATACACACTTTCAATAAGCATGGTACAAGCACAAGCACAGCACAGCACACTTAATCTAATCTGTGTGTTTTTTTCTATTGCAATAATACAGCTGTCTAATTGGCTTTGACAACCTGGCCAACTCAATTCCACCCAGCTTCTCCCAGAATGCTTCGCTATGTCTCTAATTAGGTCCAATCAGCTGGAGTGGTATTTATCGATCCACCTCCCTCTTCTCTCTCTCTCTCCCTTTCTCCCCCCTCTCTTCCACCCCTTCTCTCTTTCCCTCTGTCTCTCGCTTTCTCTCCGCTCTCTCTCTGTGTGAATGAGACCGTGCTATTCCTCTCTGCCGCTCATTTTAGCATCAGTAAAATAATTATGATAGATGCAGGTGTCTTTCTTTCCTTCAAAGCCTTAAATGGATAAAACAAAATGAGCCCAGAAACTAATTAACGTGTGAGGATGAGCGCAGGGGAGAGAAGCTTATCAGCCTGCTATCAGCCTGCCTGCCCTACAGCATTAAATATCATATTAGATATCTTAATCGTTTACTCCGACAGGAGCGACGCGACAAACTTTCTCATTTTCCCAGTCAATTGATGTGGCTTATGCTTCTCCCTCTGGCTCCTAAACGTTTAGAGGGACACAGCCTTTCTAAACACGTCAGGAATATGTCATGTGTTGTTTCATCTGCTCAACCCTTCAACCCTTTGACTGAACCAAACGTTACATAGATATGTCTCTGAGTAGAAATGCATGGACGTCTCAGCACATGACATTATCAAATCAAAGTTTATTTGTCACGTGCGCCGAATACAACAGGTGTAAACCTTACAGTGAAATGCTTACTTACAGGCTCTAACTAATAGTGCAAAAGAGGTATTAGGTGAACAATAGGTAAGTAAAGAAATAAAACAACAGTAAAAAGACAGGCTATATACTGTACAGTAGCGAGGCTATTACACAATGCAAATAGTCCGGGTAGCCATTTGATTACCTGTTCAGGAGTTTAATGGCTTGGGGGTAAAAACTGTTGAGAAGCCTTTTTGTCCTAGACTTGGCACTCCGGTACCACTTGCCATGCGGTAGTAGAGAGAACAGTCTATGACTGGGGTGGCTATGGTCTTTGACAATTTTTAGGGCCTTCCTCTGACACCGCCTAGTGTAGAGGTGATGTACTGGGCCGTACGCACTACCCTCTGTAGGCCCTTGCGGTCAGAGACCGAGCAATTGCCGTTCCAGGCAGTGATGCAACCGGTCAGGGTGCTCTCGATGTTGCAGCTGTAGAACCTTTTGAGGATCCTGGGACCCATGCCAAATCTTTTTAGTTTCCTGAGGGGGAAGATGCTTTGTCGTGCCCTCTTCACGACTGTCTTGGTGTATTTGGAACATTCTAGTTTGTTGTTGATGTGGACACCAAGGAATTTGAAGCTCGATGAGAATGGGGTGGTCCTCCTTTCCTGTAGTCCACAATCATCTCCTTAGTCTTGGTTACGTTGAGGGATAGGTTGTTATTCTGGCACCAACCGGCCAGGTCTCTGACCTCCTCCCTATAGGCTGTCTCGTCGTTGTCAGTGATCAGGCCTACCACTGTTGTGTCGTCTGCAAACTTAATGATGGTGTTGGAGTCGTGCCTGGCCATGCAGTCGTGGGTGAACAGGGAGTACAGAAAGGGACTGAGCACGCACCCCTGGGGGGCTCCAGTGTAGAGGATCAGCGTGGCAGATGTGTTGCTACCTACCCTCACCACCTGGGGGCGGCCCGTCAGGAAGTCTAGGATCCAGATGCAGAGGGAGGGGTTTAGTCCCAGGATCCTTTGCTTAGTGATGAGCTTTGAGGGTACTATGGTGTTGAACGCTGAGCTGTATTCAATGAATAGCATTCTCACATAGGTGTTCAGGTGGGAAAGGGCAGTGTGGAGTGCAAAAGAGATTGCATCATCTGTGGATCTGTTTGGGCAGTATGCACATTGGAGTGGGTCTAGGGTTTCTGGGATAATGGTTGATGTGAGCCCTTACCAACCTTTCAAAGCACGGATGTGAGTGATATGGGTCTGTAGTCGTTTAGGCAGGTTGCCTTAGTGTTCTTGGGCACAGGGACTATGGTGGTCTGCTTGAAACATGTTGGTATTACAGACTCAATCAGGGACATTTTGAAAATGTCAGTGAAGACACCTGCCAGTTGGTCAGCACATGCCCAGAGCACACGTCCTGGTATTCCGTCTGGCCCCGCAGCCTTGTGTATGTTGACCTGTTTAAAGGTCTTACTCACGTCGGCTACGGAGAGCGTGATCACACAGTCGTCCGGAACAGCTGATGCTCTCATGCATGCCTCAGTGTTGCTTGCCTCAAAGCGATCATAGAAGTGATTTAGCTCATCTGGTAGGCTTGTGTCACTGTGCAGCTCGCAGCTGTGCTTCCCTTTGTAGTCTGTAACAGTTTGCAAGCCTTGCACATAAGACGAGCGTCGGAGCCGGTGTAGTATTATTCAATCTTAGTTCTGTATTGACGCTTTGCCTGTTTGATGGTTCGTCGCAGGGCATAGCAGGATGTCTTGTAAGCTTCTGGGTTAGAGTCCCGCACCTTGAAAGTGGTAGCTCTACGCTTTAGCTCAGTGCGAATGTTGCCTGTAATCCATGGCTTCTGGTTGCGGTGTGTATGTACACAGGGGATGACGTCCTCGATGCACATATTGATAAAGCCAGTGACTGATGTGGTGTACTCCTCAATGCCATCGGAAGAATCCCGGAACATGTTACAGTCTGTGATAGCAAGACAGTCCTGTAGTTTAGCATCTGCTTCATCTGACCACTGTACAGTGCTTCTACACCTGCATTGCTTGCTGTTTGGGGTTTTAGGCTGGGTTTCTGTACAGCACTTTGAGATGTCAGCTGATGTAAGAAGGGCTATATAAATACATTTGATTTGATTTGATTTTATGTATAAAAAAAATGACATTGAAATGAGATGCTTGTGAGGTCTTTTAGATCTTTGATGAAGTTGACTGCCAGTAAAACTTGTATTAGGATGAATGTATTAGGATTTTTTTCTCCAACTTGGTTAAGAGTATCCAGTATTGGTAGGAAGCAAAATAGTCAAAAAATGTTTGAATGGCCTTTTTACTTATACTGTCCCTGCATGGATGTGCAGGAACACAACTATGTAACAGGTAGGCTCTGAAAGGATAAACCCTTGGCGGACATTTTACGTTCAGGGCCTACTTAAGCTAGTTTCAAGCTGGCATTCCAAAAGTACTACTATACAGTATCTCGGAATGTATCCAGACCCTTTGACCTTTTCCACATTTTGTTACGTTACAGCCTTATTCTAAAACTGATTAAATAGTTTCCCCCGCTCAATCTATACACAACACCCCATAATGACAAAGCATAAACAGGTTTAGAAATGTTTACTAATTTATATTAAAAAAAAAACTAAAATATCACATTTACATAAGTATTCAGACCCTTTAGCATCGAGTCTTCTTGGGTATGATGCTACAAATTTGGCACATCTGTATTTTGGGAGTTTCTCCCATTCTTCTCTGCAGATCCTCTCAAGCTCTGTCAGGTTGGATGAGGAGCGTTGCTGCACAGCTATTTTCAGGTCTCTCCAGAGATGTTCGATTTCTGGCTTTGGCTGGGCCACTCACGGACGTTCAGAGAATTATCCCAAAGCCACTCCTGCGTTGTCTTGGCTGTGTGCTTAGGGTCGTTGTCCTATTGGAAGGTGAACCTTTGCCCCAGTCTGAGGTCCTGAGCGCTCTGGAGCAGGTTGTCCTCAAGGATCTCTCTGTACTTTGCTCCGTTCATCTTTGCCTCGCTCCTGACTAGTCTCCCAGTCCCTGCCGCTGAAAAACATTCCCACAGCATGATGCTGCTACCACCATGCTTCACAGTAAGGATGGTGCCAGGTTCCTCCAGACATGATGCTTGGCATTTAGGCCAAATAGTTAAATCTTGGTTTCATCAGACCAGAGATACTTGTTTCTCATGGTCTGACAGTCTTTAGGTGCATTTTGGCAAACTCCAAGCGGGCTGTCCTGTACCTTTTACTGAGGAGTGTCACCCGTCTGGCCACTTTACCATAAAGGCCTGATTGGTGGAGTGCTGCAAAGATGGTTGTCCTTCTGGAAGGTTCTCCCATCTCCACAGAGAACGACTATCAGGTTCTTGGTCACCTCCCTGACAAAGGCCCTTCTCCCCCGATTGCTCAGTTTGGCCTGGTAGCCAGCCCTAGGAAGAATCTTGGTGATTCCAAACTTCTTCCATTTAAGAATGATGGAGGCACTGTGATCTTGGGGACCATCAATGCTGCAGACAATTTTTGGTACTCTTCCCCAGATCTGTTCCTTGACACAATCCTGTCTCGGCAGTCTATGGACAATTCCTTCATCCTCATGGATTGGTCTGAATACATGTAAATAAGGTATTTTTGTTTTAATTATTTTTTTAAATGCAAAAAATTCAAAAGACCTGTTCTTGCTTTGTTGTTATGCGGTATTGTGTGTAGATTGCTGGGAAAATGTTGGGAGGAGGGAAGTGGTCACACAGCGAGGACTGTGATTAGTTCAAACTAGCTCACCCAGGTCACCTCCACACAATGGCCTAACTCGGAGTGATGATGCTGGGCATGTGTTTTATTAGAATAGGGGCAGGTCACACAATATATATTATTCTAAAGGAAATGTAGGTGAAGGAAGTGGTCACGGAGCGAGGACTGTGATTAGTATTAGTTAAAGGGATATTTTGGGATTTTGGCAATAGTTCCCCAGCGTCAGATTAACTTGTAGATACCCTTTTTATATCTATGTGTCCAGTTTGAAGGTAGTTAGATGTAGTTTAACAAGCCAATGCTAACTAGCTTTAGTGCAATGACTGGAAGTCTATGGTTATCTGCTAGATAAAGGGCCTCATTGCCAAAGTACTGAAGTATCCCTTTAAATCTAGCTCACCCAGGTCACCTCCACACAGGGGCCTAACTCAGAATGATGATGCTGGGGCATATATTTTAATGGAACAGGGACAGGTCACACAATGGAGTGGGTCAGTGTCATTACTCTGACTTAGTCTCATGTTTACACTGACCTGCTTTGCTTAACTGGCCCTTCCACTCTGAAATGCAGACTAGAACCTCTCATTTTGTTCTAAGGGGGAAGTGGAGTGCTCCACATGGGCCTATGTCCTCCACATAACCCCTATTCTTGGTCAAAGATGGTCTCTCTCTCTCTGTTTCTGTCACTTCTCTCTAGCTCTGTGTTCCCTCTTCCTCTCCCTCTGTCATAGTGTATTGCAGTATGTTGGGTGTTTGTGTGTTTGTTTGTGTGTTTTTGTGCATGTTGTCAGGATGCAGTGTTGTGTTTGTGTTCCTACAGACTGACAGATCAGGTCTGAGCCCTTGGGGCAGCACGGCTTCTAGTCAAACTCTTTCTCTCTCTTTCTCTTTCTCTTTCTCTTTCTCTTTCTCTTTCTCTTTCTCTTTCTCTTTCTCTTTCTCTTTCTCTTTCTCTTTCTCTATCACGCACACACACACACACACACACACACACACACACACACACACACACACACACACACACACACACACACACACACACACACACACACACACACACACACACACACACACACACACACACACACACAGAGCTCCATATGCCCATTCCCAGCCCAGACAACCCCATTCTGTGTCTGAACCAACAGCAGCCTGGACCTTACAGAAGTAAAACCTTTGATGTTAAAACACATGAGAAAGAAGTGGTGTCCCTCAGGACAGACGGGGTGAGAGGTGCCTGACACTTCAGTCCTGATTGGGTTTAATTGGCTTTGATGGGAAGGGGCGGGATGTGTTATGACGGTGTCACTTCCTCTCGTGTCCAGACTGACACTGTCTAACCTCTCGTCCCCTCTGGCAGATGAACACTGCACTCTCTGCCTGGTTCAGAGCAGCCACCCTGCTGTGATGATTAGTGCTTCCATGGCCTGGGTGTGTGTGTGAGTTGTGATTTAAAGTGCTGAAATTGGCTGTTCAGCTGCCCATGTCCTGACCCACTCAAACAGGCAGATGGATTTTGAGTGGAGAGACAGGGGGTGGGAGGGAGGGAGGGAGGGGGGTTGGGGAGAGAGGTCAGTCACTCAGTCCATTAGGCCACTCATGGCCGTATGTTAGTGATGGAAGTGTTTGGGGGATTAAACTACCTGTAGTTTCAGTTCCTTCCACCTGAGCTGAGATCTCCTGCTGCTCAGTAGGTGGCCATGTCTGGACAGATCACTCACCTCTACATATCTTTAATAAATTCCAATCAGCAACAGTCTTATCTAATTTGTATTCAATTAGGATATATGTAAATTAACATTTAGATCTGACAGAAAACGAACAAAGTTCCTGTGTTCCCAGCATGCTATTTAATAGCACATTTCCAGAGTTGATGCTGGCCCGTAGATTATGTTTGTGGACTGGTGCTGTGTAATTAAGACATTTGTCTTTCACAGGGAAAGGCAGGCCGTAGCTTCAGCCCAGGGTGATTTTCCTCCTCGGTAAATGTTGTCTAAAGCAGCCAGATGGGTCAGATCCAGGTTATGGTTGAGCCAGGCCAGTGGGTTCTCCAGAAGGACACTAGCAGGTGTCTGAAATAACACACAACCCATGTCTAACCATTACACTGGGTCGCTTTTGTCTTGAGACAATCAGAAAGGAGAGAGGAGGGAATGAGGGTGTCAGCCAAGCTGTAACAGATGCATCAACTGGCCATGGCATTGTTAAAGATGAACATTTGAATTCTGCTCATATTATTTAACATAGTTATATTTTACCCAATGTCCAAACAGGCCAATGTATTGACGTCACCACAATGGTCAAAACAAGTAGGCTGTCATTTAAAGTCTATGTAGTTACATAGAATACTGTAATTACATGTAACTACACAGTAAGTAATAACTATGCCCATCTGATTAAAAACAACATTTGGCCAGAAACCTTATTAGTTTGACTCTCCTCCATTTTGGCACAAAACCACCACAACAATAGCACTCTAATTTGCATTGTCACTAGAATGTCAACGTCTTGGAAGTTCTGACGCCGACATGACTCCTATTAAAATCTTGAATGTCAAATAGACCAGTGCTCTGGTTAAGATGCCACTGTTTGCAGATGGAAAGTTTTGATTCACTTGTACTCTCTGATGTGGCTAAGGACTGTCAGGGGAGGGGGTAGCCTAGTTACTGATGGTTTCGACGACACCTGTGTTTCACCCATCTGCCACATTCTGGCCTGAGTCTACATCATTCATAGGAAGAGAGGATGGAGCAGAGAAGGAGAGAGAAGGAGGAATTTATATTACTGTGAGATTTTATATGTCTGTTTATTTAGCTCCAGTTGTCCAGATTATAACATGATGCTTGCTTAAAATGCCTTTATTCGGCAATTTCTTCTGTACAGTATGTATGGGACAATACAATTAAGTATATAAAGTATCAGTCAAATGTTTGGACACATCAACTAGTTTAGGGGTTTTTCTTTATTTTGACTATTTTCTTCATTGTAGAATAATAGTGAAGACATCAAACTATGAAACAACACACATGGAATCATGTAGTATTTTATATATTTTATATTTGAGATTCTTCAAAGTAGCCACCCTTTGCCTTGATGACAGCTTTGCACTCTCTTGGCATTCTCTCAACCAGCTTCATGAGGTAGTCACCTGGAATGCATTTCAATTAACAGGTGTGCCTTGTTAAAAGTTCATTTGTGTAATTTCTTTCCTTCTTAATGTCAGGTGCGTGAATGAGGACCCAAAAGCGAATTAACAAACAGAGTTTCTTTAATGATGAACACACGTGGGCTCAGATGGACAGGTAGATTCCGACAGGACAGGACAAGGTTGCAGCAAACACGATGATAGTCTGGTTCAGGCATGAGACACACAAACAAGAATCCGACAAAGACAGGAGCAGAAACAGAGAGAGATATAGGGACCTAATCAGAGGGAAAAAGGGAACAGGTGGGAAAAGGGGTGAATGAGGTAGTCAGAGAAGACAAGGAACAGCTGGGGGAAAGAGGGACAGAAACGGTAACCTAGTACGACCAGCAGAGGGAGACAGGGTGAAAGGAAAGGACAGAAAGACACAACATGACAATACATGACACTTAATGCATTTGAGCCAATCAGTTGTGTTGTGACAAGGTAGGGTTGGTATACAGTAGATAGCCCTATTTGGTAAAAGACCAAGTCCATATTATGGGAAGAACAGCTCAAATAAGCAAAGAGAAATGACAGTCCATCATTACTTTAAGACATGAAAGTCAGTCAATCTGGAAAATTTCAAGAACTTTGAAGGTTTCTTCAAGTGCAGTCACAAAAACCATCAAGCACTATGATGTAACTGGATCTCATGAGGACCACCACAAGAAAGGAAGACCCAGTTACCTATGCTGCAGAGGATAAGTTCATGAGCATTACCAGCCTCAGAAATTGCAGCCCAAATAAATGCTTCACAGAGTGAAGAATCACCATCAACTGTTCAGAGGAGACTGCGTGAATCAGGTCTTCATGGTTGAATTACTGCAAAGAAATCCCTACTGAAGGACACCAATAATAAGAAGAGGCCTGCTTGGGCCAAGAAACAAGAGCAATGGACGTTAAACCAGTGGAAATCTGTCCTTTTGTATGATGAGTCCAAATTTGAGATGTTTGGTTCTAACCGCCGTGTCTTTGTGAGGTGCAGAGTAGGTTTGTGCTTAGTGGGACTATCATTTGTTTTTCAACAGGACAATGACCCCACACCTCCAGGCTGTGTACGGGCTGTTTGACCAATAAGGAGAGTGATGGAGTGCTGCATCAGCTGACCTGGCCTCCACAATCACCCAACCTCAACCCAATTGAGATGGTTTGGGATGAGTTGGACTGCAGAGTGAAGGAAAAGCAGCCTACAAGTGATCAGCATATGTGGGAACTCCTTCAAGACGGTTGTAAAGCTGGTTGAGAGAATGCCAAGAGTGTCCAAAGCTGTCATCAAGGCGAAGGGTGGCTACTTTGAAGAATGCCAAATATAAAATATATTTTGAATTGTTTGAATTGGTTACTATATGATTCCATATGTGTTATTTCATAGTTTTGATGTCTTCACTATTCTTCTACAATGTAGAAAACAGTAAAAGTGAAGAAAAACCCTGGAATGACTAGGTGTGTCCAAACATATATATATATATATATTCTCCCCAAATGTAGAGAAAGGCAAGGTGTCTGAATACTTTCCAAAAGCACTGTATATCTTTGAGATGTTTCTACAACTTTACTGGAGTCCACCTGTTGTAAATTCAATTGATTGGTCACGATTTGAAAAGGCACTCATCAGTATATATAATGTCCCACAGTTGACAGTGCATGTCAGAGCAAAAACCAAGCTATGAGGATGAAGGAATTGTCTGTAGAGCATTGAGACAGGATTGTGTCGAGGGGAAGGATACCAAAACATTTCTGCACCATTGAAGGTCCCCAAGAACACGGTGGCCTCCATCATTCTTAAATGGAAGAAGTTTGGAACCACCAAAACTCTTCCTAGAGCTGGCCGCCAGGTCAAACTGAGCAATCGGGGGAAAAGCTCTAGTTCCTCTAGAGCTCGCTTGGAGTTTGCCAAAAGGCACCTAAAGCCTCTGAGACCATTACAAACAAGACTCTCTGGTCTGATGATACCAATATTGAACTCTTTGGAAAATCTGTCACTCTCTCTAGGGTGTAGAATGATGGTGGCAGCATCATGCAGTGGGGATGTTTTTCAGCTTCAGGGATCGAGGTAAAGATGAACGGAACAAAGTACACAGAGATCCTTGATGAAAATCTGCCCCAGAGCTCTCAGGACCTCAGACTGGGGTGAAGGTTCACCTTCCAACAGGACAACGAACCTAACCACACAGCCAAGACAACGCAAGATTGGCTTCGGGACAAGTCTCTGAATGTCCTTGAGTGGCCCAGCCAGAGTCCGAACTTGAACCCGATCTAACGTCTCTGGAGAGACATTCAAATAGCTGTGCAGCAACGCTCCCCATCAACCTGATAGAGTTTGAGAGGATCTGCAGAGAAGAATGGGAGAATCTTCCCAAATGCAGGTGTGCCAAGCTTGTAGTGTTATACCCAAGAAGACTCTAAGCTGTAATTGCTGCCAAAGGTTCTTCAACAAAGTACTGAGTGAAGGGTCTGAATACTTATGTAAATGAAATATTTCAGTTTTGTATTTGTTATAAATTAGCAAACATTTCTAAAAACATGTTTTTGCGTTGTCATTATGGGGTATTGTGTGTAGATTGATGAGGGAAAAAAATATTTTAATCCATTTTAGAATAAGGCTGTAACCTACCAAAATGTGGAAAAAGTCAATGGGTCTGAATACTTTCCGAATGCGCGTATGTATATATATATATTGTTTTTTCTTAATGCCTTTTCCAGAGGATATAATGTCAATATTGGTTGATGTGAGGCAGTATCTCAGTAATCTGGAGTTATGTGTCCTGAGGCACGTTTTAATGCAGAGAGACTGGTGTTCTGCTGACACACTGCATTGGTTGACAGCGTCACCACATGAGGCCCTAGCTTCATTACAGCAAAGCAGTCCATCCGCAAACAGTACAGTGCTGTCTATCTCTCTCACACTACACATTCCTGTACACGAAATGGAGAGAACATGACATTTTATTTGAGAGTCAGATAGTTTCTCTACCCCCCTTTAAAGTTCAAATACCGCTGAACTTTTGCACATACAATTTTAAGAGTTCAACTAATTCTGGGCTTGGAGTGTCGTAGTCCATCCAGCCCAAAATAGTTTTCCCGCAAGTTGGATAATATATAACTATATATTTCTCTTTTAAAATATGTAAATGAGTGTGAGTGTTGGTGACAGTGCTGGCGGTTTCCCCAGTTGCACCTGGCTGGGAGCGGCCGTGAGAGGGATGCCACGTCTCCCAGGGGTCAAAGGCCAAAGCATTGAAGTGAAAATCAATGTCCGGATCCCCCGTGGCCGGCGAGAGGACAAGAAAGAGAGGCAACGTTTCAAACAAATAAATAGCGGTTTTTCAAGGTGCCCTCTCCACTTCATAGCATAGGATTGATCTCTGTGCTTTAACCCAGAGGAGAACGGAGAGAACCAGAGAACAGTGGAGAGCGGAGTGAAGGATTGATAAGGCACTCTCTTTTTATGTAATTATTACTTTTAACCTTGGTGCAGGTTGGTCCTCCTTACTGGGCCAGGGAAGGCGTGACCACTACATCAGAGGGTTTGCTAAAGCTGCTGTACAACATACTTTAAACTAGCAAACAAAACCGTATCTTTGAAGTTGTGTTTTAAGGGAAATCGATGCGGCTGCCTTTAGGATCAAACCCATATTTCTATACAGACTCACCAGGTGATTGGGGATGATATGCAGTCTTATCTACAGCCTTGTTTCTTGTTTTTGGGTCCGGTGACAATCCTGTGGGCCAATCACTAATGTTTACGGTTGAGTTAAAAGCCATAGTATTGTTAAAGTGGCAACCCATTGGTTCTGTGTTGCAAAACAGAGAAGAACTACCAGCGCATTTGACCTGAAATGTCTCAAAGTGACAAATAAATCTTCTTTGGTTTGCGGAGAGGTAGGCCTGCACTGTCCTTCAGTCGTCCAGGACCGTCTGGGCACCATATTTTGGCTAATTTTAAATTTACAGATTGGACTTTGTTGCTAAATCCAGGCCTGTGATGCTCTGATATTTCCCTGAGATGTATACCTATGTATATCAGTTTAATACCACAGGAGTAACCTGGGGACCTCTTATAGGGCGACACCGCATCTCCCATCCACACTTTCTGTTTGAGCGCGTCCAGATAAATGTCAGGCAGAACAAAGACCTGCAGTCTCATTTCCCTCCCGTCTCAAATCCGAATTGGTTTCTTTGGTAATCCATGCCCTTGGCAGCTGTGAGCCTGGGCAGGATGGGTTATGGAACAGATTGATATATATTATTACTAGTGGTGCCTTTAATCGCAGGCTCGGCCCAAGGTGACCATGCAGCTCTCCTTCTGTCCTCTCCTCTCTGAAATCTCACCTCTCATCGGAGGCCACCTGCTCCTCATGATATGGCTATGTTATAAAGAAGAGAAGTGAAGCACCCTGTAACCACATGATTTCAACCACAGACCACAAACCACAAACCACAAACCCTTACCTAAACCCTAACACCATAACAGCCTGATCAACTATTGACTACCACCAGGAAGCCTCTGTCACTGACGGTATCTGAGGATATGATGAACTCCCTGTAAACCCATGGAGTGGCATCCTGTTTCAGAGGCTTAGGGCGTCTGCCTTACGCTAACGAGGAGACATTAAATTAGTTTAATTATGATTGCCTGTGTTCTGGAAATACCAAAAGGAAGGTACTGTCCCAATGGGTCTGCAGTAGCTGTGTGTGTGTGTGTGTGTGTGTGTGTGTGTGTGTGTGTGTGTGTGTGTGTGTGTGTGTGTGTGTGTGTGTGTGTGTGTGTGTGTGTAAACTGCCACATCTGTGTTAGACAGCTGCCTACGGGCTGCGTTCGGCAAGGGCGCTTTCCCTTCAGCTAGCGTTAAAAACATCCTCTCACACACACTAACATTAACACAGACACACACACACTCACACTCACACTAACACAGACATGCACACACTCAAGGCTTCCTATAATTATAAAAGTTTAGTGCTTACATTAAAAAAGTATATGTATGCATATTCATTCCGATCACCCGTTAGAAAAGTTTTAGGGGTTGAATGATAATACCAGTGTGTGTGTACTTGTATATGTATCCATTGTGTGTGTGTGTGTGTGCACATTTTTTTTTTAGAAAAGCTCATTTGATCCTTTGCCTCAGGATGTGGTCTGACAGAAAACAGACCCAGTAAAAAAGTAAAAAGTCCCCTTGTTTTACCGTTGGGTGACACTTGCTGAGGGCTATGGCTGCTCTATGTGTGTGTCAACAGCAAAGGCGTTTCTGTGCCTCTCTGTGATGTAGACTCAGCAGATTGGCCTTTCATCTTATGGCTAATGATGAGTTTATAATGTTCCCCATTCATAACATACAGTCACAGGACCAGTATTCACTCACACTGGGCTGCACCATACAGAGCCTCTCCAGTGATGGACTAAGTCCCTCCAGTCCTTCACAGCCAAAATGCTTTATGTAGTGAAATGGATTATTCTCTGCTTGGTGGCAGACAGGATCATTTGTAGGCAGCCCTGAGGTCTAGGGGATGTGTGTGTCTCTGTCTTGCTGTCCTGTGTAGTTGCTGCTACATCTATTTTCTTAAAGTAACATGGGAAGATGCAACATTATGTGACTCTACCTTATATACATGCTGTTACTGTACAGGACCGGCTCCAGGCACACGCGACATAAGAGGTCGCCTAGGGCCCTAGGCCCTGAGAGTTAGAATAGTAGAATACACAATGTGCAAGTTCGATAATTTGGTTGTGCATCAGCAATTTATTTTATTGTTATGTCTGTCATTTACAGTCACTCAATTAGCCTTGTCTGCTAACAATTTTTTTATTGGTAAATTAGTCTAGCCAGCTATCTAAACTTGTAGTAATCATGGCCGAATAGTGACCGGATCATGCAGGGCCCATTGATTTTGTTATTTACTTTCACTCAGATATCACTGACATGGCACAAGTCATGGCAAAATGTGTAGAATTGCAGGAATGTACATTAAAGCATTAATTTTTCTCTCCGCCATCGAGAGGAGGGGCCATTAAAATCCTGCTTAGGGCCCCCTAAAGGCTACGGCCGGCCCTGTACATTCTAAACCTGCATAAATGATCAATATCCTGACACCACAGAATAAGAGGTTTGAAGTAGGCCTACATGTCCTAAGAAATATAGATGCTGCTATTTTATCGCCGAGCTCCATATTTTAGTGTTGTGGAAATTGACCCTCCGACTCAGCCGGAGGGAGAGGAGCAGCAGAGATAGGGAGAGAATTCTCATCATCTGTAATGTTACTCAAACACACTCAAAGCCTGACTAAGTGCTAACAAGCTGCCTGGAGACGTCTCTAAGGCAGCTGGGGTCGGCCCCTCTCAAAATAATGGCTTACTTGAGCCGCAATTATGAGGGAGGAGACTCATTTTAGAAGTTTTTCCACTGAAGTGGTGGGACTTTTTAAAATGAGTCTCTATGGTATAGACTTCTAAAATGAGTCATTGTCGTCTATGCTCAAATGACTGGGCATGGGGATGAGGGTCATACAGAGTGAGTTTTCATCTTTTAAGTCCGAAGATATCAACAAAAAAAATGAAAAAGTCCCAAAGACCAACCCCAGTCGCGGACAGCCGCAGTCCTACTGGTTTCTGTTTCTGTCTGTCACGTCATTGATGTTACTGATTTCCCAGAGAGTGAGTGTACCTGGTCTCCCAGGATTAGATCAGATGAATATTTAGTTTTAGAGACAGTCTGGCACTCTGGCAAAGTAAAGCATATTGTCTTCAGTAAAGTACATTCATCTTGCTCTTGTCTCTCTTGCTGAGTTTACATCCTACTGTCCCACGCTGTGTTTGTGTTATAAAAAGTTAGGAGCAGTTAGTCTGCACCTCATTAACTATTTGGAGTTTGTCTTCTTTATATTCTCCTATACTCTATCCAAGCTCTGGTAAGACAGCTGTGTTTCACGCATGCACACACACATACGCACACACACACATGCACACACTATACATACAGATGAAGTTGTCTCCCTCTCTAGCTTCTCTCTCAAAGCCCTTGGCGGTGGTTGTTTACCCTTCATCATGGCAGCTGTGTGTGTGCCTGTCGATCTGAGGGGGGAGATATTGCGTGTCAAGTGCTCTCCAGGGCTAAACTATCATTTCTGAGTGTTATCACACCATCCTACCTCCCAGGGGCTGGTAGGTTCCTTCACACGCACACGCATACACACAGACAGACAGACACAACCACACGCTGGAGGAGCTCCAGATCGTGTTAGCCCAGTGAGCCGTGCAGACAGAGGGAGGAGATGAGAGCAGCTTGGTCTGCTGTTACACCGGACATTACTTAGGTGCCATAAAACAGACATAATACAGACATGCACATGCCACCAGTCTTACTGTTAAACACACATCCAGACATGCACTACATACTGGTCAAAACAAACATTACACTGACATACATGTCATCTATGGAATGATACAAACATGTTTGGCTGCAGATGCAAAGAAACGATGGAGAGTTCTATTTTAGTTGCAATTTACACTGTGTCGAGTAGTGACGTTACTGCTCTTGTAAAACAATTGCTGTCCACTCTTTCCAGGTGCTGAACTTCAGAAATATGTTGCTGTCCACTTCAATGGTGCTGAATAACTGATTACCGATATTACAGCTTGTTTTGACAGTTAAGACGTTCAATAAGGGGACAAAATCCACTGTCCATTCTCCTATTTAAGAGGAGCACGGAGCAGATTTGAGCTTCTAGTGCCGGAAGGAGAAGGAGAGAGGAAGAAAAGCATTACTGATTAACACCTCGTTATCAGCACAACAGTCTGCCCATTGTTCTGTAGTAAGAAGGCCTAATCCTGCTCTTAGCAGCCGGGAGAAAAGCGAAGACTATTGTGTCTTTTTATCCTGCTGGGCTTCTCTGGGCTTGGTGAGTTTGCCCTTCACACGTCTGTGTGCAAGTTTCCTTCCCTAGTCAGTTGTAGGGAGGATGGCAGGAGTGACGCTGATCTTTTTAAACTTTATAGACAAACATGCCACATGCGTGTGCACACATGCGCACACACATAACTGTCTTTGTGATGTCAATACAGCAGGGCAGGTGGGACATTTACCTAAATGCGGTTGTGTTAAATCATGATAACACTCCCAGTAATGTGGACACTTCATTTCTGTTAGAAATCCATCATCAAGGTAACAGCAGAATCCTTACCTTGAAACAATATGAGACATCCTGGAGAAAAGACACAGGCATGCTGCTCATCCCAAGACTACCACTGAGAAGCACAGGTGTCCACAGTGTGTGTGTGGCTGATTGTGGAGAGAGAGAGAGAAAGAGAGGATGCCAGTGTTTGAGATGTCCTTGAAATGTGTCCCTGACAGCCAATTAGTGTTCGCTTACTTGCACAACTCACAGCTGAATCAATTAGCATAACCTGCTATGACCCCTTATGAACTTCTATGTCACCTCTGCAACCACAGCCCATGGCACTGTGACCTACAAAAGTATGCATTCCTTGACTGGATGGTTTTCATTGGCAGACATTATGCGCTTTATATTCCAATGGAGGAGGGGTGACAATCCAAGTGAATCATACGTACAGAACAGTGTGCTTTGTTTAAATGTATAGTATTGTAACATTGTCCATTAGATTCTGTGTGTGTGTGTGTGTGTGTATGTGTGTGTGTGTGTGTGTGTGTGTGTATGTGTGTGTGTGTGTATGTGTGTGTGTGTGTGTGTGTGTGTGTATGTGTGTGTGTGTGTGTGTGTGTGTGTGTGTGTGTGTGTGTGTGTGTGTGTGTGTGTGTGTGTGTGTGTGTGTGTGTGTGTGTGTATGTGTGTGTGTGTGTGTGTGTGTGTGTGTGTGTGTGTGTGTGTGTGTGTGTGTGTGTGTGTGTGTGTGTGTTTGGGGTGAGATAAATAGTGTGTGTGAGTCTGGGTGTTAAGCTACTGGTTTCATTACCGTATATGTTTCATTCATGAGTGCTCTCCCCCTGCCTCGCCTGTTCTCTTCCCTCTCTCCCTCTCTCCCCTAGCTCTCTGCTGGTCTGATGCAGGGCCCAGTCACGGAAGGAGACACCAGCCACTCATGCCAGACATGACCAGAACCCAAACACACACACGCACGCACGCGTGCACACACACATGCTTACATGCACACAAACACATACACACACTGCCACCTGCACAAGGATCCATTCATTTTTTAAATCAACGAGATAGTCACATTTTCAACATGAGAGAGTGGAGGATGGAAGAGTAATTAGAAGAGGAAAAATGGGAGGAGGAGAGGGAGGGGGGAAGTGAAGGGGGAGGAGTCACAGGATTGTTAGGGTTCCAAAAGAGTGTGATGCTGGCTCTTTGTGTCTGTGTGGTAGTATCAGCCAGGTAAAGTGTTCCGTGAGGCTCGGTCTGGGTATGCGTGCAGCTCTTTCTAGCCCAACACCCTAGAGACTCCCAAGGCCAACATGACGTGTGAGGCTACATGCAAGCATTCACATACACACACTCAGACGCCCACATTGCTGAATGTGGTGGCTGGGATGGTGGTTTCGTGACTCTGTAAGGCTGAAGCACAACATAGTCAGTTTAGTTGTGGAGTAGTTTGATACTACTGAGCCTTCGACAGCCTCTCAGCCCCTGAAAAGTTTCTGTTTAGCATCCAGCATATTTAGAGCCACTTAGTCTCACTTAACAAGATTGGCCGTGCCTTCGTCTGGAGCGTGATGCTCACAGACAGGGGATAGAGGATAAGGAATAACGGGACAGCAAGTATGCTTGTATCTTCCAGACAGGCCCACCTATTCTACACACACACCTACTCATCAAGCACACTAACTCAGACATTCAGTACTCCCAGAGTTGAGCAGCTCGACAGAGAGTCTGTCAGACAAACAAACCACCTGGCTTTCAGACATACTCACACACAATAGTACTACTCCGCCTGACAGACAGACTCACTCATAGAGGAAGAGACTAAGATGAGACCAGGGACCTGGGGGAGCCAAAGGGCACTCTAGTTAGAGGTGTGGGGCATTCTCTCTCTCTCTCTCTCTCTCTCTCTCTCTCTCTCTCTCTCTCTCTTTCTCTCTCTCTCTCTCTCTCTCTCTCTCTCTCTCTCTCTCTCTCTCTCTCTTTCTCTCTCTCTCTCTGTCTCTCTCTCGCTCTCTCTCTGTCTCTCTCTGTCTCTCTCTCTCTCTCTCTCTCTCTCTCTCTCTCTTTCTCTCTCTCTCTCTCTCTCTGTCTCTCTCTCTCTCTGTCTCTCTCTCTCTCTCTCTCTCTCTCTCCCTCTCTCTGTCTCTCTCTCTCCCTCTCTCTGTCTCTCTCTCTCTCTCTCTCTCCCTCTCTCTATCTCTCTCTCTCTCCCCCTCTCTCTCTCTCTCTCTCTCTCTCTCTCTCTGTCTCTCTCTCTCTCTCACTGTGAGGCAGAGCCATCCAAGTCTCTTTTATCCTTTTTTTCCTTCATTTTTAAAAAACATTTTTAGTGAAGAGGAGAATCC
Organism: Oncorhynchus mykiss; assembly: GCF_013265735.2. Classification (NCBI taxonomy): domain Eukaryota; kingdom Metazoa; phylum Chordata; class Actinopteri; order Salmoniformes; family Salmonidae; genus Oncorhynchus; species Oncorhynchus mykiss. The sequence continues at coordinate 64,310,188 of NC_048581.1, forward strand.
TGCTGATGTTGGTCATTTTATTTTTGGAACGATTAGTCCCTCATTTACATATCTTCTCTGAAAAAAACAATTTGAAAAACAGACTATCTACTGGGCTCTGTGCTCTTCATACATATGCATTTAGCGTGAGGGGATACTTGTGCTCTTCATACATATGCATTTAGTGTGAGGGGATACTTGTGCTCTTCATACATATGCATTTAGCGTGAGAGGATACTTGTGCTCTTCATACATATGCATTTAGTGTGAGGGGATACTTGTGCTCTTCATACATATGCATTTAGTGTGAGGGGATACTTGTGCTCTTCATACATATGCATTTAGCGTGAGAGGATACTTGTGCTCTTCATACATATGCATTTAGCGTGAGAGGATACTTGTGCTCTTCATACATATGCATTTAGTGTGAGGGGATACTTGTGCTCTTCATACATATGCATTTAGTGTGAGGGGATACTTGTGCTCTGAGCTGTGAGAAAACGTCATCACTGCAAGGTTTGTGCGGTATTCCGTTTAATATATGAATGATATGAAGAAACCGTTTACCATGGCATTGAAATTCCCAATTAATTCCAAGATAAACTACTGTTCAAAAGTTTGGGGTCACTTGTCCTTGTTTTTGAAAGAAAAGCACATTTTTTTTGTCCATTAAAATAAAATAAAATTGAACAGAAATACAGTAGACGTGTTAATATTAATGTTGTAAATGACTATTGTAGCTGGAAACGGCTGATTTTGTATGGAATATCTACATAAGCGTACAGAGGCCCATTATCAGCAACCATCACTCCTGTGTTCCAATGGCACGTTATGTTAGCTAATCCAAGTTTAGCATTTTAAAAGGCTAATGATCATTAGAAAACCATTTTGAAATTATGTTAGCACTGCTGAAAACTGTTTAAAGAATTGATTAAAGAAGCAACTAAACTGGCCTTCTTTAGACTAGTTGAATATCTGGAGCATCAGCATTTGTGGGTTCGATTACAGGCTCAAAATGGACAGAAACAAAGAACTTTCTTCTGAAACTCATCAGTCTGTTCTTATTCTGAGAAATGAAGGCTATTCCATGCAAGAAATTGCCAAGAAACTGAAGATCTTGTACAACGCTGTGTACTACTCCCTTCACAGAACAGCGCAAACTGGCACTAACCAGAATAGAAAGAGAAGTGGGAGGCCCCGGTGCAGAACTGAGCAAGAGGACAAGTACATTAGAGTGTCTAGTTTGAGAAACAGACACCTCACAGGTCCTCAACTGGCAGCTTCATGAAATAGTACCTGCAAAATACCAGTCTCAACGTCAACAGTGAAGAGGCGACTCCTGAAAGTATCTCATCCGAGTGAACGAAACAGTGCCCCCTCTGTCTCAGTATGTGTAGCCCATCTATCTGATTCTGTCTGGTCAAAAAGAGTATGACACTGTTGTCGCCCGCAGCATAGAATGCAAGGGAAGCCAATGAGCGTGGTCTCCCTTGATAAAAATATATTACATAATAGCCCATCAGCATTGAGCTAAACTGAGTGAGCTCAGCTGTGAATGGTCCTGGCGCACCAAAAAAAAGTGCCAAAGGAATCCTGTTGGATTTGGCGTCACACCAATCACATCACAACAGAGGCCAAACGCCATGGACAGAAAAAAACTTGAATTGTTGCATCTCATTGTGTTGTTGGCCCCCGTTGGCTAGCTAGCTAGCTAAAATCACCACTTTCCTAAATTCACCATGGATGGAGATAGGGATATTTAACCTTTTATTTAACTAGGCAAGTCAGTTAAGAACAAATTCTTATTTACAATGACGGCCTACAATGACGGCCTACAACGCTTGGCCAATTGTGCACCTCCCTATGGGACTCACAATCATGGCTGGATGTAATTCAGCCTGGAATTGAGCCAGGGTCTGTAGTGACGCCTCTAGTGCTGAGATGCATTGCCTTAGACCGCTGCGCCACACGGGAGCCCAAAATTTGGACTTGTGGTTTTACTTAACTATCCGTACTGGCCAAGGATTATAATGGCAATTCTGATCCAACCATAAATTCATATATTGTGCCCGTTGCCTGAGAGGATGGAAGTTCAACATCTAGCTACAGTAGATGTAGTAGGCTAATGTTAGCTAGCTAGTCTGCCGCATTGTTGCCCATAAAAGGAAGTTAGGCTAGCAAGCAAGCATTTTAGCCAGGTAGCCTAGGACAACAAAAACTAAAAGTGTGTACTGTGTGACAGAGTCAAAGACCATTTAGGCAACATGAAAGAGGCGGATGGCATTGGCATTTCTCTAAAAGTAGGGTGTTAAAATGTTTTTTATACTTGCTCGTGTGCACACACACACACGCACACACAAAGTCTTGTGCAACTAACCTTGTGGGGACACACAATTCAGTCCCATTCAAAATCCTATTTTCCCTAACCCCTAACCTATACCCTAACCTTAACCCTTAACATGAAAACCTAACTTAAAACCCCAACTTTAAACCTAACCCCTAGCACCTAAACCTAAAACTTACCCTAGCTCCTAACCTTTAACATAATTCTAACCATAACACTAATTCTAACCTTAACCCTAAATCCCCTAGAAATAGCATCTGACCTTGTGTGGACAATCAAAATGTCCGTAGTTGGTCAAATGTTGGTTTGTTTACCATTCGCAACAATAGTTATACATGTCCACGCACACACACACAGAAATCCGTACCATGGACAGCCACATTATATTTAACTTACATTGACTGGACTAAATTGTTTTTGGTACCTTTTAGTTTCACTGGTTTTGTCTAAGCATAGGTGATTAGATGTTGAAGTTGAAATGGTGCTGGAATAGTGGAGGCAGTGCCTATTTTCTTTGCGACTTGCGGAATCTCCGTGGTTCTAAATCAATAGTTGTTTAGTTGTCTTATATCAGAAACATTAACTTGCTTGACCATGCTGTAGGTCATGTCACTGTTTGTTACATGCAATATGTTTTGTGGACTCCACCAGACAGATGTTGTGCTCCGGTTTTGTGATGAATTTATTCAGCCACTGTGTCTGCTTATTGTCTTGGCCTCAGACCTATATTTCACGGTCGCAAGACATATGAACTAACAGGTTATAGAGGAAACAATGCAATTATCACAACACATACTGTAATGAACACGATGGGAGACAGAGAGCTGGTTTCAAGCACAGGGCGCAGCAGGTGTTCATTGTAAAGGACCACAGGAGGAGGCAGGTAGCTCGGTCCAGGGGCAGGCAGAAGGTCATACACAGGGGGTCCGAAAAGGTAACTATACAGGCAGGGAAAAGGCTAGTAACGTCATCCGAGAGATCAGGAAATAGGTTGATAACAAGAAATCCGATCCGCTAAAGTACAGGCAGGGAATAGGCAAAAGGTGTCGTTAGTGAGGCAGATCAAAAACTATCATACAGGGGAGGAGTAAATTACAGGGAAACCAGAGCTCTGAATAGAAGTGCATCACAAAACAAACAATACCTCACAATGATGGATGCAAAGAACTGAACTAAATAGTGTGTGATAATGACATACAGGTGTGTGAACAGGTTATCAGAATTCAAGTGATTGGGGTCTGGAGAGTGAGCTGCGTTCAGGGGATCTACGTGTTTGAGAGTGTGAGCTGGAAAGGGGTCTGGAAAGTGAGCCGCGTTCAGGGGATCTACGTGCTTGAGAGTGTGAGCTGGAAAGGGGTCTGGAAAGTGAGCTGTGTTCAGGGGATCTACGTGTTTGAGAGTGTGAGTTGGAAGCAGACGTTACATGCAGTTGAAGTTGGAAGTTTACATACTCTTAGGGTGGAGTCATTAAAACTAGTTTTTCAACCACTTCACAAATTTGTTGTTAGCAAACTATAGTTTTGGTAAGTCGATTAGTACATCTACTTTGTGCAAGACACAAGTAACTTTTCCAGCAATTTTTTACAGACAGATTTTTTCACTTATAATTCACTGTATCACAATTCCAATGGGTCAGAAGTTTGCATACACTAAGTTGACTGTGCCTGTAAACAGTATGGAAAATTCTAAAAAATTATGTCATGGCTTTAGAAGCTTCTGATAGTCTAATTGACATAATTTGAGTCAGTTGGAGGTGTACCTGTGCATGTATTTCAAGGCCTACCTTCAAACTCGGTGCCTCTTTGCTTGACATCATGGGAAAATCAAAAGAAATCAGATAAGACCTCAGAAAATAATTGTAGACCTCCACAAGTCTGATTCATCCTTGGGAACAATTTCCAAACTCCCGAAGGTATCATGTTCAGCTGTTCAAACAATAGTACACAAGTCTCTAGAGTAATGCAAGGTCTCTTTCATGATCATGTGAAACGTCAATTGCTATGGAAATGCTGGGATGTGTTTTTCAATTATGTTAAAGGTCATTATGATGCAACTATGATGGTGATACGATATGGATTACAATTATGAATATTAAGGCTATACGCACTACATGTTACACACAGACACTCAAACATGCAAATTGGCAGAGTTATTACTTATTTGGACATCACACATTATTGTCTTACTCTTATACAGACATCATACACACTCTCATTATATCATATCCAATATCATACACATCAACCTACTCAGATTTGCTATACACACAATTGGACTCAATCTTCTAACATCTGTGGCATTGGCTCACAGGCAAACAGGCAAACAGGCAAGGGAATAAAAAGATATTTCTGGAACCTATTTCTTGAATTGTAAATATCAGACATTTGAAAGCTCTAGTTTGACCTTCATAATACCTCTGATGGCAGTAACTTTACAAGCACTAATTATGGTCAATTTAGCCTGAGAATAGTATCTAGTTATGGTAAGGGGTGAAATAAGTATAGCCAGTTATAATTGTAACCATTTGGCAGATTATAAAAAAAGATCCGTTCTTACATGGCTAAAAGAAAAGGAATATAATATATACTGCTTACAGGAAACTCACTCTACATCCTTAGATGAAGTTAGGTGGAAAAGGGAATGGGGTGGTGAAATAATTTTCTGTCATGAACAAAGGAACTCAAAGGGTGTGATGATATTAATTAACAAAAATTTCGATCTGAATGTGCAAATAATCAGGAATGATTCGCAAGGAAGGTGGATTCTTTTGAATATGAAAGTGGACGAAAAAGAGATTTGGCTCATTAATCTATATGGTTCAAATCAGGATGACCAACACTTCTTCGAAAACATTTATACCAATTTATTGAACTTACAGGCAACAAATGTTATAATCATTATGGTAGGAGACTATAACACAGTGTTAAGTACCTCAATGAACCGTAAAGGTAATCACTCTACAAACTATCATCACCGTGCCCTTAAGGAAATCACAAATATTATGGACACATTAGAAATAGTGGATATTTGGAGACTAAAAAACCCAGACCTAGTGAGATATACATGGGGGAGACTTAATCAAGCTAGTCGTCTTGACTACTTTCTTGTCTCTTTCTCTCTTGCATCAAAGGTTAAAAAGGTTTTAATAGGAGACAGAATGCGATCGGATCATCATCTAATTGGCCTTCACATAACTCTTACAGATTTTCCACGTGGACGGGGATATTGGAAATTTTATCAAAGGTTAGTGGAGAACAACTTATTTTTAACTAAGACAAAATAGTTCAAACTGAATTTTTCCAGTATAATATAGGTTCAGCAAATCCCCTTATTGTTTGGGATACCTTTAAATGTACCTTCAGGGGTCATTCAATTCAATATTCATCAATAATAAAAAAGCAGGGAAATCTATGAACTAATAGTACAGGTAGATAGCAATAAAAACAATATTACAGGGATACAAAATAAGGTAAAGGAAAAACAAAAAGAACTTGAGGAACTCATTTACGAACGATCTAATGTAATCTATTACAAAAATAAAGCAAACTGGGTGTAATATGGAGAAAAATGCACAAAATTCTTCCTGAATCTCCAATACAGGAACGCTAACAAAAATAATTTGCAGAAACTTGTTACTGAAGATGGAGTCATCTATGATTCTCCAAATTATATTTTAAAAGAGGAAGCTAATTATTTTAGGCAGATTTTCTCTGTTCCGTCTCATCCTCTCCCACTGAATGAAGATTACGGTTAGGAATTCTTTCCAAATAATATAAAAAATGGAAAATTAACAAATCTACAGAAAGATCAGGGCGAAGGCCAAATTACAGAAGAATAACTTTTTGAGGCTATTAAATCCTTTCAGTCTGGAAAACCCCAGGGCTTGATGGCATAATGGTAGAGGCATATCATATTTTTTTATATACTAAAAGCTCCGTTGTTAGATTGTTTTAACTACTTGTATAGAAATGGTAGTCTGTCAGGTACTCAGCAGGAAGGTCTGATTTCTCTATTATTAAAACAAGACCCAGATGGCAAATATAAAGACCCGGTCTATCTAAAAAACTGGAGGCCCCTTACACTTCAATGTTGTGATGCAAAAATACTAGCAAAATGCATAGCACTCAGAATTAAAAGGGTTTTACCAGGTATTGTTCATCCTGATCAGACATTTTTTTTAACATAGACGATACATTGGAGATAATATACGACAACTACTAGAAATAATAGAACATCATGAAACATATAAGAAGCCAGGAATGGTATTTATAGCGGATTTTGAAAAGGCATTTGATAAAGTAAGACTGGATTTTATTTATAAATGCCTGGATTTTTTCAATTTCGGGGCGGCAGGGTAGCCTAGTGGTTAGAGCGTTGGACTAGTAACCGGAAGGTTGCAAGTTCAAACCCCCAAGCTGACAAGGTACAAATCTGCCGCTCTGAATCTGCCCCTGAATTTGTTCTTAACTGACTTGCCTAGTTAAATAAAGGTGGGTAAAAATAATGTATAGCAATCCCAGGTGTAAAATAGTAAATAACGGCTACTTCTCAGAGAGATTTGAATTGTCAAGAGGAGTTAAACAAGGGTGTCCGCTGTCACCATATCTATTCGTTATGGCCATCGAAATGCTAGCTACTAAAATCAGATCCAATAACAACATTAGAGGATTAGAAATTCAAGGCTTAAAAACAGAGTTGTCCATGTATGCTGATGACTCAAGTTTTATATTAAGTCCGCAAGCTAGATCCCTGCAATGTCTCATTAAAGATAACTTTTCTGTACTCTCTGGACTAAAACCTAAAAAAAACCTCTCTGGACTAAAGTGTGCAATATTACATATTGGATCCTTAAAAAGTACAACTTTTACATTACCTTGCAGCTTACCTATAAAATGGGCTGATGGTGAAGTAGACATACTCGGTTTTCATATCACAAAATATATAAATAAGCTCTCCGCAATGAATTTCAATAGAAAACTTGTAAAAATAGACAAGATCCTGCAACCATGGAGAGGTCTATTTATGGAAAAATTGCCCTGATGAACTCCTTAGTCATATCTCAGTTTCCTCACTTACTTATGGCGCTGCCTACTCCTGATTCGATTTTCAAATCATATGAGCAAAAAATATTTCGCTTTATCTGGGACGCTAAACCAGACAAAATAAAACGAGCCTATCTATATAATGAATATGAATTGGGTGGGTTGAGATGATTAAATATAAAAGCACAAACCCTCTCTCTAAAAGCTTTACTCATTCAAAAGTTTTATTTGAACCCTAAATGGTTCTCAAGTAGATTAACAAGAAAATCTCATCCATTGTTTAAATTTTTTATTTTTGCCTTTGTGCAGATTTCCATGTCTCATTTTTGATTAATTGAAAATGATACTTTTTTCAAGTATCTGTCATTTTCAAACAAGCTTTGCAGAGCTGGCTACAATTTAAATTTCATCCCCCTGAAAAGATAGAACAAATATTATGGCTGAACTCAAATGTGCTGGTTGATAAAATACCTGTATTTATGGGAAAGATGTTTGAAAAGGGTATTTTGTTCTTAAATTATATGGTAAAGTGTAATGGTAGAGTTATGTCCTTGGAGTTGTCATGGAGTTACCAAAATTGTACGGGAAGGTCTGCTCATTCCAAGAGTACAACCAATTGATTACAGCATTGCCCCAAAAAGGCGGGTGGCAGCGGGGGAGGTAGGGAACTGGTCTGTCTGCCCAATATAAAGGTTCAAAACTGGTGGAGGAATAAAAATAGCATAAATAGGAAAGTATACCAGTTTAATTTGAGGACCAGGATGTTGACAACTGTGCCATACAGATTGCAAAATAGTTGGGAAGAGATTTTTGTTGTACCGATTCCATGGTACAGGGTGTATAAGTTGATATATAAAACAACGCAAGATTCAAGACTTCGTGCTTTTCAGCTAAAATTATTATATAGAATTCTTGCCACCAACAAAATGTTCAATATTTGGGGCATAAAATCATAGAAGCTTTGCAGATTTTGTTGTGGGGATACAGAATCAATAGACCATTTATTTTGGTATTGCCCTCAGGTAGCCTGTTTCTGGTCTCAGGTTCAGGAATGGCTACAATGCATAGCATTGATCTAAAATTGACCCTAGAAATAGTACTGTTAGGAGATCTGGAGATAAAGTGAAAATAAAGTGGTGATCCTAACTGACCTAAGACAGGGAATTTTGACTAGGATTAAATGTCAGGAATTGTGAAAAACTGACATCGTGGACATCATGGACATCGGCAAACCACTTGCTCACATGACGCCGTACATGCTGTCTGCAATCTGCCCAATACAGTTGAAACCGGGATTCATCCGTAAAGAGCACACTCATCCAGAGTGCCAGTGGCCATCAAAGGTGAGCATTTTTCCACTGAAGTCAGCTACGACGCCAAATTGCAGTCAGGTCAAGACCCTGGTGAGGACGACGAGCACGCAGATGAGCTTCCCTGAGATGTTTCTGACAGTTTGTACAGAATTTCTTCAGATGTGCAAACCCACAGTTTTGTCAGATAACCTGGTGGCTGGTCTCAGACGATCCTGCAGGTGAAGATGCCGGATGTGGAGGTTCTGCGCTGGCATGGTTACATATGATCTGCTGTTGTGAGGCCGGTTGGACGTACTGCCAAAATCTCGAAAATGACTTTATGCAAGAGGCTTATGGTAGAGAAATGAACATTAATTATCTGGCAACAGCTCTGGTGGAGATTCCTGCAGTTAGAATGCCAATTGCACACTCCCTCAAAACTTGAGACATCTGTGGCATTGCGTTGTGTGAGAAAACTGCAAATTTTAGAGTGGCCTTTTATTGTACCCAGCACAAGGTGCGTCTGTGTAATGATCATGCTCTTACATTTTTTAAATGTAACCTTTCTTTAAACGATGCAAGTCAGTTATTAAGAACAAATTCTTATTTACAATGATGGCCTACCCCAGCCAAACCCTAACCCGGATGACGTCGCCCTTGGGACTCCCAATCAGAGCCGGTTTTGATGCAGCCTGGAATCAAACCAGGGTCTGTAGTGACGCCTCTAGCACTGAGATGCAGTGCCTTAGACCGCTGCGCCACTCAGGAGCCCAATCAGCTGTCAGGTGGATGGATTATGTTGTCAAAGGAGAAATGCTCACTAAGAGGGATGTAAGCAAATTTGTGCACAAAATGTGAGAGAAGTAAGCTTTTTGTGTGTATGGAAAATGTTGGGGATCTTTTGTTTCAGCTCATGAAACATGGGACCAATGTTTTACATGTTGCGTTTATATTTTTGTTCAGTACAAGTTATGGGTCAAAAAATACTTGTTATTTTTATTGTATATCATGAGATTCAATGGTTGAACAGAGGTTGAAAAACAAAGATCAAAGGATGTTTGGCATGTAAGTCCCCTGCTGATGTAGCATATATCTACCCTCTCTGGGATCTGATAAACTACTTACAACAGCACTCTGTACCCCCCAAGTCAACCATAACGCAAGCCGGCCTGTTCACCCGCTATCATCCAGAAGGCGAGGTCAGTACAGGTGCATCAAAGCTTGGACCGAAATAAGTAAAAACAGCTTCTATCTTAAGGCCATCAGACTGTTAAATAGCCATCACTAGCCAGCTTCCACCCGGTTATGCAACATTGCACTTTAGAGGCTGCTACCATATATACATAGACTTGGAATGACTGGTCACTTTAATAATGGGACACTAATAATGTTTACATACTGCTTTACTCATCTCATATGTATATACTGTATTCTATTCTACTTCATTTTAGTCAATGCCACTCTGACATTGATCAACCTAATATTTCTTAATTCCATTCTTTTACTTTCAGATTTGTGTGTATTGTTGTGAATTGTTTTTAGATACTACTGCACTGTTAGAGCTAGGAACACAAGCATTTTGCTACACCCGCAATAACATCTGCTAAATATGTGTATGTGATCAATAACATTTGATATGATTTGATTTGGACAGGCTGTGCAGTAGTTCAGAAATGACACAGGTTGAACTGACAGTGACGTGCAATTCTAGGCTAACTGTGACTAGCTGCCATCTAGTCACAGCTAGTTATTCACACTTCTTCTTTATGCTCTCTGACGTACAGTATTCTTCAAGTTATGGAGGTGGAAGTCAGGTATTTGTTGCTTGTTGTCAACAAACGCCTACACAATACACTTGTATACCGTTTTTATTGGATTCCACCTCCTGTCCCCTCCTTCCTTCATCTTTAAGGGCCCGATTCCGACCTCTGTTAAACACAAGTAAATGGAACGGAATTCCCTTTTTAATGCACTTTTCTCTCAATGCGTATTCTGACCTTGAACTTAAGCATGAGAATAGCATGCTATTCACCCACTATTCATTTTAGGTGAGATCGAGTAATTGAAGGTGTGGCGGATGTGTCTACAGATACCCGTATTCTGACCTTTACTTAATTCTCTAATATTGCCACTAAGGTGTAGTGAACCTACCAGTGCCAAGTGGGAAAAGTATCTACTTTATTTTCCGATAGAAATAACACCATTATCCATGCACTGTAATTTACAACTTGATAAGAGCTATTGAGAAGAGCTAGGTAAATGAGTAATCCATTTGAATAAGGGAATTGAAATGATAAATTAACCTTGTTTTAGATCTATTTTACCTTATAACCACTGGAGATAAATGTGAAACAAGTCATATGGCAGCAAACTAAAGTATATCAACATATCAACGTTCCCACAGTAAAGTTCATGAAATGCTGTGCCATTATCAAATTTGATTGGTCACATACACATGGTTAGCAGATGTTCATGCGAATATAGCGAAATGCTTGTGCTTCTAATTCTGACAGTGGAGTAATACTGTATCTAAGTATTCTAACAGTAATCTAACTGTGGGGGGGGGGGGGGGGGGGGTGTCGTACTGTCACGCCCTGACCTTAGAGATCCTTTATTCTCTATTTTGGTTAGGTCGGGATGTGACTACGGTGGGCATTCTAGTTTCTTTATTTCTAGGTTGGCTTGGTACGGTTCCCAATCAGAGGCAGCTGTCTATTGTTGTCTCTGATTGGGAATCATCCCACCTGTTTGTTGTGGGATCTTGTTTTCTTTGAGCACGACAAAGCTGCATGTTTGTTTCTTTGCTCTTTATTGTTTTTGTTTCGATTCTCATAATAAAAGATGATGAACCCAAACCACGCTGCATTTTGGTCTGATTCTTATAACAACGTTCGTAACAACTACCCTCTGGAGAGCCTTGCAGTTGTGGGTGGAGCAGTTGCCCTACTAGTTGCCGTACCAGGCGGTGATACAGCCCGACAGGATGCTCTCGATTGTACATCTGTAAAAGTTTGTGAGTGTTTTAAGTGACAAGACAAATTTCTTCAGCCTACTGAGGTTGAAGAGGCGCTGTCTGTGTGGATGGGCCATTTCAGTTTGTCTGTGATGTGTATGCCGAGGAACTTAAAACTTTCCACCTTCTCAACTACTGTCCCGCCGATGTGGATGGGGGATGCTCCCTCTGCTGTTTCCTGAAGTCCACAATCATCTCCTTTGTTTTGTTGACGTTGAGGAGAGGTTATTTTCCCGAAACCACACCCCGAGGGCCTTCACCTCCTCCCTGTAGGCTGTCTCGTTGTTGTTGGTAATCAAGCCTATCACTGTAGTGTCGTCTGCAAACTTGATGATTGAGTTGGAGGTGTGCATGGCCATGCAGTCATGGGTGAACAGGGAGTACAGAACATGGCTGAGAACGCACCCTTGTGGAGCCCCAGTGTTGAGGCAACAGCGGGGTGGAGATGTTGTTTTCCTACTCTCACCACCTGGGGCGGCCCATCAGAAAGTCCAGGACCCATATGCACAGGGCGGGTTTGGAGGGTACTATGGTGTTAAATGCTGAGCTGTAGTCAATGAACAGCATTCTTACATATGTATTCCTCTTGTCCAGATGGGACAGGGCATTGTGAAGTGTGATGGCGATTGCGTCATCTGTGGACTTACTGGGGCGGTAAGCAAATTATAGTGGGTCTAGGGTGACAGGTAGGGTGGAGGTGATATTATCTTTGACTAACTCTCAAAGCACTTCATGATGACATAAGTGAGTGCTACGGGATGATAGTCATTTAGTTCAGTTACTTTAGCTTTCTTGGGAACAGGAACAATGGTGGCCATCTTGAAGCATGTGGGGACAGCAAACTGGGATAGGGATTGATTGAATATGTCCGTAAACACACCAGCCAGTTGGTCTGCGTATGTTCTGAGGACGTAGCTAGGGATGCTGTCTGGGCCGGCAGCCTTGCGAGGGTTAACATGCTTAAATGTTTTACTCACGTTGGCCACGGTGAAGGAGAGCCCACAAGCTTTGGTAGCGGGCTGTGTCAGTGGCACTGTATTGTAGTCAAAGCGAGCAAAGAAGTTGTTTAATTTGTCTGAGAGCAAGACGTCGATGGGACTGGTTTCTTTTTGTAATCCGTGATTGACGGTAGGCCCTGCCACATACATCTCGTGTTTGAGCCGTTGAATTGTGACTCTACTTCGTCTCTATACTGACGCTTTGCTTGCTTGATTGCCTTGCGGAGGGAATAGCTACACTGTTTGCATTTGGTCATGTTTCCAGTCACCTGGCCATGATTCCACTGCCAATGTTTGTCTATAGAGATTGCATGGCTGTGTGCTTGATTTTATACACCTGTCAGCAACGGGTGTGGCTGAAATAGCCAAATCCACTAATTTGGAAGGGTGTCCACATACTTTTGGCAATGTAGTGTATTCAACTGGCAGTTTACTGTTGGTTCCATTCAGTTGGTATAGCTGACGTTGTAATTTCACTTAATTATATTGTTTCGTTTACCTTCATTTGCTTCCTCTGTAAAAGCTGTCACAGTCGTGTGGTTGTTGCTGAGGAACATTACTAACAGTTGAAAATATATAAGAAACATGTGGGCTAATTAAATTGTTATGGAGTGGCGCACAGACCAAGCCTTAACAGTTTGAAACTGACGCATGGAGCAATACTTGGCGGTGTCATCACACAGTTCCTTGGTTAGTATAGGCAATAGATGAGGGTATAGTCTACTCCCTATTATAATTCTATGCACGCTAATCTTCATTACCACGGGTTGAAGAACTGAAGAACTGAATGTGGCAATTTTCAGAGTGAATCAAACCACCATTTGACTTATTTCGTGTGTAAAGGCTCTCCAAACCTGTTTTTTTTAATGATTCATACATACTATCCTAAACCTAAATAATCTACAGGAATAGTATTTTTAAATCAACCAATTGGTGCTGAAACGGAGAAGAAAATGCATATATTTAGATGGTTTTCTTTCATTGATCCCTAATATTCTGAACCTGTTCTTTAGGGTCTGTTGACAAAAAAAAAAAAATACACCGTATTTACTCAAAACCATATTAAAACAAACCTCCAAAAGAAAACATTTTGGCCAGCAAATGTGAGGATTTTCCGCTGTTGAATGAAATGTATTCAGAGTGCGCAAATGATCCACACCTGAAGATCGCGTTACGCGACTGAATAAGGTAACACCCATTCACATTGACCAGAAGCACTTCGTTACGTTGCGCCGAATGTCATTAATTTGAATGGGGACCGTCCACATCTGAGTGGCCTCCTTGCGGTTGAAGACTTCGTTGAGAGACAGACACCGCATACTTAGAATACTTCCAACCTCTGCGTCTTCGACAGTCCAGCCAGAGTCTATCTAAGAACAAGAAGTTACCAAACCAAAGAAGATGAAAATATCAAAGTTTGGTTTATAGTATAGCTAGTAACTTGTAAACAAGTAACGTTACCCTTTCATAAGTGAGTACTATTTTAATAGTATATTAAAATATAATACACATTTATACTTTGACTTTGACACATTTATACTTTGACAAATGGCATTTGTTTTTGATGATACTTGTTAGGTGGAGGCCGCTAGCTACAGTATAGCCTAGCTTTTAGCTAGCTAGATAGCTAGCTTGACTTGAAACAAGTTGAGTTTAAAGTAATTGCAGTTTCTGTACAGCACTTTGAGATATCAGCTGATGTACGAAGGGCTATATAAATAAATTTGATTTGATTTTGATTTTAATTAAATGAAACATGTTTTATCCTCAACTGAAACAGTGTTATCCTGTCTTGGAACAAAAATGTCATATTATACTATGTCAAATGTATTTTTTTCTCATAAATAAATGCGATCACCAGACACTAGGCGGCCCTCCTTCTTGTATCGTGAAACCCTCCCCATGCTCTCCGTCCAGTAGTGGAACGAGATTGCATGAAGATGACATACAGCAAAAAAAAATACGTTTGAATACCAGATACTGAGATGTGCGTAGGAACGTCTTAAATTCCTAAATCGGTATTGGCCTCTAGCTGCCATGCAGCAACACTATTCAGTTCCAATGAAGATTCCCTACCTTTTACAGTACATTCAGTAGGGGATAAATCCTAACTCTAAATCTGCAGTTTATTGAATGTGAAAGTCTGAGTTAGGAGCATATACTTAAAGTTTCAAGAGGAGCGAGCTGAAGAGAAGAGGAGGGAGAGGATGGAGGGAAGGTAAAACAAGTCCAAAAAGCGTCTACCTCCCCCTCCTCATCCGTCTCTCTCTGAGCCCGTTAGGGCGACATGCCCACGCTGCTGAAAGAGAATCGGGTTTCTGATTAAGCCCCGTGAAGTTTAATCTGCGGTCAGGGTCTGTTTGTGTGTGATGAACATAGTAATCCACAAACAGGAGCCATTTCTTTTCCATGTCCCCTTCTCATCTCCATCTCTCCATCCTGCCCCTCCCCTTCTCATCTCCACCTCTCCATCCTGCCCCTCCCCTTCTCATCTCCACCTCTCCATCCTGCCCCTCCCCTTCTCATCTCCACCTCTCCATCCTGCCCCTCCCCTTCTCATCTCCACCTCTCCATCCTGCCCCTCCCCTTCTCATCTCCACCTCTCCATCCTGCCCCTCCCCTTCTCATCTCCACCTCTCCATCCTGCCCCTCCCCTTCTCATCCACACCTCTCCATCCTGCCCCTCCCCTTCTCATCCCCACCTCTCCATCCTGCCCCTCCCCTTCTCATCTCCACCTCTCCATCCTGCCCCTCCCCTTCTCATCTCCACCTCTCCATCCTGCCCCTCCCCTTCTCATCCCCACCTCTCCATCCTGCCCCTCCCCTTCTCATCCACACCTCTCCATCCTGCCCCTCCCCTTCTCATCTCCACCTCTCCATCCTGCCCCTCCCCTTCTCATCTCCACCTCTCCATCCTGCCCCTCCCCTTCTCATCTCCACCTCTCCATCCTGCCCCTCCCCTTCTCATCCCCATCTCTCCATCCTGCCCCTGCCCTTCTCATCTCCACCTCTCCATCCTGCCCCTCCCCTTCTCATCTCCACCTCTCCATCCTGCCCCTCCCCTTCTCATCCACACCTCTCCATCCTGCCCCTCCCCTTCTCATCCCCACCTCTCCATCCTGCCCCTCCCCTTATCATCCCCATCTCTCCATCCTGCCCCTCCCCTTCTCATCCCCACCTCTCCATCCTGCCCCTCCCCTTCTCATCTCCACCTCTCCATCCTGCCCCTCCCCTTCTCATCCCCATCTCTCCATCCTGCCCCTCCCTTTCTCATCTCCACCTCTCCATCCTGCCCCTCCCCTTCTCATCTCCACCTCTCCATCCTGCCCCGCCCCTTCTCATCTCCACCTCTCCATCCTACCCCTGCCCTTCTCATCCCCACCTCTCCATCCTGCCCCTCCCCTTCTCATCTGCACCTCTCCATCCTGCCCCTCCCCTTCTCATCTCCACCTCTCCATCCTGCCCCTCCCCTTCTCATCCCCATCTCTCCATCCTGCCCCTCCCTTTCTCATCTCCACCTCTCCATCCTGCCCCTCCCCTTCTCATCTCCACCTCTCCATCCTGCCCCGCCCCTTCTCATCTCCACCTCTCCATCCTACCCCTGCCCTTCTCATCCCCACCTCTCCATCCTGCCCCTCCCCTTCTCATCTGCACCTCTCCATCCTGCCCCTCCCCTTCTCATCCCCACTTCTCCATCCTGCCCCTCCCCTTCTCATCCCCACCTCTCCATCCTGCCCCTCCCCTTCTCATCCCCACCTCTCCATCCTGCCCCTCCCCTTCTCATCCCCACCTCTCCATCCTGCCCCTCCCCTTCTCATCCCCACCGCTCCATCCTGCCCTCCCCTTCTCATCCCAACTCTCCATCCTGCCCCTCCTAGTCACCCAATTGTCTCACCCCTCCTCCCTATTCCTCTATTCCATCACCTCTTTACAGCCAATTACCTCCTCTTCTCGCTCCTTCATTACCACTCACCCCCTACCTCCTATCCATCCTCCCAATCTCTCATCCCCCTCTTTCTCTGATTCAGCATTGCCCCTTGGCTGGTTTATCCTCCTTATTATCATCATGTTCACTTTAGACTCTTATCTCCTTAAAGAGTGTGTTTTGGTTTTGTGTGCTCATAACCCCGGGGTGTGATCAATGTAACACTGAGTAGAGCGACGCTAGCTTGTGTTTAGCGTTTGCCTGCATCAGCCCTGTGCTGCACTGAACTATGCTGAGTGTGGGATAGCATAGCTTGCATCAGCCCAGTGTTGCTCCGAACTATGCTGAGTGTGGGGTGGCTTAGCATAGCTTGCATCAGCCAAGTGCTAGCTAATAGGGGCGTCGGTGGCAGGCTGCAAGGGGGAACATCAAAGCGATCGTTCCCCCCCCCCCCCCCAGAATGGAAAGTGAATGGAAAGTTGGGTGCACACAGCGGGGGGACACACACACACACAAACTGAACACGTGCTGAGTGCATACAGCGGGCACGCGGGGAGAGGTGGCTGCTCACAACCACGCAGCATTTACATTTATGGAAATGATTCCTGATTAAACTAGAGAAACAGACGGTGTTGTTATTAAGTCATGAGGTATGGTTGCAGGCTCAGAGAGAAATGGGGAGATCCACACAGGAGAGGGGCAGGGAAATGGGTCACCCTCAGAGGAACACACGCAGGCAGAGTGATTGCTGAATCTTCTTTAAGTCATTGATTTACACGTCCCAACCTGCATGAATGTACATAATGTAGGCACACATGCACATACACTCACACACACACAATTGATTTTCTGCTAGTGCCCGTGTTTACACTGATATGAATGATGGCTTTGATATGTTAGGATCTTGGTCGGTTCTTTGATGTGTGTGAAAGCACATGATTACCCTGTGAACATCTTATTAATGTGATGTCTCTTCTTAAACCTTGGCAAATGCGACATGAATTATGAGATGTTCAAAGAGTCACACTCAAGTTGGATTAATAGTTTATTTGAAACAATGCCGCTTTTGGCCAGATATTGATCTCCTTTAGTGTCTGTGAAGAATCATTTGTCTTGCCTATGGCGTGCTGTGACAAAAACAGCACATTTATGCTGTCAAAGCAATCACATTTTGGGAGATATTTGCTCTGAACAAGGACATGGAGGAGAGAGAGAAACGGTACAGCTTATTGACATGTTAATAATTCATAATGCAGTGCTGTTTTGGTAATATGTTTTATAAGGGACTTAGAAACCATGATTCCTCTCCAGGGGGTTCATTCAGCACAAATACTTATTTAAATGGATCAATAAATAAGTAAGCAAATAAAAGGAGAAAAGTGTCTTGTGCCATACTCTTGTCTTATCTTATTTAGAGCATTATTGAAAGTCATACTAAAGGTCTTACTGATGGACCTCCTGGCCTAAAGCAGCCATTATGGTGCCTCAAATAGAGGAAAGAAAACGGTCAACAAGGTTAACACCATTTCAATCTCATGCGCATGAATACAGAAGGCTACGGCTAGAATAGAATGGAGTAAAATAGATGACCTTAAAGCAATTTAGCAATTTCCCTTTTAGACACAATCCCTACTGCTAGAGACGGCAGCTGACAGAATGACGAAGCCCATTTGTTTTTAATGGAAGAAAAGGGTCTCGTGCCGAACTGAGCAAATCATCAGTGGCATTTGACCAACTGAGAAAACAACGTAGAGTGTCGTAATAAACTTAAAGGTAATCTGAATGAGTTCATGTGATTTTGTTCTGCACAAATATTAGAATGATTGGACATGGCCAACTGGTTAGCGCTTCAGTCGCTTATCATAGAGTAAATATTTAGAGAGCAATTGCTATTTATTTCAGGACAAGCATCATGTACTAGGTAGACACAGTAACCTACAGCTTACATCCTAGCCGTCAAGAGCGTGTTTACAGTATAGGCTGTTACAGAGAGGATGAGTGACAGAACGTCTTTGTGTATAGAACTTGGTGCTAAAAAGACATCTGCTTTTGAATGAAGCTTGTCTTGAGAAAGTCCTTGCAGCTCTAACATTGACAGTATAAAGTCTCCTTTCAATCTCCTTGCTATTTGATCTTCTATATGGTATTGACTGATACTGTACTACAACCCTGATCACACCTCATCTCCTGTACCTAGGCCACTGTCAGGAAATACAATGGCCTCACCACTGTGTACATACAAATGTTTATGTATTCATTTTTATATTTAAATGTAAATTTATATATGTATATTTACACTGTCAGGCTCTGTGTACCTCATGCATATACCATTAGGTCATGAATCCATAATATTTCTGTTTGTGTATAATGGTGCACATCTGTTTTCCTTCTGTCCTGCGAAGACTGTTAGTCCTGTTAGTGGTTAGAAGTTGTCTATAGGCACAGATCTAGGATCAGTTTATCTTCCCAGATCGCTAAACTTAAGCATTATGCCTGGAGATTCGCAAAACTGATTTTAGTTCATTATTTTAGGGCAACTACTTCTTCTGAGAGAGAGAAATCGAGCGAGTGAGAGAAACAAGCGGAGAGAGGAGAGAGAGAGCAGACTTCTCCCTTCTAACAGTGAGTCATTGGGTTGTTTACTATGCAGAGAAAAAACTATTTTGAAGAGGAGAGGGAGACATGAGGAACTAAAACTGAACTGGTGGAGGGCTGTAACAATATGTGAGTTATTTTTACATCTCCCCTTTGCTCTGTTTGTGTATCAATCCCATTCTGAATGTGGTGACTATTCAGTTCAATCTAGCATTGCAGTTTTTTAACAGTGCCACTGATGAAGCCAGCAAAGTCTCTCGTAGTCATTTAGGTATTTAAAAATAGAAGGTATACAGTATTCTTTCAATTTTCAAAATAAGACTGATGGAGGAGCATCCCGAGTGGCGCAGCGGTCTAAGGCACTGCATCGCTGTGCTTGAGGCGTCACTGCAGACCGGGGTTCGATCCCGGGCTCTGTTGCAGCCGGCCGCGGTGCACAATTGGCCCAGCGTTGTCCGGGTACGTGTACGTGTTTTCCCGTGGTTTCCAGGTTAAGCGAGCAGTGTGTCAAGAAGCAGTGAGGCTTGGCAGGGTCGTGTGTCGGAGGACACACAGCTCTCGACCTTCGCCTCTCCCGAGTCCGTACTGGAGTTGCAGCAATGGGACAAGACTGTAACTACCAATTGGATACCACAAAGTTGGGGAGAAATGAAGTGAAAAAAATAAAATAAAGACTGAGATGGAGGCATCAGTAGGAGATGAGCGCAGTTATTGAAGTGGTAGGAGATTCACACCCTGACCTTGTACATCTCTAAGCCTCCCAGCACTCTATCATGTACTGAACTGTCTCAATCTCCCCATTTGTCTTCAGATGTCAGACGAGGCTAGTGCAGCAGCCAATTAACACAACAGCTAACCCACAATCACACCCTGCTGCCAAATATATATACCTTGACAATAACATCTGAAACAACCAGCTAACAATACACAGTATTGTCCCTTCTGACTCTGTGTCTTGGCAAACATAATTGTTTCTTGGATGTGATGCATTGACAGCAGCGCATTAGGATACACGGTAATCTATATTTAGAGTTGCATTGTTCCAAGGTTGTTCACAAAGACTTCATTATATAGTGGATTAAATTTACATTGAATGCTTGCGCATTTTAATGAATCTGCATTGTTGATGGGCAGTTTTACATTAAATGCTTGAGGATTATAATGAATCTCTATTGTTGGCGGTTTCGTTTGCGATGAGAACCTGGGTATTAGCGATAACAAACAGCAAACACTCCCGTCATGACTCATGGCCCCTCCGAGAAGTCAACCAGGGGACAGTGTAGAACACTCACAGTCATAATGAGTGGGAGGGGCACTGCGTCGTCATGGGGATGGGTCAGCGACTGATAATTGGGCGTGGGACTCCATGGTAACAAAGCACATGGCCGTATTAATGAGATTAATAGTGTTCTGTTCAGTCTCGTTTCACCAATGAGAGGATTAGCTCCATACAGCTCTCCCGAAGGTAAACGAGAGGACAATTACTCAGACACCCTGACCAAGATTCAACACTGATTTTTTTTTACATTTTCTGTGGTTGAAATTAAGTTTAAGGGCAAAAGGAAGCACATACACACTAAGCAACAACAAGTCAAGCAGTATTGTTTCCGACCTGCAAACAGGCAGAGCTTTGTTCCAGCAGGCCCAGTCAGATAAAAGCATTTAAGACCACAATGTTGTGATTTTGCCACAGTGTAGGGGCTCGATTCAATCCGTATCACAGTTCCAAATTATACTGTAGTGCAATTGAAATGTAAAGGTAATTTCCGATAGAGTCGATCTAAGCAGCGTTTAAAGGGAATGCAGTCTCTGCCATCGTGGGAACATTACCTTTTATATTTCTACCACGCTATAAGGCGGAACTTTGGTGATAGGTATTGAATCGAGCCCTAAGATATGCCAGACCTTTAATTAGTGTCAATGTTGACATTTACCCTAGCCCTAGGTTCAAGTGAAATGGTTTTAAACGTACCTCAATCCAGGGATGGAAGGTGTAACTTCAAGGCCACATCCCGGATCAACCCTAACCCTAGCCATTACTGTAACCCTAACCCTATTCATTACCCTAACCCTATTCATGACCCTAACCCTATTCATGACCCTAACCCTATTCATGACCCTAACCCTATTCATTACCCTAATCCTATTCATTACCCTAACCCTATTCATGACCCTAACCCTATTCATTACCCCAACCCTATTCATTACCCTAACCCTATTCATTACCCTAACCCTATTCATTACCCTAACCCTATCCATTACCCTAGCCATTACTGTAACCCTAACCCTATTCATTACCCTAACCCTATTCATTACCCTAATCCTATTCATTACCCTAACCCTATTCATGACCCTAACCCTATTCATGACCCTAACCCTATTCATTACCCTAACCCTATTCATTACCCCAACCCTATTTATTACCATAACCCTATCCATTACCCTAGCCATTACTGTAACCCTAACCCTATTCATTACCCTAACCCTATTCATTACCCTAACCCTATTCATTACCCTAGCCCTGTCAATGTTGACATTTACCCTAGCCCTAGGTTCAAGTGAAATGGTTTTAAACGTACCTCAATCCAGGGATGGAAGGTGTAACTTCAAGGCCACATCCCGGATCAACCCTAACCCTAGCCATTACTGTAACCCTAACCCTATTCATGACCCTAACCCTATTCATTACCCTAACCCTATTCATTACCCTAACCCTATTCATGACCCTAACCCTATTCATTACCCTAACCCTATTCATTACCCTAACCCTATTCATTACCCTATCCCTATTCATTACTGTAACCCTATTCATTACCCTAACCCAATTCATTACCCTAACCCTATTCATTACCCTAACCCTATTCATTACTGTAACCCTATTCATTACCCTAACCCTAAGGCCGTGATTCAATACGATCGCAGGTTATAGTCATTGCAGCTTTTAAAGGCAATGTTGGGGAGATCCCTTTCACGGTAAACTCTGCATATGTCAGATCAATTGGAAATTGCCCTTAAAAGCTGCAATAACCCATGATCGGATTTAATCTTGGCCTAACCGCTTCATGTTTACATCGTGGATATACCCTAACCCTAACCATGAACCCTATCCATTACCGTAACCCCAACCCTGTTGTGTTAAATCAATTCTATTAATTCCTAGATTAGTCATGGTGTTGTGTTCCGAATCGCAATGTGTCAAATTCTGCAACATCCCAGGCGAGACAGGTCAGTTGTTGTGTTAAACCCGTTTTATTCATTCCCAGATCAGTCATGGTAGTGGACTCTATCAGCATTGAGCTATGTATACAGAAGTGTACCGCTGTTTCAGTCACACACACACACACACACACACACACACACACACACACACACACACACACACAATTGTTTTTCTTTATTGTGTTATCATGGACTATTTGCACATTTTATGATTCAACATTAGAAACGAGGATGATCCATCAATCTTTGCAAAAAGCCTGTGTCTTTTGAATTTA
The DNA here is from genome assembly GCF_013265735.2 of Oncorhynchus mykiss. Lineage (NCBI taxonomy): Eukaryota > Metazoa > Chordata > Actinopteri > Salmoniformes > Salmonidae > Oncorhynchus > Oncorhynchus mykiss. The sequence goes on from NC_048581.1 coordinate 64,332,870, forward strand.
GTTTGACAGTTGTATTGCTGTGACTGTAGGTATGTAATGGTATAGACAAACTGAAGGATGTTTGTCAATTAATTAATCTAATAAAACATACTTTTATAAAATATGGAATTCAATATTTTTTTTTTAAGCATCTCCATAAAGATCCGGAAACATTATTAAAATGACACCATAGTTATGCAATGCATATTCAGGGAATATGAGGTTCTTCTCTAATAAAAAGAGACACAACCACCTATTAAGTCCTACAGAGTTGCACAAGAAAAGCATTCTCTTGATTGCACAGAGAAACTAGGACCATAAATTATATTGTTTTTGGGGTATTTAGATAAAAACATTCCACATACAGAACTTTTCCTATTCTTAGTTTTCCCCTTCTAACCACCACAGAGTCAAAACAGTGACACATCACATTAAGTCATCATCCATACATCTTCTCTACAGTAGTTGTGCGCTATGCAGCTGTAACAGGGAGAGAACACAATGCTTCTCTCCCATGGTCATTCAAAGGTTTACTGTGTGAGTTTGTCTCTCTTGTTGAAACTGGTCTCCTCCTCGATGGAGGAGACTTGGGACTTCTGAGTTTTTTGCTGTTTGTCCATTGTCAGGTGCAGGGTCTTCTTGTGCCATGTCGGTTTTGGAGTCGGGGGCCGGTTCTCAGGGGAACCATAAGAGAAGCTGTGTGTTCGGGGACACAGCTGAATGCTCCAGCCCCTGTCAGTCTCTCTCTTACTGTATGCTAGGCTATCACTCAGATCCATTATAACATATTCTTCTAATAAATTCATATTCATAAAATCTCTCTTTGTATACAACAAAATTAAAATTGTCTGTGGAGATTAAGGCAGTCCATCCATTTTTACAAACAAGACACAGAACTCACAAAACATATCTGAATAGGAAAAACAATGATGAAAATGTCCCATGGACTTGATAGGCTACTGTACTCGAGTCCCTTCATATCCGTCCTCTGGAAGTTTCAACCTCTCAAAGAAGAAGTCTTGAAAAGTTCACCAAAATGTCATCCAGACAATCTTATAGTAGTCATAGATCTATTCCCATGAAGTTCCACTAGGCCTCAGAAGCCTGGGGCTAGATTTGACATTCGGCTGGCTGGAGAAGCCTGGAGGCTGAAGTTACACATGCACTGAGGGCACACTCCTGTTGAGCACCTGAACACGCATCAGCTGTACACTGGTCATGATCTTCTTCTGGTGGCCCATCAGTGTCACCCCCAGTCTGTGTATATCCCTGTAGGACACAGAGATGGAACAAAGTCACACACACATCAGTGATCAGTGACTGTAGTGTGGTGTCAGCGTGGAGCTGTGGCCTGACCCCTTACCCTTGGTTCATGCTTATGACGTGGCCCAAGGTCTGGTAGCCTCCTACAGCAAAGTGGTCCTTGTATCGGCCCATCTTGATGGTATCCAGCCACTCATCCACGGAACTACAGCTGCTGAAGTCTGGGATACTTCTGTCCATCATGGGAGGTGTGCCTAACCTGGGGGATAGAGAGAGACAGAGAGAAAAGAGGGCGAGAGAGAGCGAGAGACCGCGAGAGACAAAATGGAGTGAAAAAAAGTGAGAGAGAGAGAGAGAGGAGGAAGAAAAGGTGGTAGGAAAAAGATAGAGAAAAGGGAGAGCGGAGGCATGAGGAAAGAGAGAGAAGAAAAAAAGGGTCTTGAAATGCAATAGCAGCTAAGGCAGAAAATCAATAGCAGTTAAAATGATAGAGAAGAGGTGGCTGCTCTGATTGCAGGATGGCTGGTTTGGCTAGATTAATACAGGGAGAAATCCTTAACACCCCCCCTTCCCTCCATCTCCCCTTCTTCCTCCTGACATGCACCAGGGATCCGGGACCCGGGATCTGAACGGAGCGATTTAACACGGGTCCAACTCTAGCTTCAGCCGCTATTCTCTCTGCTCTCTGATTCCCAAACGATCAATGTCAATATCACAGGCTCTTATTTAACCGAGAGCGCGTCAATCAGAGATGAGCTTATTGGAAAACGAACACGGCCGTTCCTTGCTCCCCTAAGGCAACCCGTCTCCCTCGCGTCAGCCGGGGAAGTTTGGGGGAAACTTTGGGCTGTAACTTTATCCCACAGCTTATGTATGACAGATGAGCTGAGAGTGGATTTGCAGCCCTTTGTCCAGACAATGGCTCCCAAGCAATCTGTATTGCCCAGGCGATGGTGGCCTAGCAGCCTGCTCACCTGCACAGCGTGTCCATGGACTTAAGGTTCTCCGGGTTCCGGATAAGCTTGTCTAGAACCGTAACAATCTGGCAGAAGCGAGGCCTCTCGTTCCGGTCCTTCTGCCAGCAGTCCAGCATGAGAGTGTGTAGAGCACCTGGACAGCTCATTGGAGCAGGCAGCCTGTAGCCCTCCTCTACTGATTTTATCACCTACACACACACACACACACACACACACACACACACACACACACACACACACACACACACACACACACACACACACACACACACACACACACACACACATATATATACAGGTATCATTACACACACATACAGTACATGTGTTTTTTGTCTGTGTGTCCACTGTACTCACATCTCGGTTGGTGAGGTTCCAGTATGGCCTCTCCCCGTATGACATCACTTCCCACATGACCACGCCGTAGCTCCACACGTCACTGGATGAGGAGAACTTCCTGTAGGCGATGGCCTCCGGTGCTGTCCAGCGGATCGGAATCTTACCACCCTGAAGGGAACAGCACCAGACTAGAGCCGACACTGGCATTTCACCACGGAATAGAAAACAGAACCTGAACTAGAGAACTAGGGCTACAACAGTATTAGAACCTAGTGCATATTAGAGTTTTAGAATGTAGCTATCATGAGAGTGTGAACTCACGCTGGTGGTGTATGCTGCATCAGGATCGTCCTCCAGGACTCTAGACAGGCCGAAGTCAGACACCTTACACACCAAGTTGCTGTTGACCAGGATGTTACGAGCTGCCAGGTCGCGGTGGATGTAGCCCAGGTCTGCCAGGTAGGTCATACCCGCAGCGATGCCACGCAGCACGCCCACCAACTGGATTATAGTGAACTGACCATCATGTCTCTGAGAGGAGGAAGGGGAGAGAGGAGAAGAACAGGGTTGAGATGTAGAGAAAGATTGTAGTATTCGTTACAGGCATATGGATTGAGATCTCTGATGTCAAGTCTTTCAAAAACATTTTTTTAATGTGTTCACAAGAGAAAGAAAGTGAGGGAATCTGATAGAAAGAGGGAAACTGTATGTGAAAAAGAGATGAAATCCAAAGAAAGCGTTGTTTTATTTATACTGCACATTTCAGACATGGAATGCAACGCAATGTGCTTCACAGGAAAATATACTGAACAAAAATATAAACGCAACATGCAACAATTTCAATGATTTTACTGAGTTACAGCTCACTTGAGGAAATCAGTCAATTGAAATGAATTCATTAGGCCTTAATCTATGGATTTCACATGACTGGGAATACAGATATGCATCTGTTGGTCACAGATACCTTTAAAAAATGGGCTTCAGGAATTCGTCATGGAATTTTTGTGAACATTTTGGGGATCTTTTATTTCAGCTCATGAGACATGGGACCAACACTTTACATGTTGCATTTAGATTTTTGTTCAGTATATATAAAAACAGAAAATCAACAAACCCTCAGGAAAGAGTCCAGAGATCCATTCTCCATGTACTCAGTGATGATCATGACTGGTTTACCTGGAGGAATGGAGGGATGGGAGTAAGGGAGTGTGGGGGAGGGAGTGAGGCAGGAACCACAGTAACTAAACAGGAGTAACTTACACCAGATAATTTACTTATTGCATTTAATTGAATTTAGCTGAAAATAAATGTAATTGCACCAAACTGGAAATGGAGTTGAATCAAATCAAAACAAATGGAATCTTACTGCGTGTTACCACTCCCTCCAGGTGGATGATGTTAGGGTGGTCAAACTGGGCCATGATTGATGCCTCAGCCAGAAATTCTCTCCTCTGCTTGTCACTGTATCCTGCCTTCAGCGTCTTCAGAGCCACCGGGATGTCTCTCTTCCCTGGGAGACGCATCCGCCCGTAACACACCTCCCCAAACTCACCTGGAGACACACATAAACACACACACAATTAAGGTTGAGATATAGTATATGCCTCCCTGACAACACTAGACGGATGTATCCATTGATTGAAAAATGTATTCAAACAAAAACAAAAAAATATTTGGTCACTTAGAAATGTCCTTGTTTTTGAATGAAAAGCAATTTTTTTTGTCCATTAAAATAACATAACATTTATCAGAAATACAGTGTAGACGTTGTTAATGTGGTAAATGACTGTTGTAGCTGGAAACGGCTGATTTTTTTATGGATAATCTACATAGGAGTACAGAGGCCCATTATCAGCAACCATCACTCCTGTGTTCCAATGACATGTTGTGTTAGCTAATCCAAGTTTATCATTTTAAAAGGCTAATTGATCATTAGAAAACCCTTTTGCAATTATGTTAGCATAGCTGAAAACTGTTGTTCTGATTAAAGAAGCAACAAAACTGGCCTTCTTTAGACTAGTTGAATATCTGGAGCATCAGCTTTTGTGGGTTCAATTACAGGCTCAAAATTGCCAGAAACAAAGAACTTTCTTCTGAAACTCGTCAGTCTATTCTTGTTCTGAGAAATGAAGATGCGAGAAGAAACTGAAGATCTCGTTCAATGCTGTGTACTACGAAATACTGTCTACACTGTATTTCGGATCAATTTCATGTTATTTTAATGGACAAAAAATGAGCTTTTCTTTCAAAATCAAGGACATTTCTAAGTGACCCCAAACTTTTGAATGGTAGTGTATGTACGGTATATTTCTCCTTTGTGCTCTGAAAAGTCCTGGAACATGTCATTACATGTCTTTCCCTTTCCTCTTCTGTGTCTTATCAACAACTGCCATTCTAAAGGTCATTGTTAACAGACGTGATTATGACGCCTGTGTGTTGCCATTTCCTGCTGTGCCAATATGATGTTAGTATTCCCTGTGTGTTTGATTGATAGCCCCATGCGACGCTCTGATTCCACTGTGCCATCCCTCTCCACTGCACACCTCAGCATTTACGTCAGCCAATGATTTTCAGTTTACCTGAGCCAATGATTTTCTCCAGTTTGATCCTGGAAGCTTCAATTTCTCTGGCAAACTCATGGACGGCCTGGCAGGGGTCCTCGTAGGTGTGTGGGTCGATGTAGAAACGTGCGTCGGGGAATGACACTAAAATAAACAACATTAGCATCTGGTCACATACCACTGGATGGAAACAATATGCTTCGCGTGAGTGAGTGAGTGAGTGAGTGATTGAGTGAGTGAGTGAGTGAGTGATTGAGTGATTGAGTGAGTGAGTGAGTGAGTGAGTGAGTGAGTGAGTGATTGAGTGATTGAGTGAGTGAGTGAGTGAGTGAGTGAGGTGAGTGAGTGATTGAGTGAGTGAGAGAGAGGGAGGGAGGGAGGGAGGGAGGGAGAGAGAGAGAGAGAGAGAGAGAGAGAGAGAGAGAATATGCCATTTAAAAGTATGAACTTGGATACCCACATAAGCTTTGCAAGCATCTCTCAGAGAGAGAGAGAGAGATCATTTCTACCTGAACAAATCTGAATCAAAAGGGAAGTGAACTGTGTACATTGAGGATGAACATTATTACCACTTGAGTGAAGACTAGGAAGGGAAATATAATAGACTAGTAATAATAATACAAACGCACCATGGCCATTCTGGTAGTGCATCTTCTCCTCATCAGAGTCCTGGAAGGCCTTGCTATAGCCACAATGTCTGTATCACAAACACACAGAAACATGTAAATGTCACTATGTTGTGATGCTGTTTTCTACTTTGTATTTCCAAGTCTTCTCTGGTGTATGGTTTATATAGAGCATCACATTGTATGTTAAAACTCTTCAGTCTTGTCATAGCAGTTAATTCACTCTAAAAGGCCTTTTTCACATGTAAGTCTTCAGAATAGTTCAGAGTCTAGACACTTCTCACTGTTTTCCTCTCTTTCTGTCTTCCAGCTCCAAACCAACTCGGCTTGAAAATGTTAACAAGTTGGAAAAAGTTAAACGCAATTAAATCAATTATTTGTGGAAGAGTTGTAGAACTCAGAAGAGGGAATTGAAGGAGAGGGATATATATGTAAAACACATTTGCATTGTTACTTAACCAAAATGAATTGCCATTATAATTAAACTCACTGTTTAGAACACTGAGGTATAATAAGAACTGGAGACTGTGTCCAAAATGTCTGCCCGTTGTTTTCAAGGTAATCTACTCACTTTCACATATGCCGATTCACCCACCGTCTACTGTAAATCCGAGTTGCTTTCTGTTTCTACGTACCAACATCACATGTGCACTAGCGCACAGGGAGCAGCATGAGCAGCGACAACATCATTACGTCATCCAAAAACATGGCAGACATTTTTTTAATACAGTATCTTCGGCTGTGAGTGATGAACATTTATTTTTGCCTCAATTATTATGTTAATAATTAAATTGATATTTGGTGCACAAAGGTGATGACGAAAGTGACTTACTAGGAATTTTCTAATCTGACTTCTAATCTGTCTTTCTGGGGCGGGCGTCAGTTAAACTGCAGTACTGAGGCAAAACTGTAGGTGCAGTCGAAACCTTGCTTCTCGACAGGAACCCTGGCCCCTTGGTTTAGAATGACAAAACTCAACTGGGTCTGAACATTTCCTGCGCATCTCACTCTGTGAGATGACTTGACTTTCCACTGTAAACGCAGGCTGTAATCTAGAGTGAGAACTACTCTGTAGTAATTTAAACCATTAGTGGAACAACGTTAGAGAGATTATCTCCTTACGTTTCCTGTTTGATGGACATATCACAGTGCTGTTGGGGTTTGAGGTTGCAGACAGACACACCATGGAAACAGTTACCGTAGCATAAGAGCCTATGGGGTTTAGAGGTGATCATATGGACTTCAACGCATAAGGTTAGTGGACATCACAGGCAGATAAAGAACAACAAAGTAATGCTAATATAAACATTTACCCTACTACAAATGAATCCTATGGAGATGATGGTAACATTTACTTGAACCCTCCTTGAGGTAGTGTAAAAAGATATCCCACATACATATGTGAATGACGTAGAGTCAGAGAGGACTCGTCCACATCACGGGTTGTGGTGTAGTGTAAGAAAGGGTTGCCTTGCCGTTTCCTGCAGATGACGATGGCCAGGAAGGTGACGAGGCCAGAGACCAGGACCATACAGATCCAGATGATGGTCATAGTGTCGTAGCGCAGAGGAACTGGACACACAACAACACAACCAGTTAGTGTCAGAGTGAGAGACAAAGACAGTGTGTGTGAGTGTGTGTGTTAAAACGTGAAATGTGTGTGTGTGAGACTGCATGCGTGTGTGTGTGTGTTCTATGCTCTTTGAGGCTTGGATCAGCAGCAGGTTTCCTGACAGGGGTGACCCTCACACAAATCACAGATCAATAACATTAAGGGATTGTCTGAAGACTTCCTGGTCCCACTGACACTGACGGCTCTTTAACCAGTAGCATGCTGTGCTGTCTGGGTTAAATACAACTCCCCTGTGGCTGACAGGTTTACACAGTAGTCCACATATCTAACAACAGACACTTCTATCAAGCCTCTCTATAGTTACTAGGAATGTGTACAAATACTTGTGCATCGCTGGGTGGGCCCGGGTGGGTCGTGCATCGCTGTGTGGGTCCAGGTGGGTCGTGCACCGCTGGGTGGGACCAGGTGGGTCGTGCATCACTCAAATAGGTGGTGTTGGGTGAGGTGCGTTTTCACCCATAGAAATCAATGTACTTTGAAACCTCAGTGTTTTGTTGTTTTATTGATGGTCACTGCTCCATGGTGCTCTTCTCTGATTATCTTACTTGCTTTCCCGGTCTGGATCTCCACGTTCTGGCTGAAGCGTCCGCAGCCTGCCGAGGTTCTGGCCCGGACCTGGAAGATGTACCTGGTACCGGGCTTCAGACCAGACACCCGGGCCGTAGTCCCCTTGGCCTTCAGGGTGGAGTAACTCTGCTGCTCCTTATCCTGGTGGAGGAGAGAGGTTAGGGAGGAGGAGAGGAGGGTAGGAAGGGGTGGAGCACAGGAGAGATGATAAAGGCTGGTTATACAAAGCTGTGTTTACATTCCTGACTAACATCCACCTTAGCAGTAACCCCGGGAGTTTGGCCAAATTAAGACATTAACACAGCAGCCACACTAATCTGTCTGTACTATCAAGATGTGTGTGTTCATGACATTATTACTTCACTCTATACACACTCCCCTGTCTCCAGGGACCACTCCGCTGTGTGGTGTGATGTGGTATTTACATATGCCCTGGTCTGGTGTGTGTGCCTCCTGTGCTGGTCAGATCACTCATACCCCATTAGCTGTGTGTCAGAGCATGCAGAACAACACAGCAATTAGCTTGTCTCCCTCCGCTTTCAGGCTTACCCACACGCTCACTGTCACTTTCACCTATCAGCCCAGATCAGCCACACCCACACACAGTATTTATCTACTGTACCTTCTCGTAGTATTTGATGTCATACTCCAGTATGACTCCGTTGGGCTGGTCTGGTTCGTGCCACAGCAGAGTGACACTATTCTGACTTGCGTTCTCTTGACGAATCGCAATTACCTGGGATGGGGCTGAACAGGAAGCAAGAAAAAGGAAGTACACAACACATAAATTAATAGAGAACCAGAACAGACAGGGCAGCCCTACATGTAAACAGCAATAAAATCCAATAGAGATCATACAGGATAATGTAACCTACTGTAGCTGTTGAGATGTTGTTTTTAATTCTGGGTAAACTATTTATTTTCTATGTAAATTGACCTTCATGAGTAAAATGTTATGTAATAAATCCATACAGGTATCCCCTACCTGCCTGGTTCGTAGTGATGTTGACAGAGGCGAAGGGCGGCGGCTCATTGCTCAGATGAGTCACTGCATTCATCGCTAGGATGCGGAAGGTGTAGTTGGCGTGGGCAACCAGGTTTAGAACAGTCACCCAGGGTTCGGTCAGAGAGCTCTGCCGGGGAACGAACCGCACCGGTACCACACCGGCACGGTCCACTGTCCCTCCACCCCCTCCTCCCATCCCCCCTCCACCACTGGTTGTCCCTGCTGTACAGTCCTCACACTGCCCCCCCTCCCCAGAACACTTCTGACAGAGCACACTGTACAGCAGGTCACTGCGACCCCCAGAGTCCAGCGGTCGCCCCCACTCCAGATTCACTGACGTCCCATTAACTGATGATATCACGTTTACTGGAGTTGTTGGGGGGCCTGTGGAGAGGAGAGATGGGAAGAGAAGAATTAGAATTAGAAGGGAGGAGAGAAAGTTACGTTTCCATATGTTTTTTTCTTGCCTATCACCTGAAAAAGTTGGAGGTGCTTCTATTATCTCGTTCAGAAATCAAAATAGTTATTACAGATAATTATGTCTAAATCACCCAGGGCATTCAGAGAGATAGGTGCAGGATGCAGCATGTAGGGGTGTTGTGTGTGTGTGTGTGACGTACGTGTGCAGGGTGCAGCAAGGGTGTCGGTGGGGGCTCTGTAATGACTGGAGTCACAGGGGCAGGAGAGGGCAGCTCTGGTCTCTGAGTGGCTTTGTAGAGGACACTTCCCACACAACCCATCACCTGCTACTGGCTTATAGAAACCCACCTCACACGCTGTATGGGGAGAGAGGAGGAGGGGAGCGGGGTGGAAAGAGAGAGAGAGGATATGCCATTTTAAAATATGCTTTGAAAATATCAGCTTTGGTCTACCACACTATTTCTAGAGCAACCCCAACAGTCAATATGTAATTGGAACCCTGCATAAAAGCCCTGACTTGAGAGGAGGGGGAGAAGAAAGTTAAGACTTTTTCACACACACATTTGGGCCAAAGAGGCTGTGCACTGTTGATACTCCCGTAGGGAACATTAGAATCTAGACCACGTTTCAACCTTATTCAGCACACGTACTACATATTCACTTTCAACTCTGCACTGATGAATAATACAGGCTCCTCTGATAAATATATTCTCTTTAGAATGCAGAAACAGGGTGTATGGAGCTGTGGAAACAGAAACTTTCTAATATATCTGGCAACATCATGGGTTCATCTTAACTGCCTCAGTAAAACATTTAAAAAGGTTTGGCAAAATGTCTCTTATAGGTTAAGGATGACCTTCGTATAACCTTATTTTGACCATTGGCTCCAATAAATAAATAGATCAAAACATGTGTATTACACATCAAAATGTAAAAACTTTGGTAGTGTAGTTGTATTGTTCTGCACTCAATGTTGTTGATGATATTTCTTTATGCCTTTCCATAATTTATGAGTCTCTAAATACGTCTTCAATTTCCAATGAACCCTGACATGTAAGAGTGTCAGTAGCATATTGATAGTGTATACCATGTGGATTACACACACACATACACACACGGACGCACGCACACACACACACACACACACACATGGACGCCCGCACATACACATTCAGACACACACACATACAGAGACACACACACTGTCTGGATCACAACCAGATTAAAAGGCAGGGGCTGATATCGCACCTCTCTTTCACCGTCAGTGTCCCCCAAGGAACCAGAAACTACTTCTATTTGCAATATTTATCCCAGACTGCTTTCTCTCCTCCCTTTTATCCCGTTAATCCCACCATCCCTTGATGTTTTTTGTGAAGCTCCTGAGTTGAAAAGCAGGTCAGGA